>NC_047053.1:53290249-53950087 GCF_011762595.2 Tursiops truncatus
TATGTATGTGTGTGTATATATATTTCTTTTTCAGATTCTTTTCCCTTACAGGTTATTACATAATATTCAGCATCGTTCCCTGTACTATACAGTAGAATCCTTGTTGGTTATCAGAAACTCTTGATACAACTTTTTTTCTGAAATCCCTGGACCACCGTGCTCTCTCTGATAGATGAAAGAACCACCTAGATGTTAAATGTTTTAGCATCTCAATTCATCTTCCTAATGGAAGTTTAAGCAGCAACAGTACAGACCGCTTAAGATGCTAAGAATGTTTAGAGCAAATTCATTATTAAAGAAGAGCAGAAATTACTCTCTCCCTGTTTCTAGAGGAGGAATGCAGAATTAACTGTTGCAAAAAGGTTCAAAAGTGAGAAGGGGATGAGAGTCACTAAACACAGGGAGAACGAGAGATACCCCTACCTGTGTATTACCTTAAAATACCATTACTGCTCTGTCTGGGTCTGCAGCTCTCAAATGAGCATTGCTTTCATGGACTTTGAAGGAGTATTTCTGTGGTCAAACAGTGGAACCAGGATGGTAGCCTCCACCCTCCCCCCCAACCCTTGCATCCCAGCAATTTAGGAACCAGTTTTAGGAAAGAATCAAGATCTATAAGTCACATTCTCTCATTTTTCTCCAGGAACCTGTTGAAAGAAGCAGCTCATGATGCTAAAATTTGTTTCCTTCCTCCAGGAATATGGAAGTATTAGTTGGGTGACAGCTCTGCTGCCCTCAGGTTCTGATGAAAGACTAGAAACAAAGCCCTGGGGGTTTCTAAAAGGTCAGTCTCTGAAGTCAGAGAATATTCTGTCATTTTAGATATTTCTAAAAAAAAGAAAGGGTCAATCTTGGTGACTTTTTTTTGACTCTAGAAAATATATGAGCAGAGAAGCTAATTATCTTGCTTCCCTTTCTGCCGTCTCTTCAGAGAAAATGTGTTGTGTGTGTCCGGTATGTGCCATTCACCATTCCTGGTTCTGCTCTCAGGTCCCGGAGCCCAGTGGTGGAAACAGATGTTAAATAAACACATGGAAATACACACATGGTTATCACTTCCGAGGTGTATTATGAAAGAAATGAACATGCTGTTACGATTAGGACCAGAGGACCTACTTTATTTTTCTTTTTCCTTTCGACTTTAGTCATTTTCACAAAAACAAAACATGCTCTTTGTAAACAGTTAAGAAATATGAAGAGTCCAGAGGAAAAGCCAAGAAATCTCCCCCAATAATCCCAGATATAATCCACCTCCCAGAAATAATATAACTATTTCGTAAATGCAATTCTAGAATCTGTCTTTGCATCTTTACAGATAACAGGAAGGATAGATGGAAAGAATTTAATTACTATAGAAAGCGGGTTCCATGCTGTTTTTTGTTTTTTTTTTTCGGTACTCGGGCTGTGGCCTCTCCCGTTGCGGAGCACAAGCTCCGAACGCGCAGGCTCAGCGGCCATGGCTCACGGGCCCAGCCGCTCCGTGGCATGTGGGCTCTTCCCGGACCGGGGCACGAACCCGTGTCCCCTGCATCGTCAGGCGGACTCTCAACCACTGCGCCACCAGGGAAGCCCTCTTGCATCTTTAGTTTGGGACTATTTGTGAATAAAGCCGCTGTAGACATTTTTGCATAGTGTTTTTTGAACATATATTTTCACTTGTTTTTGGAAAATAGGAGTGGAACAGCTGGATCATAGGATACGTGTTTGTTATACTTTAGACGAGATTGCCCACTGGTTTTACAAAGTGGTCGTGGCATTTGACACCTGTAGCAGCTGTGTAGGAGAGTTCCTGTCAGCACCCTTGCCAACATTTACTGGTGTCGTTCTTGTTAGTTTTAACCATTCTATCGTTGAGCTAGTGTGAACTGGTATCTTGTAGTTTCAGGGTATGTTTCCCTGATGAGGGAAATGTTGAATACATGGCTAAGTTCCTGCTGGCTCTTTGTATATTTACTTCTGTGAGGTTCCAGTCTTTTCCGATTATTTTTTATTGGGTCCTTTGTCTTTTTATTATTGATTTGTAGACCTTCTTGATATATTCTGGATACAAGTCCTTCATTAGATATATGTATTGTGAATATTTTTAAACCTGTCTATGGTTTGCCTCTTCAGTTTTTTAATGGCATCTTTTTCTTTTTTTTTTTTTTCATTTTATTTATTGGCTGTGTTGGGTCTTCGTTGCTGCGTGCGGGGTTTCTCTAGTTGCGGCAAGCCGGGGGCTACTCTTCATTGTGGTGCATGGGCTTTTCATTGCGGTGGCTTCTCTTGTTGCAGAGCACGGGCTCTAGGCACGCGGGCTTCAGTAGTTGTGGCTCGCAGGCTCAGTAGTTGTGGCTCGCAGGCTCTAGAGTGCAGGCTCAGTAGTTGTGGCACCCAGGCTTAGTTGCTCCGCGGCATGTGAGATCTTCCCGGACCAGGGCTCGAACCCGTGTCCCCTGCATTGGCAGGTGGACTCTTAACCACTGCGCCACCAGGGAAGTCCCTTAATGGCATCTTTTGATGAGAAAAACTTTTAAATTTTGATCAAGTTTAATTAATCAAATTCTTCTTCTGTGGTTTGTGCCTTTTGTATCCTAAGAAATCTTTGCCTACCCTCAGGTTGTGAAGGGACTGTCCTATATTTTTTTGTAGATGCTTTATAGTTTTAGCCTTATACTTAAGTCTGTAAAACATCTTGTATTAATTTTTGTTTGTGGTGTTATGAAAGGGTCAAGATTTAAGATTTCCTTCCTTCCTTCATCCATCCTTCCTTCCTTCCTCTTTTAACATATTGAAATTCAACACCACTTTTGGAAAGGATTTTCCTTTCCCCATTGAATTATTTTGGCACCTGCTAACCATCTCAACCTGGGGTGGGCACAGGTTGGATCTATAGCTCTAGAAGAGCTGGGCTAAGGGTCCAAGTCTCTTTGGCAAACTGCAGGCGGCATCGTGCCTCATCCCGGGCAGTGTGGCTGGAGCCAGCTTCCCCTTTGCCCAGATGCCCCCGATGCTTGGAGATGACAGTGAAAGGGGCAGGTGCAGGCTGACAGAAATCCTAGGGCAGCTCTGACAGCTCACTGGGTTGTGTTTATGAAGAGTCATTTCCAGGGTTCACAAGTGCAGTCAACATGCCTCCATCCTGCACTTGGACATCCTGCATTTTGCTCATCTCATCCCTGTGACATCATGTCCTCACTTGTAAAATCCATGAAGAACGGGACCCTGCCTTGCTGTTTTTTAAAATTTCTATTACTTATTATTTATTTATTTATCTTGTTTATTTTTGGCTGCATTGGGTCTTAGTTGCTGCACGTGGGATCTTCGCTGAGGCACGTGGGCTCTGTAGTTTGCAGCACGTGGGCTTTGTAGTTGAGGCTCAAAAGCTCAGTAGTTGTGGCACACGAGCTTAACGGTTGTGGCACGCAGGCTTAGATGCCCCGTGGCATATGGGATCTTAGCTCCCTGACCAGGGATCACCCCTGCATCCCTTGCATTGTAAGGCAGGTTCTTTACCACTGGGCCACCCGGGAAGTCCCCTGTCTTGCTATTTATGCCCATGAGAACCCGCCAGTGGAGAAGCCTGATCACAGAGTGATGCCTGAACACGAAGGAAAGGACCCCGGTGCCGGAGAGGTGTGATCTCAGAGTCCCACCATCCTCCCTGCCTTTTGGCATCCTCGCTCCTCCATTGAGACGTTGCTTGTCGGTCAAGCCAGCTCTGCCTGGGTAGATTTCCTGTCTCGTTCAGAGCAGCCATGAGCTGGGGGTTTGAGAGCTGTTGAGTCAGACGGGCAGGCTTGTTAGCAATAAAGTGGTGTAATTCCCTATTTGCAGCTTTTCTCCAGATTCTCTGCCCAGCAGCTGCCAGGTCAGCGTTTCTGACAGTCCGTAATTGAGCCTCTGTGATGGGACAGGCTCCATCTAAGAACCGCTAAGAAGTGGTTTTATTTGGTTGGTAATGTATTTATTCTCTTTTTCCGCTTGTGTTTGTTTGCTCGTCTCTCTGATACCACATACACATGCAGCCGAGAGTGTCAGACCCGGGACCGGAAGGCGAGACCTGGATCCCTGTGTAACTCTGGGCAGAAAAGAGGACATTGACCTTTGTTCCTTTGTGGATGCTACAAGGATCAAAGGAGAGTTGCAGGATTTTGTTTTGTTTTGTTTTTTAACTTGAAAATAAAAGCTATGCAAAAATACGGCACAATGACATCATTCTCTTTGACTTTCCCTGTGTAGATCCTGGCTTAGGTTTCTGGTGGCGAATTCATGGCATCAGTTGCAACCAGTGCGTGAGGTTTTGTGACTTGACCACTTTCCTTATGCTGATCTTTTCTCAGCCTCCTGGTCCTTACTTTGCATCCCGTGTAGTGCCTCACGTTTGTTTCTCAACCTGGAATTTGAGGTCCTCAGCTCCGGAGCATGGTCTGTATTTTTCTTGTAACCTATTGTTTACTTCCACATGTTATTATTTAAGGGAACAAGGGGCCCTTAAGCCGGTCCTGCTGAAGGGCCTGCCGGGTGGAGCCGGCCAATGAGATAAAGCCAGACCTGCACTGGACCGCACCTGTGGACCGCCCATGCTGGAGGTTGTCCTTCGGTGCAAATTAGCTTAAAGGGAAGGTCAAATCCACTTGTGAACTGGGTTTTTCTTCTGAATGCTTTCTGAAGCCAGTCATAACTCCCGAATACCTTCTGACTCCATGACATCACTTTTTAGAAATATTTTGCCTTTTTGAAACAAACTTTTTCAAACCCATTCCAAAAGGCTTTTTCCAACCCTGGCATTTGGGGAACGCGGGCTTCCTGTTTCATCTTGTGCTCTTCCTTGCTGTCCCCCAAATTTATTCCTTGTGACTTAATTTTTTTTTTTTTTCACCTGGGAGATCTTATGTGTCACACTCTGCCTTCACCTTTAAATGCTGCTGGTGCAAATGAGCAGCTCCCACGTCCTCAGTGATATGGAAATACCTCCTACTGGTTCCATTATACAGGTTTTTCTGTTCATTCATTCGTTGATTTATTCAGGAAGTATTCATTGAGCATCTCCCCTGTGTCTGGTACTGGGGGTAGGACATGAAATGAATTGACCGCCCCCGCTGCCCTCCTAGAGCTTGTGTTTGTATGGGGGACCGCCAGTGATGGGCAAAGCGAAAAGGCAGAACCTGCAGGACCTAGATGGCAGTGAGTAATGGGGAGGAAAAATGAAGCGGACAGGGGGGTGTTGGCGGGCGTTGATGCTTTAAATGGGGTCCTGCGATTATTTACCGAGAATAGGTAAGGGGACAACCCAGAGAGCTGTACCAGATGGACAGGGAAAAATGAAACCGTACAACTCAGATGGGACTTGAACCTAGCCAAAACCCAGAATGGGACTTGAACCCACTGTCTTTTTTTTTTTTAAATATAAATTTATTTTATTATTTTATTTTATTTATTTATTGTTTTTGGCTGCATTGGGTCTTCATTGCCGCGTGTGGGCTTTTCTCTGGTTTTGGCGAGTGGGGGCTGCTCTTCGTTGTGGTGCGCGGGCTTCTCACTGCGGTGGCTTCTCTTGTTGCGGAGCACGGGCTCTAAGCGTGTGGGCTTCAGTAGTGGCACGTGGGCTCAGTAGTTGTGGTTCGTGGGCTCTAGAGCACAGGCTCAGTAGTTGTGGCGCACGGGCTAAGTTGCTCCGCAGCATGTGGGATCTTCCCGGACCAGGGCTCGAACGCGTGTCCCCTGCATTGGCAGGCGGATTCTTAACCACTGCGCCACCAGGGAAGCCCAAACCCACTGTCTTTGAATTGAAATTACACACCTGGTCTCGGGACTTACTGAAGTTCAGGTTCCTTATGTCTCATCGCAGAAAGAATTCAGTGAGAGACAAAGTGATAGGTAAGCAGTGGATTTATTTAGAGAGGTACACATTCCATAGAAAGAATGTGGTCCGTCTCAAAAGGCGAGAGGCCCCGAAATATGTCGTGGTTAGCTGGTATGGGCTGGGTAATTTCATAGGCTAATGAGTGGGAGGAGTATTCCAACTATTTTAGGGAAGGGGCGGGGATTTCCAGGAATTGGGCCACCGCCCACTTTTTGGCCTTTTATGGTTGGCCTTGGAACTGTCCTGGCGCCTGTGGGTGTGTCGTTTAGCTAATGCATTACAGTGCCTATGTAGTGAGGCTCAAGGTCTACCTGGACTGGAATCTGCCACCATCTTGGACCTAACCGGTTCTAACCAGTTTATGTCATATCCACAACGGCTATGTCATTCTTAAAGGCTTGTCTTGTGCCCCCTTCCCTCCTGTTTCAAAAGCAGAAACAAAAGCTCTGAGGCAGGAGCACGCTTGGTGTGTTCAAATAGGACAAAGGCCCTTGGGCTGGACATTCGTGTGTTTTCCTGAAATAGTCAAAGAAAATACAGTTGACCCTTGAGCAATGCAGAGGTTAGGGGCTCCGACCCTCCTCGCGGTTGAAAATCTGGGTATAACTTAGAGTGGACCCTCGCTCTCTGCGGTTCCTCGGTGCTTGTGGTCCAGCTAACCGCGGATGGTGTCCTACTGCAGTATTTACCATTGAAAAGAACCCGTGTACAAATGGACCCGCGCAGTTCAAGCCCGTGTTGTTCAAGGGTCAACTGTATACTGACAGGCCGGCTTTTCCCCTGAAATCTCCAAGACAAGTGACACCCTTTTCACGGTAGTAGCAAAGGCTGACCGTGTCGGTGTGACGCAGTTACCGTGTTTCCAAGAGCTTTGCTTCTTGCCGGGGAGCACCTCCAGTTCCGGAGAGGCGGGATCTGCTTGTGCTGTTTTCAGAGTGAAGACAAACCCCATCCAGTCACTTGCCCTTGGTGTGAAAACGTGAGCCCCCCACAAAGCACACTCGTCTTGGGGCTCTGTCTGTCCAAATCTGCCACGACTCCGTGATCTATCACGGGCAGCACGTTTGATGGGCCCCCCATAGGGTCAGCCCAGGCCAGTGGCTAGAAAAATCCCGTTCATTGAAAATCACCTGCAGTTTTTCTCTCTGCCCAGCTGCTGATTTTTCTTCCGCCCTAATTATCTTCCACGAGTAATTGGAAAAAAATAATTGGTGGGTTTCAGTGAGCATCATACCCAATTGCAAATGAAAGGTTTGGCTCTCTCTTCCCCGTCTTTCCTCATTTTAACATGACACTGACCAGAGTGAAAATAATTTATCTTTGTGGGTCTAACTGCCTGCCCTTCAGAGGAGTCAGGGGAATGGGCCTGATTATAAAGCCGCCGATAATTCTTGCCTTGTGAATTACTGTTCAAAGACCAAGTGTGATAGATGATCACGAAGCAATGGTTTAAGAGAGGAGGGAAGAGGGAAGCCAGCTAGAAAAGAGGGCGAGAGGGCCACACAGTTACATTGGAAAGACGTGAATGATGATCTCGAAGTCTTTCTCAGCGTTTCCCCTCAAAAGCACACCCCTTAACACACCCCACCTCTTCTCAGTATAACTTGAGACTTAACACGTCTTTCTCAGACACGTACAATGATCTTTCGAGCGTGTGGTGCTGCCCTTGTTGATTGAGGTGCTGATGCTTTTGAATCTTTTGGTAAGATGGTGCTTAGTTAAGTTTTATCTAAACCAGGTGGGACACTAAGTCACATGATGCACTTTCTCTCGGTCACCTCCTCACCAAGGGCCTGCTCGTGCTGGGTGCCTGGCTGGGGCCTGGGGGCTCATGTCATGGCTGTAGGCACCGGGAAATTGCCAAGGTCCCATAGGATGTAAGTTTCGGTGATTGCGGCCCCACTAGCACTGTGTTCTAACAAGCACTGTCCAACGTTTAGAACTTAATGCCATGCTCCCTTGGCTCTTCCCTACTTGACTCTGGTTTTGGGGTCAGGGGACATCAGCCCCTGGTAGGAAGCCTTTGGCTTCTGCCAGCTTCTCTCTGTAAGTGGTCCACAGTCACCCTTGGTTTGTTTATTCTTTATTCAACCATCGCAATCCAGCCTTTATTTCCACCCAGTGAGCTGGAGGTTTCTGGACATGGCAGAGCGTAATGATGTCACAAGAAAAATTCCAGGTTTAACTACCAAGAAGGAGGTGCCTAACACAGTAGGGGAAAAGGAAGGAAATGGGCTAGGAAGGAAACCCTGACTTCAGGACAAACGATCATGAATAAATGAGCACATACAAACAGCGCAATGAATACGAACCACACAAATGTAGGAGGACAGACACATGCGTGGGGGGTGTGTGTGTGTGTGCGCATGCATGCACTGGTGGGAGGGGTGTGTGTGTGTGTGTGTGTGTGTGTGTGTGTGTGTGTGTGGAAAGGAAGGATGGGTGGATTGTAGAGCATTTGGCCGGCGTACGCTGGACGACCTCAGGGGGTTCCGGGGTCCCTCTGCCCTCCTAGGGAGTCCTCAGGAGGGTGGCCGCTGTGTTCAGAAAGGTCCCTGTCACCCAGGATGTTATGAAAAGTGCATCTTTCTCCTCGGGCGGCTCTCGGGGACATGAAAAGTGCTCCACTCTGCCTGGGTGTAATTGAGCTTTGGGCTGAAGTTTTCACCCTGCAGCTTTGCTGGCAAATTCAGTAATGATGAATTAAGTGGAATATACGCAGCGTTAACGTGGACAGGATTTAAAATAATGTCTGCAGTTCACTTAATTACATTCCTTGTGGCTCCCCCCCCCCCCCACCAACCTTCAAAATGTCATTCCAGCATCCAGCCTAATTGCACCACAGCTTTCCCTCCTCACAGCAGCCCCCACCTTCCTCCTCTCCTCTCCACGGCGATCTGCTCTGTCTTTCTCTCCTACCGTGTTTGAGGTACATGCATCCTCCTGGGTGTTGTGGCTGTGCGGTTTCTTCCCTCCCCCCAGTTTATTCAACCTGCAGCCACTGTAACATCCCTTAGTTTCATTCGGGGTATAAAAGGATTCGGCCATGTTTTCAGGGGAAAGAATCAGCTATGAATGGGTGCCGAGCCCTACGTCTCTGTCTAGCTTGCTCTGTCCACTGTTGGGTGGGAGACCCTGGCTGTGCCCTTTCTCCTTGGGGAGGGGGAGGGGCAGGGCTGGGGCCCTAGCTCAGCGTGGCCACCACGTTCCGCCCCCGCCCCATCAGGAGCACTTCTGCTCATTTGTCGACGGCTCTCTCTCTTTCCTCTCAGGGTTGCCCCTGGTGGTGTCTCTGGGGGCAAGGTTTTGAAGGTGAAAGCAGGAGACAGACACCTCCATTTTTTTTTTTTTCTGGGCTGATAACTTCCGGCTCCTGTATCAGCTCCAACGGGAAAGATGTACAGGACCTGGAACTACCAAGCAGCGGGGTCTTCCCCTTTCTCCTGGCGTGAGGGTTGCTCTGCATCCGGAACAGCCTTGGAGATAGATGCCCCGCCACTTCCTCCTCTGAGCATCCGGCCTTGCTGAGGACGAAGCTCCCCCCCACCCCTGCCCCCGTTTAGGTTTAGGTGTAGAATTGGGTCCGGGGTGGGGGGGAGAGTGAGCGTAGATGTCGCCGCATCCGTCAGGGGAGGCGGAGTGGACTCGGGAGTTTTCTCTTTTCTTCGGAGAGAAAACCATCCATGCTCATCTCTCCCGCAGCCTTGCTTTCCCTGGGCAAACATTTAAGTGGTTGTTTCCCACCTACTAGTCTCTTGTTCCACCGTTAGCCGTCAAGACTTTCTCGCAACTGTGGTTTTTGTCTTTATCAAAAAAAAAAAAAAAGAGCTTGCAGTTGAAAGGGAGGGAAACCCAGACTAGCCAGAGGAAGAAAGGAGAATGCATTTTCAGGACACTGAATCCAAGGGCGATGAGATCAGTGGGGCCTCGTGGGCACTGCAATTAGGAAATGCAAAGCTGAGGGCCCGTGTTTATTCATTCTGCTCTGCCTCTCCACCAAGGCCTCTCACTGCAGCTTCCTTCTGTTTTCTTCACTCTGCAAACATGTTTTGCCAGCTGTGCCACAGCGAGTTAAGGGCTACCCCACAGCTCCCAGGGTGCTGTGTTCTCAGTTCGAGAGAACGGTCGAGTCTGAGAATCTGGCAGAGTTGGTGAGTGGGACCTGCCTGGTCCAGGTGACCCGCTCCTGGGGAGCATGGTGGAGCACGCCTGTGTCCCAGGCTCTCCCGCCTGGGCGAAGGCACCCTCAGAGGATGTGGCTGGGGTGTGGGTGGAGATCTGGGTCCCCCTCCCCCACCGGAAGATCTGTAAGTCTCGGGATTTAGGTCTCAGCTTCCAGCTCCCCTTCCCTCCAGGACTCTGTCCTCTGGATGGGATCACCTGCCTCTTCCCGGGCCCCGGCATCCCGGCACTCTCACAGGCCTCCCCGCTGCGGATCGCCCAGTGGTAGGCATCATCTCTGCAGCCAGGAAAGGGAGATGGCCGGGGATTTGGGGAGCTAGTTAGAGGAAGGATATCATAGGCTCATTAGCGGGCAGACCTTTTCCAACTGAAAGATCAGGGAGACCGGAAGGTGATGCTTCGGACCAATCAACAGCGACGCTGTCTTTGGAGCCACTTAACAGTCAACCACAGACCTGCAGGAGAGTGTGGCCCGAGGAGGAGGGGAGGGAGGGGCCTCTCTGCCTCCGGAGAGCCTCCGGGGCTGTGTAGGGCCAGCCTCTTGGCTTCTTCCTTCGCTTGGGCATTGAACCGAGACTGAAGATGGATGAGTGGTGATTTGGGGTCTACCCATGGTGCCTCGCAAGCGCACTGATTGCTTCAGGGCACACCGTTTTCAGAGGTAAAGCCAGGAATAATTTCCTGCCTTAGTGCCATCTGACCCCCCAGCAGTTATCCTGAGACCCTTGCAGGTGGATGAAGAGAGTCTGGACAGGAATATCTACCCACCTGTACTGTGACAGCAGTGACAAGGTGCAGGCCATTCAGAGAGATTCCAGGGCTCTGCCTGTTAGGGAGAAGCGGATGGCGTTTCCAAAGCCTCTGCGTGGATTGACATTGCAAGCAGAGAGAGTGCGGTCAGGCTTTCTCAGCGCGCTCTGCTGACGCCCCGCATTAGAATCACCGCAAACACTGATTGCAGATGTGATTCCTTCCTTCCTTTAAACCTACTTAAATGAACAAGGTAGGTTTTTTTAAGTGCAGATGTGTAGGAAAATCTGCAGGTTATATTAAACAAAAAGAGCAAACTACAAAACTGGATACACTCTTATTTCTTCTGGGTAGGGAAAAGACTGTTGAAACGGAGATAAATCCTGGTATTAATCTAATATATTTTTCTGAAAGCTTGCATTAAGATCTGTGGTCACTGGTTACCTAGGGAAGAGAGACTCCGAGTTTTCATTTCAGCCCTTTCTGTTCGATTTGCATTTCTAACCATGTATCTCTATGACTTTTATGCTTTGGAATGTCAGCACAGATTATCTGGGCAGTGGGATTACATACCATTTTCTTTTCTTCTTTATGCTCTTTTCATATGAAGAAAATCAATTTTATAAAATGCAATTTAGAAATAGGAATCTGCCACTGGCTTCCAGTACCAGATTCTCAGGGGAAGGAGCGCAGTGTTCCATATTTAACAGGCACACCAGTATTTGAGAATGTAGGGGATCCGAGCATGCCACCCCAAAATATGCCACTTGGGCGTATTGATTACTTGGAGCTAAAAACACCTCAGAAATGGCAGATGCGGGACGCGCTCTCTGACCTCCCTCTTTCTACCTAAAAATAGGACATAAGATTGCCCGTGAGAAGGAGACCCTCCCTGCATTAGGGAGGGCAGGACTCTTCACCTCCAGAGACTCTTATCAGCCCAGAGAAGGCACCAGGGAATCTGTAACAGGCCTTCCGAAAACAACCCTTTTCTTCCATTCGTTCCCCTGTACGTTGACCTTCTCAGTTTGTCATTCCTAAAAGCCGAAATCTCTTCTCCTTTGTCTTGTCCCTTCTCTACAAATTTGCTGTCCTTTGTTAAGATGCTGCATGGGCTCCAAGTTCTAACCACCGCTTTGAGTTACTCATCACTGAGTTTCCCCCGTGTGTACGCACGCTGCACATGTTAATACTCTGTTTTTCTCTTGTTAATCTCTCTTTGTCAGTTTAATGTACGGGGCCCCCGGCTCAGAACCTACGTGGGCAGAGGAAACGATTTTTTCCCTTCCCTATAAGAACCTGCCACTTAATTCCACTTACTTCTAAACGTACTTCTTGACAAATGCCCAGTCAGCAAGTGCTGTCTGCTGCTTCCTTGTTACTTCCACTACTACCACTCAGGGGTGGCAGCAGTGGGGCACTTACTTGGGGGTGCCCCCCGGACATGCATGTTTCTGAGCCTTATCCCCAGGGAAATCACTGACTTTCTCCTCTGGGACCTGCAAGAGCAAACTCTCTCTTTTAAAGAGCTCATGTGATCAGGCCAGGCCCACCTGGCAGGTCTCCCTATCTTAAGGTCAATTGTGACTAATCACAGGAGTGAAATCCATTGTATTAACAGTCCCAGGGGTTATACAGGGTGTGTACACAGGGGGGAGGGGGTATCTTGGGTGCTGTCTTTAGAATTCTGCGTACCATGTGGATGCTAAAGAGAAGATTTCTGTTTTTACCATTAATGTGATATTTGCTATGGATTTTTGATAGATACTTTTTGAAAGATACTAAAGATAGCTCCCTTATATGCTTAGTATTTTGCATCTATGTTCTTAAATGAGTATGGCTTAAAATTTTTTATCTCTTATGTTGTATTTCTCTGGTTTGAATATTAAGGTGATACCAGTCTCATCCAGCGTTGGGGTGTTTTGCTTCTTCTTCCCCCCCCCCCCCCCCCCCCCCGCCCTCAGTTACTTCTCTGGAACAGCAGACATGAGATCGAGATTATTTAATCCTTGATAATTTGTGAATATAAGTGATAAAAAAAAAAGCTTTTCCTATACTCTTAAGTTCTGTCTGGGGCATGTGAATTAAAGCGACAAGGGACAGATTAACAGGAGAAAAGCATACAAATTTTATTTTTAATTTTATGTGCACGAGGGCTCCACAGAAAAGAAATGAAAACTCAAAAAATGGTTCGCCTTGAGAGCTTATATTACCATTTTAACAAAAGGCAATAAATCATAGAGAAGTGACTAGACAAAGAAAACAGATTTGGGCTTCTAGGGCCCATAAATTGTGGGAAGACAAATACACGGGGGAAACTAATGGTAGATAAGGGCTATTTAGCAAGGTTTGTTATCCAGGTTCAAGCCATCTCTGGTGTTTGCATTTTCCTGGTACAGGGAAGGGAGACACCTTCACAAATGAAAATTTATATAACCTTTACAAAGGGAAAGTTATGTCCCACTTTTGGGCAGAAAGGGAGAGGACAGAGAGTTCCTTCTGTGTCTTCTGTTTCTCAATTGCCTTAAGCTCAAAATACTCCGTATGCCATGGTGGTATATCTGAGGGAGGCATATTCTGATCTCCTTCAAGACTTTTACCAGTGATACCGTCTTGCATCTAATGTGTTTGTGTATACATGTGTGCATGCATGGGTGCCTCGTCCAGAGGCTGTTTACCCTGGAGGCACGCTGTGGGTGTTGGCATGGCCTTGTTCAAGATGGAGACTGCTTCTCAACATTTTCTTTTGTCCTTTTTATTTACCATGCATTTTCTTCCCTTTTGTTTTGTACTTTTTGGGGGTTGATTGATTTTTCTTTATCTCCCTCTTTTTTTTCTTAGTCTTTATTAGTTTGGAACTTTTTTTTTTGGCCATGCCGAGGCATGTGGGATTTTAGTTCCCGGACCAGGGAGCAAACCCAAGACCACCTGCAGTGGAAGTGCAGAGTCCTAACCATTGGACTGCTAGGGAATTCCCAGTTTGGAAGTTTTTTGTTTTGTTTTGTTTTGTTTTTGCGGTACGCGGGCCTCTCACTGTTGTGGCCTCTCCCGCTGCGGAGCACAGGCTCCGGACGCGCAGGCCCAGCGGCCATGGCCCACGGTCCCAGCCGCTCCGCGGCATGCGGGATCCCCCCGGACCGGGGCACAAACCTGCGCCCCCTTCACCGGCAGGTGGACTCCCAACCACTGCGCCACCAGGGAAGCCCCCCCAGTTTGGAAGTTTTTAATTCAATTTCTTTCTTTTGTGGCTACCTTTACTTTTTTTAACACGCATACTTGACCCCGTGACATTCAGAATTAATCAGTATCTCTGCTCTTCTCCCTAACAATTGAAGGACCGTAGGATGCTTTAACTTGGTTTACCCCCTCATCGTCCATGTTATTTTTCTAATATTTTTGTTGTACCCTTTGTTTTAATACCTTCAAATTAGTCACTCGTATTGCTATTTCTTAAGTAGACTTTATTTTTTAGAGAAGTTTTAGGCTCACAGAAAAATGGAACTAAAGGTGCAGAGATTCCCTCTACGCCCCCTGCCCCCACTCATTCATAGCCTCCCCCGTTATCGCCATTACCATCAGGGTCGTGCATTTGTTTCAACTGATGAACCTACGTTGACACATCCTCATCACCCGAAGCCCATAGTTTACATTAAGGTTCATTCTTAGCGTTGTATGATCTGTACGTTTAGACAAATGTATAATGACGTGTATCTACCATTATAGTATCATACAGAGTGTTTTCACTGCCCTAAAAAATCCTCTGTGCTCCACCGTGTCATCTGTTCCTCCCTCCTACCTGCTGGAGAACGCTGACCGCTTTACTGTCTCCATAGTTTTGCCTTTTCCAGGATGTCATATGGTTGGAATCATACAGTCTGTAGCATTTTCAGACGGGCTTCTGTCACTTAGTCATATGCACTTAAGGTTCCTCCATGTCTTCATGGCTTGACAGCTCATCCCTTTTTAGTGCTGAGGAATATTCCATTGTCTGGATGGACCACAGTTTATTTATCCGTTCACCTACTAAAGGATATCTCGGTTGCTTCCAGTTTTTGACAATGATGAATAAAGCCGCTATAAACATCTGTGTGCAAGTTTCTTAACTCCGTTGAGTAAATACCAGGGAGCAGGATTTCTGGATCATATGGTAAAAGTATGTTTAGCTTAGTAAGAAACCACCAAACTGCCTTCCAAAGTGGCTGTACCGTTTCGCATCCCCACCAGCAGTGAAGGAGCGTTCCTGTTGCTCCACATCTTCGACAGCATTTGGTGGTGTCAGTGTTCTGGATTTTGGCTGTTCTAATAGGTTTGTAACAGTATCCCATTTTTGTTTTATTATCTACTTTTATTTTTTTGGCTGTGTCGGGTCTTTAGTTGTGGCACGCGGGGTCTTCGTTGAGGCATGCGGGATCTTTTGTTGCAGCATGGGCTCTTCGTTGTAGCGCACGGGCTTCTCTCTAGTTGTGGTGCCCGGGCTCCAGGGCACGTGGACTTTGTAGTGTGTGGTACACAGGCTCTCCAGTTGAGACGCATGAGCTCAGTAGTTGTGACTTGCAGGCTTAGTTGCCCCACGGCACGTGGGATCTTAGTTCCCCGACGGGGGATCGAACCCACATCCCCTGCATTGGAAGGAGGATTCTTTACCACTGGACCACCAGGGAAGTCCCCCATTTTTGTTTTAATTTGCATTTTCCTGATGACATATCACGTGGAACATCTTGTCATATGCTTATTTTCCATTTGTATATTTTCTTTTGCGAGGAATCTTTTAAGGTCTCTGGCCCTTGTTTGAACTGGGTTGTTCGTCTTCTATGTGTTGAGTTTTAATAGATCCTGGTATATTCTGGATAACAGTTCCTTATGCAAAGATTTTTCTCCTAGTCTGTGGTTTGTCTTCTCCTTCTTGATACTGTGTTTAGTGAAGCAGAAGTCTTTTATTTTGATGAAATTCAGCTTTTACCAATTAGCATTATTGTTTTTTTAATAATCTATTTTCCAACATTTTGCTAATTTCTCCACTATTGCTTCTTGCATTGCACTCCTTCCTGGATTCTCTTTTATTTTTCCTTTAATATTTCTTCACTTAGGATCCATGAAGGGAAAAATCTTAGTCTCATCTAAAAATATCTTTATTTTGGTCTGACCTTTGAAAGAAAAACTGAGTTGCTTAAATTTCTAGGTTGACAGAAATGTTTATTTCCTTTAGCATTTTGACAGTATTATTCCATTTAGACTGCTTCCATCAAACTAAAGAACTGTGTTATAGGTTGTATATTCTCTGCAGGCATCATAAAAATCCATACGACAGCAGCCTTATTTCAGTTTTCTGGTTGCTTATACGTTTTTCACTTGTTTTGGTGTTTTTTATTTTCAGTATGACGTAGCTTTGTGTGTGTGTGCGTGCGCGCGCACGTGTGTGTTTGTTTTGCTTAAGACTTGGACTGCTCTTTTAGTCTGAATGCTCGTTTTATTATTATATTATTCTGGGAAAGTTTTTTAGTAATTATCTCTTCAAGTTTGCCTCTCCCTCATATTCTTTATTTTCTTCTCCTGCAACAGTTATTATAACTTAGATGTATATCCTGTGTTCTTATTTATCTCCCATGTGTCTTAAGCATTTCTTAACGTTGTCCATCCCTTTACTTTTCTGTGCTTTAGATCTATTTTCTAGTCCATTGATAAGTCCCTGAGTTGATCCTAGTTTACAATTTAACTTGTCTGTTGAGTTTTTCAGTGAAATGACTATAGTTTTTTATTTTTTAATTGTCCTAGTGGGTTCTTGTTAAGATGTCTGCTTTTTCTTTGTTACATGTGCTTCTTTTCTTATGGTTTTAATTTCTTCTCTTATATCTTTAATCAGGTTAGGCATATATTATATATTATATTTATATAATTGAGGTACAGTTGTATAATATTATATAAGTTACAGGTGTACAACAGTGATTCACAGTTTTTAACGGTTATACTCCATTTACAGTTATTATAAAATATTGGCTATGTTCCCTGAGTTGTACAATATATCCTTGTAGCTTATCTGTTTTATACATAATGGTTTGTACCTCTTAATCCCCTATTCCTATCGTGCCCCTCCCTCCTTCCCTCTCCCCACTGGCAAACACTCGTTTGTTCTCTGTATCCATGTGTCTGTCTTTTTTGTTATTTTCACTAGTTTGTTTTACTTTTTAGATTACATATACAAGGAATATCATACAGTATTTGTCTTTCTCAGTCTGGCTTATTTCAGTAAGCATAATACCCTCCAAGTCCATCCATGTCATTACAAATGGCAAAATTTCATTCTTTTTTATGGCTGGGTAGTATTCCATTGTATATATACCATATCTTCTTTATCCATTCATCTGTTGATGGACACTTAGGTTGCTTCCATATCTTGGCTATTATGAATAATGCTACTGTGAACATTGGGGTGCATGTATGTTTTAAATCATGTCTGTTACATAAAGGCCACGTGTCTCCCTCTGTGTGTGTCCACTGACTCCAATTCGTAGTGTGTTGTTTTCTTCTAGGCTTTGTAACATTTTACCATCAATCCTTCTCTAGTGGGCTGCATTTTTCCTTAAGGATTCCTAGTGTCCGCCTCGTGGGAAACCCTTCAGAGTAGTTTTGCATTTGTTTATGTAAGACCTCTTTGCAATAACATTAGCCTAGAACCAATTTCTACAGTGATGTACAGATTGGGGTTTCCTAGCCCATATAGAAAGCAGAAACTCAGAAGTCCGACCTGTTCAAAGTATAAGCCCAAGGTTTTAATTTTACAAGTATTTCTTTTTTCCTCCAGAGACCAGGCAGAAACATGTAGTCATCTTTTTTGCCCCTCTGTGCAGCTGGGTGGACTTTTGTCTCTAGCCCACTCTTCCACACAGGGACAGAATTTTATGACACGTGCATTTGTAGAATTTCACCTCCTACTTGATGTGGCCCAAGGCCCCCAGGTGGACAGTAACACCCAGGACCTATTCTTGGAAACCTTGTTAATCCCTAGGCAGCCTCTGGACTGGTTTTGTTGTATAGGCTCTGGTTTCTAGCCTCCTTATGCTTCCTGATTCCCTTTCTTTGTTGCAAGCTCAGCTGTGTATTTGAAATCCTTTTGATTTGTTTATTTCATGCATCATTTCTAGGTGTTTGTGGAGGGAGATTTTGGTTTTATCGTCATCTTTAATCTTGCTGAAAACTGACATATCTTGGGCAGAGACTTAAATCTGCAAACAAATTCTGCTACGTCTCGTCTTCAGTTGTTCTCCAGGTCCTCTGTGTCCCAGGTTCTGCCAGGCAGCAAGCCATCCTTCACCCTCACTTCCTGCAGCTTCACGAACTTGTATCTTTTTCATGACTTGTGATTTGACGTTTCCATACATTTGACAAGGAAATGAAAATATAAACAAATGTCCACGATCCTGAAGACCTGACTGACGTAAGAGGTGGGTTAGGACTTCTGTTAAACTGTTAGGCTGGGAGGGAACTTTTGCGTAGGGACTCATTTTATAAGCGTTGAGTTCTTCGCGAATGTTTGGGGTTCTGAGCGTGTTTGTTTTCCTGTCCCACCTCGCAGCTTGGAGAAGTCATGCCCTGAGGGTGAGGAACCTAGGAGGTGTTTCCCATGTGCATCCAGCATATTCAGAACATGTGTTAGGGAACTCACCTTGCAGCAGCAGGGGTCTCCTGTTAACCCTTTCACAGTCTGTGGCTCATTTCATGGGCAAGAGGCCATTTAAATGTCCAGCTTTAGCTGAGCTCAGCCCGCCCTGTGAAATACAGAGCTATGGGAAAACCCCAAATTGGTTGGTGTACATTTCTCACCCGGTGAATCTTGATCTATTTATATCAAGACTCCTCAGCGTGCTGCAAGAAAAGATACAGATGCTTATGCTTGGCCCCCGATTTGCCGAAGTCAACTCTCTAGGGACGGAGCCGAAGATCCTGCCTTTAAAATTCACCAGGTGATTCTCAGTCCTACTACCATGTGACAATATCTGTCCTGGGTTCCCGCAGTGAGGCGGTGATAGGGAAGCCAAGGCGTTCCAAAGAATCTTTGGGGCAAACAGAGTTTCCTCTGAGATGGAGAGTTGACAGAGCGGGGTTCTCAGGCTGCCCTGTGCCTGGGTGTGCTGTGTGGGAGGGAGATTGGGCTCAGTGGTTCATCAAAAGCCTCATCTTCGGAGGTGATCTTGAGGGGTGGGTGGAGGGAGGAGATGGTTTAAAGCCACTTGGTGACAAGAAAAGACGGGGTGTGGGGAAAGAGGACAGGAGAAAATCTAACGGAGCACTAACTTCCTCGGGGTTTGAGTTAAAACGTTGCCTGGGTTTCAGTTAGGTGAGCACCTTCTTCCCCATCCCTGTGGGTTGCCATGGCGGCAGGCACACTGCTATGTGTAGTCCACCCCTGCTACCTGCCTCTGGCACTGGCGGTCCTACAAGCTCTGCTGAGCCCAGACCTGACTTCTCCGCAGGCTGGGGGCTGCAGCGGAAAAATGGGGGACAGATTTTGGTGGGCAGGGGAGAACTTGCCAGGGGGGTTTAGGGTGGGTAAATGCTACACTCTGATAATTTCAAGAAAAGTGCCAGGTAGCTCTGTCTGGGTCGGATGTTCTGTTCTTGTTCTTGTGCTTTGGACCAGAGTCAGGGACCGTTGAGCGAAGGCATGGCACGTTATCCCCCAGGCAGAGCACACCTCCGTGCCCCGTCCCCTCCGCACTCACTCCCCCAGCATCCCTCCATGGGTTTCCCCTGGGTCCCCTTGGAACAGTGTGGGTTCCTTGGGCTTTCTGCACTGATGCTTGCTCCCACGTTCCTCATTTGGTAAGTGGAGGTGATTACGGAATTGGTTATCCTAAGAGCGATTACAAGAGTGGGAACACATTTGGGGCATCAGGTGATGTGTTCCATTCAGTGCAAGGTGAGCAAAATGATGATGAGGCCCACAAGTGAAGACGCCCAGTGAACAGTTGGCAAGAGACCAGGGCTGGACATGGCGAGCTTGGGGGTCCATTGCTAATGGGTTGCCATCGTTTTCCTGGATCCTTCTCTGTCCCCTAAGTTATGTTTTCTAACGTGTCTGTCATACCTGCAGACTCCTGAGCCCTGCCCAGGTCTACCATGAGATCCAAGAATCTGCACTTAAAAATTTCTTCTAAGGTACAATTGTTACGAGAGTTGTTTAGGTGATATTTCTTTTTAAATTTTATTTTCTTATGGTAAGCCCACTTAACGTGAGATCTACCCTCTTAACAAATTTTTTTAGTGTACAACACATTGTTGTTGGCTGTTGGTACAGTGTGGTACAACAGATCTCAAGAACGGAAGCATCTCATCGTGCTTAACTGAAATTTGATGCCCTTTGATTCTGAGGACAAAGAATGTCACCTGCCATGTCCGGAAACAAAGGATGTTGAGGCCATCAAGCCATCAGCCACTGTAGCCACCCTGGACTGTGCACCCTGAGGGGATTTGGGATGGACAAAAACAGGAGACTGGCCCTAGATGGTTAAGGTGCACATCAAAGGCATGATTTCAATGAGCCAGACGCTTCCATCTTCCCATACAGATGGCAGGTTTTTCTTTTGATGTTCTGACTTTTTTTTATTTTTGCAAAATTTCCTGTATATCCTGGCTCCCCCGCTTGCCTCTTCGGAGCCTCCCTCAGAGCCATCTGAGAGGCTGTCTCCTGGGCTGAAGTCCTCAGCAAGTCCACCAAATAAAACATAATTCTCAGCTTTTAGGTTGTGCATTTTTTTTCAGTTGATAATTTGTTAACTCCCTATTTCAAAAATATGGAATGTGGGCTTCCCTGGTGGCGCAGTGGTTAAGAATCTGCCTGCCAAGGCAGGGGACATGGGTTCGATCCCTGGTCCGGGAAGATCCCACATGCCGCGGAGCAACTAAGCCCGTGGCCACAACTACTGAGCCTGCGCTCTAGAGCCTGCGCGCCACAACTACTGAAGCCTGCATGCCACAACTACTGAGCCCGCGAGCCACAACTACTGAAGCCTGCGAGCCACAACTACTGAGCCCGCGAGCCACAACTACTGAGCCTGTGAGCCACAACTACTGGAGCCCGCACGCCTAGAGCCCGTGCTCCACAACGAGAAGCCACCACAATGAGAAGCCTGCGCGCCGCAACAAAGAGTAGCCTCCTCTCGCCGCAGCTAGAGAAAGCCCCGCGCACAGCAACAAAGACCCAGCGCAGCCAAAAATAAATTAAATAAATAAATAAATTTTAAAAAAATGAAGGGAAAAAGAAAAATATGGAATGCTTCACCAGTGTGGGTGTCATCCTTGCTCCGGGGCCATGCTAGTCTCCTCTGTATCTTTCTAACTCTGGCATGTGTGCTGTTGAAATGAACACAAGAACCTGCACTTTGCTCAGGCTTCCTAAATGGTGATCTTCCGTTGTTTTTTGTTTATTCATTTGTTCCTTCATTCATTCACTTTTGCACGCTCAAGTTTGAGAGCCACCGTGAGAGACTGTAAACCTGGCCTGGGTTCTGTTAGGGTCTTCTGCCATCCAGCTGGTCACAGACAGCTCCTACCATACACATCTTGGCCTCCCCACCCTCTCTGAGTAGTAAGCGCCACAGTGTGGCTTGAGGATGACTGATGCTCTGTCCTGCAGCCCTGTGGTCCTCTTTTGCATTAATGGTCAGTAATAATCTGAACATCCCTTGGAGAGTCTGTCCTTCTGCGGCCTTCATTTTCAGGAAGGCATCTCTGCTTTGAGCTGAAGCTGGAGGAATACAGAGCTCTCCCCAGCCACGTCTTTCCCCTTCTCTGGACCTCTAGTGGGTGTCATTTGTTTCCCACTAGAAACCAAGCCATTCTTCATGGGTTCCTTGTGGTCGCTGAGTGGGAACAGCATGAGAAAGTGTGTTCCCAGCCTGGCAAGGTTTCCGTTCTGTCCCCATTAAATCGTCTCGTTTTGCCAGGCGGGGTCCACCTCTGAGCGTGAGTGTGGCCTCCTTCATCCCCATGCTGTTGTCACTGGTCAGCCCCACTCCATTGGATTCCTAATTCCTCTTATTCCTGCCGTCTCAGAACCAGTTTCTTTCTTTGCTCTGTTGGCTCCCAACAGCCTCAGAAAGCAGAAGGCTCAGGGATTCAGCCTCCTCGCACATGGGAAGGGTTCCACGTAGAGCCCCCTCCGAGGCAGGGGGCCATTTACGCAGAGTGCCCGCTGGATTTGTGACACAAAGACAGCCCACCCTTTGAAGACCCCCAAACCTTAACCGAAAATGGTAGAGAAAGAGACGTGTTTCCCTTGCTGGGAGCTGCAGTCTGTTGGCTTGATTAGTTTTTAGAAACCAATTTTCCTCCCAGCCATTTTCCTTATTAACTGTCTTTATGGTCAAATCCAGAGAGTAAAGAGTGGTGCTTATTCCTCCCAGCAATTAGCTGTCTGATGCTCTCATTAAGCCATTAAGTTTCAGTTTCCAAGGTGGAGTTCTAAAATTATATGTGTGTGTGTGTGTGTGTGTGTGTGTGTGTGTATAAAATCGTTATACATATATGTATAATTAAAAAAATTAAATCTGAAAATGGAAATATAATTGCTCAATGGAAATATAATTGCTCATCGGAATATTATTTCTATATATTACACAGATCACGTATGTACTTATGTATGTAGATCTGCCTGTCTATCCATCTGCCTGTATCTGTCTGTCTGTCTATGTATATCTGGATAAGTAACCAACCAACCAGCATGCTTCAGGGATTCCAAATGCTCCCATCTCCTTGGTTGTAACATTTTTTAGGAAGTGCAAACTGGTATTACTGTTAACCTCAGTAAACTACATTAGATCAGTAAATCTTTTTTTTTTTTTAATGAAAGAAAAGGAAGGGAAAAACAAGTTACTTTGTACTCCAAAGCAAAATTGACAGTGATCTTGAAGGGCACTAGCCCTCTCCTTTTATTCATGCAAAGTCCCTATTATCTTTAGCAGCAGGTGATCCTTTCTGAAAGTTGAAAATGTCAATGTGATTGTGGAATTTTGAAATGTTCACATTAACAGCCAAGGCACGTTTCTGCTGTGCAGGCGTGGAGAGTTGGGATTGGGCGGCACTTGAAAATTCTGCATTCAATCCGTGATCTAATTTTTTCTCCTTCACTACGAACCTCCTGATTTGGGGGATTTAAGTGAAGAATGGACTAGGTGTACTAGACACGCCGTTAGCCTTTCTTTTATATTTTTATAAATGTAACACAAGTTCATGGTGGGAACTGCTGAGATGGGGTTCGTGTTGTATTTGATGTGTGCCCACCAGGGGACCCCCCGCCCCCATCTCCCCTCACCTGTCCTTCAGGGCGGGCAGTATTATCATCCGCACATGGCAAGCGTGGAAACTGAGATCCAAGGGTCCCAAGTGACATTCCTAAAGATGCATAACCAGGAAGTGGTAGGACTGGGATGTGAACTTGGGCGTCCGGGGAAGCGTCTCCTGGAAAGGGAGTGAACCCAGAGTCTCATCTGCTCCCCCAGAACCGCTCTTCCCGCACCCTTCATACCCGGTGACAGAGTCCTCTGTGTGATTACCTTGGAGAAGAAGGAAAGGAGAGAAGCCTGGAGAGGTGAGAAAAGGGGGAAGTGCCAGAGAGCCTGCTGTGGGCTTTCCCCTTGTCTTGTTTCCCTGGTGTGTGTCTCCTGGAGGACCGGCGCCTTCAGCCAGCCCGCCAGCGACTCAGGCTGGGCCCGCCCACCGTTCTTTGCTTTGATTGACATTCCCCCAAGAGGAAGAGGAGAAACTGCTAGACCACCTCAAAGCAAATAAACTGATCATAATCTGGCTGTGGGCACACGTGTGCTCGCTGCTCTCTCTCTCTCTCTCTCTCTCTCTCTCTCCCCCCCCCTCCTTCCCTCTCCCTCCCTCCCTCCCTCCCTCCCTCCTCCCCTCTCCCTCCCTCCCTCCCTCCCTCCTTCCCTCTCCCTCCCTCCCTCTCTCTCTCTCTCTCTCTCTCTCTCTCTCTCTCTCACACACACACACACACACACACACAGACACAGAGATGCATACGCTGAAAAGGTGAGCAAAGGGGAACGTCTGGGGCTCACAGCCACGGTAGCGTTCTTCCCCTTTAACCCTGGGGGGGGGGGGGACAGGAGGCTCCTGTGTCCAAATCACTGTTGCTGATCTGGAGAGTGGGGAGGTGGTGGCAAACTGATGCCAGGTCGGCCCGGAATTTCCCCTTGTGCCTCCCTAGCGGTACCAGCAGATTCTTCTTTCCACGGTCCACCCCCCACCCACAAGTCAAACACGAGTTTGCCGTCATACGAGCTGACTTGTGTTCTTTTCCACGGAGAACACCCAGGTTGGGAGGGCGGTTTTTCTTTACTAGATGGGACCCCGTTCTTGGAGAGTCGTTTTTTGTTTTTTTGTTTGTTTTGCTTAATAGCGTGGGTAGCTGTGCCCAGGTTTACCTCTGCCCTCTGTCCGAAATGTCTTTTGAACAGATTAATAGTACGGAAGTATTGCTGGGGAGATATTTAGCTGATTAGGAAAACAGACCTTCAGAGACAGATGTTTAGCTGCATTTACATAATTGTAAATTATTTGCATCTCAGTGATGTGCTAGCGGCTCCTTATTTATAAGCCGTAAACCCGTGCGGATTGGAAATGAGCCCACCTAAGCCAAGAATATCCAACAGGGCCTTGGTGGGGCTTCACCTTTCTAGCTTTGTAGGTTACGCTAACATAGGGGTTCTTCTCACCTGAAAGAATTCAGGTGTTGGGCTTCTCTGGTGGCGCAGTGGTTGGGAGTCCGCCTGCCGATGCAGGGGACGCGGGTTCGTGCCCTGGTCCGGGAAGATCCCACATGCCGCGGAGCGGCTGCGCCCGTGAGCCATGGCCGCTGAGCCTGCGCGTCCAGAGCCTGTGCTCCGCAACGGGAGAGGCCACGACAGTGAGAGGCCCGCGTACCGCAAAAAAAAAAAAAAAGAATACAGGTGCTTGTGCCCCGTGCAGGTTCTCTGTGGCAGAATATACTCTGTGACGCCCTCGTCCTGTCCCCCAGGAAAGGGCCTTTGTCTGCTGATCCTTGTCGATGCCATTTACCCCCGCTTTGTCCATCATCTTCTGGAATTTCTTCCTGGTTAGTAAGCTCCAGTTCCCTGCCCCATCCCCACATAATCCCTTGTTATTCTTTATGTGATTTTCTTGAATCCGACCAGTGTCTGGAAGCTTTCCATCTTGGTGACGCAGGGCTTGCTTTCTGGAAGAGAAGAGGAAGGCGGAGGAGGAGACGCGCGCCCACCTGCCCTCACTGCCTCTCTCATAGGTGCCTCTGGGCTCCTCCGTTTCTGCACCCGGTCTTCTCTGGATGGCCTTTGGCACGGGCTTGACACGTGACTGGCCTGATCAAGAAGATTGGCTGCTTTTGAGGGCAGAGTGGTTAATCCGGCCAGAGCTCAGGCCGGGAGACCGGTGCAAGGAACTGGGGATTTGCCTTGGGTAAGAAGATGGGCCTGGAGGCCAAGTTCAAGCCCTCTTTGCCCTCAGACGTCTAGTTTGTTCAGCACGGCGAGGGCCGAAGCTACAGGGGGCAAGGCAGTGACGTGCGTCCTGGGGGGTCTGCGTGGTGGAAGGAAACGTTCATGCCCCAAATGCTTCAGAGAATTAGTGGGTCGAGGGGATTTGGGGTTTTAGAAGCAGTGGTGGCGAGGCTGAAGGGGAAAGAGATTGAGGTGGTGTGGTTGGTGGAAACGGCCCCGCACCGGCAGTCGGGAGATCTGGGTCTGCACCCCGGTCCCTGCTGCTTTGTGGCTGAGGAGTCGTCATCCCTAGCAGGATCACTCCGTCTGAGCCAGGTTTTCTTGCTTCAGTCCGACCTCTCTTGGCTGCTGAGGACGGGGATCAGTTAGACCAGGTGGAGCCAGAGGGATTTTTATTGGCTCCCTGGTGGGGAGGGTAGTACTGGGAGCTCATGGGAAAAGGGGGAGCTTCACGAATAGGCAGCAGGCCTGGAACGGGACATGGCACCTCTGAGGTGACTTCTCCACCCGATGTATTTCCCTTGTCTTTGCTGGCGTGGACAGGCTCGAGTCCATGGGGCAGGGTCCATGGGCATTATGTGTAGACCAGGGACTTTGATGGGCTGGCTTGAATCATAAGTCCATCCACGTGCTGACCGCTGTGGACTGGACGCTAGAGCAGGTTTAGGGCTGGGTATTGGGTCTTCCCTGTCTGAATTCTGAATCAACAGTAAGAAGCAGAGGAGGCAGATGGAAATAATTTCACTGTCATTACCAATGAAGGTTAGGTTAGAGGCAATGGTTTTGTATGCAGCAACAATGGGATTCATGACGGTGAATGCAGAATTAGGCGGACTTAGCCGCCAATCACAGACACATCTGTGGAGCCACGTGGGCCCTGGGCCCCGCCCCCCCCCCCGCCGCCCCGCCTTAAGACTTGCCACATGGGGGATTAGACCAGAGACATGTTACCTGTGGGCACCCTGGCACTCAAGGGAAGAGGGAGGGGGCTGAACCATTTATGTCCGTCCCCCCAGATTCATCTCTCAGGAAACTCACTTCTTCCCCACAGGAGGTGTGAAGGGCGGGACAAAAGGCCAAGAGTATTTAGGGAAAATTCCTCCTCCTGGACCAAGAGGATAGGGAAGAAGCATCACACACACACGCACACACGCACCCGCACGCACATGCACGCACACTGTAGGCTGTCAGTTACAGGAAGGGGGTGGAGCTGGGGATAGTGGCCGGGCAGCTACTCGGAAGGAAGGATGTTGGGTAGGGCCCAGAGCTAACCCATTCCTCACCTGTAAGATGGGTTCATACCTCCTAGAGCTGCTTCTAGGATTAAAGAAGATACAAAGTTCTCCAGGTCACTGAACATCCGGGGCCTTGCAGGGTATACAACAAACACTCGGTCAGTGATAGTTGATCCTGAATCGGGGAGCAGGGGGGTCATGAAGCAAGAATCAGCTCATCTTGGGCTGCTGTGTGTCACGGGGCCGGGGGGTTGGTGATTATATAAGGTTATAAGTTTGATTATCCCGCTTTTCAGGTGGGCATTTACTATTCATGGAACTGCTCTCCCCTCCTTCCCCCCCCCCTTTGTCTCCTGGGGAGGATTAGGTTGAAGTAGTGCCTTCTGTGAGTGGGTAGTTAGGATATAACACCTCTAATAGGGTTAGTATGTGAAATATTTAAGTAACCTCCTCTGTGCCAGACACCGTGCTGGGCGCCGTAGATGTAACCGTGAGCAAAGCTCAGGCCCAGACACGAGGCGGTGGCCTTGCAAACAGACAACACATAAATGATGAACGGGAAAAATGTTCAATATGATGGAAACGTAGGCTGCAGAAAGCACCCCTGCTTAGACACACGTTCTTTTTCATATACCATTTAAATCGAGCCTAAGAAGGAAGGGCTCAGAAACCAATCCTAAAGATAACATTTACATCACAGAAGTCTCAGAACAAGAAACATTGGCCCTTTTAAGTTCCACCAACATTTGGCCAATTTTAAACTGGCGATTCCTCATTCCTGTCCAGCCACCTTTCATGATTCTAAACACCAGACCTCACTGGAGGCCTGGAGGTTCATTGGTTGTGCTTGACTTTAAAATGATTTGGACAGTAAGCACATCTTTTCTTCTGACAGGAAAAGGAATCTTGAGTATGTATTCTTTTTTTTAAAATTTAATTTTGCTTTATATTGGAGTATAGTTGATTTACAATGTTGTGTTAGTTTCAGCTGTACAGCAAAGTGATTCAGTTATACATATACATATATACGTTCTTTTTTAGATTCTTTTCCCATATAGGCCATTACAGAGTATTGAGTAGAGTTCCCTGTGCTATCCAGTAGGTCCTTATTAGTTACCTCTTTTATATACAGTAGTGTGTATGTGTCAATCCCAATCTCCCAATTTATCCCTATTCCCCTCTTTCCCCCTTGTTAACCTAAGTTTGTTTTCTACATCTGTGACTCTGTTTTGTAGATAAGTTCATTTGTACAATTTTTTTTTTTAGATTCCACATATAAGTGATATCATATGATATTTGTCTTTCTCTGTCTGACTTAATTCACTCAGTATGACAATGTCTAGGTCTATCTATGTTGCTGCAAATGGCATTATTTCGTTCTTTTTTATGGCTGAGTAATGTTCCATTGTATATATGTTTGAGTATGTATTTTTTTTTTTTTTTTTTTTTTGCGGTACGCGGGCCTCTCACTGTTGTGGCCTCTCCCGTTGCGGAGCACAGGCTCCGGATGCGCAGGCTCAGCGGCCATGGCTCACGGGCCCAGCCGCTCCGTGGCACGTGGGATCTTCCCGGACCGGGGCACGAACCCGTGTCCCCTGCATCGGCAGGTGAACTCCCAACCACTGCGCCACCAGGGAAGCCCCTGAGTGTGTATTCTTAGCTCTCTGTTCGGCTACTGGAAATTCTGCATCGTGCGCATCTCGACCTCTAGCAGCTGACAGGAATCTGGTTGAGAACCTCTGATTCGGGAGAATGTATTATGATATGGAATGTATTTACGATTTATTGTTGTGTAAAGTCATGTTTCAAAATAGTATGATTCAGTTAAAAGATGTGTGTGTGTGTTTGCATTTATCCACACACAGTATAAATATAGAAAAGATTGTTAGGATTTTTAAAAGGTGGTCACTTCTGGGTGGTGAGTCGTTTTCTGTCTTTCTTTGTGCTCATCAGTATTTTGTATATTTCCTGTAATGGGTGGGAATTTGTCAGAAGATATTTTAATACATTTTAAGGGAAAATAGTGCTTTTACTTGAGGGCGCAAAAGAGGTTGATTCCCCGGGGGCCAATGAACTTGCTGCTCCTTTAGAGCACGTCCTTATGTTATGAACGGTTGGAATGTGCTGTCTGTGAAACTCATCTGGGGGAATTTCTTGGGCTAGAACAGAGTTCTAGAAACTCTGGCACTGGAAACAGCCGCTCTCTCCTACTCACCAGGGATGAGTGGTCATTTAGGCCAGCTGTGTCAGAGGCTGTCTCCAGAAGCATAGAAGGTTCGTGCTAGAAGGGGCCCTGGAGTCTGTCTAATTCAGCTCAGTTACACTTGGAAGAAGCAAAAATCTTGAGCGGTTGGGACTTTCCTAGGGTTACGTGTAGAGCACTGGAGATAGAGTTGGTGTGAGAATTGTCTACCGTGGATTCCGTTCATTTCGTTGTGTCTTTCTAAAGAGTGAGAAAAATATGGTGCAACTTTAATGTAGAATAAGACGTTGCAGACTTAGATGTCTGAGGACGCGAATATCTCCCTCCCTATCTCCACCCCTCTCTCCCCTAGCTGCTTGGGCCCTGAACCCCTTGAGCATGTTTGGGACTCTCCCTTCTGCCCCATCTCGCAAGTCTTGGTGAAAGACAGAGCCTGCCTTTCAGGATAGAAGCTGGACTTCCAGCCTGTCTGGCAGCTGGAGGTGACCTTGGCTTGGCCAGTTAGATGGACCTGACGGCAAAGGGGGCAGTGTTACAGCAGGAGTGGCCAGCATTTTGGGACATTGGGGATAAGGGTGCCACCCTGAGGGCGACGTGGGGGCATTTTGTGGGTGGAGCAGGAAGTCCTGGTCTCCCTTGGCCCTGTCTGTGTTCCAGGGTGGGTTCTGTGGCCTTCCTGGGTTGGTTCCACGAGCCCCTCCCTTGGGACACTTCCGATGAATGAGTTGGGTTCTGTTCCCCAGCATTGGGGACTGTGACCAAGAAACACTTCCTACTGAAGCCAGACGTGGACTTTCAGTCTCCTCTGCGTCCGGGTCAAGCCCCAGCTCTCTGACCTTCTTGTAGCGAAGACAAAAAGCAAACCCTAAATCGTCAGGCCTGTGCTCATCTTCTTCTTTTTTGTTGTTATCTCCAGCGATTATCCTGTGATCCAGCATCAACTGTTTGTATCCCGAAAAGCAAAGAAAATCCATAAACCAAGAAATATTTATGGAATTTTAGTCTCACGTAAACCTATTTAGAAGCACCATGTTTTCCTTTCAGTTTTGCGGCCTTTGACAAAAGAAAGATTTTGTTTCCCATTGTGGTTTGCAGAATGTCATGCTGCTTGTTAATATTGGCAGTGTGGATACTCTCTTGATTATAGAAGCTAAGAGTTTTCATCTATCCTGTCATGTTTTGATTCCTGGTGACCAACTTCTAGGATAAAAGAGGAAACGCTATATATATAAATAGACAGAGGGATTATATTGATTTAGACCCTATATAGTCCCTGTCTATAGACCCTATATCGACTTAGGCAAGGTGAGAGAGTGTCTTGGTTTGAAGGAATTTATTTTTCTCTCAGTTCTTCTGCTGGTGATTGAATTTCCTTACGATGACCCATATCCTCTTGAAAAAAAAAGAAAAGGATTTTTATTTTATGTAAGGAAATGATGGTTCGTATCAAGATAGTTCAACTACTTCTCATCTTCTAGTCTTAAATTCCTTTACCTTTCCCACTGCGTGTTTGGAAAAATGTCATATGAATCTTTAGGTGCCCAGCTATGACTAAGGGTCAGATATATCTCTGTCTCGTACTTTGAGACACCAAATTAGGCAGCAGTATTTGGACTAAAGTACATTTTTAAAAGTATTTATTTATTTATTTGGCTGCACCCAGTCTTAGTTGGGGAAGGCGGGCTCCTTAGTTGCAGCACGTGGGCTCCTTAGTTGTGGCATGCGAACTCCTGGTTGCAGCATTCATGTGGGATCTAGTTCCCTGACCAGGGATCGAACCTGGGCCCCCTTCAGTGGGAGTGCAGAGTCTTATCCCCTGCGCCACCAGGGAAGTCCCTGGACTAAAGTAAATTTAAGTACAGAGGTAATCCCTTGACTCATTTGTAGTTGGGCAGTCTAAAACATTCATTTTTAGAGTGTAGTCTGTATCAGAAATATGTTGGGGTGAGCGTGAAGGGACATATGGCTTGTACAATGCAGATTCCTGGGCCCTTCTCCCATAGGTTCTAATTCAGGAGCTACCGGGGTGGGGGTGGGGGTGGTTCAGGAGTCATCTTTTAAGAGCCTCCACCATGCACAGCAATGGATGTCTTCCTTCCACACTTGGAGATACAGTGGTCTTGGCTATGAATGTTTATCCTCAGAATTAGAGGAGATGGCAGAGTGGCCTTATGTCCAAGGTGAAAGTGACCCAAATGACTATGAAGTTCATGTTAGCAGTTGGACACAAGCCTGAAATAGGTGCTGTCCTCTTGGACGACACCTCCTCGACCTGGTAATTTACAACCGTATAAGTCAAGTGAGGAGCCCCGATCTTTCCCGGAGAGGTTGAGAGTCCTCTGTAAAGCTCTTCTAAGCAGTCTTCAATTCTCCAGAATGCCCTTTCTCTAATGAGGGGGCTGGAACTCTTTTGAAGCAAACGTCTTCTGCTGGTGGATCCCTCAGTAGTTATGGAGGTGTCTTGCCCACCAGGGTGTCTGCACTGAACACAATGTGTAGGCTAAGCTAAGGAGAATTAGAGGCAGTGCTGGAGTCCACGTGGGATTTATTTTTGGAGAGCAGTTAATTCATCAGGAATGAGCTCACGTTGATAAGGCGGTAGAAGAGCTGACCTGGTAGGTGGACGTTTTAATCTTATGGGAAATCTTGGTTCCGTTGACCGAGAGTAGAAATTATTATCTTAGCTATTTGGAACAAACAACGTTTTAGTGGGTGGTTTGCTTAATGGATGAGAAATCTTTAGCTAATAGTGAACCCATTTCTTCTTCTGGCATACATTTAATTTTTTACCAATTACACAGACCTACTTGTTTCTCTGTTGTAGCAAAGCAATTGCTTATTCATAAGCATCAAAGCTAAGGCATGGATGACTTTCAGGGCCTGGAAAATATGTACTGACTGAAAAGACAAGGGAATCTAATCAGCCTTCTTACACAGACAGCATTTCACCCTCTGACAATCTTGTGGATTGAGATTATTAGAATGATAAATGGAGAAATCTATTATAGTTATAAAGATTGTAAATAAGGTTTTCATTATGTTTCTTAAACTCCAGTTGCGTCTCTGCCTAAAGGTTAGTAACTAAGCAAAGTAAATACTTCAGTTGGGACTTCCCTGGTGGCGCAGTGGTTAAGAATCCGCCTGCCAATGCAGGGGACACGGGTTTGAGCCCTGGTCTGGGAAGATCCCACATGCCTCAGAGCAACTAAGCCCGTGCGCCACAACTCCTGAGCCTGCGCTCTAGAGCCTGCGAGCCACAACTACTGAAGCCCATGCACTTAGAGCCCGTGCTCCGCAGCAAGAGAAGCCACCGCAATGAGAAGCCCATGCACCGCAACGAAGAATAGCCCCTGCTTGCCACAACTAGAGAAAGCCCGTGTGCAGCAACGAAGACCCAACAAAGAGTGGGGGCCACTCTTTGTTGCGGTGTGTAGCCTTCTCATTGCAGTGGCTTCTCTTGTTGTGGAGCATGGACCCTAGAGCGCGTGGGCTTCAGTAGTTGTGGAGCACGGGCTCAGTAGTTGTGGAGCACAGGCTCAGTAGTTGTGGTGCATGGGCTTAGTTGCTCCGCGGCATGTGGGATCTTCCCAGACCAGGGCTCGAACATGTGTCCCCCTGCATTGGCAGGCAGATTCTTAACAACTGCGCCACCAGGGAAGTCCCTCGAACAAGTTTTATCAGCGCCATTTTCCGGCAGCATTTACTCACTTTGTGTCTCTGTGTCACATTTTGGTAATTCTCACACTATTTCAAACTTTTTCATTATTATTCTGTTTGTTATGGTGATCTGTCATTGGTGATCTTTGATGTTACTGCTACAACTCACTGAAGGCTCAGATGATGGTCAGCATTTTTTTAGCAATAAAGTATTTTTAAGATATTTTTAAGACATGATGCTGTTGCACATTGATAGACTTCATCATAGTGTAAACATAACTTTTATATGCACTGGGAAACCAAGAAGTTCGTGGGACTCGCTTTATTGCGTTATTGGCTTCATTCGGGTGGTCCCGAACTGAACCCATGGTATCTCTGAGGTCTGCCTATATGTACTGTTTGCAAAACTGCTGTGCTGCGTACAAGAATCCCAGGGGTGTGGGGGGACAGAAGGCTAGGGAAGCAAGAGGAGCTCTCAAATATCCTCTGCTTTTGAAAAGAGTGGTGTTTCATATGACACAAATGAACCTATCTACGAAACAGGAACAGACTCACAGACATAGAGAACAGACTTGTGGTTGCCAGGGGGGAGCGGGAGGTGGGTGGGCAGGATGGATTGGGAGTTTGGGATTAGCAGATGCAAACTATTATATCAACTATACTTCAGAAAATAAATTAAAAAATAAAAGTACACTGTCTGCCAAAAAAATTTTAAAAAAAGAAAACAGTTGTGTTTGAATATTGGGAGAGAAAATTAGCTTTTGGGGCCATACCAGGTAGCGGTATAAATCAAGCAGATAACACTTTTGAAAAAAATTTTATTTTATTGATGTATAGCTGATTTACAATGTTGTGTTAATGTATGCTGTACAGCAAAGTGATTCAATTATACACACACACATATATATATTATTTATCATATTCTTTTCTATTATGGTTTATCACAGGATATTGAATACAGTTCCCTGTGCTCTACAGTAGGACCTTTTTGTTCATCCATCCTCTAGATAATAGTTTGTATCTGCTAATCCCAAACTCCCAATCCATCCCTCCCCTCCCCTAACCCCGCCTTGGCAGCCACAAGTCTGTTCTCTATGTATGTGAGTTTGTTTCTGTTTCATAAGTAAGTTCATTTGTGTCACATTTTAGATTCCATATATATGTGATATCATATGGTATTTGTCTTTGTCTGGCTTACTTCACTTAGTATGATAATCTCTAGGTCCATCCATGTTGACGCAAATGGCATGATTTCATTCTTTTTTAGGGCTGTATAGTATTCCATTATATATATATATATATATATATATATATATATATATATATATATATACCACATCTTCTTTATCCATTCATCTGTAGATGGATACTTAGGTTGTTCCCATGCCTTGGCTATTGTGACTAGTGCTGCTGTGAACATAGGGGTGCATGTATGTTTTTGAATTAGAGTTTTGTCCAACACTTTTTTGTTTTAAGGGCACTTTGCCGTCTTGAGAAATGTCAAAAAGGAGTTTAGCAAATGGAGGCTGAAATTCCAGTGTGACCAGGTGGTTTCATCCGTCTGATGTGTAATAATACCTGCTGCTCCCAGCTCCATCTCATTACTCACTGACACACATAAGTGGATCACAGGAAAGTTACTCGTATCTGTAAGGAGAAAGCGAATCATATTCTCATTCCTTAAAGAGGCCTTGTTTGGACAGAGGACCTTTCACAAAAGAGGAAAGTAATATGCCTGGAACTATGAAAAATGTTCAATTTCACTTGTAGTCAGAGAAATACAAAGGAAGGGAAATGTCATTTCTCCCATAAATAAATACACTTATTTTTAAATGAGAAATACCCAAGCTGACTAAAAAATGGCATGATGAGAACTTGCAAACTCTGCCCAGGGGACTATAAATGGCGTGGCCTTTCTGGAAATTAATTAGACAAATACATCCAGGCCCTCTGATCAGCATTTCAGCTTCTGGGAACTTTGTTCAGATCTCTGATTGTTTATATAGGTTAAAGATGTTGCAGTGATATTTATAGGGAAGAAAACTTGGAAACAGCCTAAATGCTCAATGGTGTGAGAATGTAAATAGTACTTTGTGCTGCTTGAAATGCTTACAAGGGTTTTTAATCGTATGGCGGAAACGTTTGTGTTACGTTTAGTGGGAGTAAAAATAGTCAGCAGTTGTATAATGTGATCATCTCAGTTACGTAAAACCACCTGAGAAAACTTGCAAGGAGATACACCAAACTCTCAATTTTTTGTTTTAGCTGATGGGATTTCAGTTTTCTTCTGTATACTTTGAGGTTTTCCAAGTTTGCTTAAATATGCATTTATATCTTTAGAATCAGAAATGAGGTTATTGGAAGGAGAGTTGTATTGGGGGTACTTGCCCAAAGGAGAGATGGATTAAATGGCTGACCAGCCCTGCCTTGACTAGTTCAACCCACTAAACTTATTAAATTGATGACATTTAAATGAATGTCCTGCCATTGGTTCTATGCCAGGACTTTACATTTGCAGCCTAGATGTCGGTCTTTCCAAGGGGTTCCGGAGGATCTAGGGACACTCCTGGGTGGGTGACCTTGTAAGGAATTTCTCCCAGGAAAGGCGTGAGCATCGTTTTTTCTTCCCTCTTTCCTCTGTCTCTTGACCAACGATAGACTGCATTATATCACACTCTACTGCACCCCCAGCTGCCCTGTTCCTGACAGTTGAGGCACGTTTCAAGTGCCCACGGGGTTCTAAAGACAGCATTTAAGGCAAAATATTGAAGAGTCAAAATCTGCCCCACCCTCCTTGAAAATCCTTTTTCTTTCTTAAACCACCAGGACTTGCCTCCTACCCCCCAACATCAAAAGCCAAGAATGAATTTGTTTTGTTTTTCTCTCCATTTCCACTGACGCCTCTCCTTTCTTGTGAGATCGAATCCAAAATGAATTCCAGGAGGTAGTACTGGAAGGTGGAAGGGGAGCCATGGGTCAAAGAAGGGAATTTTCTGTTGTTTCTTTTCAAATGCATCTATCTGCATTTGCATTTGTAAAACGCACGTGTGATACAGCTCCGCTGTAGTTCAATATTAGGAAACCAATTTTTGGCCGGCAGTTACTTACAAGCAAGCAGGGAAGCACCTGAAAGATTTAAGGATCTTTGCACAAAGATTCCCCATCCACCCCCAATTGCAATAGGAATTTTCCCTCATGTGCCAAGCTCTGTCTCCTGGGATAGGTCAGCCCTTTTACATGTTCCAGCGGTATGTATGAATCATGAAGCCGTAAAACAGAGAACTGGTTCGTGAAGTCAAGCGGTACTTGCCCTGGGTGGGTGGGTGCCCATCCTGGGTGGGAGGGAGCAGAAGAGTACGCCCCCATGTGGCAAGAGAGAAGCACTGTATCTTTTAGCATCTGGAAAAGAAAGAGCGACCGCTCAGGCTTGAATAAAAAAGAAATGGTTTTGCAAATGATTGGCTTGGAACTAAGCAACTATGCCTTCGAGCCATTAAAAGCTAGAGTCCCAGAGGCTAAGAAATTTGGAAAATATTTCTGTAGTTTTAAAAGAAACAAATGGAATATGAAACTGTATATTAAGATGTATAATCAGGGAATTCCCTGGCGGTCCAGCGGTTAAGACTTGGGCTTTCACTGCTGTGGACCCGGGTGCGATCCCTGGTCGGGGAACTAAGATCCCACAAGCCATGTGGTGCGGCCAAAAAAGAAAAAATAAAATAAAATAAAATGTATGAGGAAAAAATAAAATTCGAAGGAAGTGTACCCAAAAAAACAGTATGTATAATCAATTGCGATAGCTAATGTGAATTGTACTTTTCAGGTGCCAGGTTCTGTGCCAAGTGCTTTACATATATTTTAGTCCTCGTAACAGCCTTCCTAAGTAGATACGGCTATGAAACCCATTTTACTCTAAGGGCACTGAGACTCAGATACGGCATTTGCCTAAAGCCTTTATGGCTAATGATTGACAGAGCCACAGTCCCATGGTTGACAGAGCCATATGATCCCACAGCAGCCCGTGGGCTCCAGCATCTGTTCTCTCTACCACGTGCACTGGCCGCAAATGTGCGAAACATCAACGTGCACATACTGGACGAGGGGTAGGAACAAGTGACAGTCAGTGTATCGGGGATATTGGTGACTCTCTTTGGGGAATGGTCTTTCACGTAGTTATATTTACAGCTTTACAAAAATATAAATATATGAGAATTATGGATAGGCTTAGAGACAGAAACAGGCTGTAGTTTTGAATGTCTCCAAGCTGAGGCAGCTTCTGCCAAGATGGGGAGAACCACGCTGGCTCTTCCTTGAAGTTCCACGTGGCTGCTAAGAAGGGCCTCCATGGGCCTTGCTTTCTCTACGTGCCAAGGTTGATGTAACCCATGTTGAGTAGCTGCTTCACGTTCAGTGTTTCAAATTCAGCCTTCATTATATAACGGAAGTTGTGCCAATCCCACAGCTGATGGAGGAAACAGAACCCAATTTCTCAGCAAACATTGCCACACTCATGTTGGTAATTGAATTTCTTCTCCCCAAGTTATTCTGATTCTCTGGAAAACAAGCAGGAAGGGGAAGGAAATGTAAGTGAATGGATCCTCCTGTCCCCCTGCTTTTGATCAGCCTTTGGATTTTGTGTGTGTAGACTGCATAGTGAATAATATATATCGCTCTTCATTTTAGGTTTTATAGCAGGGGTTTAGAAAGAAGGAGTTTTTCCAGGGATTTGAAGCTTTCTGTGTTTAGCAGACGAGGATTTGCCTGTTTGTGCTAATTCAACCAGATCATCTCCAGTGATACCTTGGGGACATTTTTAAAGCTCTTGTGGCTGGTGATCTGTTAATTAGCGTTGCCGTTATTCACTGGAGGCCTGAGCTTCCATCACTGGGCCTATTAGATTTGGCCGGTTACATCAGCACAGGGACAGCAAACATCCTGTGTTCCTGCTGAGACGCCCCCGGGTTATGAAACGAAGGTTACCGTGGCATTTATCTAGCAAGATGCGCTCAGTCTGACGACCTTGAAATCCATAAGGATTCAAACATTATTTTTAAATCGTCTGTGTATTTTTTTTTTTGCTGGAGGGAGGAGTGTAAGCTCCACCGTACTTTCAAAAGCATCGCTGATCCCAAATGGTTTACAGCCTATGATCTAAAGACATCAAGGCCTTTCACTTCAAGGGGTGGAGGCTTATCCCCTCCCCGCCCCTTCCCCGGCTTGTGCCCACCAGACCTGGCTCTGTTTTTGCTGTGCAATATAACATGTTGGTACAAGAATCCCTTGTTTGAGGGGGAAGAGCGCAGGGAACAAAAGGTGTCCAATAAGGTGACCCGGTGATTCAGCGGGAAAAGTGAGCTTTGGATTGGTCTGTCTGTTCTCCTGTGGTTCTCTTTCTCAAACTTAGCGATGGGGTGCCTCTCCCGGAAGGATGAAGTGGGGGGCGGTAGGCCGAACCCCAGCACTGGGCCCCTTCTTTCTGTGGATTCACAGACGCTTGAGTTTAAACTTTTTTAAAATGTTTTTTGACGATGGGCAACCTTGAAGTCTTTCCTTTCCACCTTCCCGAAAGGATTGTAACCCTGTGTCGAGTGCTTGGTGTTAATGAATACTTCCTGCTTAACAGCTGCTTCACACTTAAAACAGTAGGTCTGATGGGTTAAGAAACAGCTTTGCCTGAAACGTTTTCAGGTTTGTCTACGAGCAGGCGTGATTGATTACAGATACGAGGTTCCCTCTGAGCCTTTTCTGCCTTTTCTGGTGTCGTGTGGTGCAAGCTCACCGGACTCTCTCTGAGCTAAACCTCTGGGGTTTCACCCTCCTAAATGTCACTGCAGAGACTCGCTCGTGACCCTTTTTGGCGAGCAAAGGGGCAGGTCACCACTCCACCCCCCACCCCTGGTCAACCACGGGGCCCAGGTGAAGAAGTGGCTTCTGGAGGCAGAGGACCCAGCTTGACTCCTGCATCCATCTTGGACCGGCTGTGTGACCTGGGACCAGTTCCTCCACCTCTCTGTTCTTCAGGTTCCTTGTGTGTTAAAGGGGGTGGTCTCCACTTCATGGGGCTTTTGTAAGGATCGAGGGTCAATTGAGAATAAGTTCTTGGCATCACCCCTTCCCGGATGTCGCTGATGACGTTTTTCATTTCTGAACCCGACATCGGGTGTTCCTTCCCTAAAATGTCCTTCCTCTTTGCCAAATCCTACTCGAAAAATGCCCAGACGTTTCCCCTCCCAGGAAATCTCACGGGTGCTTATCACTCTGGCAACACCCCTAACCCCACGCCAGGCCTCCTTTAAGCGTCCCTTTGTCCACGGCGCTGACATTTTACTGGATGGTGTGCAATGGTTTAAGCAGCCTTCTGGGAGAGACAAGGGGATTCATTGCTGGCGATGCATCCGGACTCTCTGTAGTGATTTATTTGGACTGTTTGTCCTCGTTGCAGACTCATTCGTGGCTGTTACCAAACGGTGGCGTAGTTAACTTTCTCAGGTGCATCAGGCGTTCATACCCTCCCATTTCCCACTAGGAGAGGCAGTGACATCAGTTTTCACACCTCGGGACCCCAAGGCGAGGCGTGCATCCTCGTCCCGGTTAATAGCTCTCTATGCCTCTCGATGTTCCTATTAAACGCGTGGTTGGTGCTGGAATTTGCTGACGGGGCGCCCATCATCTCCGTTGTTCTCTGTGCGTTATTTGTAGGAAATTCAGAGTCGCATCCTTTTGTGACACTGACAGAAATCAGTCTAGCCTCCCACGCTTGTTAGAGAGTGTGAATTTCTGTCCCTTAGATTTACAGGAATGTATTCACGTCTTCCCTGTCTGTCCTCTCTTAAATTATAAAATCCCAAAGGGAGGAGGTGTGTTTTTCTTGTTCCTATCAATGCCCACTGGAGAGCATCCAGGTCAGGGCCGCGTGTGCAGAGGAGGTCCAGGGAATCCGTGGTGTCCACTGACTGGTCCAGGAGACAGCTGAGCTCCCTCCATCACGAGTCGGCTTCCTTCCTACACGACACTTGGGCCTGTTTGCTTGTGCCTTTAGTGTCTGTGGGCTTGAAATCCCACATGTTTTGTTCAGTTCCATGACCAGCCTCTGCAGCCCGAGTCATCAGGTGTTGTCAACGATATAAAAACACCCGTGTGTGCACAGAAACACACACCTATGCATACACACACAAAGACGGTCTGATATCTGAGGCAAGAAAGATGGTACCCAGCGGTAATCACACGCGTGTACACACACACACACACACACACACACACACACACACACACAGTGTAGATGCCACAAGGTGAATAGCTTCCGCTCGTGCAAATATTGTCTAGGAGGAGTTGTTGCTATCCCCTGAGACAGCTGCATCCTCCAGAGGCCGGTGTCGTGAGTTGTGCCTACTGACCCCTGGAGGGCTGACGACCCTGGCATTTCAGAGGATCGATAAAAGGCCCCCTCTCCCCAGTGGGTCTGAGATCCAGCTGTTTCTAAGAGAACCAGCTGGGGAGGAGTGAGTCTACCTGCTCGCTGGCTCTCTCTTACTGTTCAGCCTGCACTGGCTTGGTTTGAATCAACAAACACATAATGGCTTTTCAAAAGAAGTGGTGTTTTCTTTTCATGTTTTTGGCATACAAACCGTATTCCACTAAGATAGGCTCATCCGGAAAGGGAATCAAAGATCTGATCCAGTTTATAGAGTGAGACCCTGGTCTTGAAGCTCCTGAGGGGGTGAGAGATAACTGCCCTTTTCTTGCTTTACTTCCAGGAGTAAGGAGAGGCCGCACCAGATGCCCAGGCTCAGGTGTAAAGGAATCCTCAAAGTTTCTTAATTTGACTTTGGGAAAAATTTTCTGCAATTTTCAGCTTAGAGATGAGAATTATTTTGCTTGTGAAAAATTTGTCCCTAGAGAAGGGAAGTAGTTACCACGGAGAGTTCCCTCCTACCCTTCAAGTCGGCTGGACCCCATCTGAGCAGAGCCTCAGTCAGGCTTCTGCTGTTTCCCCCAACCTGGGGAGCCATAAAATTTATCTTTCAATCCAGGACACTTTGGGGAGTGAAAGGGGCCACTAGTAATCCCCCGGGGTAGCAAAGCCAACACTGGGCTGTAGGGTTGCCCTGTCCTGTGGTGGATGTCCCAAAGACAGGCTCTGGTGATCTGGGTCAGGCTCTGCAGGTTCAGGTGATGGAGGGACGCTTGTCTCCATCTGTGTCCCCAGGTGTTTCCCTTCCTCTTGCAGGAAGCCTGTCTGAAAGATCCTTCCTTTGCTGTGAACCGCAGCCTGGGTTCCCTGCCTCAGTCTCGGTCCTGTGTTTCAGATCCAGGCAGTTTGCCTCCATTAGGGATTAGCAAATAACCCAAGAGACCGTGGGTGTTTGGCATAATCTGGCCCTAAGAAATGACACTTTTCAAATATATACCCAAAGGGGAACTTTATTTTATTTTAATTGAAGTATAGTTGATTACAATTTTGTGTTAGTTTCAGATGTACAGCAAAGTGATTCAGTTATACATACTTGTATATCCTTTTTGCCAGATTCTTTTCCATTACAGTTTATTCCAAGACATTGAATATAGTTCCCTGCGCTCTACAGTAAATCCTTGTTTATCTGTTTTGTATCTGGTAGTGTGCATCTGTTAATCCCATACTTCCAGTTTATCCCTCACCCCCTTCCCCCCACAGGGGCACTTTTACAAGGAAGGTGAGCTCATGAAACCCAAGGGCTGGGTACCTTAGTCGGCCCATGAGGCTGCCATTTGTCTGTATTTCTTTCTGTCTGTCTCTCTGTCTCTGGCTGCGTGGTTTCCCATCTCTGCTTGTCTCTGTACATCTGTTACCTTCTGTCTCTCTGTCCGGCTGCCCCCTCCTCCCATTCGTGCACGTACGTCGTGGCTACATCACATGACCTCTCGGATGCAGAGCCCACTCTGGGGGTCACGTGGTCCTTCCCCATTCCCGTCCCCCATCCCTGGGGAGAGAATCTGATTGGCTGAGCCTGGCATCCGAGTTGGTTCCCCCTGAGTCAGTGTGACCTGTCGAGCAGGGTCACCTCCTGCAGGAGGGGGGGGACGTGTGACGGCAGCCACAGTCCACACATAAGCACTTTGTATGGTCTGAGCACTTTGGCGCAGCCTCTCATTAAATTCTCACAAAACCCTTGTGGCATAGGTTCTGTTCTTACCCCATTTTATAAATCAAGAAACTAAGGCACAGAGAGGTTAAATAGCTTGTTCCGCACCACACGGCTGATGAGCGGCTAAGTCAGGAAGTGAGCCAGGCAGCCTAGTTCCAGAATCTGTGCTCAGTCCTGCTTCTCTTAAACAGGCAGTGTTAGGATGCCCCATTTTCATCTCTTTGCCCTTTTTCTTTTTTTTTTTCATTGATAAGTCCTGTACTCAGAGATAACCGTGGCTTACTATTTGACATTTATATTTTCAATCTGTTTTCGGTACATACACATAAATTTAAACAAAATTGTGCTATCACGTTCTATATTATAATTTTATCTTTATTTATAATTTTATTTATTTTTATTTATAAATTTTATTTATATTTATTCTATATTATAATTTTTCCATTTAGCAACATATTATTCAAATTTTTCTCATTTTTTTCTAACATCTTTCTTGGAGTGTACTTGCTTTACAGTGGTGTGCTAGTTTCTGCCGTATAACAAAGTGACTCAGGGCTTCCCTGGTGGCGCAGTGGTTGGGAGTCCACCTGCCGATGCAGGGGACATGGGTTCATGCCCCGGTCCGGGAGGATCCCACATGCCGCGGAGCGGCTGTGCCCGTGAGCTGTGGCCGCTGAGCCTGCGCGTCCGGAGCCTGTGCTCCGCAACGGGAGAGGCCACAGCAGTGAGAGGCCCGCGTACCGCAAAAACAAAACAAAACAAAACAAAAAAAAAGTGACTCAGCTCTACATAAGCATATATCTTTTTACCCTTTTTAGTACCCGTACATTGGGCACTGAATGTCTGTTCAAGGACTGATTGATGAATGAACGAGTAAGTGAATGAATGCAGGCGGGGAGGACCAGGCAGAAGCACACACGGGCCCTCAGGGAGTTAGGAAATAGACCATTTTCCAGCCCTGAAAGCTTCCTCCAGCTGCTGCTTGTCCAAGTACTGACGTGCCCGTTTTCAAACTACTCTCTCTTTCCATCCCTCTCTTTTTTGCTCAGACAAGAGTGAGAATGGCGAGGCCTATCAGCGGAAGAAGGCAGTGACCGCCGACCTTCCAGAGGGCCCAGCTGCCCCCGTGCCGTCTCAAGGGAGCCCGGTGCCGCCCGGCGGCAGCAGCTGGAGGAGGATCGTGCTCCTCATCTTGGCCATCACCATACACAACATCCCAGGTGAGGTCTTGCCCCGAGCGGTCCAGCCAGGGGTCTGAGGGTGAAGTGACTCTGCTAGCTCAGCTGGCTGGCTGGAAAAGGGGCTTGGGCAATCATGAGGCTGGTCCTTCCTTGAGGGGGCCTGGGGGAGGGAGTGCAAAGCTTTCCTGAGTTTATTTTTTGGGTTACCGGCTCTGGATTGATCACTGCGTGTTAAAACTTCTGGTCCCAGTTACCACAGACAGTTTCACTCCAGTTTCCACCTATGAGTTCCTTTCTTCGCATATTTGATACCACGTCGTTTGGGCATAAGTTCATAGCTGTTGCCTGATCGCTGTGGCTTGCACCTCTCGTAAACACAGAGTGTCTCTGGTTCTTCTTAATCCTTTTTAAAAGTATTGGATTCAATACAGTCGTACACTGATGTTTGCCTTACCTGCTTTCTTCACGGGGACATCTTTCTGAGATGTCGTCACCGTTACCGAGTCCAAGCTCGTACTGCTCACCGCGTGACAGGTCAATAAATCGAGAGATGAGTTGTTGGGGTGAGGGATAGCGACTTTATTTGGAAAGCCAGCAGACCGAGAGGATGGTGGACTCGTGTCCCAAAGAACCATCTTGCCTGAGTTAGAATTCAGGCTTCTTTTATACTAAAAGGGGAGGGAGTAAAGTCAGACATTTCCTGGTTCCGGTCAGACTCCGGAGGGGATGTGTTAATTTCTTCCTCCCTGCAGCCATTCACAGGTGGGCCTGGTCAGGATGTCTCCTCTGAGCTAAACAAAGGTATTTTCATGCCCATTACCTGGGAGGCAGGGTTCCCAGAGATGGGCCATTACATATAATTTGAGCTTATAGGCCACATCCCTTTAGTGGTGAATTTGTAACAGAATACAAAGGTTCTTCCCTATTACATTACCAATCCTTTCCTTTTTAACATTTTGGAGTAATTTGTTTTGTGTCTTTGGATTTATTTTAATCGATTGGTGTTCTGTTTCAAAAATAATATGTTTTATATGGAGTAACTAGAAAAGACAGATAAGCGTAAAAAAAGAATAAAGATATTATTAAAAAAACAAATTGAGAAACCCTGAGGATCTCCTTGGGTTACATTGCGGAATTCCAGCTCTACTACTTGACTAACTAGTGTATCTTGACAAATGACGTGAGCTCTCTGAACCTTGGTGTGCTCATCTATGAAGTGGGGATACTGCTACTACTGAGATAACTGGGGTATTATTTACAAAGTGAACTATACCAATTTTGATAATTAAAGAAGATTTTATATATATATACAGTCTATACAGTACCTGGGCCATTTGAGCATTTGAAAAGTGGTAGCTGTTATTAGCGTTAATACTACTCCTGACTCCTTCAGTCTTGTGTTCTTAAACATTCCGATCCATCGTTCATAGTTTTGGAGCTCAAGTCTGAGTGACAGCCTTGCTCAGGGAGCAGCCCCAGGTGATATATTATCTGAGTCCTTGCAGAGTTCATAATGTCAACCTGTGACCCCAGTACAGGAGCAAAGACTGGACTAGGCATAGCTTTTTAGAGGCACCTATTTCTCCTTGTAGCTCTTATAGATGTTGCTCTGGTATCTTCTGGCTTCAATACTGTGGAAGCGAAGGCCACGGCCAAACCGAGTTTTTTCCCTCGTGTGTGCCTTGATAGCCTTTTGCTTGTGCAGTGAAGACTTCTTTTGGTCATCTTTAAGGAATGAAAATATCAATATGTTGTCTGTTGCAGTGTACATATGAAATCTCTCAGAACATCTTGTCTAATCACTCAGCTCGGATCTTCCTCTAGATGAGAAGCCTTTTCCTCTCTTATTTCTATCCTGATCTTAGGAATTTCTATCATAGGATCGTATAGGCCAATTTGCTGCCAGTTTTTGTCAGCATCTGTTTCCCTCTCATTTTTCTCTTGGCTTTTTCCCTTTGGGTTCTGAGTCAACTATTTTGGTTGTTTTCTGAGAGCTTGCTATTCAGTATGTCTTGAGATGATGTCTTACGTGGGACCCCAGCACACAAGTCTGACCAAAGTGGATTTGCCTGGGTGGAAGGATCTGGTCATACTCACCCCCAGTATGTTAAAGAGCTCATGGAGAGACCAGGGTCTCTGCAGAGGGCACAGCTCCAAAGCCTCCACAGTCACTTTCAACCTGTTAAATGCTAATCGTTCGAGAAGAGAAGTTACTTAGGCCGTCTTTTCAGTCATAATAGTTAGTGGCTGTCTTTCTGCCATTTAAGACTCCTTCTTTAACCAGCTGAAAAAGAATAAAGATCTAAATACAAACAGATGTGTTTCTGAAGGCCCCCCGGGGCTCAGTCCCAGAGTCTCAAGCTTCTAACTTCAGTCTAAAGGGAAGTTCACTCGCCCACCGTTGCCTTCTGACAGCTTCGTGCCTTTTGATGAGAACCGTTTCAAGAGCTTGTCTGTCGCCAACTTATCTTTGAAAAGGTCTCTTCTTTAGCGCTAGCCTTCATGGTTTATTAAAAATTTAACTAGAGCTTTGATGTTCCCCGAGTCTCTGGGTTTAAAGGTAGATTTTCACAGCAACTAAATGGATAATTGATTTTTTTGAAGTTTTTTTGTCTTGGCGGGTTCAGTTTTGTATGTCCTGGGGATGACATTTTGTTTAAAAAAACCTTTTTTTTAACGTAGGAGTTAAAAGGAAATCTTATTAGCGCGTGTGCTGTCTCCCAGAGGTTTCTGGAGCGCGAGGACCCACATGCAGACATGAGCGCACACCCAAGGCGCTTGGCTTCATATTTTAGACACGTGTGCAAGGATAAATGAGTCCTGAAACTTCTGTGGTTCACAGTCCCCCCAGGAATCTGCTAAGAGCTGTGGACCCTCTCGTAAGAGAAGGTTGCACGCAAACCAGTTACCAGGCAGTTTGGGGTATTCACAGATCTCACGAAGTCCACCCACGGCTCCAGAGCAGGAAGGAACCCCTGCTTTAGAGAAACAAACTGTCCAGCCATGCAAGGACTTGAAATGTTTCAGGAGGAAAGGGTGATGCCTGATGGAGGCCGGCAGACGTGAGCCCTGCTCAGCGGCGAGTGGTGGGTGCAAAGGCTCCCGAGGATGGGGGGGGCTTCCGCCTTCACCAAACGTTCCTTCTATGGCTCGGCCCGGGAAGCTGAGTCCTTTGGAAAATGATCTCCCAAGGAAACGGCATGTTTTCTGTGAAAGCAACCCCACTCTGTAGCCTTGGGAGCACACTGTCTCTTAACGGGCTTCTCCTGCCACATCATACAGACTCCTGGGCTCGGAGCCTTCCAGGGATTTCCGGGCTTTCGGAAAACAGGCTTCCTTTCTGTGTCACAGTGGAATTAAAAATCAACCAGCCATCGAGTTCCCACTAATCTCTTTTCATGAGTAGCTTATGGTCTTTGTACATGAGAACCTTAAATTTAGAGCTTAAAGGGATTCTAGAACTTACCTCATTTAAGCACTGCTCCATTGGAAAATTTGGTGGGGTTGGTGGAGGGGGGGGGGAGGCGTGTGTGTTAATTATCCCTGTGGTTCCTTCCAGCTATGGCATTGGATGATTCGGTGAAAAAGAAGACAAGTAGTACATTGTTAATTTCATTTAGTTCACAGTGTTCATCACTCCTTCCTGGGTGACACCTCCCTGTATCCTGTGTCTCCCTCTGTCGTGATAGTTATCACTCTGAATGCAGTTACTTGAATGTATCTGTTTCCCCCATACATGGAGCTTCTTGCAAGAAGGCCTGTGCTGTCTTGTTTCTGGAACCCATGTTACAGTTCATACTGAAGCACATTATATATTCGGGCTCCGGGATGGCTGGTGCATTCGGGGACCTGGCCTCCTTTCTAGGAGGGGAGTCAGGTGTCTCAGTTTCCTATCCACCTTGGCCGCCAGGTGGGCTAAGGGACGCATTTAACTTCTGTGGGTCTCTGGGATACGCTGGACTTTGCTTGCTGTTTGACATGACTCATAAAAGTCCATAGAAAAAGAGGCTGGGTAAATCGCACACTTTATATTTTCCTCTCATCAGAGCCAGGGGTCAAGTTTGCTTTGCTGGTTGTGCCTGTGATGCAGAGAGAGCTGGAGGCCACTGCCTGTGTCTCTAGAGCAGCAGGACAGTTGATTTTAATTGTTTGGCTTGTCCTCCTGACGGCTAATAGGACCCATTTCATGGCTTTAAATGGAACGCTTGACGTTCTCCTCAGAAGCGATTTTGTTTGAGGGAACAAAACCCCACAGATTTATACACTCATATGTTAACAGTGGTTGGTTATTCTTGGGCTTATGGAGTTACAGGATTACGGCTGATTTTTATTTCCTTCGTGTCTTGTGAGATTTATAACTCAAACTTTCTATCATGAATATGATTCATGTGATCAGATAAAAATGCTTTTTGTTTTTATTTTATTTTTATTATTGAATTATGGTTGATTTACAGTGCCTTTTCAAATAATTGATTAATTAATTTTATTTTTGGCTGCGTTGAGTCTTCATTGCTGCACTTGGGCTTTCTCTAGTTGGGGCGAGCGGGGACTACTCTTCGTTGGGGAACACGGGCTTCTCATTGTGGTGGCTTCTCTTGTTGTGGAGCACGGGCTCTAGGCGTGTGGGCTTCAGTAGTTGTGGCACACGGGCTCAGTAGTTGTGGCATGCGGGCTCTAGAGCGCAGGCTCAGTAGTTGTGGCTCACAAGCTTAGTTGCTCCGCAGCATGTGGGATCTTCCCGGACCAGGGATCGAACCTGTGTCCTCTGCACTGGCTGGCAGATTCTTAGCGACTGCACCACCAGGGAAGTTCCTACGTGTTGCGTTGATTCCTGCTGTCTAGCAAAGTGATTTAGTTATATATATATATCAGCCTCCGTGGTCACACTGCATCCTTTTCTGTATCTTATCTCCCCCTGCCTCCTTCTTATAAAGACCCTGTGACTGCAGTGTGGGCCCCACCCAGGTAATTGGAGTAATCACATCTGCAGAGTCTCCTTTGCCAGGAAAAGGTGACACTCCCAGGTTCCAGGGGTTGTTGGTGGCCTGAGCCCGGGCACTTGCTTCATCCTGCCGTGGTCTCCACATGCTGTGGCTTTGACAAGGCTGCACTGAGCGTGTGTGGAAAGGAGCCAACAGCTCAAAAGGAGAACTTACTGAGTCTTCACTTTCCTGGGGCAAAGAGTGAATAGAAAATTCTACTGATAGCCATGGAACTTTCCAGCGAAAACCCGGATGCAGCAGCCTCTGCTTCGCATTGCTCTGCTCCCAGAAACTGGAGGGACCTTTTGTGCAGCCAGACACCCAGGCTCAGTCAGTGAGTACGCTGAGCCCCACTCGAAACCACAAATCACTGGCAGGAATACGATGCCCTGATGACACCGGAGGCCACCGTTCCCTGGGGCCTTTCGAAGCTCCAGACGTCAAGTGCTCCACGTACATGATTTAGTATTTGCACCCCTGGTTTACAGTTTAGCAGCCGAGACCCAGAGAGGTCAAAGACCGAGCTCACGGTCACACCGCAGGTCCCGGTAGACCGTGATTCATGCTCGTCTCTGTATGCCGCCGCCAGTCTGCCTGTTGCCGTAGGGAGCTCCGTTGCGTTCCTTCCGGTGGATCACGGAGCTTTTCAGCCGTGATTGCAGAAGAGTTCAGCAAGTGCGTCTCACTGTTTGGAGCTTGCCACGCCAGGTGTTAGCATCCGTGATGGTCACTCCTGATGCCGCAGGCTCATCTCAGCAAGGAGATGTGGGCGGAGGAAGCCTGGAGCGGAAGCCGCATCCCCGCCAGGGCACCTGCCGCTGTGGGCTCCCTGCACATATGTGTGCGGGGTGAACACGGTGTAGCCCCCGACACACCCACCACCACCGCCGTCAAGCGAGGACGGTCGGGACTCCCAGGCAGACGGTCACCGCTTCAACCACGTCAAGGAAGGAGACGTGGAGGGAGGGGCCGAGCACAGGATTTAGAGTCAGAAAGGCCAGGGCTTGGACCCTGCAGCCACCAGCTCTACTAGCTGGGTGTCCCTAGGTAAGATTATGGGAGTCTCAGTTTTCCCAGCTGTAAAACGGAGATAACGTCTATCTTGCTGTTCAGTATTCAGTGAGGTGACAGCATGACCACAAGCGAGGCCGCTCCCCGTGTTGCCTGCCATGTAGCGCAGATCACGATGCCCGGGACACAGTAGGGCCCGAACAACGTTAATCTCCCTCCACCTCCTCCGGGTCCCCACGCCCCTCCTCCCACCTACTTTTGGCTTCCCTTTGCTCCCCAAAGATCGTTCAGTTCTGGTCTCGGTGGTCTCGAGTGGGACCATCTCAGATCACTTTGCTTTTCGCCTCCAGGAGGTGACATGTGAAGATGCGTTTACTCCAGGAGTTTGGAAACACTGTAATGTTCTCCTGTAATTATCCGATTCTCAGTGGGGAGCCTGACATTATAATTAGCGCAGGCTCCTGTGTGGGGTGACATTCTGCTTGGCATATTGTGCTCCTGGGCGTGTGCCGTAGCAGAAACTCGTAGCACGCTCCCAAATCAGTCTGTTGGGTTTGAGCGTGACAATTGGCGGCAGAGACACCCAGAGAGTGAAATCGCAGCTCTCGGATCCCCGCGTGATCCCTGGAAAGCGACTAGGCGACTTTTAGATTCACCATCAACTCTGGCCCCAAGGCCAGCAGACACACAGATGCCTGTGCCCTACTCTCTGACCTTCAGATCAGGAAGGCTACATTCTAAGGCTGCACAAGGATGAGGGTTTGAAATTGAGACCCATTTCCACATCTCCTAGGTTATATCCTCCTTCTACCTGTTATGTAACTTGAAGAAAAAAGTTAAAGCAAGAGAATTTGAACCTATTTTTGTATCAGGACTCAATCCAGTCACCTCCAGTTGTCTTTCTACTATGGCCAGGAAGATCTTGGCTGGAACATGGTTTGCGTGAAGCCCTTTTGGAGGTGCACTGCCCACAATGCCAGCTACTAGCCATGTGGACAAACACAGGGTTTAGAATCAGAAAGGCCCGGGCTTGAATCCTGGAGCCACCAAATGTTCTATTCTTTATTGATCAGAATTAAAGAAAATGCAGAATCTAGACCCTCAGTTGTACTTTGCCCACATGTCCAGTGCTGGAGAGCCGTATGCAGCTATGGCCGCCATATTGGACAGCAGACAGAGAACAATTCCACGATCACAGAGAGTTCTGCTGGCTGGCGCTGCTGTTGGATGGACCACATGGGAATGTAACTTCACCAATTATTCAGAGCCTACCCAAGCTTGCCTTGGGACGAGTTTTATTTAGGGAAGACATTTTGTTTCCTGAGATGGTTTTTCTCAGTCATGGGGTGTGTCAAAAATACGTTATGAATAAAATACTTAGCGATCAAAACTTGCAAGTTATATATTTATTGTTTTAATGAATTAAGGGTGGCACAGGGTCATCCCTGTGGCACCGTCATTCTTGTTCCCTTTGGTTCTGATCTGGTTTTGTGGGGATGGCACAGGGTGAGGGCGGCTTGTGCAGGGGAATCGTGCTGCAGGCTTGTGTCATGTCCAGTGTCCGGGGGCAATGGGGGGCTGCTCCCAGGTCAGCTAGTCACGCTCTCCTCTGGGCGTGATGTGTTGTCTGACAGAGACACACACCCATCCCCCGAGCAGGGCGACATCATTGGTCTGTGTCAGCTTAGCCCCTCACAGAACAGCCACTCCTGACTCATCCTGGAGTTTGAAGAAAGGACATTAACTGTCACATGAAAATCATCGTGGCATTTATGGTCACATTTTTGCTGGGGACATTGCCCAGTTCATCACCCAGTTCTCTTAAATAGTTATTTCAGAATGCACCACCTGGAAAAGCTTTGTCTCCCTTGTTGAAACGATACTTGTAATTTCGTGTGTATACCTTTTTCTTCACCCTCTGCTGTCAAGAAGCCCAGAGGCCCATTTGCGGCTGAGATAAGAATGAAATGTATTCTTCCGGTCTGATTCTCTGAATTCTTCTCTCACTTTACAACCTGTTGTTGTTCTGCACTTTTAACCCATTTCAGAAGGAGGTAGGTTATTAATTGGCACAAGTGATTTTATTCCATTGTCACTAGTCTTCTGTGTTCTCTTTCCTGGTCACAGATTATATATCTAACCCAGATACGTGGCCTGAAAAATGCTCTTCTCTGGTTGTAATGGGCACCAGATGAGAGGTGAGGAAGTCATGTTTATAATCAATCAGCAGCAGTACTTTCTGGATACGTTCTATATATGGAGCACCGGGATCCCCCTTGTCCAATAGAAGTACATGCAAGCTACGTATGTCATTTTCAACCTTAGAGGAGCCATGTTAAAAAAAACATTTAAAAAATCAGGTGAGGGGGCTTCCCTGGTGGCGCAGTGGTTGAGGGTCCACCTGCCGAAGCAGGGGACACGGGTTCGTGCCCCGGACCGGGAAGATCCCACATGCCGCGGAGCGGCTGGGCCCGTGAGCCATGGCCGCTGAGCCTGCGCGTCCGGAGCCTGTGCTCCTCAACGGGAGAGGCCACGGCAGTGAGAGGCCCGCGTACCGCAAAAAAAAAAAAAAAAAAATCAGGTGAAATTGGTTTTTAAACTATATTTTATTTACCCTAAATTAGCCAAAATATGATCATGTCAACATAGAATCATTATTTTTAAAATCGAGATTATTTTACGTTGTTCTTTTTCATAAAGTCTTTGAAATCCAGTGTGTATTTTACACTTCTGGCACATCATTTTCTGGGTGATTCAAGTAAAATGTCGCCCTACTGCAAAAAGATTTTATACTTCTTCCGTTTTCAAATTTAAACAAATTAATTAAAATTAAATTATTTATTTTCTCCATCATACTAGCCAAATTCCAAGTGTCTTGTAGCCACACAGGGCTAGTAGCTGCCACTTTGTTTTTTTTTTTAATATTTACTTATTTATTTTGGCTGCACCGGTCTTAGTTGTGGCATGCGGGATCTATAGGACTTCTTACTTGAGGCACGTGAACTCTTAGTCGCGACATGCATGTGGGATCTAGTTCCCTGGCCAGGGATCGAACCCAGGCTCCCTGCACTGGGAGCGTGGAGTCATACCCACTGGACCACCAGGGAAGTCCCACAGTAGCTGCCACTTTGGATGGCACAGATGTAGGTGCTCCCAGAGGTACAAAAAAGAATGCAAGGCGGTCCTTACTTTGAAAGAGTTTGCAATCCAACAGGAGAAAGTTTATACACACATATTATAATACAGTGCAGGATGAATCGATTCTCACAGGAGGTCAGCAGAATCAAGACGAGCTCTCAGTGCAAAGGTGTGATCTTTCTTTTGCTTCAGCGAACATCGAAGACTTTGAAGATGGTGCATAGAAAGTCATATTTACTGTTTAAAGAGTTGTGATTGAGCCCAGACGTTGTAGGACCAATTGGCAGTGTTTGCATCCACAGTAGAGGGGATGAGAAGAGGCCCTGCACACCGGCGGGCAGGAAGGCTCGAAGCCACTGGCTGGCTGGACATCAGGCTGGTCTCTTTCTTCCTAGTTAACGAGGTAACTGGGAGGTAATACACAGGCACAGCGCTGACCCGCCTCCGTGGCTGCGGGGCAGATCACCTTACTGTCAGCAGTCACCTTTTCTGCCAGAATTTTATCACTTCTGCTCTGTTCGGTTGGGCGGCTCCTTCCAAGCCCAAGGCTGCGTGAGAAATACCTTCAGACCCTTTCCTGCTCCTGGAAAACCCACCAGGACAGCAGCCCCGTGCCGTCTGCCGCCATCCTCAGTAATGGAAGGTATGATTGTGTTGCTACCTAACAATTCCAGAGTCCCCGCTGGCTTTGCGATGATCTTTGACAAGAGCTTGATTTGTCCTTGCTTCCCCTGTAAAGAGAATGGTGCGTTTCTAAAATTTTGGTTTATAAAAATACCCAGCCCCTTCGCGCTAGCCTGAGAACCCTCCAGGGAACCGTGTCATCTTCTGACGAGTCTGTCTCTCCCCTGTTGAGTGACCTCATTTGTTCAGAAGCTGTAGCAGGTAACAAGTTTAATCAATCGATGACATCCGAGGTGCAGCTTAATCAATTGATAACATTTGAGGTGCGTACTTTATAATGGCCTCAGCTCATTCATATTCATATATGCTAATTTTAGTGCACGTTAATTATGTATTTAATAAGTCCCTGTTTATTCCATTTTGTCTGTACTCCCTTGATAGCTGTTATGATGTGGCGTTGAAAATAATTAAAATGTTACTGTGTTCTGCAAATAACAGTTAACCAAGGATGAATCCTGAAATCAACCTTCCATTTTCTTTTCCTTTCTCTGATTAAGTACAGCGAGTGAAATGACAGCGAGTGAAATGACACCTAAATGTACTTCGTGGTCCATCCCTGCTCTCGTTTGTTTGTCTCCCTTTTCAGGGAGGTAATTGCCATTCGAACTCCCCGCTCAGCACAGATGTGACTTCACTTAACAACGTCCGTTGCTTTGGGCTCACATCTTCTTGGTGACGTGGAAACCACTTCAGAGGTGGTGCACTCAGCCTGGGGATTTGGGTGCAGAGAGGAGAAGATGCATGGCTCCTGACAGCATAAAGGTTGCCAGTTCAGTCTGTGTGAAGCCCCTCGGGGGCTTTCCATGAAGCCGAGCTCCCTCCAACACCTAGATTTTCAAGCCGTTTCAAATCACCCATCTTCAGAAGCCCAACTCTTTAGAGACTAGATTTTCAAGCCGTTTCCAACCACCCATCTTCAGAGGCCCAACTCTTTAGAGACTAGCCAACCCCGTGGTCTGTGTTTTTTGGGTATTACCTGCCTGAAGGGGCAGCACCACATCCTCATTCAAGGTCTCGCCCTAATCAGCGGTGACTCTGCCCGCCCTTGCCCTGGTTGGTAGCTATTGTGAGTATATATTTGATCCCATTTCCTGTTGCCCCGGACCTTGTGCCAATGCTTGCCATGCCCCCGTGTCCTACAAATTACTCAGCACAGTCACTCCCCCAGCCCCTAATCTTCTCCTCCCACTACTTGGTATTTTTCCTAACCCTGGAAGTGTCCCTAATCAGTTGATCTTTGCAGCCCCTGCTCGAGGTTTCAGCTCCACCCCCGACAAAGCAGCTATTGGAAATGGAACTCAGATGAGGGCTTGACGGTGAAATCAGGCTTGTCTACTTAATAATTCCACTCAAAGGAGAACGAACAAAGACAGGAATCTCAAACAGATCTGTCATGTTAATGGACTCCCGAAAAACATTAATCAGAAAATAACTCACAGCTCCTGGGGACAAGAAAACTTGGAAATTGCTTTTGCATTATAGCAGTTTAGACGAGCCAAACCACGGATAAGTAAGAGTTAGGAATCAGAGTCTCTAGTTTTCATCTCATTTTGAAAATAACAGTGTGATCGTTACGTTTGACAGCTTTCCAAGGTGAAGGAAGGAAGGTGAATAATTCTCACCCCACCCCCTAGTTCACGGGTGATATAAGAACGAACTATGGTCGTGGAAATGAGCCTCCCTGAGACATAAAGGTACCAGGTAAACAGCAGTGATCCTGATTGTTGGACATGGCAGTGGAAAGCGCCGTTTGCCGGCACCTTTGCCTTCCAAATCTCATTCCCTCTCAACTTCTGCGCTTTGCACTCATCAGCTCTCTTCTCTTGCTGTCATTAAAGTTCAGAGCTTTCACTTCCAGAGATTTTGTTCACTTGCTCCTCTCTCTATATTCTCAGAAACCCTGGCGCAGAGATGCTAGGGAAGAGGTGGGTTCATGGTGCCAGGGAAGAAATCAAAATCTCTGAATCCTGTTTTCAGGTGCGAACAAAGTCTTCTTAAATGTCAACCCAGCCACCCTTCTCTCTTTTTTTTTTTTTTGGCCGTATGCAGACCTCTCACTGTTGTGGCCTCTCCCGTTGCGGAGCACAGGCTCTGGACGCACAGGCTCAGCAGCCATGGCTCACGGACCCAGCCGCTCCGCGGCATGTGGGATCCTCCCGGACCGGGGCATGAACCCGTGTCCCCTGCATCGGCAGGCGGGCTCTCAACCACTGCGCCACCAGGGAAGCCCCACCCTTCTCTTTTAATCAAACACTTTTCTCCAGCCGAGCCGTTTGTTTATGAAAAGTCACCGTGGCATCTTAGCTTTCCTTTTTGTGCCCTGTGCTCCGGGGTCAGCCTCTCCTTCACACACGGGCCACGTAGGGCTTTTCTGTCGGCCGTGGGGCGTGTGAGGGGGGAAGCCAGCTGATGAACTGAGTCACTGACCCCTGCAGAGGACAGAGGCATAAACCAGGGGAGGAGGGTGGAGACGTGGAATTCCAAGCGCCAAGGGCTCGAGGTGGGGGGGAATGCTGGGGTGTGCATAGGGTCTGGGGAGGACATTTGGGCCCGTTCACCTTTCCATGCTCCTGGGCCCCTGCCCTGTAAGGGACCAGTTGCTCTGCTCTGATTTGCTTGGTCCTCAAAGGCTCCGGATAAGTGCTGGGTTTTACCTCCTGGTAATTCTGAAGAGTACCCTGTTGCTTAGAGACGGGAGACAGTGCCGGGAGTGAAGATAAGGTTGTCAAGGAAACCGAGCCACAAATTCCCTTGTTTTCCTTCGGGTTGCTGGACAGAAGAGGAAAGGAGTTTTGCTCTGACGACTGGAAGAAGAGAAGTAGCTGCTTCTGCTCTGTGCGTTTTTAACAAATTGATGTGTTATCCAAGGCACAGCTGAGTTAGTACCTGAGTTGACAAACAGGGCGTTGAGTTTTGCATCCTTTTTTGTTATCAGTGAGCACTTTCTGATACAGACGGAATTAAGCAACGATTTTAATCCTGATTTCTTATCAGATGTGTGGACCCCAGGACCGCCCCCGCCCCCCGCCCGCTGTTACACAACTTGGCTCTTGACTTTGGAGTTTTCATTTATTGTCCCAACTTTTCTCTTTCCGTGGGGGTGAGATGTTCTTTTTGGAGACTTCACAGCAGCAGCATATGCCCTTTTCCATTCTCCATCTTTGAATCATTTGCATGTTTCAGACGGTGGTAATCAATAAACCTAGATATCTTCCTCTGAACTCTGGTGCTCCTAATAAAGAAAAAAAAAAAAATCCTCACGGCCATCCTCAAGGGACTCTTTGTCGAAGCCACAGAAGTTCACACCTGCTGTACGCTATTGCGTCAGCAGGCTGAAGACTTGAAGGGGGCCACATCCAGGAGTGGCACTTAAATGCTCCCTTCCCCCCTGGCGCGTTTAAGGCACAGATAAAGCTTCTTCATGTCTCAGAGGTAACGATTTTAGTTGAGAGGGCCCCCAGGGCCATGTGTTCCTCTCCTTCTGTATTAGTCTCCTAGGGCTGCTTAACAAAGTACCGGAAACTGAGGGCCTTAAAGAACAGAACTTTATTGCCTCAGAGCTCCGGAGGCTGGAAATCCAACATCAAGGAGTCAGCAGGGTGGTTCCTCTGAGGCTGCGAGGGAAGGGTCCCTTCCAGGTTCTCTCCTTGCCTTGTAGATGGCCGTGTCTTGTCACGTTTGTCTTCCCGCTATAAGTGTCTGTTTTATAAGGGCACCAGTCATGTTGGATGAGGGACCCACCCTATTCCAGTGTGCCCTCATCTTAGCTAATGTATCTACAGCAACCCTATTTCCAAATAAGGTCACGTTCTGAGGTCCTGGGGGTTAGGACTTCAGCATGTGGGTTTTGGGGGGCACAGTTGCGTCCATAACACCCTCCGTTCAGAGAGACAAGACAAAGGATGTTTCCTCTGCCTCTTCAAAAGCCTGTAATACAAATATAAGCCAGATACCATTCATCAACTCAGGTGAGCATACCGATGGCACGCCAGCTAATCTGTAGCTGACGCAAAGCTGGGAGGGACAGGTAATTTGTGGGATGATTACGTCATTAAAGCAAAAGATCTCAACACGCTGGAATTCCGATGGGCTCTAACGAGGTGGAAACGAGCAGAAACAGGGACCCAAGTAGAGTCCTGAAATGAGATGCCCCAAACACGTGATAAGAGCGTACTCAGGAGCAAGAAAAAGAATTTGGGTTTTAATTCCATAAGAGACATAATCGTTCATTCAGGCACTTACCGGTCTCAATATTCATTGCTCACCTCCTCTCCGCGAGGCACTGAGGGAGCCCCGGGAAGCTAAGTCAACCCCAAGAAGTGGTTCCCCTTGGGGCTTCTCCGAGTACCCAAGGGTGGAAGGCAGCTCCACACCCATGGGCCTGCAGATGAGAGTCTCCAGCCTGCTGGGCTGGAAGCTCCAAGAGGAGGCAGTGGCTCAAATGACTGGACCTTTTAGGCTGGAGAAGGCAGATGTGGGTGATAGAATCTACTTTCCATCTTAGAGGGACCAGCATGGCGAAAAGACTCTGGGTTCATCCTATGTTCCCTTCCAAACCGGAAGTAGAACCAAGGAGTGAAAGGTACAGGGGACTAGATGTTAGCACAGCTTAAGGAATAGCTTTTCAGTTAGGACTGTCTAAAAATGAAATGCCCTGGCTTAGCTTGGGAGGTCCTGGCGTTGTCACAGCCAGCATCCACTGAGTGCCTGCTGTGTGCCAACTTGCTCTTAGCATTTTCTGGTGAAAGAAAGCCCAGGATCTGCTGTAGTCAGCCATTCCTACATCTGCTATGACACAGCTGGCTCCCAAGAACCACCGAAGTCAGAAAATGCTCATGATCAAGATAACTACTTCCTTCCCCAGGCCACAGAGTTCCTAGTCTGTTAGTGGATTAGAAGTGAATTTTTTCTTTTGGAAAAAGAACTCTCTTCTTCACATCCCTCTGCTTCAGCTTGGGCTGAGCCATGGTGCATGGAATCTAATCTCCGCTACCAGGAAATGATTACTTATTTGAAAGCTTCCCTAAAATCCATTAGGTGCTCTGCCGTATTAGTTTGGGATGATAGAGTTCGTGGCGATGCTGTTGGCGCTTTGGGTGTTTTTGGGTTTTGTTTCTGTATTTCACGCGAGCTCTTCTCCGTGCGTGGCCAGCAGTGAGTGAAGGGGTTAGGAGACCCGCTGTGACTGACAGACGCCTCTGCAGGTCTGGATCACCCTCTCCACGAGCCTGGAATGTATCCTCCAACCCCTGCTGCTTTGCGTAATATGCTAGCTTTGCGCTCATGGATAATTTGCAGATGCTCTTCAAGCGACTGTGCCACCGCTTTCCAAATGTTTTGCTTCTAATTAAGAAAAAGGGAATTGAATGTACTCTTGCCTGGCTAATTTTTTTTTTTTTCCTCCCTAGCACGGGGATGGGGGTGGGAAGAAAGAGCAAAAGAAATAGCGAAGAGATGTTTTAAAAAATAACTCCCCAATGCCAGCGATGCTCAAAGCTGTGTCTGGGAGTTTATGCCTGTACAAGGTGTAGGGATCCCTGAGTTCAAGCCCAGTCTGAGGAATACGGTCGTGGAGATATACATACACTCTACAGCTGGAAGACCACTGTCGGGAACTTTTCTCAGCCCACAGAAATCTTGTCAAGATGCTTTCGAAGGAGGCATGTGGGACTTTGAAGACCATGGTTTGTAATCTCTCCAGTGGCCTTTCTGATTTCCCAATTAGGATAGGGGGTTGGCTGCCTACACAGAAAACCTCAAGCAATGGTTTCTTCTCTCATTTAAAAGAAGTCTGGAGACAGGCAGTCCAGCATGGGTACGGCAGATACAAAACACATCCAGAGACACAGGCATTTTCTAGTTTTTTGCTTTGCATGTGGCTTTAAAGTTGCCTCATAGTCCAGGATCGCCATTGGAGCTCCAGCCATCACTCCTTTCTTCCGACAGTACCAAGGAGGAAAACTTCAAACTCTTGCTCTGCCTTCTGCAAAGTTCTAGTACACAGTGTGCTCTTGCTAAGAAAAGGGGGAGAACAGATATCGGAAGTCAGCATCAGCTCTGCCGTACACAGTGGTTTACCAGAGAGTCTCAGAACCAGTGATGTGCTTAAGCTACCTCTTGAAAAGGGCCCCCCACTCGAGACCACTCCCTACAGAAGTGGCAGTGTGGTGGTGAAGAGCCCACTGGAGTTTGAATCCCGGCTTGGCCACTCACGAGTCTTCTTGGGCTAGCTGTTGAATTTCTTTGAGCCACCATTTTCTCTATGTAAGATGGAGCTAGTTCTCTATGCCTTAGGGTGTTGCCACGGCCAGTGGTCTACTTTCCAAACTGGCAGGTCTCTGGTGTCATTCTTAATGTTGTTCTCTTACCGTCACCTCTTCATGGGCTTACTGCCTCCCTCTGTCCTACCTGGGCTACACCTTTCTCATGCATTTCTTCTAGAACCTTCTGAATTTGTAGGGTAAAATCATAGAATGGGTTTATTTTCACAGCCCTGTCTATCTAACTCCCCTGTTGATTCTCCCTTCCTGACCCCTGGGTGCTTTCACGAGCAGATACCTAAATTTTCCAGTACGTTTTGGGTTGATGAGCACTTTCCTTGTCACGTTCAATGCTGACGAGCCAGTCCACCGTAACTTCAGTGCCGCCTCTCCACCAAGAGCTCCTGGTCTGATTAGCCTTAGCGGCCTACAGTGGGTCAGAGGTGGGTGGTCTCTCTTTTCCTTGTTTTTTGTTTTTTTTTAACCCCCTATTTTGCTCATCTTGCTGGTTCCTTGCAGTTGAAGGAAGAGAGAAGGAAGAGGTAGGGAGGAAGCTGTGTTTGGGTGGCGGCTGCCAAAGGTCTTCCCTGAAGGTCAGGGTTGTGATTCAGTGTTGGTGTCCTGAAGGCAGCATATTCTCAAGTGTGGAACCTTTATGTCATGGGGTCCTAACTTTGAGGGGGTCTTCTGAGCCTCCCCATGGGAATACCCACTGGTGGGGGCAGGGCTTCTTGTGATGACCACTTAGGAGTCCCCCCTCACCCCCAGTGGTCCTCTCTGCACCGGTTCCACGAGAGTCAGTGTGCCCTTGTAGGTAGACCTCCGAGGGGTGAACCTTTACAGATTGTACCAAGTCCCCTCCCCTTGGCCCCTTTGCCCTCTGGAAATTCAGGCTACTCCCAGGCAGCCCCCTCTCCTCAGTCTGCCCCTGGAGTTCTCCTAGCCACCTTCTGCCCTCGGGACTCTTCCAGGAGAGTTCAGAGAGCAGTTCCCCCAGGGAAGCATGCCAAGCTCTGCAGGCATTTTCCTTGGAGCGGCCCCTCCCTTGTCTTGAGTAAGGAGACGTTCTTTCATCCTTTTACTCTGATAATTCTCTTCAAGGGGGCCCTTGAAATGGTTGTGCTCCTTTCTCCCCGACTTTCCGTGGGACCACTGGGGAGCAGCACAGTTCTGGAGGGACCGCTCCTCACTAAGACCTGCACAGAGCATCAGGCCCCTCTGTGTAGACTGGTACTGCCCAATAGAGAGAGCTTCCTACGGTGATGGAAATAGTCAGTATCTGCACTGGCCAATATGGTACCCACTAGCAACCCTGTTGGATATGTGGGTAGTAATCTTATTTAGTTTTAATTAATTCAAATTTAAATAGCCACACGTGGCTACCACATTGGAGAACACGGTTTTAGAACGAGAGGGTGATGCTGGTTGTCCTTGTCAGCAATAGTTCTGAGACCAGGGAAGTCCCATGATATGTCTCCCCGGGCCCTTTCAAGAAAGGCATCCTCAAACCAGCCTTATAACCAGCCATCGCCAACCATAAATAAGTAGCGCTGTCAGTGACAAGTTTTAAATGTTGGTTCCCAAAGCCACACTAGCAGGGAGATTGACTCTAGTCTTTATTAATGGGGTGTAGGTGTCCTTCCTTGAAGCCCCCGCTCTGTGCCGTTCCGCCCTGACCATAGGCATTTTACTCTTCAGAAGTAATGTTGGAAGCCATAGCTCTGGCATAGCTTTGGACCACCCGCTAAAAAGCTCATTGCTTCCCTGGCAGAAGAAATCCCAGAGGAGCCATAATGGGCTTTTGGCTGAGTGATCAGCTTCTGTTTTTCTCTCCAGGGAGTGCTTGGTAGATTGGATGCTGCCGAGAGTTGCAAAGGATTCTGGTGATATCCCTGATTATACAGGAGGACAGAACTAGTTCCAGGGTTTGATACTTGAATGCAGTTGACCTTAGTTCTGGTCCAGCATGATAAAGAACCATGCTCTTTTACCAAGTTAATCTTAGTACAGTGACAGTAGCAGAAAATTAAGTTTATGACTCAGAATGTGCAATAGCTCCACTTTTTCTAGTTAAAGGAAAGGGATGTCTTATTAGATTTTTTAAATCTAGTTGTTGTTGTTTTTTTTAGGGTACTTTAAAATGAATACAATTCTGTTACTTCAAAAGATAATTTAAAGTCCCACGATAGACCAGAAAAGAGTTCAGTGTCAGTTAGGATTCTTCGTTTGTAAGCAACAGAGGTCAGCTCTGGCCAGCTTAGTCATACCAAGGAGTTTATCAGAAGTATAAGGAGTAACTCAGAGAATCAAAAGGAAAACGGAATAGCCAGGCCTTGGAGGACCAAGAGTGAGACATCCCAATATCTGCAATGATAGATGTGAGCTAATGGACAGTCTCTTCAAAGGGCTGACACCATTATGACTCAGAAACAACTCTTTTCTGCCCCTGTATTGTTCAGCTCAAGGTCTAACTCTGGAAGAGAAAATCTGATTGGCCTAGTCTGGTGGGGTTTCTCAGAGAAAATCAGAGTGCTGTCTCCACAAAGAAGAGGTAGGGCTTCTGAGCACATGAAAACTGAGTCCCTCCTAGACACAGTGCTGCTTTAAAGACCGTCAAAAGATTTGCAGACACAGGAGGAAGTTATAAGAGCAGACTTTGTATTTATCTTTGCAGTTTTTATCCATGTATCACACAACAGGAAAGTTCATCATGTAACGGGGACTTTGGAAATTATTTAGTTTACCCACTTTATCCAGATCGAGATGCTGGATGGCTTGTCCAAGCTTCCACAGCTGGCTAGTGGCAGAGATGGGACCAGAAGCAGGGCTCTGGAGCTGCTGGGTGGTCCTGCTCCTTACTGCTCCACTCTGCCTCACTCATCAGCAAAAGCTTTTAAGTTGCTTGAAAGCACATTACCTTCTTGTGTTGTTAACCATTCCTTTTGCAATCTTAGAGTTGCAATTAAATTGCTTAGGTATCTTTGTAATAGATTGTGTCCAGCTCTAGACTCTAAATTCCAAGTCACGGCCACACACCCTGGCCTGGGCTGGGAGTGGGAGTGAAGTGGGGTACATGCTTCCAACGTGGGTGTGTGGCCCCCTGCTGGCTTTGCACTGGGGCCAGGGCTTTCCATGACGGTGGCTGCTGGACAGAGATCCATGCAGGACTCCGGGGAAAGAATAGATGGTGATTCCACGATCCTAGGATTTCACATTCAAACCTGGGGACTCAGAATAAAAATGTATCAGGACAATGTTTACAAAGAAACGTAGAAACAGGAACAAGGGCTCTGGCGTGGACTGCAGGCATTTGTCTCTAAGAGTTCATTTCGTGTGTAAGGTTGGTGAGAATGGGGTGTGATTGATGAGGCCTGAGAAAAAGAAAGGCATCTTACCGGGGGCGGCAGCAAAAACACCTGGATCCTGGCTGAATCATCTTCACCTCCATGGTCCACCTCACCTCCCTTCCTTTTAAGGCCACAATGGGGAGCTTGGCGGGAGGATGAAGCGAGACTCATCCTTTATTCGATTAAATACCTATCAGGGGTCCACTCTGTGCCAGGCATGGAGATGCAAAGCTGAGAAAACTGATGGGATCTGCCCTCTAGGGTCTGAGGACTTGGCTGGCGCAGGGTCAGCTCTCAGTGGGTCTGTTGCCAAGCGATTGAAAAAGGACACCAGAAGGAACCTCACTGCGGGGCTTACCATCATCTTTTAAACTCTTGAAGCCCTGCATCCACGAAGGGAGTGGCATGCCACACCTGCCTAGCGCGGCACAGCCCAGGCGCCTCGGTAGCCTGTCTGGCTTCTTTGCATCCCCTGAGTGTGTTGGTTTTCTCTGCCCAAGAGTTCTTGCCCAAGCAGGTGGTGCAGATTGTGGATGCAAAGATGCTTCAACCCTGGAAAGGTTCATGGTCCTTAACTGTTTATGCAAAGGCAGGGACACAGCCAGGGAGGTCTGCATTTGAGGTCACTTGCCAAGCCCTTGTCTGGCCGAAAGGCTGGCTGGAGAGTGTGACCCCGTAACAATATTTGCGAGCCCAAGATTCTGGAAGCGTTGCCCCTGCTGTACTGTGCGGGCTGGAGCTGCACTGGGGGTCCTTAACCAGGGGCAGTGAGGCTGGGGGGCAGGTGCTTCAGGGGTACAGTGTGGCTTAAAGCAGCACATGGCATTGAGATTGAATCTGCTGATGGGAAAACCAAATCCCTTGTTTCTGTTCTACAAACAAGAAAGGAAGACATCCCATTTAAAAAAAATATATTTATTTATTTATTTTGAATTTTATTTATTTATTTTTTATAAAGCAGGTTCTTACTAGTTACCTGTTTTACACATATTAGTGTATATATGTCAATCCCAATCTCCCAATTCATCCCACCACCACTGCCGCCCCGCCACTTCCCCCTTGGTGCCCATATGTTTGTTCTCTACATCTGCGTCTCTGTTTCTGCCTTGCAGACTGGTTCATCAGTACCATTTTTCTAGATTCCCCATATACACGTTAATATACGATATTTGTTTTTCTCTTTGTGACTTACTTCACTCAGTATGACAGTCTCTAGATCCATCCACATCTCTACAAATGACCCAATTTCGTTCCTTTTTATGGCTGAGTAATATCCCATTGTATATATGTGCCACATCTTTATCCTTTCGTCTGTTGATGGGCATTTAGGTTGCTTCCATGACCTGGCTATTGTACATAGTGCTGCATTGAACATTGGGGAAGACATCCCATTTTTGTCTGGTAGAAGGGACCATGTGTTTAAAAGAGCTGAGGCTGGGTGCTTGCTTTTGCGGGTCCGTCAGGACTGCTCAGTGGCTTGTCCCAACAGGCAGAGGGATTCTGTGGACACCTGCAGTCTGGGGCTGGCTCATCTGCGATGGGGACTTTGACACATCTTTTGGGCTTTGGGAACACAGCCAGCTGACACTTGCTAGCATCCTCTTTCTTGCTTCCCCCAGGGCATCTACAAAGCCTTGCCGGTTACAGTGCACAGTTCTCTCTTGTCCAACAGAAATGATGTTTCTAGCCCTTCCCCATTCCTTGATGTTGCATCTCTTCGCTCCCTCCCCTCCCCATTCACGCTGGCCGGTGTGATTTCAGGGCGGAGTTTATCTCCGGAGCCACAAGCCTATCTCCACCCAGGAGGGGAAATCCTCTTATCTCCCTCCCTGGGTTGTGTCTCAGAGGCTGCAGCTTCAGAATTGAGATTCTTCCCCTTAATCAGAGCTGTACTCTGTTGAGAGTCTTCTGTGGGTCACAAAAAAGATTTTTCTCTTATCCTCACAGTGATTCTGCAGAAGTGTAATTCTCATTTGATAGATGGCTTGGTATGTTTTGGAAGCATTTTCATCCGAATGTACGGAAACTCTTACAGAGTGTTTTATCTACATTGTGAAGTTTTTAAAAAATTTTATTGTTTTAAACAGCTTTATTGAGATATAATTGACGTACCGTAAAATCTACCAGTTTTAAATGTACAATTCAGTGTTTTTTTGTAAGTTTATAATTGTGCAAACATCCCTATAGTCCAAACGTAGAACTTTTATCACCCCCAAAGACCCCTCACATCCATACGCCTATGTAGTAAATTTTCTAACAGCTCTGTTGAGATATAATTCACATACCATACAACTCAGCCATTTAAAGTGTACAGTTCAATGGCTTTTAGTACATTCAGAGTTGTGCAACCATCACCCCAATCAACTTAAGAACTTTTCGCTGCCTCCCAAACCCTGCACCCCTTAGCCGTGCTCCTCCCCAGACCAGGCAAGTGATAACCTGCTGTCTGTCTCTACCGATTTGCCTGTTCTGGACGTTTCATACTAATGGAATCGTATAATATACGATCCTTTGTGTCTGCCTTCTGTCACCGAGCATAACATTTTCAAGGTTCACGCATGTTGCAGTCTGTGTCAGTACTGTATTCCTTTTTACTGCTGAGTAATATCCCATTGCGTGGCACAGTAGTTTTAAGTGTCATCTTTGAGTCACGTGATATAAATATACTATCAATTCTGGCATTTCACTTTTCTGCCCCTTTCATTCCCTGCTTTCTAAATTCTAAACAGCCCATCCCATTTCCGGAGCTGGCTTGGAGTACCCTCCCCGCTCTGGACTCTCTGTTTTCTCCTTCTCAGTTCTCTATCTGCAAACAAGCAAATCTCTCTAACATCCTGCAAGTCCTTCTTTTGGCCCTGCTGTCCTTTTGTCTTCTGCCTCGCCCCTTCCTCCGTTTACTTGCAGTGTCTAGTCCCCTATCACTTCATGAAAACGGTTATATATTAATCTGTCGCCCCCCTGGTTGCCAAGTCTCTTAGCTGCTTTTAAATTCTTCTGCATCTCCTGGTCCTAGTGGAGCACATCCAGTTTTGACTTTCTCCCCCTTCCTCATTCCTGGAGTACTTTCCATATTTGGCTTCCACTCTGCCCTTTCCTGGTTTCCCTCCTGCTTGCTTGCATTCACGTGATCTCTCTGTCTGTCTCTCTCTCTCTCTCTCTCTCATGTATACATGCATGAACAACGTGTGTGCACACACACCCTTGCACACTCACACACACTCATTCATGTCCAAGTACACAAGCCAAACCCTCACCAATTCCTCTTCCCTCGACCACCAGCCAAGGCAGGTCCCTCACCCGTGGCCCCTTCCTCACACCCCCTCGGGTTTTCAACTCTTGTTGTCCAGATGCTTCTCGTGCTCTGCATTTGGACCTCTCTTCTTCCTCAAGCTCCCCCTTATCACTTCAGTCCGCTAGCTAGATGCCGATATTTTGTCATGGACTGAATGCTGGTGTCATCCCCAAATGTGTATGAATTTTGAAGCCCTAACCGCCAGCATGATGGTATCTGGAGGAGGGGCCTTTGGAAGGTAATTAGGTTGAGATGAGGTCATGAGGGTGGGGTCCTCACAATGAGATTAGTGTCCTTATAAGAAGAGGAAGAGACCAGAGCTCTGTCTCTCTCCACCTATGAGGACACACCCATCAAGAAGGCAGCTGTCTACAGCCAGTGAGAGAGGCTTCACCAGAGCCCAGCCATGCAGATGCCCCAGAACCGTGAAAAAACACATTTCCGTATTTTTAGCCACTCAGTCTATGGTGTTGTGTTATAGCAGCCCGAGCAGGTTAAGACCCATTTGGATAGGTTGGGGTGTTTCACACTTCACGTATGTAACCCAAGCCCATCGCATCCTCTCTCCACCAGGAATCCTTCCTTCTATCAGTGGTAACACCAGCCTCCCTGGAACCCAAAGTAGACGCCTCAGTCTTACGTCCAGCCCCCTGCTTTCTAGATCTGCACTCCCAGTAGACGCCTCAGTCTTACGTCCAGCCCCCTGCTTTCTAGATCGGCACTCCCAAAGTCCCAAGTCAAGTCCGCTGCTCCCTCCCGTTCACTCCTGTGAGAGAGAGAGAGAGGGAGGTGGGGGGACATTGCCCCCTTCATGCCACAGGGCACTCACTCCTAGGCTGCCAGGTCCTGGGTGCAAATGCTGTCCTCAAGCCTTCCACTCCTTGGCGTGAAGCGCCCCCCGAGGCAGCCTGAAGAAGTGGTTATGAGCGTATACCTTGAAGCAAAGGACCTGGGTTTGGGTTCTGACTCTGCCAGAACCCAATGGATGCTTGATATCTCTAAGCATCAGTCCCCTCATCTGGACAGCGATGGTTGCGTCTCATGTGTTAGTGGCGAGGATTAGATGAGACCGTGTCTGCCAGCTTGGCACTTACGAAGAGCCAGGCAGTGGACCCACTGGTCTGATTACGTGTACTGTAATCGATCGGCCTTCCCCAAGCCTTTGGCCCTTTTTTTCCAGCCTTTCCTGGAATAAACAGCACTGCCCATTCCCAGCACCCCATCCTTTAAAGCCCTTGTGTAATGCTGTCTTCTTCTTGCCTGATCCCTTTGCTGGAAGGGAAGGAGGAAGAAGGAAAGACATTCAAGACCTCTCTACTGCTGGTGGCCGCCTTATTCCTTATCGCAGTCAGTGCTCACAAACCCATTCTGCGGCTGTGGAAACTGAGCCCTGCAGAGGTTCCACATCGCCTCCCAGTAGAGTAGACTGCTGGGCATTCCTCAGGCACATCGTTGTTATTATTTATTATCATTCCCAGTAATATCAGTGATCCGCGTGCTGCTTGGATCACAAGTATTGGTGCACATGTGAACCTCGCGTCTTCAATTAGGTCGTAAACTCCCGGTGGGCAGGTCCTGGCTTCGTCTCAGGCTGTTGCAGTGCCCTGCGCGTGGAAAGCAGAGCACACTCCTCATGCACGGGCAGGGACTCACAAGCTGAGGCACTGTTCTCCGTTTGGGAGTCATCTTCCCCGAAGCGCTGCAGGAATTTGGGAAGTTACTGCCCCAACTTTCAGGGGCTGCCACATCCCAGTGGGCAGCTCCGTTCTGACAACTCTTGTGTGAATCACTTATTTAGCCTGTGGCATCTGCCACCTTGCATTATATTGTCATTTACCCTTTCTCTCTCCCTGTGTGTGTGTGCACGCGCGCACGCGCTTTGAACATCAGGACAGGGGTGGTGTCTTTCTGTATACCGAGCACTTCCCGTATCTTGCACGCAGTCAGTGCTACGTCTGTATCGGGTATGATGCTGCAACGCTCTTGGATCTCGGTGTGTGCGGTTTGCTCTGGACACTGCATGTCCTCTCCAGGGCCGCTCATTGGTGAAACATTGTCTCCATCCTTCCCTCTCCCTACCTTTCCCTGGCCGCCCTCCTCTGCCTCCTGCCCCCGCTCCCCACCCCATCTGACATTTCCCCGGGGGAAGCTGCAAGGTCCGGCCTCCAGAGGCCACTTCTCAGGCTGCCGTCTAATTGGTCATGACAGCCCGATACCACGGGGAGGGTGTGCTTCCAGGACTCTGGAGCAGGGGTGCTGGGAACAGCAGAGCAAGGAGCCGCCATACATGTGGGATGACGCCAAGTGAAGGAGACAGGACAGACAGGCCGGCTGGCTTCCCTGCGTGCTGTTGATGGGAGCTGGTGATTTGAAGCCCGTTACTACCAGGAGGACGAGGAAGGAAGCCTCATTTAACAAATGAGATGTGACTTCCAGGCTCCTCTGCATGCTCATATATCAGAAAACAGGTTTTCTGTTGTGACCAGAGGCCTGCTGAGCTGATCTAAGGAGTTTCCTGCCACTGGAGGCTGAGCCCAGGGCTCCCTCCTCATAATTTAGAGTGTCTGAGCTGCAGTCAAAAGAAAGGGCGGCTGACTGACACGCTGCTCTGAATGGAATTTGCATTTCATTGTGTTAACCTTGCCCTGTATTTAAAAAAAAAAAAGCCTTGACTTCTTTCTTGTAGTCCTTTCTATATCCTGGTTTTTCCCCATCCTTTTTTTCCCCTTCTGTTTGTTCCTTGTTCATTCTCTCATTTATTTGTTCATTCATCCAACAAATATTTATTGAGCCCCTGTTATGTACCAAATACTGTATTATTCACCAGTTGTGCAACGGTCCTTGCCTTCATGGAGTCTTGAATTTAGAAAGAGAGACAGACAGCATCCTACACGTTACACATGCCCGCCCTTGTGACAAGTCATAAGAAGCAGAAGCGTGGCACGCTGTGACCACTGAGCCATCGAGCAGGTGGTTCTGACCTCACGTATTGGGAGGTTGTGGTTTTAAAAATATGTCCATAAGTTCTTTGATATTCCTCCCTCCAAGTGGTGGAGCCCAATGTCCGTTCCCTTGCGTGTGCTGGATTTCATGATCGGGGAAAAGCAGAAGCAACCGTGGGTAACTCCACAGACTAGGTTGTCAGGAGTCTCTGCTTCCGTCTGGGTTGCTCTGTTGCTCTTTCTCTCTTGGATCACTTGCTCTGGGGAAAGCCAGCTGCCACATCGTGAGCAGCCCTTTGCAGAGGCCCAGGTGGTAAGAAACTGAAGCCTCCAGCTGGCAGCCACACGGACGAGCTTGGAAGCGCATGTCCAGCCCCAGTCCAGCCTTTAGATGACCACAGCCCCAGCCAGCGTGCTGACAGCAGCCTCTCGAGAGGCCTTGAGCTGGAACCACCCAGCTAAGCCATTCCTGGATTCTCAACTCACAGAGACTGAGAGATCATGCTTGTTTATTGTTTAAAAGGGCTAAGTTTTAGAGTAATTTGTTACACACAAATTAAATAGACAAATAGATGAATAATCTGGAGTATGGTGGAGATTAATTCTTTGATGCCCTGCTTAGCTGAAGTTTTTATTATTCCCTCACTTTGTTTTTGTAAATTAATTTTTGTTGGCGTATATAGCAGCTTTACAATGTTGTGTTAGTTTCTGCTGTACAGCAAAGTGAATCAGCTATACGTATACATATATCCCCTCTTTTTTGGATTTCCTTCCCATTTAGGTCACCACAGAGCATTGAGTAGCATTCCCTGAGCTATACAGTAAGTTCTCATTAGTTATCTGTTTCATACATAGTATCAATAGTGTATATATGTCAATCCCAATCTCTCAATTCATCCCACCCCACCCCCTTTCCCCCCTTGGTGTCCATATGTTTGTTCTCTATATGTGTGTCTCTATTTCTGCTTTGCAAGTGAGATCATCTATACCATTTTTCTAGATTCTGTATATATGCATTAACATACGATATTTGTTTTTCTCTTTCTGACTTACTTCACCCTGTAGGACAGTCTTTAGGTCCATCCACGTCTCTAAGAATGACCCAATTTTGTTCCTTTTTATGGCTGAGTAATATTCCATTGTATATATGCACCACATCTTCTTTATCCATTCGTCTGTCGATGGGCACTTAGGTTGTTTCCATGACCTGGCTATTGTAAATAGTGCTGCAATGAACATTGGGGTGCATGTGTCATTTTGAATTATGGTTTTTCTCTGGGTATATGCCCAGTAGTGGGATTGCTGGGCCATATGGTGATTGTATTTTTAGTTTTTTTAAGGAACCTCCATACTGTTCTCCATAGTGGCTGTATCAATTTACATTCCCACCAACAGTGCAGGAGGGTTCCCTTTTCTCCACACCCTCTCCAGCATTTGTTGTTTGTAGAGTTTTTAATGCTGACCGTTCTGACTGTATGCCCTCCCTCGGGGTTGATGACCTGACTGTAGGGTAGTACAGAATTGTATTCTACGGTATAGAATCCTCTTCCCTCGGAATTTTGAAGGCATCCATCCACTTGGTGCAGCGTGGATATCGACGTGTCCAGTGCCTTTCTTTCCATCTCACGGCCCCCGACTCACAGGAACTGTGTGAGATAGTAAATGTTTGTTGTTTTAAGCTGCTAGGTTTGGGGGCGACTTGTCACGCAGCAGTGGGTAGCTAATACAGATAGACAGGGAGAAGAATAGGAGCAGCGTGACGGACTTGCTCCAGGAAGCGAGAGATACCCCGAGACCTGAAGGAAGAGAAGGGCCGGCCAGGTGAAGAGGGGGTTGTCGGGACAGATGTGCACAGGAGCCCCGCACCCAGAGGAGTGTGACGAGATGCAGGTTGAGAAAGGAGGCCCTTGCAGCTGGAGCGTAGGCGGGGGGAGCCGGGAGTGGCCGAGATGAAGCTGGGATGGAGGCGGCGGACAGGGTACCAGGGCCTCAGGGAGCGTGTTGAGTGTTCTGCTGCCCGAGAGCAATGGGAAGCAAAGAAGATTTTAGTCAGGGGAGCAGTTTACCAGACGTTCTCTCTCAACTAGCAAAATGATTGCCTGGGACCCGAGGAAAGAAGGACCCACACTGTGCTGGTCCTCACTGCCCAGGCTGGCTTTTGTGGGGGCTGGTCTGCTCTGCTCTGTTCTCCAAGGCTTTGCTGCCTTCTCTTGGACAAGCCTCTTTCCTAACTCTGGGCGATTTGTACTCCCGGACCACACGGCTGCAATACGCGTGAGCTTCTGAATTCCCTTGTTCTGGGTGAAAGGAGGCGCCGCGACCCACCCTGAGCAGTTGATGGTGACTCGTCCCAGGTGTTACCATCAGCTCCTTTCCCCGGGTGGCTCTGGGGAGAACGCCACAGATCTCGGGCACAGCTGGGTGCTAACCGTGACCTAGATCTGAAGGCTGCCGTAATCAGCTGGAGGTGGGACGCGGGTCTCTCAAGCTCCCAGCCTGAAGACTCTGTCTTTTCCCTGTGTGCTCACGTGGGGTTGGGGACGTGGCTCGGGAAGCCCAGAGCTCTGGTTCACGTTTGCCAAGCAGGACTGTGTTGCTTCCACTGGCCATGCCATGAAAGGAGAAGGGACTCAGGATGCAGGTTTGGAAACAGCTCAGGTCTACCCTAAACCCTAACCTCTGAGAAGCAGGGCTTGTTTACCGTCATCACTTATCCCTTTCTGTGCCCCTCATGCCATTAATTCAGACAGAACAATGTGCATATCAAGAGGCATTTTCCCCCTTTGAAGCTTGAAATCTATTATCCTTTTTTTAAAAATTTAATTAATTAATTAATTTATTTCTGGCCGCATTGGGTCTTCGTTGCTGCGCGCAGACTTTCTCTAGTTGCAGCGAGCGGGGGCTACTCTTCGTTGCAGTGCGCGGGCTTCTCATTGCGCTGGCTTCTCCTGTTGTGGAGCACGGGCTCTAGGCGCCTGGGCTCAGTAGTTGTGGCTCGCAGGCTCTAGAGCAGAGGCTCAGTTAGTTGTGGCCCATGGGCTTAGTTGTTCCATGGCATGTGGGATCTTCCCAGACCAGGGATCGAACCTGTCTCTCCTGCATTGGCAGGCGGATTCTTAACCATTCTTAACCACTGGGCCACCAGGGAAGTCCCAAATCTATTATCCTTAAACCTTTTCCTCCCTTATCCATCTCTCTGTTCCATGCAATGCAGTCTGTCATGAAATCCTGTGTATTATATTCAAGAAAAAAATCTGTCCAGTCCAGGGGTTACAGCTATAAATGCTTCAGTGGACCCAGCAGTTCGTGTAAAGAAGGCAGACCAGCTTCCCTGGTGGCACAGTGGTTAAGAATCCACCTGCCAGTGCAGCAGACACGGGTTTGATCCCTCGTCTGGGAAGATCCCACATGCCACGGAGCAACTAAGCCCGTGCGCCGCAACTACTGAGCCTGTGCTCTAGAGTCCGTGCGCCACAACTACTGAGCCCGCGAGCCACAACTACTGAAGCCCGCGTGCCTAGAGCCCTTGCTCCGCAACAAGAGAAGCCACCGCAATGAGAAGCCCGTGCACCGCGACGAAGAATAGCCCCCGCTCTCCACAACTAGAGAAAGCCCGCGCGCAGCAACAAAGACCCAACACAGCTGAAAATAAATAAATAAATGTATATTTCTTCAAACAAGGCAATAGGGCGGGGTGGGGCCTGTGACTAACTGAAGAGCGCTGGCCCAGCCTCAGAACTTCGTAAAATGTGCTCCTCCTTGGCGGCGACCAGGAAATCTGTGAGCCTGATCTGATCGTTGACCGTCCTACAAACTGTACAAGGACTTGTGTCTAGAAGGCTTGCCATAAGTCCATCCGTCTGTCCCCAGAATTATCTTCCTAAACTGGCAAACTGCTCACTAATCCCCCACTAAGGGCCTCTGCCAACTCCCCAGAGCCTGCAAGGAGGCGGTCGAAACCTCTCAGAGATGAACAGAAGGCTCCTTGTCACGTTCCCCAGATGCTACATTCCTGTTTTGATTTCCCCTACCCAGCTGGGAGCTTCTTGAGTCTGTGATGTGTTGCCTTTGCACGCCTGGCTCCTAGCACAGTTCTGGCAAAAAGAATCAGTGCTGTTTGCTGAGTGAATGAATATACCCTGCGCACTGGACCGTGGGTATGCCCTTACTGATTTACCAGAGGGCTGTGTGGAGGGGTTGGGAAGGGAGCGCGGCCACTGCGTGATGGAGCGTTTAATTCAGTGGAGGAAGACCTTTGCCCTTGCTATCCACAGCCTCCCTGACTCAGCCTGCCACTCTTCCAGGGGTGTGTTGGCCCAAGGGGGATGTGGCAGTTCTAGCAGTGGTGTACGATGCAGTTTGATGTAAGGCAGTGGGGAGACAAGGTAGAATGGTGATCAAGACTAGAGCAGGGACACTGGACCACATGGGCTTGCGTTCAAATCCTGACTCTGTCACCTCCTACCATGTGACCTTGTGTGTTCTAAGGCCTGAAATTCTCTGTGCTGCCCTGACATCGTTGAGCCTCAGAGGGCCCCAGAGTTCTAGCCGTGAGTTCCCTGCTCTCATCAGATATGGTCCCCCCGCAGTGGGATGGGGTTCCCTATCAACCCCTCCAGCTGCACCCCACCTGGTCCTCAACCTAGTTGTCGGACCTCCCAGCCAGCAGGGCTATTCAAACGAGCCCCTCACCTCGTCCCTCAGGAATCAAGAGTCATCTCACGCTCTTGTTACCACAAAGCCTGCCTCCCAGGGCCCCTCTGGCTCACTCTGTCCCTAAATCCAAGCCCCACGTGGCCCTGCGTGGCCTGTGGGGTCCCTCCTCCCCTGGCTGTGAATGTCTGTGGCCAGTAAACTGCTGACGGTCTCATCTGCCCAGTGTCAGGTGTCCTGTGTTTGCCATCTCACACTATTGAGGGTGGGGAGCCCCTCCCTCGCTCCCGGGGTAAGAGGTGGTCAGAACACATTGTAAAAAAAAAAAAAAAAAGGGTCCTGATCTCTCTGTGCCTAGGTTTCCTTCTCTGTAAAATGAGAGGTTACCGTAGTACCTACATCCGGTTGCAACGAGCATTGGATGAAAGAATATCTGTAAAGTACTTAAAGCAGTGTCCGACGCCCAGGAAACGCAGCGTGTTTTTTGCTATTATAATTTGTTATTACTGACCCAGTGCAGTGGTTCTCAAACTTGAGCAGACATCGAGGTCACCTAGAGGGCTCTGCTGCATCCCACCTACAGAGTGTCTTATTCGGTAGGTCTGGGACGGGGCCCAAGAATGTGCATTTCTAACCAGTTCCTGTGTGATGCTGCTGCTGCTGATCTGGGGGTCCCACTTGGAGAACCACTAGCTTCGTGGAAAGATGATCTACCGGGGAGCGAGTCAGGGTTTTGACCTTGACTTGGCTAAGTGACCCTATGGACTCGGTCCAGCTGTTTTCTCTTAGCTTCCCTTCTCCCTTTGTTCAGCGTCCTATGAACTTCTCATGCAAACGTGCTATGAACTTCAGAAATTCATTGCTTCCGTTGAAAGAAGCATTTTCTCCTTACGGTCTCGCTCCTTGGAGATGCGATTTCCGGTCTCTCCATGGTGTAAAGAACATCCAGCCAAGGAAAATACGCGAGCGCAGTTCTGTTGTAGCGCAGGGCTGCCCGCTTCCTTGCCGGGTTCTGTTTGTCCAGGTCGCTTGGTGTATACTTCGGGTGTTCGTTTGTGAGAACTTGACCGTGGGCAACCAGGATGGAATCTTTTCTCGCAGTCGGAAAACCTCTGGGATTAGCCCATCCTGCGGTCCTGGATGTACCGGTCTGCTCTCCTAGAGGCACAGGAAACTTCGACACTAAATGATGCCTTATCTACAGGAAAAGAAAAATAATATTCTGCCCAGTTTGTTATTCCCAGGTCTCCATCGTGTAGCCATAGATAAGTAGCCTCCCTTGCTACTTTAGAAGCTACTATACATCTTTGAATCCTAGGCGGTGAGTGGATTTGATTTTCATAGCATCCTGGCAGCCCTCATTTCCCCCAGCTCACTTTTCTGTCCTCTGGGAGAAGCCAGAAACCCAAATTTATGTTAAATTCCCTGCACAAACATCTCCAGGTTTGCCAGACCAGATATAGAAGATGAAGCTTGATCTTGTTCATAAATTATCCAAGCTTATTTTATTATTTTAAAATAATTTTCATTGAAATATAGTTGATTTACACTCTTGGGTTAGTTTCAGGTGTATAGCAAAGCGATTCCGTTATACATATAAATATATATATCTTTTTTTATATTCTCTTCCATTACAGGTTATTACAAGATGTTGCGTATACAGTAGGTCCTTGTTGGTTATCTGTGTTATATATAGTAGTGTGTATATTTTAATCCCAAATTCCTAATTTATCCCTCGCCCCCCCAGATTGTGTGTATTAGTCTTATATTTCCTTTTCCGGGGGCGGGTTACTAAGCATGCCTAATGAAAATTTGGTTTTGAGAAAGCCATGAAGCAAAAATTGCTGAAAACTTAAGGAAGGGAAAGTACAAACTGGGACTGCTAACTGGTTGTGTGAAGTCGGTCAACTTCCGTAACTTTTTTTTCTCTTCTGTGTGAAAGAAAGTGGATAAGCACAAACGAATCTTCAGAAATTCTCCAGATGCGAATGCGGTATCATTCTCAGGTGAGAGAGGTCATTAGAGAAAACTATTCATGCACAGGAACAAGGGAAAATGAATTCAGGCAGAAGAAGTAACGGCAAGAGAGCCACTGAGAGAGCTTGATGCAGGTGGGTGCTAGCAAAGGAACCAGATGAAGATGTTTCTAATTAAGGGACCCAGGAGGTGAGGAGGAAGTAGCCTCAGGTGCTAATTTGGGTCCAATCAGTGGGGAAATGACCTCGCTTTCCCAAGCCCAGAGGATGCAGTTGGAGGCTCTTTGACTCCCTAAATGCTGGGGAAACAATAATGAATAAATCAAAGGCTACTTGAACTGTGCCAAGTGTTGGGGATACAGTGGTTAAGAAAACATGCTGTTCCCGCCCTGCTGCAGCCCAGTGGGGAGAAGGACATTAATTAAGGAATTATACAGGTAAATGTGAATCTTCAACCCTGATAGGGCTGCCTACAGCAGAGAGGGACATGGTACCACAAGGGCACATGATAACCGGACTGGTCCAGGGAGTGGGTCCAGGGAGGGAGAAGAATCAGCCGAGTGGACAGTGCATCCCAGGAGGGGGGCAGAACGGGCAGGGGATGAGGGCCACGGTGACTTTGGATGTGGTGGAAACGTGGTTGTGAAGTTGAGTTTAGCTGACCAGCGATGGATTCTGTGTCCTACTTGACTTTCGCTACCTTAAAAATTATCTTTACCCCCAAGGGTCGGTAGACATTGGCTGAGTCGTGACAGTCTGAATAGTTAGAAGGAAGGACTCCAAGAAAAGGGGAAGCAAGTACGGAACCCCAACATTTCAACCTTTAAAAGGGGAATTGCCTTGAAATCTTGGGGTTTCAAAAGTGACAAGTGGTGGTTGCTGGAGGCGTACTGTTTCAGAGCCTCCTGAGGCGTGTTTGTCCCAGTGAGCTGATACCAGGTCCCCTGCACTGTGTCTTAAAGACATGGGATTGCTTCTACGCTTAGAGGCTGCCTCGAGGACCCCGGTCCGTAGCATCCCTCGTAGCACTGCCTCCAGTATCCCTTAATCTCATCGCCCATCCAGATGTAGATCCCACTTCCTACCTGAACAGAACGGGGGGCGAGTCTAAGACAGATCAGGAAGTCGCTATGCATACCCCCTGGTCATCAAGGAATGTCCTGGGGTGCTCTAATCTCAAGAAAACACCCCAGAATTCACCGTGACATCTTCTGTTCTCACGCACTGAGCATTTTTAGGCATGGGGAGGGCAGCTTATTTCGGTATCTAGGACTCCTTTCCTATCTTGATTGAAAGGCAAGATGTCTAAAATAAGGCATATACGTGGGAGGGTGGATAGAGCATTTGCCTTTGAAATTGGGTTATTTACAGTAAGACAGGAAGATAAATGGAAAGCTTCGGCTGGCACAGGCTGTAGGCTAATTGTCTAGAAGAGTCAGGATCAAAGGCATCTGTAGTTACAGTGTTAACTAAGAACAGAACTTTCCATTGGCTCCTCTGGCACACTCAGAGTCTTAACTGAAGCTCCCCATATGTTTGTAGATGGGGAAGGGTGATGGGTCTATCAGATGGCAGCTGGGTGCCCAGGCCCCGATGCCTGCTTTCCCATCCAGTAAATTACTAAAAGCCAAGGCTGTGCCACAAGACCTCAGCGTGTGCTCACGGCCCTTTGAGGCCACTCCCAACCCACCTGTAGGTTTCTGATCGTTTGTCCCATCGTGATCCACGGATGGGAGGGGAAAATCTCACGCGGTGAGCTAAAGCAAATGAACATTCAGCAGTCTGAAGGAGGACCTTTGACCAGTCCAGTGAAGCTTTTTTTTGAGCATAAAAGATCATTTCTAGCCAAGCTAATATAGTTTCCTGGCCCAAGGTATTTCTGCATACCTATATGTGAAATGCATGTAGCATCTCTGTGTGACAGGACCGGGAAGATTCAGATGCATATATACCTTAATCTTGAAGCTCTTCTGATTTTCAGCTGGGAGGGCAAGAAAAACACATGGAAAAAAAGAAAGCCATTTGCCCAGCACTTGTTTCTCCTCAATCTTTTCCTTCCTTCCAGCAGCAGGAAATTCACGTCCCCACCAAGTCCTTCCACCTTCCCCAGCTCCGATCATTGTGGCCTCCAACTTCTCTGAAAACTGTGAGGCCGCCTGGGTGGAAGTTCCTTCACTCCGCTCTCTCTACCTGTGAGCTTAAATGAAGTCGCAACCCATCTTTCGAGCTTCTCTCCTCTTCAGAGATGGAGGAGCCCCAGAATTGCGGGGCTGCTGCCTCTGTAATCTCACACACTCCCCGGCCGTCTTTCCTCAATCTTGTTCTCTTTCTCTCTAAGTTTTGTCGGTTATTCTCTCTCCGTATTCTTTCTCCTTGTCTGGCTTCTTCCCTTCAGCCTACAAACATCTCTTCTAGCCTTAGAGGGAAAAGAGAGAGAGGGAGAGGCAAGAAAGAAGAGAGGAAGACGAGGGAATTATCCTCAGTGATGATATCCCCGTCAAGCCCTCATCCTATTTCCTTGTTTCTTTTCCGAAGTAGGTCGAGGCCTTAGAAAATACTCTGTCTCTAACTATGCTTTGCTAGGTTGACATTCTGGTGACAAACCCGCTGCCTGGGATGTGTTTCCTCTGCTTTGTTGATCTTCTGAGCACTTCTGCGTGCTTCATTCATCCTCCCTCCCCAGAGCTCCCCCACCTGTTCCCACCTGTTCCCACAACTCTTTGACCTGCACTTGAATTGTGGGACAGCCCAGCCCGCGCTCCTGAAGGACCCAGAGCCCCAGAAGCCTTTCCGCACTGGCTGAGTTGGGCCAGGGAGGCATTGAAAGCCCCTAACCTTTTAGAAATTGACACTCAACGACTGCTTTTCCGGTTCCTGTTAATTCTTCAGTCCACCACTGTCTGACTTGGGCATCTCTTGTCTCTGACTATTCCCTCTCCCTTCCCTTTGCAGGCCGGTCCTCTGCTGCCTTTTAGAAACTGATGTTTCCTTTGATCTGACCCATAGTTCTCTGAATCCACTGTTGCGTCCTGGTCACCTTTCCCTGCCACCCTGGCTTCAGACTCTCTGTACGTTGATAACTTCCAAATCAATATATGCCATTCAAAGTCCTCTCCTCTGCTGCAGGTCACATTGCTTATTGCCTCTCACAATTCCCCTGAATGCTCTATAAGCTTCAAGCTCCACATGTTAAAACTTGAACCTGCATCATTTGCTATAATCTCGATGTCCATTAATATCGCGACAATTCATTTCCCCAAGAAAGAACCGTGATGTCCTCGACCTGTTTTCTCTCATGTATAGTATCTAGTTGATGTTCAGATCTTCTCTGTTATCACCGTGTAAATGCCGACGTCCATCTTCTACCTTCCATCCATTCTGCCACCTTCCCTCCAGTTGAAAGCAGCTGAACCAAGGTTTAGCGGGTTCCCCTGGGTACTTTGTTACAAAGGCTTGTTAGATGCGCTCCCTGTACATTAGGAAAGAATCTCCCAGACTGGCCGATGATTTCAAAACAGTGTGACTGGTGTTAGCCTGGAGGTAAGTCAGCTATGAGGAGGGCATGGGGGAGGGGGGAGGGAAGGTCAGAGAAGGCCTCCTGGAAGTGGGACACCTGCGCTGGGTCTTAAAGGGGGATGGAAGCAGGTACAGAAGGAGAGCATCCCATGGCGGGTGGTGGTGGGGACGATGAATAGCGAATGCTGTTCTGCCAGGTGTAAGGATGTTCAGGCTCGTCCTGCATCTGCCAGCAGTTCGGACTTGCTGAGGGGCTGTCGTCTGACTAGAATCGGGGCCGGAGGGCCTTTATCCTGCAGGCAGCGGGAAATGCCACTTCGATGTGCACTTGACCCAGATCGCTTTGGCAGCATCACGGGAAACACATTTGAAAGGGGAAACTAGAGGTGTGCAATGCTCGTTGGAAGGCAGTTGCAGTCATCGGAGCAAAGGCTCCTCGGCGCCTGTGTCATCTGGGGTACTGCTGAAGTGTCTGTCACAGACCTGAAATACAGTGGCTGGTGTGAGCTACAAGGGTATCGGTGTCGTGATAGTTGATATGCCTTATTCCAGCTATGGGGGAGGTTAGAAATAAAGTGTCTGGCTTGACGGCCCTGCGCCCAGCTAAGACTCTGTTACTGGAGAGTGTGGAAGGAGGAGAGGATGGATTCCCGGGGCGTGGACTCAGGCTGCCACAGTAATGATGTAGGTTAGGCATGTCTGCTGGGGGAGGGCCAGCAGTTACTGGGCTTGGCCGTTGATTGGTACGGGCAAGAGGGGATAACTGCGAATAGCCCCCGTTTCTGGCTCAAGAGAGACAGGAAGTCCAGGAGAAGGAACCAGGCCGAGAGGAAAGCTGGGGCCTTCTGGCGGGAAATGTGGATTGGATTATGAGCTCCCTGTAGCTCCTCTGGGGGCAGACGTCCATCTCTTAAACTCGATATACTAACCTTGAGCTCAGGAGGAAGGCCTGGGCCAGTGAGGTGATCAGGCAGGCCAGAGCACAGTTAGAGGAGGCCCTTCCCAGCGCAGCACTGCCTTAGCCCCATCCCCATGTCCTGCCGTTGCACCCTGGCCCCCAGCTCCAGCCACACCGCCCTCTTCACCGTCCCACCCACGGGCCACGCTCTCTGAGAGAGCCAGCCTCCACAGGCTGCTGGTCACTCTCTTTGTAGGGTTCTTCCCCTCTTCACTCCCTGGCAAACCCCTATACATCCTCCAACACCCAACTCAAGAGCCACCTTCTCCATGAAGGCTTCAGGCCAACGGGAACACCTCTGAGTCAAGATGGGCACATCTCTAACCTCACTGAGCTCCCACGTCTCATTCCACTGTGGGTCCCCGAGGCTCAGCCTGGAGGTGTACGTACAGAAGAAATGCAGCTGAACTGAAGGACGTGGCCCTTCCCAGCAGAGTCACCCGCTCCCCTCCGTGGGCTCCCATCACTCCAGCGCTCATGACTCTGACTCGCACCTGTGTGCTTACCTGTTTGCCTCCGCCCTCGGGCTGCCTGTTCCTACTGAGCAGGGACTGGCTCTGGTCCATCTTTCTATCGCTGGGTCCTACCTGGGGCTGAGTCGAGATCTGTAAGTCAGTTAATAAAAGTGCATGTGAGACGTGTTACGTTCCTATTAGGGCAGTTTGGCGACGGCAAGATGACTGAGGCGTCTAGAGTTTTTTTAAATTTTTTTTATTGAAGTATAGTTGATGTGCCATATTATATGTTACAGGTGTACGATTTAGTGATTCACAAATTTTAAAGGTTATACTCTGTTTATAGTTATTATGAAATATTGGCTCTATTCCCCGTGTTGTACCATATATCCTTGTAGCTTACTTTATACATAATAGTTTGTACCTCTTAATCCCCGGCTCCTATACTGCCCCTCCCCCTTCCCTCTCCCCAGTGGTAACCCCTAGTTTGTTCTCTGTAGCTGTGAGTCTGCTTCCCTTTTGTTCTGTTTGCTAGTTTGTCGTCTTTGAATCGGCTTACTGGGGAGAAATGGGACTGGGAGCTTGACCTTGGAGGGTGTGTAGAGGTTCTTATGGACGAGGCGGGGGGAGAGCATCAGGGCTAGGAGAGCCATGGACGCAAAGGCGCAGGCATAGGGATGAGTGCGCGTGTTAGGAGGGGGCCCTCGGGAAGGCCAGCCCAACGGGAACAGAGAAGAACGTCTGGTTTCACAGAGCAGTGGCTGTCTTCGGGGCAGAGGCAGGCCTGAACACCCACAGAGGAGAGGAGGCCGGGGGCTGTGACAGGTCCCTGGGAAAGGGTGCCACTAGAGTGTCACTTTAGAGAGATGAACCTGAAAGCAGGGTGCTGAGAAGCCGTTCAGATCGTTCCAGAACCAGGTGGCAGGGATCTTGGCTGGGGCTGTGATGGGTAAACGGAGGAACGAGGGAACCTGAGAGGCCTTTTGGAGGAACGGACAGTCCTGGGTGACAGATCGCTTTGGAGGCTGAAAGGCAAAGATGAGTCACTTGAGCTTTCTATGTAGTTAACAGTAGTAGAGTGGTTAATTTGGGAACGAAGATGACCTGTAGGGGAGGAAGAGGACGGGCTCACATCAGGACCCGTCCCATGAAGGCGGATGTCTGGGGAGTCTGCGGGGTGGGCAGGGGTCAGTCTGCAGCTCTGTTCTTTTACTCGAGCTCTGTTTTGCCACGTTGATGGGCTGTGACCCTGTCATCCATCTGTGTTACCGGGACCCCTTCATATTCAAATGAACAAGTGGAAATTTCAGTGACAGCCTTCATGACAGTCGGGGGGTGAGGCGCTGGCTCTTTTGACGTCTTCCTCGACCCCGCTGTCTTCCCCGCCTAGCAAAGTGGCAGCTTCAGATTCCGTCCCTAGAAAGTGTGTGTCCAGGGGCTTCACCAGGTGTGTTAGTTTTCAGTAACACAGCACCACACAGCGGCTGGTTTCACGGCTCACAGTTCTGGAGGCAAAATGTCCAAAATCAAGGTGACCTAAATGGAAAGGAAATCCAAGCAAGAGGGGATATATGGATACGCATAGCTGATTCACTTTGCTGTACAGCAGAAACGAACACAACATTATAAAGCAACTATACTCCAATAAAAATTTATTTAAAAAAAGGAAATGTGTTAAAGAAGAAAAAAAAAAGATTGCTGATCTCATACAGAGAAGAGATCAAAAGGAAAGAACAGTTCTGGTCCGTGTGGAAGGATGAACTTGTAAAGTCCGGAAACATTTCTGTACCCCTGCGGCACCTCATACTGTGCCGGGCGTGTAGGAGACATGTAATAAATTCCCACAGATCGAATACTGCCCTTTTCATCCTAAGTGAGCAACACTGGTCCACTCAGAGTTCCTACTCTCTTTTACATGTTTTTCCCGTCATGCTTGAATCCACAAAATGTTCGAGTGGAAACAGAGACCATAAGGTTTAGCCCTGTGTCACCTTGGCCACTTGGTGGGCCTTGGGTGCACAGGCCGGGGGCTGGTCAACGCTCTATCACCACGAGAAAGTCCGTGCTGGCCTTGGAAGTGGGTCCAGGGTCATCGGGAAAAGAACCCCTGATGCCGCACACTCGGAATAGAAGGCTGTGTGGGCTACAGGTAGACGTGCTTCCTGGGTCCCTTAGACTCCTTGCCATGTCAGGAGGGGCGCGGCTGCCGGAGACCCAGACAGGAGCCCCCTCGTCATTGCGGGGCCATAAGCGAGCCTGATGGCCCTGGTCTAAAGGAAGTTCTGAGTTTGATGATGTTCCTCACTACGGACTGCGTGTAAGTAAGCACACACGGTCTGGGGATCATGTATTTCAGCAGGAACGCAGCAAATGAAAGTAGAGACCGGAGGTGTGTGTTTCCTCTTAAACCTGAGATGCTGCCGTAACAGTGTTGAGTGGGTGAGGGTGGGGTGTTGGTGGCATTCCGTTCCTCAGCAGCTACTGTGAGTGGAGTGATGCTGTGGTCCAGTCAGATGAACTGGCTCTTAAGGGCTTGTGCTGGAGAAGCAGAAGCCAGCCAAGAGTTACCTCTTATGTCCCAGGATCCTTGGGGGGCTCTCTAAGCCAGCCCCCCAAATGCCTTCTGAAGACCATCCTGCCAATTGGAGAAAAAAATAGATGAACACCAGGTGGACGTGTGTGTGTGCGTGCGTGTGCGTGCTCGTGTGCATGCTGGCAGCCTGTTATAACTCATTAATTCACTCCCAGCCCCAGAAACCGGGTGCTTCTGCAGTTCAGCAGTGTTGGGGTGGGATGGTAAAAAGCTGTTTCATGGAGAATGCAACCGGGTAACAGGAAGTCAGGGGTAAGAGGCTCTGCATTCCAAGAGAAAGATCAGAAAAATCCTGAACCTTATGGATTTGATGCACAAAAGAACGGGCATGTATCTGGAAAGGATGAAAACTCTAATTCGAAAAGATACATGCACCCCAGTGTTCCATGCTTAGCTGTTGTAAATAGCTCGGGGTCCATTGACAGACACACGGATAAAGAAGATGTGGTCTGTATATACAATGGAATACTACTCAACCATAAAAAGAATGAAATTTTGCCATTTGCAGCAACATGGGTGGACCTAGAGATTATCTTACTAAGTGAAGTAAGCCAGACAAAGAAAGACAAATACCATATGATGTCACTTATATATGGAATCTAAAAAATAATGCAAATGTACTTATTTACAAAACGGAAACAGACTCACAAACATAGAAAACAGATGTATGGTTACTAAAGGGGAAAGGGGGGACTAAATTAAGAATTTGGGGATTAACAGATACACACTACTATATATAAAATAGATAAACAACAAGGACCTACTGTATAGCACGGAACTATATTCAATATCTTGTTAATAACCTATAATGGAAAAGAATCTGAAGAAGAACATATATATATATTTATTATATTTATATAACTGAATCACTTTGCGGTACATCTGAAACTATCAAAATATTGTAAGTCAACTATACTTCTACTGGGAAAAAAAAAAAAAAGAGTGCTTTAGTCCAGAATACTACTTCTCCTTAGTCTCTGACCAACTCTAAGAAATTTGGTTATCTGCTCCCCAAACCTTCATTAGATGAGGAAGAAAGACTAAATAAATGTGAAAGAGAAAGGACTAGCTCTGTGCAGGCCTCCTGACAAGCAGGAGATAAGAACACAAATGCCCTAACAACAATGACTGGGACATAAAATTGACCACATGTCACTCATGCAGATGCCACCTCCATCAGCAGACCAGCTGGGTGGCTCTAATGAGGACTGACATCCCCTCCTACCTCCAGATGTCTGAGGCCATCATGTCTCTTGTCCTCACACTGTAATGAATGTTTCTGAGCTGATTCTGAGTCATCAACGCAGAAACGGAATTCAGTTAAATTAAGGATGCAGGAAGATGAGTTGTTTTTTGAGAACGACTTCTATCAAAATGAAGGAAAATCTCCGTGCTTAAGGATGGGCCCTCAGCTATAGGAACAGCCATGTTAGATTGTTAGAGCTGACTTCACCTTTCTGGAACTCCGCAGGCTTGGCACCTGCAGGATGGAATGGATAACACCTGTGAAATGCCGCTATGGGAACGGCAATCTAACTAAACCGTGGCTCCCCAGAGGTTCTGAGTAACTGTGTTTCTCTCCATCGGGGCCTGTGCGCTGATCACAGTGGCAGGCGGTGAGAAGACAGGAGCAGCCCTGCTGGCAGTGTGGTCCAATGGCTGAGACCAAGGCTGGCTGATCAGGTCGTGAGTCCTGCTGTCTCCATAGACCCATGTGAACTTGGCCGAGTTCCGTCGCCTTTCTAAGCCCTCGTGGCCCTCTCTGTGAAATGGCGGTCCAATACCACCCCCTCGTAAGGATGAACGAGCAGATGTACTTAAAGCACAGCGCTTATCCCAGAAACTTCCATGACTCTTTGTGTTAATTTCCTAGGGCTGCCATACCCAAGTACCACAAACCGGGTGCCTTACAAGCAACCCAAGTTTATTCTCTCACACTTCCGAGTCTAGGAGTCTGAGATCCAGGTGGTGGTAGGGCTCTGCTTCCTCTGAAGCTCTAGGGGTCATCTTGGATTCGTCTGGCTTTCTGGTGTCTGCTGGCAATCCTTGACGTTCCTCGGCTGGTAGACGCGTCGCTCCCACCTCTACCTCCGTGTACACACGGCCTTCTCTCTGTGTCTGTGGGTCTCTATTTTCTCGTCTTAGAAGGACACGAGTCATTGGATTTAGGACTCACCTTAATCCAGTAAGACCTCATCTTAAATAATTACATCTGCAAAGACCCCGTTTCTAAGTAAGATCATATTCTGAGGTTCAGGATGAACATGTGTTTGGGGCGGACCCTGTTCAACCTAGTACCCTATTCCCTGGAGTGATTTACAGTTTCCCGAGAGGAAAACTGTTGTCGTTTTATGTCTTATTTAAATACTGAAGCCAGTCAGAAAGAGAAAAAACAAATACCGTACGCTAACACATATATATGGAATCTAAGAAAAAAAAAAAAAAGGTCGTGAAGAACCTGGGGTAAGATGGGAATAAAGACACAGACCTACTAGAGCATGGACTTGAGGATATGCGGAGGGGGAAGGGTAGGCTGTGACGAGGTGAGAGAGTGGCATGGACATATATACACTACCAAGTGTAAAGTGGATAGCTAGTGGGAAGCAGCCACGTAGCACAGGGAGATCAGCTCGGTGGTTTGTGACCACCTAGAGGGGTGGGATAGGGAGGGAAGAGATGTGGGAACATGTGTATATGTATAACTGATTCACTTTGTTATAAAGCAGAAACTAACACCATTGTAAAGCAATTATACTCCAGTAAAGATGTTGAAAAAAAGAAAATAGAAATGCACATAAAAAAATATAAATAAATAAATACTGAAGCCGAGTGTGATTTGAGGGATTCAACGCACAAAGCAGGTCCACACTTGACCTCAGCTGACCCCCACGGCCCCCCAGAGATAGGCAGGCCAGACAGCCCCATATGACAGACGAGACGAGCGCAGCTGGGAAAGGTCACGTAGCGATGAACCGTAAACGTCAGCTTCAAAGCCCGGGCCCTGGACTCCTGGACTTGTGGCAGGTGGTGACCAGGTGAGAGGCAGAATCCGTGCTTTACGTGGACAGGTCGTTACCCTGGCCGGTGACTTCACCTCTCTGGACCACCACAAGTTTGGCACCTGTAGGATGGAATGGATGACATCTTCTTTGAAATCAATAACCTGTCTCTAGGTTTTGCTTAATGCCTGCCCTGCGTGATCCCAGGATGCTTTGCATTTGCTAAATGTCAGGTGCAGTAGGCGTTCATGGGCGGGGGGGAGAAAGAACGGAGGCAGTGGCTCTGGGTCCCTGCAGGATCCCAGCGTCTGTCCAGCATGGGCACCAGGTGGACACCCCGGGGTGGGGGAGGTGTGTGACTCCACTCTGCCGTCTGGCACTTGCAAACGCGCGTCCCGGTCTTACTGCTTGTAATCCCATCTCGCCCAAGCAGGGGCGTCTGCCCATCTGCATTTCCCAGTCCTTCCCGGATGAGCCTGATCCAAGGAGACGTAACCTGTGGCAGCTCTGTGGGATCTGCCTGGAAAAGAAGGCTTCATAAATAACTCAGCGCCACAGGGGGCCTGGGGAAGGCCTGGTGGAGGAGTTCTGTGCGGATATCCATAGTCGTTCAGAAATTAAGTGCATAAATGTGGAGCCAGCGAGCACCAACCTTGCCTCAGCAGCTGAAGAGCAAGGGTTAAAATCTTCTCCTTCGTTTCTGGCCCAGCTCCAGACAAGGGACTTCGCTTGGTCCTTCAAGGCAGACCTGAAAACACGCCTTAAGGCAGAGTCTGGCCCTGAGCTCAGGGCAGCGTGATTCCCGTGTGATGAGACTTGAGGCTCCACCCATTGAAATGAGCTGCTACCTTGTAGCCTGGCTTCCTGCGGCTGCTCCCAGGTAATCAGTTGATGTTATAGGTCCAGTGCCGCCCTGATGGTCTTAGAAGGTGCAATCCCTTAGGAAAGACTTTGTCTCCTGGAGGCCTCTGTTAGGGTATAGATCTTCCCGCTGGGTCAGCTGTGAGAGCTCCTTTAACCCCATCTAGTTGTGCCCTGGACCTGGTTCCCCAGTGACTCCAGTAGACAGGGCTAGGATCAGTCTGGCACGCTCGTCACAAGTATAGCTTCCCTGGCCCTTTTGTGTTTCACTGACTCCATAGCGCGTATTTTTGAGGCGGACCACAGATGATTCAGATGCAGCCCATCTAAGGACCAGACGGGAGGAGTGTTCCCAGGGGGGCACCCCAGCTGCCTGGAGACTGGGCTGCAAGGGTCTGGAGTCTTTAGCAGTGCTCCAGGCTTAGAACCACAGAAGCGGTTACAGAGACAGGGCGAAGGTGCTAGTTGCGGTGAGCTCCCCAGCGAAGGGTCTCAGGGATGGCAAGTGGGCTGTGGAAAGTAAGTGGAGCAGAGAAAAGGGCTGGGGTGCTGGGAGAAGTGAGTAGTCACAGCATTAGCCAGAGCTTTTTGCCTTTCTCCTGCTGCGTAGCCAGGCTCCATTACTCCCTTGACAATGAGTGCCTGAAAGGTAGACAGGCACGGATCGGAAGATGGTACATCCGGCGTCAAACAGAACAGAGAGCCTCGTGGAGAGGAAGAGAAGGGAGGAGAGGACGAAGACGTCATTTTCTGAGCTCCAGGTCGTCTTGGGCAAATGAGATGTCCCCTGACCTTGGCTCAGAAAGAAGAATGAAGCAGTCTAGCCTGAGTGGCAGATGCATGCGGCTAGATTCAGACAGACGGGGGAATGTTCAGACCAGAGGCCACTGTTTCCTTTTCAAAGAAGCTTTTTAATTTTTTCAGAAGAATGGGGCATGGGGGCTTCCCTGGGGATGCAGTGGTTGGGAGTCGCCTGCCAGTGCAGGGGACATGGGTTCGAGCCCTGGTCGGGGAGGATATCCCACATGCTGCAGAGCGTGGGCCTGTGCACCACAACTACTGAGCCTGGGCTCTAGAGCCCGTGAGCCACAACTGCTGAGGCCTGTGCGCCTGGAGCCCGTGCTCCGCAGCAGGAGAGGCCACCGTAGTGAGAGGCCCGCACTGCAACGGGGAGTAGCCCTCGCTCGCCACAACTGGAGAGGGTCCGTGCACAGCAGCGAAGACCCAACGCAACCAAAAATAAATATATAAAATAAATAAATTTATTTAAAAAAAAAAGAACGGGGCACAGAAGTGGCCTATTTGTCAGCCGTTGATTGGGTTACTACCTGGGTGATTGGATTCTTAGGGCCCATTGACACCCCCAATTAATGCAAGATTGGGAGTCCCCTCAAGTCACTGTCAGGCTAGCCTGTTTTCCTTTATTTGGTGAAAAGGGGTCTTAGCAGGATCTTAGTGGTCTCAGGCTATTCCAGGGAGATGTCGCCTTGGCCAATTTAATTACCTGCTGCTCTGTTTTGCTTTTGCAAAACAAAGAGCTGGAATGGAAGACCTGCTATTTGGTTGCCTGGAAACTAGTGCTTTCACTACCTAGAGTCGTCACCAAGCGCTTCTGGGGAGGGAAGGCGAGCCGCCACGAGCTCCCCCAAGTAATCAGTTTCTCAGGAGCCAGGCATAAATCAGTGGAGCAAAAAGAGGGAGATTTCGTGCTGTTGTCCCACAGTTGCGGACAACTTGAGTGCCTGCATTTCCACGGACCAAGTCACCGTGCGGCGTGAGGATGCAGAGAACCACAGAAACCAAGAATGATGCCGTGACGTCTCGCAGCCCAAGAGAGACACGTGGCCCAGAGCGGTTAGTTGGAAGCCCAGGCAGCGTGGATTTCAAAGCTGTCCCTACTGGTGCTTCTGGCCTGGTTGATATCACCCCTTGCTCTTTGGCTTTTTAATTACACAGCCAGGCTGATAGGAAATACCCGTGCCTCGCGCTGCAGGCTCTGTCTGTGGGCCAAACTGCTCCTACCAGTTCAGAAACGCTAGGGAAGGTCGGTGTTGTAGCCTCCAGCCCCTGCACCCCTCCTTGAAGAAGTGTCTGCCTAGTTCATGGTTAAGCCCGAAGCGTTTTCCAGGTCGACAGGTCAGTGATGGTTAAGTTGTTCAGGTCCTCTTCTAGCGGTTGTGGAGGTCAGCCTCATGCCAGGTCACAACCTGTGCTTTCGGCCACACTGCGGGGGCCGTGCGTGGGTGGTGGAGGAAGATGGTCTCTCCCTGTCTCTAGCAGATGCATCTCAAAGCAGCAAACCAGCCGCGGGCTGAAGCATGCCTCTCTTCCAGTGCATTTCAGGACAGTTTGTGCCAAAGCAAAGTTTCTCCAGCCAGCTCTTCCGGATCCAAGAATATCTGTGTGTTCCTCTCCCTTTCCTTTTCCCCTTCTCTGTTCTTTTGATCGCGCCTGCTATCCATTTCACTCATTTGTTTCATTCATTCGTTCACCCGTCACGAGCCACGCCCCATGCTCTGGGCAGACCGTCTGCAGTGAGGGTGACAGAACACCAGCCCGAACTTAGGACTTCTGCAGCTCGTCCCACTTACCTTCTTTCTCTGTCTCTCCCCCCGGCTGAGTCCTGCCAAGTGGGGACTGGGTTCCCTTATTAATTTCTTCCCTTCACCGGAGCACAGACAGCATTTTCTTGAGCAGGGTCCGTCATTCTGCATGTGGCTTTGAACACTCACCGTCTGGCTACCAGAGCCCTGGAGGTACAGGAGATGCTTAAGGCAGAGCTGTGGTCCCCAACTCCAGGCAGCTTCGAGGCCTGGTAGGGGAGGGGGTATCATACGTAAAAAAACGGATTGAGAAAAGTAGAGGGCAGAGGTGTATGTCACTGTGCTAAACCTTGGGGGTACCGGTGGGCTGGAAACCTGGAAGGTCTTGAACTTGGATGTGTCAGTAAGGGAACAGAGTACTCAGGTGTAATGGGGAAGGAACAAGTATGGCCTGAAGGATGGGAACCCCAAAGACTGCCCTTAGTGGGGTGGAAGGATAACAGCAATTCAGGTGAGGGTATCGGGGAGTAACCCACTGTTTCTTTTTCTGATGACCAGTTTATTGCACTTAAAAAATTAACGCGGTGTGAGACGTTACCTTTTCCTTGACTATTTGACATCTAAAAGAGAAAAATTGTTCTTTCTGTAAATCACACGTGTTGTTTTCTCATTTTGCATTTCGCCTTGGCCACAGCTGATGGGTGCGTTACAACACCGTCTTGTTTTATGAGGAATCTGAGCCGTGGGCTTGATTATCCATTGTCCTGTCTTCTCACTGGCGGTGCCTCGCGTGAAACCAGAGGCGGCTGCAGGAAGCTTCAAAGATAATCCGTCAGGCCGTGGGACTCAACTCGGAGGCTGTGTCGTCAGGGCGAGGCTGATTTGCGGGGGGTGGAGGCAGCCTGCGAGGGGGGCCTGCAGGGCCAGGGATGTCATGATTCCGCATTCCTCCTCCAGGGCACCTCCTCTGAAGGGTGGCGCACTAGTGGGTCTCAGTACACATCTGTGCTCTCACTCTCCGTCCTTCCCTGAAGTGTAGGGCTGTTTTCGGGATTTTTTTTTTTTTTTTTAACGAGCAGAACATAAAAGGTATTAAACAGCACCTGGCGTGCAGTAAATGTTAAATTACGTTGACTGTTATTTTTATCATCATTAATTATAAGCAGCTTATACATTTATCACAGTCTCTTGCAGTTTACTCATGTGCAAAATGGGGACGAGAAAGCCAGCCTGCCTTGTGAGTGTGGGATGTGCACATGTTTGCCATCAGCAGGGGCTTAATACACACTTATTAAAATGGAAACTGTAAGGTCTGGAAAAGTTTAAGGCGTTTTTTTTGCTGCTCTTCCAAATGCATATGCTGTTCTGCGGGGCATTTATGGGGTATTTCCCTCTTTTGACAATGTGATGCATATCAGCTCAGGTCATCCAAGACGAAGGTACCAAGAAGAGATTAGAGGTGGAAGCAGGAGGTGGCAGGGAGAGCCTTCAGCCTGTGATGCAAGCCTGGCACCTGTGAAAGGAGAGGGAGAATGAAGGAGGGCTGGGGATGAAGAGCCTTCAACAAGGGCACAGTTCCAAGAACGTTTCAGTCAGGACAATGTGGGGGAGGTCACTGAGCCAAAGGCATCCTCTAGGAAATCTCCCGTCCTAAAAAAAAAAAAAAAAAAAAAAATCTCCTGTCCTGTACTGCGTCCCCCCACCATCACCAGTCATTGGCTGGGAGTGGCTGGGGTCAGGGGGATGTGGTGTTGGATTCTGAGGGGCAGCAGCTGGCGGCACTGTGCTCCCCGCAGCAGGAGAGCTGAAGGATGCATTTTCATGGCCACCACAGTTGGTCAACCTAGGACAGGCGATAATCTCTAGAGACATGGAATGGATTGTCTCTGCCTTTCTTTTTCCCCACGTTGGTGTCTATTGCTTATGTGTAATTGGGGTACGGGCTCTGGGTGTGTTTGCCGAGGCTTCCTCAGGAGGAGGCAGGAGAATGAGCACACCTTGGGGTTGGGAAGCCTGGAGTTAGAGGGAGGACGAGTGGTCATCAAGAATCGATGGCGAGGTGCTGTCCAGCAGCCCTAGTGCTGAATTCTGATTGAAAGGCAGCTAGTTATGTGCGGCGCCAACTGCTTCGCAAGAGAATTGGCATCCCAGGAGCACACTGCGTATGTTTTCCACCATCCTTCGGCAGATATGGAAACTGAAAAGCTAAGAGCCAGAATGACGTGTTTAATCCACCACCACCGCTGCCTTGTTAGTGGCCAGATCTGAGAACTCACCTTTGGTTTTCAAGCTCCTGGTCCATCATCTCAAGTACCTTGAGGGTCACTGTAGTTTCGTGGAAGGATAATGTACCTAGAGATCTGAGTATCTGGGCTGGCGTCCTAACACCCTGATGAATTTGCTGAGCGGTTTATTCAACAACACATCCGTGTTGAACCGTGCTCAGTCCTGTCGGGGATTGCTGAGGCCTTAAGGACACGTTCCTCCCATCCCCGGTGTGCCCACAGTTTTCATCAGCAGCCTAGCCTACCTATAAAATGATTCTCCACAAAGATCAAGGCTTGGGGGTGATATTTGGAAATAAAGCAGGTCTTCTTCTATTTCCTTAGAGGTTTGTTAATCAAGGCGCTGATTTGCATGAAATTTCCCAATAATGTTGGATATGGTGTAGTTTTACGTCTAAAGAGGGCACACGGTTTTCCCCCTGCACCTCGTGTTCTTTTCATTGCAGCAGAACATACACAGCATAAAATTTGCCACTTGAACCGTTTTAAGTGGTGAGGTCTGTGGCATTAAGTACATTCGCATTGTCGTGCACCTGTTACCACCATCCATCTCCAGAACTTTTCCATTTTCCCAAACTGAAGCCCTGTGCCCATTAAATAATAATTCCCCACTCCCTCCTCCCCACACCCCCTGGCAACCCCCGTTCTACGTTGTGAGTCTGTGACTCTGACTGCTCTAGGTGCCTCATATAAGTGGAATCATACAGTATCTGTCCTTTTATGACTGGATGATTTCATTTCGCGTAATCTCTTCGAGGTTCATCCCTGTCGCATGTATCAGAATTGCCTTCCTTTTTAAGGCTGAAGACTATTCCATTGTATGTAACTAATGGGTTTTTAAAGGTCGTGAACCTCTGCTCTGCTGTGTCTCAGATGAGAGATACACTGGGAAGGTGCGTACCAGGCAGGGCAACGAGTTGTTGAATATCATGGGCTCCAGGATCTTACCACCTGGTATTAAGGGTTTTTTTTTTTTTTTCGGAGTCAGAGCCACTGGCTAATAGTGTGAACTCTAGACCATTTGGGCGGTGGGGGTGGGGGTGGGGGGGTGATAAGCAATGAAGGGTGCCTGGGCCAGGGGGTGGGGGAAGGTGTTTGAGAAACTGAGTCCAGAATCCAAGTGCGATCCCTGCTGGCTCACACCTGGTCGTCTCTCAGAGGCTGCCCGGGATCCAGCTGCACCAGGGGTTTTGCCATATGCCAGCACTAGAGAAGCCAGGAGGGGTGGGGAGGCTGGAGTCCGCAGGTCTGGGGGTGAGAGAGGTGGAGAAAGCTGCTCGCTAGTTCCTGCCTGGGTCAGTGGTTGGGAGACTCTGGGGTTCCTCCAGGCTACCAGGGATGCCCACAGAGCCAGAGGGCGCTAGGGCTCCTTGAAGGCGGAGTTGAAATCATTTGTCCATTTATCCTGTTATGTGCTAAGCAGTTGCCTTGATGCTGGGGACTCACATGATGGGAAATGAAACAGACACAGGCGCCCCTTACCCAGAGCTCATAGTCTGCGGGGGTGACGGGTGCTTAAACAAGCCCCTCTTCTTTGAGGCTCCCATGATGATCCCATTGAAAGTAGCTCCCAGTGGCGTAGTCTCCCCACTCCAGGATTACTTTTCTTTATGGTATTTAACCGATACCTGACCTTATATTCGATCCCTTTGTTTATCTAGTCTTCTCTGTTTCCTCTACAAAAAAGTAGACTCCGAAAGGGCAGAGACTGTTTTATTCATTGCTGCCTCTAAGTACCTAGAGCAGTCTCCAGCCCAGTGTAGGCGCTGGATAAATACTTACTGAGCAGATCAGCAAAAGAAATACTTGGCAATAAACATGCAATTCAAACTGTAGCAAAGGACAAGTGGAAGGTGCCCTGGGAGCATAGAGTGGGTTTTGGGGGCTGACCTGGTTTTGGGGGCTCAGGAAGGTTCTCTGAGGAAGTTGTATGAAAACTGAGATCTGAGAGCCAAGTAGGTGTTAACTAGGCAGGCAGAGTGGAGAGAGGAAGAGCCACCAACCAGAGGAAGCAATGTTCCAGAGGTCCCGAGGTCGGAGGAAGCGTGACTATTTGCAAAGTCCAGGAAGCTGGACTACGGAGAGAACACAGGGTGAGATAGACAAGGCCGGGTAGAACACCTTTCCATTTTTACATCTTCCTAAGTGCGGAGGGAAAGCATTAGGGGGTTTAAAGTAGAGGAGAACGATGCTGAAATCTGTGCTTTCAAAAGGTGCCACTGACCCAACAATTCCGCTCCTAAGTATATATCACAAAGAATTGAAAACAGGTGCTCAAACAGACGGTCGCACATGAATGTTCCTAGCACGATTCACAAGAGCCCAGGGGTGGAAACCAATGTCCCTCCGTGGATGATGGATAAACAAAACATGGGTTTCATCCATTATCTACCCACACAATGGAATATGACTCAGCCATAAAAAGTAGTGCTGCTGAATGCTGCAACAGGGATGAAACCTCGAAAACGTTATCAAAGAAGCTAGATACAAAAGGTGTTCTTTTGGTTTTGTTTTGTATTGTATTGTATGATCCCATTCCTATGAAATATCCGGAATGGGCAAACCCATAGATGCAGAAAGCAGCCTGGTGGCCGTCAGGGGCTGGGCTCAGGGGAAGGAGGGTGACTGCTTATTGTATATGGGGTTTTCTTTCGGGGTGATGAAAGCGTTTTAGAACCAGATAGAAGTGGTGGTTACACAACATGGTGGCGAAGGCACAAAACGCTTCTGAACGGTACACTTGAGAATGGTGGCTTGTATGTTGTGTGAATTTCACCTCAATAATAGTAGTAATAACAATGTTCTGTTGGCTTCAGTTGTTTGGTGTAGAAGGAGGCTCTCAGGAAGTGTTAGTCGATTATGATGCGCATGAAAGGAACAGCTAAGACAGCCTTGTGTGCCAGTTACCCCTGTGACACCCAACGCTGCCCTATCTGAGTCCATCCTTAAGTGCGTGGAGGCGAAGGACTGAACCTCCCATGGCCAAGCCGACCCCTGGGTCTGTGCTACACGGGCACCATCGCCTAGATATTCATCAGTCTGTCTTTACCTTTAGACGGGAAAGGTAATGACAGAGCACCTTCACCCCAGTTTCACAGGTGGCAAAACGAGGTGCCCGTCTGGGATGGATGCAGGCTGGGGCAGCGTCTCTGGCCGTTGGTCAACATGACCATTTTATGGTCAACATAAAAGAATGAGTGATTTCTTTTCCCCTTTTTCTAGAAGATAAGCGGATCCATGACTGGAAAATTCTACCTTTACCAGGAAAACACATTTAAAATGACTAAATTACTAGGTTTTCCTCCACCCAGTGAGGGATAGGGCTATGATTAGACCCCCTTTTGGGCTACGGTTCCTTCGAGACGAATTGTCTTTCCACCTTTATGGCCGCTGAACATAGGACAGTGGTTTCGGCCTGCTTTATTGTTGGGGAAACCTCTCATGCACCCCATCTCCCTGGACCCTCACCTCAGCCTTGTGGGGTAGGTATTATACTACCCTCCCAGGTCTGGCGCGGAGGCCCCTGGGTTAATTCATGGAAGGACACTCCACTGGTAAATGACCTCAGGCCATTGGGCACCACCTTCACTCCTAGATTTGCATCTCACATTCCACCACAACACCCCGTGGCCTCTTTTGCCAAGAGGAGCTCCCAGGGGCTTCGTGATTCCTGTCCACACTCTGGCTGCCAACTGCGGAGAAGCCCGCACAGGCGGACAGCTGCAGTGCTGTCTGAGCTCCAGCGGCTGATGAAAACTTTCTTGTTATCTCGCTGCCAGCGCTGGGCCAAGCTCTGAGTCAGATGAGAGAACATTTTTAAAAAATCTCTCTTTGGGGGAGAGAACGCAAAGATAAAGATGAAATCTTTCTCTCTCTTTGTCTCTCTTAGAACATAAAGATAAAGATGAAACTGACAAATATGTCATTACCAGCTTGAAAAACAGACGGCTTGCGATTGACCTGTTTTTAAAAGTGTGTGGCTGCGGGGACAGATTGCTGGGACTTCACTGGAAAGGGAAGCACCCTGGCCAGCCCAGCTCCCCAGAGTGGCACGTCAGTGGCGGGTACCTCCAGTCAGACTGACCTGATTCCACCATCACTGGACGCATGACCCTTTGTGGTAGGTCTGCAGAATGTGGTGGCTGACCGCCCTCTCCCACACCTGCCTTTATTCACTCTTCCTCTTATTGCTGGGCTACAAATTGCAGATGTGTAATACAGCTGCTGCCAGATGCAGGACCAGATCCAAACTCCTGATCTGGGAACACGAGTCGGGTGACAGGCCAGCTTACGTCTGCGTCCCCATCACTCTGTCCAGACCCAGTGGTCCATGCGCTGTCTCACTGGTGAGGCCACTTAGGCTCTTCTTGTTCATGAGACAGACCCTGGGGCTACCTTAGGGGAAAGCATGGGGCACTGGGGGGATCCCAAGGGCTGCAAGTGTAAGAGGAAGTCTGCCGTCCCTGCTAACGACCCAGTGCCTGGAACCAATGCACAGGTCCACGCCAGGGGTCCACTGCAGTTACCGTTACGGACGAATCAAGGGAAGCTTGGGGCGGGGGCGGGGTGGGAATGGCGTGGACATCATTCTAAACTGTAGAAATGCCCTTTGCCCCGGGCAGGTGCAGAAGAGTTTTACCTTCGTTTCACCACTGCTTTGCTACTGTGAAGGCCCAGGGCTTGCAAACCAAGGGGGACAGCGCAGCACACGGCTCCCCCTGCACTCTCCCCTTTCTGTGAGCCACAGTTTCTGAGACCCCACTTTCCGTCTCCCACCCCCTGAAAAGGTCAGCCATCATGATGGCCCCTCACTCAGCCGCCTGGGACATCCTTGGCCAGATGTGTGACGAGGCTCAGAGACAGACAAGGGGTCAGAGGGGGAAGGGTCTTGGGAAAGAGGCCAGTGGTTCGCGGCCCCGGGCCTCCCTTTGGGAGGGACATATGAACATATGGCGAAGCATTGGATCCAAAAGAAATGGAGTAAACCATTATCAAGGGAGATGGGGGATAACAAGGCAGTGGAAGCAGCTGACGAATAATCACGTTTACCAGGTTGTTGCAGGAAGGGGGACCCCTTCCAGGGCCCTAGAGCGGGCTCTTGTCTAACACTGGGAAATGAATTGTCCGAGGAGACAGACACACGTGCGGACAAAGCAAGAGACTTTAATGGGAAAGGGCGCCCGGGTGGAGAGCCAGCGGGGTAAGGGAACCCAGGAGAACGGCTCTGCCACGTGGCTCGCAGTCTCGGGTTTTATGGTGATGGGGTTAGTTTCCGGGTTGGCTCTGGCCAATCACGCTGACGCAGGGTCCTTCCTGGTGGCGCGTGCGTCGCTCAGCCGAGGTGGATTCCAGCGGGAAGGATTCTGGGAGGTTGGTAGGACATACGGACTGGCGTCTCCTCTCCCCTTTTGACCTTTCCCGAATTCTTCCGGTTGGTGGTAGCTTGTTAGTTCCGAGTTCATTACCAGGACGTCCTGTTGTACGAGAACTCATGCAAGTGGTTACTGTCGTGCCTGGCTGGGCGGCTGGTTTCAGTCCGTGGTTCCCCTAACAAGGTGATCTGGGCTCCTGGGACACAGGCTTTGAGAACAGAACTGGGTGTGGCCAGGTGAGCTGGGGCTGCCTCACCGCACGGGGCACTGACCACCAGCTTTCTTTTCTGGAAAATTCCACAAAACCTCGATTCAAAAATCGCTTCTTCCATGCAGTCCTCACTGACTCCTGCAAGCCAAGCTGGTCATTCCTGCTTAGAGGGCTGCTTCCTTGGCTGGAACACTCGTGTTTCAGTGCATCCACAATTCTAAGCAGATGCCTGGTATGGATGGAGTGAACACTCCATAAGTCCTGTGAGTTGGATAAATGAGTAAGACACACGGAAGAGTGAATTTCCTTTTATTCAAATACAATGATGTGATGGGGGGAGCCGGGTTTGAGACCAGCTTTGAAAGCGCTTAGTTTTTTTGAATTCTCCCAGGCAGTGTTTTCCGAAAAACAAGTCCCACAAAACACAGGTTCTGCAAAGATGTTAACAGGTGTTATCTAATAAAAGGGTTCTGTTGTCAGATACATTTGGAAAACAAAGCTGTACAGGTTTCTTCACTGTGGGGAATTCTTCGAGCCTTTAAAGTGTTCATGTGGATTCTGAATATAGGGTTTCCAGAACTCATTAGGTTGGACCATATGAGATTGCTGTTTTATAGTTCCGGGTGGGGGGGGGAAGCAACAATTAAATAGCAGTTATATCAGATGGTGGCGGGGTGGGGGGTGGTGGGGGTGGTAGTGGGATGAATTAGGAGATTGGGATTGACATGTATACACTAACATGTATAAAATGGATAATAGGAACCTGCTGTATACAAAAATAAATAAAATTCCCCAAAAAAAAAATAAAAGAACCCTCTTCCGTTGTTACTGGTGCTCTGTGCAGCTCCATTTGGAAAACATTGATCTAGGACCTTGGTTTTCCTTTCGTAGGAAGGGAAGAAGATGGGGAGGAGACTGGAGGGTTCATGGATGAGAATTTAAGTCACATGGAAAGCCTTTCCACAGGTACGTCCTCTCCCTGGAGATGCGGCTATGACTGTCCCCACTTCCACCCCGCAGCAGCCGCCTGAAAACCACAGTCCAGGGAGAGAACCTCTAGAAAGACCAAACACTTATCTGCTGGAGGTCAAAGCTTGTTTCCTCATCCCAAACAGGCAACAGTCTAGGTGGGCCCTAAAAGTCAGAAGAGCTGCAGCAAGCAATAATGAACAGGAAATAATGAGGAACAGATACCGGGGAGGCTGGAACTTCCCGGGCGTTCTGGTTGTCTGTCTGTAGTTCTGTAGTTGTAGAGGAGGGTTGTGTTTGAGCAGGGATGGGGGGAAGGCCTGCAGTGGGTCTAAGGAAATGAGGTCAAGGCGGCAAACACCACTGCTTCGGGGGAGCAGCATATCCACGGCCTCCTGGGTCCCTATGGAAGGTCAGGCTTTGCTAATCTGATTTCACGTGCCTGTCGGCCTTCTGTTCGTCTTCCTTGGAAAATGTCTCTTCCGGTCTGCTGCCCGTTTCTCAGTCGTGTTTGTCTCTTGGATGCTGAGCTGTGTGGGCCGTTGGTGTAGTCTGGATGTCGACCCCTTGTCAGTCGTATCATTTGCAAACATTTTCTCCTGTTCAGTAGGTTGTCTTTTCATTTTGTTGATGGTTTCCTTTGCTGTGTGAAAGCTTTTGGGTTTAATGAGTGAAGCACTTTTAAATCTCAGCCTTCTTTTTAGAACGCTGACCCCCACTGGGTTCACGACAGTGTCCCCTGTGTCTGCAAGTACTATTGCTTCTTCATCCTGGTGGGTTTGGTCCTAACTTTCCTTCTAGCTTCTTCGCCCATCTGCTTCCCTCTGTTACCCCACTGCCCCCACTTCTTTATTTCCTGCTCCTCTTTCATCCTTTGCAATCTGCCTTTCATCCATCTCTTTATTAACACTTTACTTGCAAAGGTTTCCTGTAACTTATTTCCAGACAAATTCAGAGACCTTTCTTGTTTTTCAACCATGACCCCAGCAGGTATTTGAAACCAGCCCCCAGGGCTGGTTCTTTCTCCTCCCTCAGGGTCCCCGTGTGTGTGTGTGTGTGTGTGTGTGTGTGTACAGACCTGTTCCCAAGAGATGCTCTGCGCCTCCTATATCACGTTCCTGGCAGATGTCACCCCGGCTGCTGCCCATCGCACCTGATGTTTTTGCTTAGGAAGTAGCTATGTGGAGGACATGTTATTAAATCATTTTTAACACTGTAGTAGGTTGTAATCTAAAAATCGATGACACTTAACTTTATTATTCCTGCACTTTTCTCTTCTCCTCCTTGTTCCTCTCTCATCCTCTCTGCCTCAAATGCCAAGTTGAAGCAATAACCTCGTGAAATGAAATTGTTTATTTGCCTCCTGAGGAGACAGACTGTACAGCCAACCACAGAGGAAGCCCTTTCTAGCTCCTTGATCAACCTTGTTCTGCATCTGTGAATGCACTCCCAGAGATAAGGACCACTAGACTTAGGAGAAAAACCCAGAGAATAGGAAAGAAGGACGAAAGTGAATAAGACAGCCTACCCTGGAGAAAACAGATAACCCAAGAGACCAAAGAAAAGACTGTAAAAATTCTAAGTCGTATGTTCATCCAGTTCAAGAGGATATCATTATACCCGTAAAGTAAGAACTGACTATAATGCAAATGGAACAGTCAGAGAATAAGAAAGTCTTCCTCAAAATTAATACTGTAATTGTTAAAGAATTTTTTTGAAGTTCATTGGGTAGACTGATAAGAATATGCCGGATGAAAGGCCAAACTGGTCATCTGGAAGGTTAAGCAGAAAACAAGCCTCCAGTTTACAGACAGAAAGGCAAGCCTGTAACATGGGAGTAGAAGCACGCAGGGAAATTTGTCCTGAAGGGCAGGAAAACACAAGCTTGCAGATTCAGAGGCGCCACCTGGTGCTGAGAAGTAGGAATGAACAAAGACCTCTCCCACAGATGGATCTCGGTGAGATTTCAAAACTCCAAAAAACAAGGATGCAAAAATTTAAGAGCTCCCAGAGAGAAAGATTAGCTTGACTACAAGGAACCAAGAATCAAATTAGCATCAGCCTTCTCAGCAGCAACGTTGGGTCCGAGAAGATAACGGGATAATGACCTCGATATTGAGCAGAGGTCATCCGGGACCTAGAATTTTCCATCAGGTCAAGCTATTAAGTCACAGAGCAAAATCAAAATTATTTTTACAAATGCAAGGACTCAGGGCTTCCCTGGTGGCGCAGTGGTTGAGAGTCCGCCTGCCGATGCAGGGGACATGGGTTCGTGCCCCGGTCCGGGAGGATCCCACATGCCACGGAGCGGCTGGGCCCGTGAGCCATGGCCGCTGAGCCTGCGCGTCCGGAGCCTGTGCTCTGCAACAGGAGAGGCCACAGCAGTGAGAGGCCCGCGTACCGCAAAAAAATAAAATAAAATAAAATAAAATGCAAGGACTCAGAAGTTTATCACCCACTCATCTCTTATGAGCTCAAGGAGGTCCTCTAACAAAATGAAGAAGGAACCCAAGAAAGGGGAAACAGGACACATAGGAAAGGTGGCATCACAAATACTGTGCGAGTCCACTCATAGCGGGGACCTGGAGGTGTCAGGTCCACAGAGATGGAAAGTAGATCGGTGGTTGACAGAGGCTGGGGGAGGGGGAGGGGGAGTTAGAGTTTAATGGGGACAGAGTTTCAGCCTTGCAGGGTGAGAGGAATTCTGGAGGTGGATGGCGGGGACGGTTGCACAACAGTGTGAGTGTATTGAATGCCACCGAGCCATACCCTTAGAAATGGTTAAGGTGGTAAATGTTACATGTATTGAATTGTTAGAAGTGACAATAAATGAAGGGAGGAAGGAAGGAAGGAAGGAAGGGAGAGAAAGAAAGAGGGAGGGAGGGAGAAGGAAGGAAGGAAGGAAGGGAGAGAAAGAAAGAGGGAGGGAGGGAGAAGGAAGGAAGGAAGGGAGAGAAAGAAAGAGGGAGGGAGGGAGAAGGAAGGAAGGAAGGGAGAGAAAGAAAGAGGGAGGGAGGGAGAAGGAAGGAAGGAAGGGAGAGAAAGAAAGAGGGAGAGAGGGAGAAGGAAGGAAGGGAGGGAGAGAAAGAAAGAGGGAGGGAGGGAGAAGGAAGGAAGGAAGGGAGAGAAAGAAAGAGGGAGGGAGGGAGAAGGAAGGAAGGAAGATGGTATCTAATTAAGAACTAGAAGGTGTGGTGGGATGAATTGGGAGATTGGGATTGACATATATACACTAATATGTATAAAATAGATAACTAATAAGAACCTGTTGTATAAAAAATAAATAAAATTCAAAAATTCAAAAAAAAATAAATTTATCTATTTCTCCTTTCAAAAAAAAAAAAAAAAAAAAGACCTCGAAGGCATCCACCGGGCCTTGACTCTCGGGACCATCTTCTTCAAATGGGAAGAGTTTAAAGCCTTAGGATTGTTTTTCCTTCCCTTCACGTAGCAACCGGATTATATAAAGAATAATATGTTAGCACCAATATTGTAAATTCAGTTTTTATTTGGACTGCATTTTTTTTGAATTGGCCTGAGAATAAATCATAAACGAAATGTTATTTACAGAACACTATCGAACGCTCTAACTTTGATAAAGGCAGAAAGAAAGCAGAGGTCGGAAGCATGTGCTCTGTATTCCTCAGCATTTATAAGGAAGACTCAACAGAGTAAGGTCGATAAGGAAGAACCCGTCATGCTGTCAACAGACTATCTAAATCAAGACTGTGATAAATTAAGAAACCAACGTATTCATGGTATTTAAAGTGATACCCATCAGAGAATTGAAAATCAGAATTGTTAGAAAAAGTACTTTACCTTTTGGGAGTAGAACTAGGGGTGGGGAAGTGGAGATAGGGAAATTTATTACTTTAGACTCTCTTGAGCATTTTGAATTTTTTTTCCATGTGTAAGGATATCGCCGTGATTAAAAAGCAGTGTAATGGAAAACAACCACCTTTTAGTTTCCAAATAAGAGTGTGAAATGAGGCCTTTTTATGTGCCTAAAGTCTTTGACAAAGTAAAACTGGAAAATGGTCTTCAAGTTCATGGAAGTAGTAGCATTTGAGATAGTACTAGTACTAATGAGGGTTTCCTGGAAAGCAGTAAAGGAAAGCCGGAGAGAGCAGAGCCCAGGGGTGTGGAGACCAGTTTCCACATCTCTGACAGGACGAACAATGGTACCAATCTCATAGGGCTGTTGAAAGGACCAAATTAAACGGTTCAGTAAAGAGCCCAGGCGGAGCCTCGACACTTGTTAGCTAGAACTGCACATGGCTCCCTGAATTCATACTTCTCATCCCCAACCCGTTGTACGTTTGGAGCCACCTAGAGCATTTGCAGTCAATGTCTTTTTACTTTGAACTCAACATATCAAAAACCATATTCATCCTTTTCTGCCCAGTCAGTGCCCTTTGCAAACCTCCCCTTTGAGTTAACGCGTTTATGCCAGTTTCCTAGACTTCATCTCGGCACCCCTTCAGCCATCCCTGCAATTTCCCCTCGTGCCTGGGGACTCACCGAGGCTCGCCAGTGCCTGGCAACGCTCTGAGGCTGATCCGCCCACTCGAACCTGGTTCTCACCCTATGCCTGAATATGGCAATCTCTGCCAGCCCGTCCCCCGCCTCCCTTCTGTCCCCAGACTCCAGCTTTTCTGATATTTCAACATTGTTCTCCAGATCGCTCTTTCTAAACGTTTTGAGCAGAGAAACATGTTTCTAATTTTGTGACTCTGAAAGAGTATCTAGATCGTGAATCCCTTAAAGATGGGAACCACGTCGCACACGTCTCGTATCCTACACAACACCTAATGGCTATTTGACGAATATTTGGAGTGGTGGCACCCAAGTGGACCCTCTTGCTGACACCGACTCAGTGCCCAGTCCTTTGGGTCCTGAGCAGGAAGGAGTCATAATGATCAATTAAACCAGAAGTCAGTGTGATGTGCTCTGAACCAGAAGGAACACGTGGGCTGAGCATCTTCCAAGCTGTGTGGCTTTGGGCATGTTGCTTGACCACGCTGAACCCCACTTTCCTTTTCTGGAAAATACAAATAGTATCAATTTTGTAAGGTCTGGACAGGTTTAAGTCAGATGATGAACCTAGAACGCCTAGGACAGAGTTTGGCTGAATTGTTGAGTCCTTGTGCTGCAGATTGCAAAGGGAGAACTCAGAGTGGTTTAGGAGAAAAGTGGGGTGTTGTAAAGGTTGTGGGTGCATCTCAGACACACGAAGGAAGGATGGAGGTACAGCCGGGCTTCGGGCTTCAGGGATGGATGAAACATACATACGAACACCTCTGGGCCAGTTTTCTTGTTGTCAGCATGCCCGCGACACTGACCTCCTCCTGTAGGTCAGCTTTGTCTACAAGATGGGGAGAGCCACGACAGTGAGAGCTTCTGAGCTTTGCATCCTGTGCATGAGGAGCCATAGCTGTGCGGACAGGTCCACACCTCCTGATCCGGACCACGTGGGGCCCCCACCTGGCACCTGGCAGTCCCAGAACTGGGGTGTGCAGGGCTGAGCGTTAATTTCCTCCTGAGTTAACTTCCCTGTAAGAATACAAGTACCCCTGCCCTCCCCCCACTGCCCCCATTAGCTACATCATTGTGCTACACCATCTGCCTTCGATGAACCGAAACATAGCAGCGATCATCTGAGATGTCAGAATCTTTCCCTTGCCTGGCTTCCGGAGATACTTTGGTGGGAGTCAACTATGGGGCATGATAATGGGGATTATTCATCATCCTAAAAGAACTACCAAAGTCTCATTTTGTTGAAAAGTCCTCCAAAGGGATTTAACAGATCCTTTCCTCCCAATTTCTTGAGGCTCTCTAGTCCAGAGGAATTACAAAACCATGGCTAAGTACCCCTCCGCACCTCCGAACGTGTCCCCCATCCAGGCGTGTCCAGGAGTTAGTTACACCCCGGACGCCACTTGCAGGGCAGAGTGCAGCCAGGTGCACTGACAGCGGTGTAGGTGTGACTGCAAGGCAGCTGGCCCTGGGCTGCCCTTCCCTGCAGCAAGGCCGCTCCCCCTGACCTGGGACGGACCCAGGCTGCAGCGCCTCTTCAGGGGACCAGAAGCAGGGGTCAGTGGCCGTCCACTTCCTGAGGGCTGATAAATCCTCTGGGTAGGATCATTCGCAGTTCGATTCTGTTGGTTTTCGAGGGGCGCGGAGTGGATGATACCAGCATGCTGCTGGGGGCAGCTGACTCCCCGGTTCACCTGCCTTTGCCCTGCCCAGGCATCCCGGTCCTTTGTGGGGCGGAGCATCCTTTGCACGAAGCGGGTGGCAGGATGGGTTATCTGCTGTGCTTCTGCACGTGCTTGCTGTCAGCTTCGGACATTTCAGCAAGGAGGGGCATCTGGCTTAGTTCCCACTACAGCTTCCTTCCAGTGACACTCTGAAGTGGGAATGAAGCCATGGGAGTAGCTTTTGGCTGGAGTGACTGGAGGAGCGTGGTTTTCTGGGTCCATCGTTGTGTAAGTGGAGCCTAACTGCAGACGATAGAATATGGACAGAACCAAAAGACACCCAAAACCCACACACTTGAAACATCAATTAGGAAGTTATTTTAATTAGAGCGGGACTCACGTTAGAGTATCTTCAACTATGGACGTCTCTTAATATACTCCAAGACGTGACTTTATTGATATTGCTAAGAATTGGAGTTCAATTCAACTCTTCTGGAACACCGCCATTTTTCACCTTTCCCAACGCTTAACTTCATCCGCTATGAATAGCAATCCATGGTAGAAGAGTGCGTCGAACTACTTTTTCCAAAAAAATAACACTAAGTTGATAACTTCCATTCTCTAGAGGGCCTTTTCGAAAGGCCCTTTAGGAATTTTGTGGCAATACCTGGCTGGGCTCTACCAACATTTTGTTTAATTAATGTGTAATATGATCAGAGTTGCCACCTTCCTGGGTTTCCTCTCCGCTAGAAGTCTGCGGCCAAAGACAGGCCAGGCAGGGGGGTGAGCATATTGGGGGCCAGCCTCCCCAGAAGGCTCAACCAAGCTGTGGGATCAGAGTGGGAACGAGGCAGCAGGACTGCCCCATTGGTGTGTGTAAGCCAGACATGTTGACCCTTGATGGCCAGGGGACCCCTACTGTCATGCGATGTGACACTGCCCCCTCACCTGGCCTGGTACCCATCTCCCAGCTTAGTGACAGTGCCCAGATGGGCAGGAGCGAGGAGGAATCTAAGCTGAGCTCGCCCGGCACCCTTGGAGGCTGCTGAGGCCACCCCCATGGCCACCATGGTCCCGTCCAGCAGCAGATACGCTAAGATGGTTCTTTCTCTATTTTCAGTGACTGACCTGGGAACGAATAAGTCGATGTTCAGACTTTCTCCTAGAACTGATCCCACACGTAATGTTAAAGGGCTAGAAGGGACATTATGAGGCTACCCCCTCCATTCTTCTCACCTCACCCTTCTCTCCCCATCACAGCTGTCCCTGACTGGGGAGTAGCCACCACCTTCAGAGACCAATTCTCCACCCAGGGGAGGGATATTCTCAACCTCCCTTCAGCGAGCTAATCGTATGTTTCAAAACCCTCTTCCCTCCCCTTTTCCCTTGCCTAAATCCCTCTGGCTGCAATTTGACTTGTTTTTCTCTTGTTCTGTCCTCAGTGGAGAAGGGAATGAGTAAGCCATCCTGTTTCGCATCATTTCTCCACCTTTTTTTTTTGGCCGCACGGCCTGTGGGATCTTTGTTCCCCGACTAGGGATCGAACCCGGACCGTGGCAGCGAAAGCTCTGAGTCCTAATCACTGGACTGCCAGAGAATTCCCCACCTCTCCAGCTTTGAGGTTTGTTGTCGTCATTGTTGGTGGCTGTGTTGAATATTTATTAAACCCCCACGAGATGTTAGCTGCTGTCTTAAATTTAATATTAAAAAAGGATTTCCAGAACTCATTAGGTTGGATCATAGGAAATTGCTGTTTTATAGTTCCAAAAAATAAAAAGCAACAGTTAAATAGGGAAAAAAGTCATAACATCGCTGCTCATTTCCTGCATTGCTGTTGTTACCCAGAACAAGAGAAATGAGACACCACAGGCTTCAGCCCTCGTCAGACCACTGAGTTCCATTGCAGAAGCCCCACTCTTGCTGAGATCATCTGACAGCTGGACCCACACGCAGAGGAGCATAGCCAGGCAGGAGGAAGCAGGATGTCCCCACAGCAGCTCAGATTGCCCTGTTTCCACTCCAACAGGGATTTCAGCTGAACCAAGATAACCCCCTTTCTCTCTACCCCACACAGGCGTTCCTTCCCATCCGCCCATGGAACCTGATGCCCATGAATGTCAGGCAAGGCCGCAATCACATAGGCGTCACTGTTTTGGGAGGCTGGAGAGTCTCTTACAGAAGACCTGTGAGCTCCACCCCATGTGCTTTAAACTAAGGGCTTCTAAGCCCTCAGTTGAAAAAAAAGAAAATACTATTTGCTATAGCCTGAATGTTTTGCATCTGGGCCCCCAAATTCATATGTTGAAATTCTAACCCCAAAGTGATGGTATGAGGAGGTCGAGCCTTTGGGAAGCGTTTAGGTCATGAGGGTGGAGCCCTCAGGAAGGGGATTAGTGCCCTTAGAAAAGAGGCCCGAGAAAGCTCCCTTGCCCCTTCCAGCATGTGAGGACACACAGAGAAAGCACCATCTGAGAACCAAGAAGTAGTTTCTCACTAGACACCCAGTCTGTCAGTATCTTGATCTTGGACTTGTAGCCTCCAGAACCGTGAGAAATAGATTTCTGTTGTTTCTAAGCCATCCAGAAGCCAGTTTACAGTATTTTGTTATAGCAGCCTGGATGGACTAAGACACTAGTTTTTAACAGTTCACTTTCCGACCACCTACGTAAACTCGAAGAGCGTTCTAGAATAATTGAAGATTTTTGTGAAAAGTACCCCTTGATGGGAGGGGACGGTTGCGGGGAGGAGGTGTTACTGGCATCTAGTGGGTAGATGCCAGGGATGCTGTTCAACATCTTGGGCTGTACAGGCCAACCTCTCACAACAAAATGTCAGTAGTGAGAATCCCTGCTGTGTACACACCATCCTGTAAGCAGAGCATTATCCTTCTTTCCTTTTTACAAGAACCTTAAATAATATACCAGGATTTGAGCCCAGGCCCGTCTCAACAAAAAGCCCATGCGCCCCCATCCCCACCGCGCCCAGAGGATGAGAGAGGGAGATTCAGGAGGGATGGGGGATGGAGAGAGGCAGCCGCACCCACCTTCCAACCCCCGAGAAGATTGGAGCACGGGTGTGGGGTTGGAGGAATCAGCTTTAGAGCTTATTCTCAGGTTTGCCCTTAGGACTCTGCCTCACCCTGCATCCCGGGGGCTTATAAGCCCAGGTTTGGAAGTTTGTTTTCCTTCGGTCTGCATCTGAGTTAATGGCTGGAGCTGTGAAAAGAGGTCCGGCTTCCTAACAGTATTGCAGCCACTTTAGATTCTTGTCCTCATTACCTCCCTAATGTGCACTTTTGCTGGAAGACCTGGGGGTGTGGACGCCGGTCGCATTTTTTCCTCTGCTCTCTTTCACCCCCGGGTTCCTTCTGCCATCTGTTGATCTCCAGTGTCTGCCTTCATTCCCTTAATATTATGTTCTTGCCGCCTGGGTCGTTTGTCTTGGTTTCGCATTAGTTTCGCTCTCAGGTAATCCCTCCACCTTCAGAGATGGTAACAATTACATTCCCTTTACTCTAAATCCAGGGGGAGACGGAGTTGGCCACCTCCTAAGGCACCATGTGGTGTGCGTTTGGCGGGGGGTGGGGGTGGGAAGGGCGTGGTACCCGCTGTGGGCGTGGCCAAGGTACGGGGCTGGGCAGAGGCGCAACTTCTTTAGGATAGAGATATTCAGATGCCAGCCCTTGCCGCCCACACCTGGGAGAAAACCACAGCCCATGTCAGCCACCGGGGGTGGTGGGGGGCCGGGGGTGGGGACTGAGGGTCAAGCCTGGTTCTGCCCCTTGATGCTGTGTCACTGTGGGGGAGCCCTTTCTCTCCTGCATTAGTTGGGTAACCTAATGAGCCGTTGTGAGCATTAGTAAGCCAAGTGCTGCTGGCTGCGTGCTAAGTAACTAGAAAGGGTTAGTTTGCCAATTAATGTTAAGTCCTGTCCTCAGGACCGCACTATCATTAACATTAAAATGACTAATTAGAGCAAAATCTTTAACAAAAGAGCCACCAGCTGTTGCTTATGGTTTAGAAAAGCAAGGTTTTTCAAAGGGACGGATTTGCCCCTCTGATGTCAGGAAACCCCTGGTCAGTCTCTGACTAGCTTTTTTTTTTCTTTTTTTTTTTGTGGTACGCGGGCCTCTCACTGTTGTGGCCTCTCCCGTTGCGGAGCACAGGCTCCGGACGCGCAGGCTCAGCGGCTATGGCTCACGGGCCCAGCCGCTCCGCAGCATGTGGGATCTTCCCGGACCGGGGCACGAACCCGTGTCCCCTGCATTGGCAGGTGGACTCCCAACCACTGCGCCACCAGGGAAGCCCTCACTCGGTAGATTTTGACCTCTTCCCTCTTCATAACAGAAGTTCCTCCAGGCTCCAAGCCCTTGGTCTTGATTCTGACCAATACTGGTTATTCTCTTTCCTATTTGGATTGGGGTTGCACTCCCCCATAGATGTCAGAAAGGGGTCTTAACATTGTGCTTCCATGCCATTGATCCCAGGCCACTGGGGCAGTTCCTTCCTTTCCTCCCTCCCTCCCTCCCTTCTTTCTTTTTCATAGCCCTTCTTACCTCTCTATCAGATATATGCAGACCAGCACGGCTCTTCCACATTTGATCAGGGCGTTGGTGAACTTGGCAAGCTCACTCCTACTGGACAGGGCTTGGAAGATCATCTGTCCGTCCCCAAGCTTCAAGCTACACTGTGGTCACACCATCTCAGAGCAGACTGTAGGAGTCCCTGCCATTTGAGGATGGATCGTCAATGTCTGTGATGACGTCATTGGGCCACCATATCAACCTTGGACTTCTCGTTGCACGAGCTAATAAAACCCTATGTGTTTAGGTCCGGGGTCATCAAACTCTTTCTTTAAAGGGCCACATAGTAAATATTTTAGGTTTTCAGACCATTTGGTCTCTCATTACTCTCTGCTGACATAGAGAGTCAAACAAAACAGTCACAGACAGTCCATCAACAAACAACCATGGCTGTGTGCCAATAAAACTTTATTTATGGGCAGTAAATTTTGAAATTCATATAATTTTCATGTGTCACGAAATATTCTTTCCTTGATTTTTTTTTGACTATTTAAAAATGTAAAAATCATTCTTATAACTTCCCTGGGGGCACAGTGGTTAAGAATCATTCTTATAACTTCCCTGGCCCGGGAAGATCCCACATGCCACAGAGCAGCTAAGCCTGTGCACCACAACTACTGAGCCCACATGCCTAGACCCTGTGCTCTGCAACAAGAGAAGCCACCGCGATGAGAAGCCCGCGCACCGCAACGAAGAGTATCCCCTGCTCGCCGCAACTAGAGAAAGCCCGTGCAGAGCAATGAAGACCCAGTGCAGCCAAAAATAAATAAATAAAATAAATTAATTTAAAAAATCATTTTTAGCTTGCAGGCCATACAGAAACAGGCAGTGGGCTGGATGTGGCCCCTGGGCTATAGTCTGCTGACCCTTGGTTGAAGCTACTGTTCTGTGGATTATCTGTTACTGGCAGCCTCGTGCAATCTTATGTGACGTAGTGATGGGGATGAACCTTTTTTTTGGTTTTATTAATTAAAAAATGGCAAGCATTTTAATTTTAATTTAAAAAATGGCAAGCATTTTTTAATTAATAAAAAGGATTAAAAGAGTCAAATTCAAATGAACTCTGGGACTCAAAATCTTCTAGTTTCTAGTTGCAAAATCAACACATAATGGAAAAATCCAATGACATTTAAAAATGTAAGATCCATTTTTCTAAAATAAATTTATTTATTTTTGTCTGCATTGGGTCTTCATTGCGGCGCGCGGGGGCTACTCTTCGTTGCGGTGCGTGGGCTTCTCGTTGCGGTGGCTTCTCTTGTTGAGGAGCACGGGCTCTAGGCACGCGGGCTTCAGTAGTTGTGGCACGTGGGCTCAGTAGTTGTGGCTCGCGGGCTCTAGAGTGCAGCCTCAGTAGTTGTGGTGCACAGGCTTTGTTGCTCCCCGGCATGTGGGATCTTCCCGGACCAGGGCTCGAACCTGTGTCCCCTGCATTGGCAGGTGGATTCTTAACCACTGGGCCACCAGGGAAGCCCCCAAAATGTAAGACGCATTTTTTTATGGAGTTCTTTTATTTGCATTTGCAAATACAGCGGTGCACCCATTTCAGAGATTACCCTTAGCAAGATCTGCTTTTAACCTGTGTTGTGTCACATCAAAATACTGTTGTTCTGATTTCTTACTGAAGACGTGAAGAAACTGCTTGCTCTTAACAGCTGATTAAGTATAAGCCTGTTGAGTAACTATAAAGTATGCAAAGAAGACCAGGGGATTTGCCAATGTGATGAAGTGTGTAACTGGTTCCATGGTGTCCCAGGGGTTCCCCCACCAAGCGAGTCGGGCCATCCAGCCCGCAGGAGTCTGCTGGCTTTGGCTTCTGAGCAAGCTTCGATTCTACGTGCATGTATTATAGAAAAATGATTCCTAACCCATCGTACTTTTTTTATGTCTGTTTCAGAGGGTCTTGCTGTTGGAGTTGGATTTGGGGCTGTAGAAAAGACGGCATCTGCTACCTTTGAGAGCGCCAGGTAAGCGGACGCCTAGTGCCTTAGAGCGTGGCACTGCACCCGGTGGTACCCGGAAGTGCCTGTTGCCTCGGGTGAGCTGTCTGCACGTAACTGTGCAGCAGCCCCAGCCCCCCAGGTCTGACTGGCGGAGGCGAGGAGGAGGTCAGGGCAGCTCATACCTGAGAGAGGTACTCTTTCAAGAAGCAGGTCTACACCACGTTTTTCCAATGAGCTGTCTGATGGGTAACCATTTTGAAAACCAACCATGGATATAATCCCATGCTGTTCTCCAAACGCTTTAAATGTATAAGTACATGATAAAGACAGTGTCCTGGGGGGACTGGTTCCAGGACCCGCCGGCGGATACCAAAATCCTCGAAGGCTCGAGTACCACAGTCAGCCCTCGGTATCCACGGATCCTGCATGTGCAGGTTCCGCATCCGCGAACTCAGCCGTGGGGGGATGGCAGGACCCGGAGGGCCAGCTGCACCTCGAAGGCAGCAGCTGACGCTTCTCACTGCTCTCTCCTTTAGAAGCCCTCGCTTTCTCTTTCTGGCCACTGGCCTCTCCTGTTTCCTCCCCCTTCCATCTGCTTCTTCACAGGCTCTTCTGCAGGTTCGTGTCCTACGGCCCGTCCTGAAATGTTGATGTCCCCCAGCGCTCCATCTCTAGGGCACCCTTTCTTCTCACTTAGTGCACTCTTTCTGGGGATTCTGCCCCATGCCTATGGCTTTATTTTCCGTCCGTTTCCTGGTGATGCCCAGGTTGATCCTCTGCCTAGATTTTTCTCCCGAACTTATTCTTACGGGTCTGGCCACCATCCATATGTCTCCGCTTGGGTGTTCCGCAGGATCCCCGCACCCAGCATCTCCAAAGTTGAACTTATTGTCCCCATCTGCTGTCATGCAAACCCCCATCATCACCTGGTACCCGGTCGACCAAGCCAAAACTGTCATCCTCGGCTTCCTATTTCCCCTCGTCTTCCGTAGACAATCAGCAGGCCTTGTAGATTCTTCCTTTCCTCTCCCTCCGTTGAATTACAGGGCCTAGATAAGGCTACAGCCTTGGGACCATAAAGAGTCGTCATAGAGATAAGCTACCTGGTCCACCTGCGCCCACAAAACCACGAATACTACAGCCTCCAGGCTGAAGGAGGGCGGGTGGAGCCTGTCCAAGGGCAGCAAACTCAGATGCCTGTAGAGAACTAGGAGGTAGCAGATAAGTGCAGACAGGCAGGTGGAGACAGTTGGGAGTGGCAAGGACAGAGGTAAACTTCGAACAGACAGCACGCACACTGTTTAAAAGGTGCTGGAAGTCACAGTTATTTTGAAAACATAATTCGGGTCAAAGAGATGGTCCAGGGGTTTCTGTATCGAACCACACCTTTCTCGCTCCACTGCCCTCTGACGGGTATAATCTCAAACTCTACCTTTTACCCGCCTAAGGCAATGGCACCGTCCCTTTAACGATCTGCCCTGTGTCTATGGATCACGGTTGCCAGGAACTAATTCCTCACGGAATCCCTTTCTCCCCTCTTCCCTCGTTCCCAGCCTTGCGTGGGGCCTCTTTACACCCCACCACCTCCTTTTCTCGATTCCCTCAGCTGCTCTGGGGCCCCAGTGTGTCGCTGTAGTCACTGAATTCTAATGCTTCGTGTTGAGGGACGTGTCTGCTCCATGAAGCCCCAAACACACGTGCGGGCTGGCGCAGTTCTAGGTTGAGATCTTCTGTGTTCTCAATTCTTCTTCCTGCCTGGCGGACTCCCAAGTCACTTCCTCGCCCTGACTCCAGGGTCATCAGTAACAAGAAGCCTATGGCGAAAATCACAGGAGCCATGGATGGGGAGAAGCCTTTAGAATGTAAGAAATGTCACCAAGATCCAGGGCTGATTGTGATTCGTCATGCCCCGCGGGGCTGACCCCTGAAGCATCCAAGGGCCAGGTCCTCGCAGAGCTCGGGGAGCTGCACGTGCTCCAGAAATGTCTGTGCCGGCAAGTGACAGCTCAGCCCCACGCACTGCGCTCACGGGCCAGGCTTCCTGTCTGTTGGCACCATGTCTCCCGCAGCCTCAAGATGTCAACTGCGATGTCCCTCTATTCTGTCACCTGCACTTTCTGCTAACCTTTATGTTTCTGAAGAAAGCAGAGCGAAAGCCTTTCCAACCCAACTCCCCCCTTCCCTAGACCAGACAGATCCTCTCTGAGTTATATAAACCCTCAATGGGACTCTCCAGCTGGGATCGGGCTGGGGCACTGGACTGGGTATTTTCAGCTTCATAAAACCCTTTGATAAACAAGCATCCTTGGGGGTTTTTATGCCCCTACACTCCACCCACCCCTGTCACAGCCGGTGGGCAGAGCCCTTAGAGCTTTGCCCCCATCGCCACTGTGTCTGGGGTATCAGGAGTAGGGGTGGGGGGAGAGCATGTCCATGCAGGCCACAGAGAGGGAAAGAGGGTGACCTCATGCAGACCCTCTCCTTCAGCCTGTCTTCCCCACTTACAAATCCGTATATAGTTTGTGATTTGGGTTCTTCCTTTCAAATTCCTCTGATCTTACTCTTCAGTGGTAAAAGTCAGAACAGCCCCCAGGCAAGGCTCGTAAGCCTTCTCCGCCCTTAGCTCATGCTGCAGACTGGGGTTGGGGGGGGGGGGTTCGTGGGAGGGAAAGGAGGGAGGGAGGGAGAAAAAAAAGGAGAAAACAGGCTAATACTGAGGGGAGGGGTACAAAAGCAGTCATCAGACGATTAAATACATCTTTTGAAAGAGCGAGGTTTTGCTTTTTAGAATTCCAATTCTATGTAATTCACAAGCGACACACCTAAAGCACAACATGCAAAGGTGGCAGATAGAGGAATGAAAAGAGACACAAGGTGGGTGCTGATCCAAAGAAGGCAGGTGGGAGCCCGCCTGCCGATGCAGGGGACGCGGGCGCGTACCCCGGTCCGGGAGGATCCCACATGCCGCGGAGCGGCTGGGCCCGTGAGCCATGGCCGCTGAGCCTGCGCGTCCGGAGCCTGTGCTCCGCAACGGGAGAGGCCACAACAGTGAGAGGCCCGCGTACCGCAAAAAAAAAAAAAAAAAGAAAGCAGGTATTACAATTTCAGTATCAGACCAAGCTGACTTTAAGGCAGACAGCCACAGAAAGAATAAAGGTCAGTACTTAATGAAAAGAGAAACAACGTACCGGGATGACAGAACGATCCCGCATCTGTACGCCTCTAGCAACGTCAGCCTCAAAATGCTCAAGAACAATTGTCAGCATCGCGGGGCACAGCCGACAAAACGGCAGTCATGGTGGGGAGCACCACGCCCCTGTCTGACACCCATAAAGCATTACCAAATGTACATCGTGGACACATGTAGACCCCCAACCCAGCAATTAGGAAAGAACGTGTGTTCTTTCCAAACACATGGGTGTATGTTTCCCAAAACTGATTACAGTACTGTGCCACAGAGAAAGTCAGATCACCCCCAGATCAATGCCATTCAGACCACACCCTGACCTCAGTGCAGTGTAATTGAAAATCAATAGCAAAAGAGATAGCTAAAATAATTGGTTAGTGGGCGGTGAAACCCTCAGTTGCCATAAGATAAGCACAGGGAGGGATGCGAACCAAGTGACCTAAGAAACCAGTGGACGAAGGGCAAGGTCTTCCCCCATCTCAGGGCGCTTCATAGAACGGGTGGCCTTAGACCAGGAGCGTGGCGGCTGTCCAGCTGGAGAGGCGGAGGTGATGAGGTCAGTTAGTACTGCGAGCTGGCGGGTGCGTGATGTCACCGAGATGGGATTCGTGTGGCGCCTTATGGAAGTAAAACTGGAGGCCAAAGGAAAAGTGCGTTCTTCAGCAAGAGACTGACAGCCTTGGTGGGTTCCGGTGCCCGGCAATGTTGAAGCCCAAGAGGAGACTTAAACATTAATCTGGCTCAACGGAATACTTTTGGGGGGAAGAGGTAGACAGATCCGTGCGAAGAACCCAGCGGTTGAACAGACGCGATTGACACCACTGCTACGTGTTATAGCAGCTGCGAAGAAGATAAGGGATGAGTTGATGATGGTGGGAATGAAGAGAGATTGGTGGGAAGAAAGCATTTTAAGCGCAGAACAAACTGGCAGCATTTGTCAACCGATTCCGTTGTCGTGTGGGAGGGAGAATTCAAGTTCGGGAGACATAAGTAATCACATAGGTAGCTGAAAGGGGCTGAGAGGGAAGGAGGGATGGGTGTCTGCATGGATTTGGGAAAAGAAAAGAGTTAGCTGGCAAATGCCTGGGACGTGTGGACCAAGCTAGCTGAGCCAGAGAGAGTTCTCTGTTCGTTTAGCGGAGGGGTCGGCAAATGATGGCGTGTGGGACAAATCTGGCCCACACATGCTTCTGTGAATGCCATTTTATTGGAACACAGCCATGCCCAAATTCCCCATCAAAGGCTCTGACACCGGGAAAGAGGACAGGTAGGTCCCCAGCATATAATTTGTGTACGGCTGCTGCCATCTAGTGTTCTGATGCTGTTACTTCATCAGGTATATGGAGTGCCCCTGCCCCCGGCCCTCTTCCACTGGTCCACCTTCCTCCTGCGCTAGATAGCCTACATCGTCGGGGGATCCCTTCAGAATTCAGCATCCCCTGAAGGATGACGAGTCTCAGCCAGCCAAGGGCAGCCTGTAGTTCAAGGGAAACAGCTTTCTTCTTTCTGATCTGGTCCCACAGCAATTTCTTCGGGTTTCACCGCAAAGAATTCTTCAGACCTCCTGTCCTTGGGGAGTTGGCTGCTTCAGCGGTTTTCCCTTCTGAAGTGTCATTACATCCAGCGCACGCGTGCTCCGGAGAGGAAGCATGCCCTCCGCTCTCACTTAACTCAGTCGCAGGCATAATTCAAACCGGCAGGGAGAGCGAGGTGATTTATGCTTCAACGTTTCGCTTCACGCGTTGCTTCCTACTTAAGCTTTGACTTAAGCACAAGTCGAGAGGCATCTGTAATCCAAGAGCACACCCTGACCGACAGGCACCGCAGGCATCCCGGAGCAGGCTCGGGCAGAGGACGCTGGCCGCACACCTCACGGCGCACCACGCAGAAGCCACAGAGCACAGGCTGGATATTTTTTTTTTTTTCCTTCTGCTGAGCGCCCCAACCAGCCACTGCTAATCAACACCCAGACACTTAGTAAAGGATGCCTGGTAGCTTAGCCTGCATTCAGACCTAACATAGCTCTTTGAGTTACACATGCAGGCATCAAAATAAATTTTAAGGGGTGTGTTTGCCTCTCGGATCAAAGAGTAAAGCAAAAGTCGGGTGTATCTTTCTGCCTGGCTTCTAAACCAGTTATGCCTGTTGAAATAGCAACGCTCGTTTGAGACAGCAGCTGCTAGTCAGCCAGGCAGCCATTTGTTTCAAAACAAGGACAAGCAGTCGATGGGTACGTCTCTGGGCGTAGCCCCGTGTGTGTGCATCCACCTGTGCAAGTCGTCCACCTACTTCCGCTCAAGTTTACTCAGGGAAACACGTTGCAGGGGGAGGGAGGGGATTTAGGGAAACAAAAGATGCGCTTTCTCATTAGAGTTCGCCCAAGCGTCTCTTAAGGAGCAGACTGCTCTCCCAGTGGCAGGACCAAGTTCCCAGACGAGACCGTCTCTTCCTCAAGGCTGCGCATCTTGACCCCCTCCTGCCCGCTGAACTGGGTCTCACCATTCGGCGGGGAGGCAGGAGCCAAAGCCCAGCCTAGGCTCCCGGGAGAGTGGTCTCTAGCCTGAGACGTGGAACCCCGGCGTGAGGACACACTCTGACTCAGCCAGCCACACCCATGCTGTTCTCCCCACCACCCCTCCCTTCCATCACGTCAGCAGAACTGGAAGTCAGTTCTTGCACTGTTGCTTATTTGCAATAGCAGGTGGCACTTGAGCAGATCCATTTTAGTGTATGCAAACAAGCCCTTCTCTTGAACCCATGAAACCACCTTGCCTGGAATTCTAGAGTCATCTACTGACAGCTCCTTCCCGCAACTTCTTCTTCCTGGTCCTCCCACACAGCTGCTCGCCTTACCTTGAATTATTAAGAGCATTTGGCAGTGGTGGAGGGCAGGCCGTGGTTGGCAGACAGTGCCACCGTGCGGTAGTGGGGCGTCATAGCTTGACTCTGGGTAACATGCACCTGGCCATCTGCCCGCGTCTTTGGCTCTTACTACTGACGTTTCAGCTTCCACGTGTGTCACATGAGAGAGGTGGGTTGCATCTGTGGTTCTACCACCACCAGGCTTTGTGGGACAATAAAAGTGTCCCCCAGGCATGTGAAGACTGATGTAGAAATGCCTCCTTTTATATTTTGCAAAGTAATGGCGTTGAGAGAAAGCTGCTCTCACTGCCACTCACACTCTCTTAGAAATTGTACTAATCACCAAAAATTAGTTCGTAAACTCAGGATAGAACAAAGTCCTTTCTGACCCCAGACAGGAACTTACTTCTCTCTCTCTTTCTTGCTCCATTCAAATTCATGAAAACCTTGTGCAATAATAATATGTAATTATGTTCTCAATACAAATTAGTCCGTTAAGTCCCATCGGCTAATGCAAAAAGATGACCTTGACTCTCCAATTTATTCTACTACTGTCTTTTTTTTTTTTTTTTACTACTACTGTCTTTTAATCTATGTTGAAAATCCAGTTTCTCTAAACCAGGATGATATCTTTTTTATTATTTTCTTTTGTGTTTTTCACAAAAAACATCTTTCCGTGTACACAGAAGCCGTCTCGCGGGGGAGGGGGGCAGGGGAGAGAGGAAGTTACAGCCTCGGGAGGGATCTTGATTCCTGATTCCTGAATTACTAGTTTTATCCAAAAAAGAGAGCAATTTAGCTTGGGAAAGAATCTGATCCTGGAAGAGACGAAACTCCATTTAATTGATTAATTTTTTTCCCGCTGCTGTGTGGAACTGGGGGCTATAGGACAGAGTAATAACAGGGTGTAAGTCTTGACACGGATACCCATGAAATATGCTCATTTGCCCAAAACGGGGTTTGCGGTGTGAGCTGAGAGAAGTCAAGGAACACAGGCGACTCCAGACCCTTGTCCTCTGCTCCCATGGCCGCGAAGAAAGCAGGTGCTCACACGTGGGGAGGGGGTAGAGCTCCCCCTGCCGGCAGCTGCGCACGCGCGCACGCGGGGAGCCCTGAGGACCCAGTCAGGGAGGCCCCGGGGATGCCCTGGGGGGATGGGGGTGGGGAAGGGGACCGGGACCCGCGCTCCCCAGGCCCCGTGATGTGGCGCAGCCGCGTTCCCAGAGGGCAAGGGCGGCAGCCGGAAGCGGTAGGCGCGAAGCACCCTCTCCCATCTCTGAGCTGGGGCGCCCGTGGGACTCGGGGCTGTTGGCTAGGGCTGCAGGATTGGACGTGGCCCTCTGGGGAATGAGGCGGCAGAGCAGTGCCTGTGTGAGGGCAGCTGGCGACTCCGACCTTGTCACCATCCATCCAGCCCCACCCCATTTGGACTCCGGGCAGAAGGCCAGGTGCCCACGGGGGTGGCTCCCAGGCTGCCTTCTCTTTCCCCATCCCCGCCGTTCATGCAGGGTGGATGCTGCAGCAGGAATGGAGCCTCGTACCTGGCTCCGAATGGCACCGTTGAGCCCGGAGCCCTGGAATGCAGGCGCATGTCACCCAGCTGTGAGCAAACTCAGAGTCAACCCCAGCGGCTTCCAGACGGGACGGTAAAGAGCTGAGCACCGCATCCTACCTGGGAGCGACTTAATCCCCCCCTCCTGCATCCTCCCCTTCTATCCACCTGCTTCTCCCAGGGCACAGCCACAGAGCTGTGCAGCCGTCAACACTCTCTGCTTCCGGAACATTCTCGTCACTCCCAAAAGAAACCCCATAGCCATGAGCAGTCAGTCCCCTCCCTCCCTCCTCGTAGGCCCTGGCAACCAGGAACGAGTCTACTTTCTGTCTCTATTGATTTGCCTGTTCAGCACATTTCATGTAAATGGAATCAAACCATGCGTGGTCTTTTATGTCTGGCTTCTTCCACTTAGCATAACGTTTTCCGGGTTCAACCGTGTTGTTACTCCTTTTCATGGCTGAAGAATATTCTGTCGTATGGCCGTACCACATTAGTTGACGGAGGTTTGGGTTGTTTCAGCATTTTGGCTATTACAAATAGTGTTGCGGTGAATACTGGCATACAGGTTTTTGTGTGGACATAGGTTTGCATTTCTCTTAGGTACGTACCAAGCAGTGGAACTCTAAATTTAACTCTCTGAGGAAGGGAGTTTAACAAATGACCTTCTATGCCAAAACAAAAGGATCCAGATTGGCCCAAGAGTTTATTTTAACCTTGAAAGTTCCATTCGCCAAACATCATCATAGCAGGAGCCCTTCCCAGGCCGATCCCCTTCCTCTCGGGCCTTAAACCACAGGAATGCCGAGTGTTACAACCATAGGTGGTCTCTGCCGTGTCCTTGCTGTGTGCTCCCTTCTGTGCTGTCCTCGCCCTTCGTTCTCTTGTTGGCTTTTCCATGAGAAGACTCATGGGGGAAGGACCCGTGAGTTGCCCCATTTTACAGACAAGAAAGTTGAGTCACCGAGAGGTGCTCTGTCCACAGCCTCAGAGCCGGTAAGGCGAAGCGCCAGGTATGTTCCTAGGTCTCTGGCTGAGGACCTAGCCCTTTCCTGGAGCATCTGGTGGCCTGTGAGGTGCTTTGGCCACCATGAGAGGCTGAGGGACAGAGCCCGCGGGGAGTGGGCAGGCAGGTCTCGCTTCCCGCTGAGCTTCCTTTGCTGCAGACCCTTTTGAGTAGGCGTGTGGTTGGGGGGGCGGAGTATGGAGCAGGCTGGATCCCGGAGCTAGGCAGCCTGGCTGCAACCCCGGCTCCGCCACTTACCGGCTGTGCGACTTTGATGCGTTGCTTTTTTTTTTCCCCCCTGTTCCTCTGTTTCCTAATCTGTAAAATAAGAATAATAATCGTTTCTACCTCAACGGGTCGTTCTGAGAATTAACTGAGTTTATACGCGCAAAGCCCCGGCACAGGGCCGGCATGTAGGAAGGCTGTGTACGATGCGGCTGTGATGTTTGCTTCCTGGCCTGCCTGTTTCAGACACTACACTCCAGAGAGATGCCCAGCCCACCCCTGTCCCAGCCCGGGCTCCAGGACAAGAGCTCCCTGTCCCCCCTCACCTCCCCCCGCCCCCCAAAAGAGAACGAGTTCAGAAGCGGCTTCCACAGTCTGTGTGGACCCAGCACGCAGCCCAGAGGTCCGGGTCCAGGCCTCCGTGGTCTCTAGGTGTTGCGTCTGCTCTCCCGTGTCGTGGGCTGCATGCCCGACACTAGACCTTAGTACCCTCCCCTCTGTCCCCGCCCCCCCGCCTTGGCCCTCCCAGGCTGACTTTGCTGTCCTGTCTCAGCACGGGGTTGGCGTGCTGGGTGTCTCTTGCTCTGGGCTTGCTCAGTGAATGTAGCTATTTGTCCATCCCGCACCCTCACCTGGAGCCTCTTCTCTACCCTGCAGGGGACCCAGGACCGGGCTGGGAGTGGGCTGCTCTGCACCCGGCCTCGACGGCCCGCCTGAATTCTGCAGATGGTTTTCTAGTGGGCAGCCCCCTCCAGACAGCACGAGCTGCTGCTTCCCTCTTGCCCCGCCCCCCACGCCCAGTTCCCTGGACTCACTCTCAGGCCCCGCCGTGTCACCACATAAGTTACATGCCCAGAACAAGGAGGGAGGCCCTGAGTGCCCTCCTGTGTCTGCCCAGAGGCAGCCCCTCTCCATCTGCAGCACAAGGAGCCATTTATGCCAGGCCCCCTCCCCCTCCACGGCCCCCGGCCACCTCCACCCAAGTCCCTGGCGACAGGGTTGGCCGTTTTGGCACGGGGGACCGATCTCTACACAACGTGCACTCTGTTTAGCGTGAAGCAGGCTTCAGGGCAGGCTCGGACCCCACAAGGCTCTTTGAGAACAGCAGCGTCGTTTCTCTGTGGCTTTCCCAGGCGCTGGAGGTGACACGGACTTTTCCCTCCTCTAGTCCCATCGCTGCCCGGTCCACCCATCGCTGCCCGGTCCACCCTCCTTGGACAGCTTGTTACAAGCGGCGAGAGGCCGAGAGCAACTGTACATTACAGAGCCGTGGGCAGCGTTCAGCTGGGCTGCTGGTGTTGACTGCGCTGCCTTTTGCCGGGCCAGCCAAGAGAGGCAGCTTGGGTGCATTGGTGGGTTCACCACGGGGCACTAGTGGCTGCCTTTAGGGGCTGTTTGCATGCACTGCTCAGTCTTTACTGCCATCCCAGTAAAGAGGGGAGGACACAGAGCCCGGGAACTTTCCCTGAGGTCATGCTTATGGCAGGTGGCATGTTTTGGGAAGCCTGTGAATTAACACCTCTGCCCCTGCTGGCTCTCTCACCCCACCCTTGCCTCTGGCAATCATGGGACAGTCACGAAAGCTAACGTTTACTGAGTGCTTTCCACGTGCAGATCCTGTGCTCCTTGACTCCTGGGGAATTCACTAATCCTTAAAGCCCCCTGTGAGGGAGAAATCACTGTGCCCATTTTACAGATGCAGGATGTGCCCAAAGGCACAAGGGAGTGAGGGCAGAGGCAGGATTTGAGCCCAGGCAGCCTGGCCCTGCAGCCTGTGCCCTTAACCCTGACATCCTCCTGCCTCCTGTGACCACAGAGGCTTGAAAACTGCCCCCCAAAGTGGTGTGGGAAAGGAGGTCAGCGCCGTTGTAAAAAGTGTGTAATTTCCCAAGCGTCGGCTCTAGGAGTTCTGATTCCACTGTCCAGTGTGGCTTTAAAATCGTGTCTCATTGGACGAGTTGGGAAACAGCAGCAGATGTGAAATCTCTTCAGGGAGGGGCAGGTTTCCAGCCGGCCTCACTGGCAGCAAACATACATGTTCAAGGTCGTGTGGCACATCAGTCCTGGCATTTGTTGCCGCAGTTGGGAACCGTCACCCTTGCCAGGTGCCTCCAGGCAGCAAGGGCTAAGGGGAGAGGGAGAGAGCAGAGAGCAGTGCAAAGAGACGGCACCAGGATGCCCCGGGCGGCTGCTAGGTCAGGACCAACTTCCAGCCTCACCTCCTGGAAAGTGGACGGACAGGTGGGCTGGGTCACTGGGAGGCTAGAGCTCCCCAGCAAGAGTTACCTGCCTACAGGCTCCAGGACAAGGGGAGGTGAGGGGGGCGTTTAGAACGACAGTGTTGTAGTAGAATGGCATCCCCCAGAAAAGAATGTTGAGTCCTAACCCCCAGTACCGGGAATGTAACCTTAGTTAGCAGGAGGGTCTTTGCAGATGCAGAGAGTTAAGATCAGGTCACACTGGATTAGGGTGGACCCTAAATCCAATACGACTGGTGTCCTTATTCAACAAGGAGAAAAGTCACACACAGAGGAGGACGCTGGGTGACAACGCAGAGACACCCCGAGGGGAGACGGCCATGTGGTGATGGAACCAGAGATCACAGTGACACAGCCAGGGGCCAAGAACTGCTACCAGCCGCCACCCGAAGCTGGAAGAGCTAAGGAAGGATCCTTCTCTAGAGATTTCAGAGGGAGCGTGGCCCTGCTGACACCTTGCTTTTGAGCATCTAGCCTCCAGGACCGTGAGAATAAACCTCTGTTGTCTTACGCCACCCAATCTGTGGTCCTTGGTTACAGTGGCCACAGGGAACCGGTAGATAGGGTCTCCCCAGTCTCCATCCACGTCTTCCGAGCCCCACTGGGCTTTCTTCGCCTCCTCCCGCGGTGGACGGAAAGCTCTGAGCGTGACTCTTGAATCCATCCTCCTCTGTATCCCGATGCGTTTTGTTTTCCCCACCCCTTTGCTGGTCTTCATTTCCTATTTCGAAAGGAGGCTCAGGTTTTGTTTTGTTTTGTGTTGTGTTTTGTTTCCTTAGGCCTCTGTCGGTTCAATTTGAACCCAACCGGGGGAAAGCAGTAGCTTTCTCCTTTCCCGAGAGGCCGCCTTCAGACGCCGGCCCGCGGGAGTCTGGGCTGCCCCCTGCACTGCAGCTATTAAACTGTCATAAGAAAGAGGCCTTTGTCACGGGGAACACGGCCCTCGGCTCAGAAACAGAGACAGATTGTGCCAGAAAACAAACAACAGAAAAAAACGTCCAACCACAAAATTCTTTGGGACTTCAGTCATCGGCTTCTCACTTGTTCTTAAAAGACAAATTTCCTTTCTTTGGTGTAAGTCCGTCAGATAGGTCGTCGGGTTTTTAGTTCTGTCCAGAACCGAGGGCCGGGGGCCTCCACCCAGCTCCCTGTTTGCATGATGTCATGCCTGCCTGCCTGCAGGTAGGGGAGTCGGAGGTGGCCCTGGACCTGCACAGGGGGTGGGGTGAGGTTTTGCAGGAGACTGAGGGCCTGACTTAGCTTTCAGTGCAGGGAAAGGGGAGGCGATGAAAATTGTCACGGAGGCCATGTTACAAATGCGTGATGACCTTCTGACTTGGCATTGGCTCTGCCGGAGGCCTCGGAGAGCCTCATTTCATGCAGGAGAGAAACAGAAGGACAGTGACGTGCCCAAGGCCACATCGTTCCCTAATGTCAGACCGTTGCTGCCTGCTCAAGACCACTGGCCAAAATGTCCCTTGACCCAGCCTGGCACCTGGAACTGCTGCGGCCCGAGCCTTCTGTTTGGCACGTTGACCTCAGCCCCCTCCGGGCCAGCTTTCGTCCGTGACCATCTCAGGGTGGGGTATGGGAGGGCAAATCAGCATTTTCAGCAGGGTCCCCTGTGCTGGGTTGCACCCCATGGCATGAGAACCACGGTTCTAGAAGGAAAGCGGAGAAGGAAGGCTTAGGGGACCCCCCCCCCCACCGTTCCCACTGTCCCTTGCGAAGGGGGTTATGCTTCCCAAAGCCGCGGCTTTCCTAAGTCAGGGGAGAGAGGCACCGCTTCAGAGGATGCATCCTCTTAAGGCCAGCATTTCACTGCAGGTGAATGACAACGGAACAAACTTTTTATTACAGGAGGGCAAACGACCACATAATTGGCAGGACCTCACGCAAAATGAAAATGCAGGCTCTCTTGTTCAAAAAGCAGGAAAAAAGCTATTTCCTTTGTTCTGTGATGTCTCTCTCAACCTGTCATGGTGTTTTGTTTCATTTTATTTTTAAAATTTGTAATTGTGGCAGACTATACATAGCATAAAATGAACCATTTCAAGTGTATGATTGTGTCATTAAGCACGTTCCCATTATTGTGCGACCATCATATTCTTCATCTCCAGAACTCTTTTCATCTTTTTTCTTTTTGTTTTGGCTGCGTTGGGTCTTCGTTGCTGCGCGCGGGCTTTCTCTAGTTGCGGCGAGTGGGGGCTACTCTTCGTTGCGGTGCGCGAGCTTCTCATCGCGGTGGCTTCTCTTGTTGTGGAGCACGGGCTCTAGGTGCGTGGGCTTCAGTAGTTGTGGCACGTGGGCTCAGTAGTTGTGGCTCGAGGGCTCTAGAGTGCAGGCTCAGTAGTGGTGGTGCACGGGCTTAGTTGCTCCGCGACATGTGGGATCCTCCCGGACCAGGGCTCGAACCTGTGTCCCCTGCATTGGCAGGTGGATTCTTAACCACTGCACCACCAGGGAAGCCCGAAGAACTCTTCTCATCTTAAAAAATCAAAACTCTGTCCCCACAAACAACAATCCCCCATCCCCCTCCCCCAGCCCCAGGCAACCACCACTCTACTTTCTGTCCCTAGGAATTTGACTACTTACTCTATAGGGACCTCAGAAAGGGAATCATTTCAATTTGTCTTTTTATGACGGGCTTATTTCACTGAGCACAATGCCCTCAAGGTTCACCTGTGTTGTAGCATGTGTTAGAATTTCCTTCCTTTTGAAGGCTGAGTAATATTCCGTTGTATGTATGGACCACATTTTGTTTATCCATTCCTCTGTCGATGGACACTTGGGTTGCTTCCACCTCTTAGCTTAGCTGTTGTACATAATGCTGCTGTGAACACAAGTGCACAAATATCTCTTTGAGATCCTACTTTCAATTCTTTTGTGTGTGTGCCCAGAGGTGGAATTGCTGTATCACGTGGGAATTTGATTTTTAGATTCTTGAGGAACGTCGTCATGGTGCTTTTTATCTGCTATTTAAGGCAGGGGTGCTTTCTGGAGGAGTGCAGACCCTCATAGGCTCCCAGGGCCCGACTTGATCATGGCCGGGTACCTGGGGAGTGTGTGTCCGACCCTGACCTTCCTGGTGCCCAGGCCCCTGAGTGGCTGCCCCGGTCACTCAGCCCTGCATGAAGGAGAGCAGAAAGAAATTGGGGGAGAAAAAGTGAGCGTCAGGGAGCTGCGGTGATGCCAGGTGAGGTGATGTTGAATATGGACATATAAAGGTCTGTGATTCCAGACTTTTCCATCAATTGTTGTTTGACCAAGTGAAACTCTCACGGTTGGCCTCCTGCATCCACATTCCCTCTTCAGCCAGGCAGGTGGGCAGCCCCGAGGACCCAGGTCTGAACCTGGGGCAGGGGCAGGAGGTGCACAGTTTGCGGGCTCCTGGTGGCCCCAGCTTCCAGCCAGGTTCAGGGAGCAGCCCCGTGATTACAAAGGGTTACTGTTCTCCGGGGTCTAAACACAGGCAGTGTTCAAACTCAAGCTTTCTTCTTTAGCCTCAGTTTGCTCATCTGTAAAATGGGGTTGCCTTGAGGAGTACACAGCCGAGAAGGTCAGTCTCTTCTGGGCAGCCGGCACTCGACCCTCAGGAGCTGTTAACACCCCCAGCAGCTGGGTTGAGGGTGCAGGTGGCTGTGGCTGCAGCATGTGGAGACCCCCCCCCACCCCACCAAGGGCTGGCTGGTAGCTGGGGGAGTGTGTCTCTCTTTTGACTCTAGGTCCTTACGGCATCTGCTTCTTGGTGATACACAAGCAGTTTATGTCACTAGAGATAACCATGACGTCATCACTGCGACCTGTGTGCCGTATAACATGTGGACATCTCGGTAACGCCACATGACGGTCCATAACCTGGGTCTTCTGCTGCCTTAATACACTCTGAGGGTTTACCCGAGTCCCCACCTAAAGACTAAAAAGGAACCTGGCATGACATGTTCCTCGGTGTGTACCAGACGATGCTTGAAAAATTAACATTTGTTATAACCATTATAAATATACCTAATAACATATTTTGGTAACAGCTTTATTGAGATATAATTCACATACTGTATAACTCACCCATTGTAAAGTACACAGATTAGTGTGGTTTTTAGTTTATTTACAGAGTTGGGCAGCCATCGCCACAGTCAATTTTAGAACATTTTTATCACCCTCAAAAGGAAAAAGGAACTCTGTACCCTTTAGCAGTTGCCTCTCCCCATGTCTTTTCGACCCCTTAAGCCCCTAATCTACTTTCTATCTATAGATTCTCCTATTTTGGCCCCTTTCGCTGTAGATAGATAGATAGACAGATATTTAGGTATATATGGAACTTTATAACATGTGGTCCTCTGTAACTGGTGTCTTCCACTTAATATAATGTTTTTAAAGTTAATCTATGGGGGCTTCCCTGGTGGCGCAGTGGTTGAGAATCCACCTGCCAATGCAGGGGACACGGGTTCGATCCCTGGTCCGGGAAGATCCCACATGCCACGGAGCAACTGAGCCAGTGCGCCACAACTACTGAGCCTGTGCTCTAGAGCCCATGAGCCACAACTACTGAGCCCGCATGCTGCAACTACTGAAGCCCGTGTGCCTAGAGCCCATGCTCCACAATGAGAGAAGCTACTGCAATGAGAAGCCCGCACACTGCAATGAAGAGTAGCCTCCGCTCGCCACAACTAGAGAAAGCCCACGTGCAGCAACAAAGATACAACACAACCAAAAATAAATTAAAAAATAAATAATAAAAAAAATAAAGTTAATCTATGTAACTTTACTTTACTCCTTTTTATGGCCAAATAATATTCCATTGATAAGCAAAATATACCACATTTTGTTTATCCATTTATCAGTTCATGGACATTTTTGGCTATTGTGAAAAATGTTTCAGTGAACATTTGTGTACAGGCTTTTATGTGGACGTTATTTTCAATTCTCTTGGGTGTATACGTAGGAGTGGAATTGCTGGGTCATATGGTAAATGTGTGTTTAACCATTTGAGGAACTGCTGAACTGTTTTCCAGAGTAGTTGCACAGTTTTTACATTCCCACCGGCAGTGAATGAGGATTCTGACTTTTCACATTCTCATCAACTCTTGTTATTATCTGACTTGATTATAGCTATCCTAGCAGGTGTTAAGTGGTGTGTCATTGTGGTTTTGATATAAGTTTCACTGATGGCTAATGATGTTCAGCTTATTTTCAAGCGTTGTTGGCCATTTATATATCTTCTTTAGAGAAATGTCTGTTGAAGTCCTTTGCCTGATTTTTAAGTTGGATTATGTGACTTTATTTTTGAGTGGTAAGAATTCTTTATATATCTGATTTTACAAGTCCTTTATCAGACATACGATTTGAGAATTTGTTCTCCCATTCCGTGGATTGTTTTTTCACTTTCTTGACGGTGTCCTTTGAAGTACAAATTTTAAAAATTTTAATGAAGTACAATTTATCTCTTTTCTTTTGTTGTTTGTGATTTTGGTATCATATCTAAGAAACCATTGCTTGATCCAGGGTTGCAAAGATTCCCTCCTGTTTTCTTCTGAGAGTTTCATAGTTTCGGCAGTTTTGTTTAAATATTGAATTCATTAGAATTAACTTTTGTATATGGTGTGAGACAGGGGTCCAGCTTCATTCCTTTGCATGTAGATATCCAATTGTCCAGCACCATTTATTGAAAACAGTCTTCTTTTCCTTATGAATTGACCTGGCATCCTTGTTAAAAATCAATTGACTGTAAATGGGAGGGTTTTTTTCCCTGAACTCTCAACTCTATTCCATTGGTCTATATTTCTATCCTTATGCTAGTACCACACAATCTTGAGTATGTAACTTTGTAATAAATTTTTAATAATTCGAGAAGTGTTCATCCTCCAACTCTGTCCTTCACTGTCAAGATTATATTAGCAATTCTGGGTCCCTTATGTTTCCATACGAATTTTAAGATCGACCCATCAATTTCTGCCAAAAAGCTGAGATTTTGATAGACTTTGCATTAAATCTGAAGATCAATTTGGGGCATGTTGTCATTTTAATATTAAGTCACTCAATCCATGAATATTGGATGTCTTTTCATTTGTTTTGGTCTTTTCTTCCTTTCAGTAATGTTTTATAGTTTTCAGTGTACAAGTGTTTCACCTCCATGGTTAAATTTATTCCTAAGCATTCTTATCGATGCTATTCTAAATGTAATTGTCTTCTTAATTTCATTTTCAGATTGCTTTTTGTTAGTGTATAGAAATACAGTGGATTGGAGGGGTATATTTATCTTGTATCCTGAACCTTGCAGAACTCATTCATAGCTCTTATAATTTTTTTTGTGTGTGGATCGCTTTGGATTTTCTATGTATAAGCTCATGTTATCTTTAAATAGGGGTAGTTTTACTTCTTCCTTTCCAGCCTAGATACCTCAATTATTTTTTTAATCTAATTTCTGGCTAGAACCTCCAGTATAATGTTGAACAGAAGCGGTAAGAGTGGACATCCTTGTCTTACTCATGTTCTTAAGAAGAAAGGTTTCAGTCTGTCACCATTAAGTATGATGCATGATGTTAGCTGTGGGTTGTTCATAACTACTCTATGTCAGGTCAAGAAAAATCCCTTCCATTCCTAGCTTGTTGAGGGTTTTTATCATGAAATGGTGTTGGATTTTGTCAAGTGCTTTTTCTGCATCTATTGAGATAACTATTTGGCTTTCATTTTTAAAATCCTGTTGATGTGGACTATTGCATTGATTTTCAGATGTTAAACCAACCTTGCATTCCAGGGATAAATCTCCCTTGGTTATGATGTATAGCTTCTTTTTATACATTGCAATATTTGATTTGGTTGAGGAATTTTGCATCTATATTCATAGGAAATATTGCTCTCTAGTTTTATCTTCTAGTGTTGTCTTTGTCTGGTTTTAGCATCAGGGTAATGCTTGGAGTCCAATTAGATGTAAGGGATGAGAATGATTAGAAAACCTCCTCATGTTTTGAGATTTGTACAGCTAGATGTTAGTGCCTCTCACACAGATTGGGATGCCAAGGGAGATGCTGACTTAGCGATTGCTAATCAGTACTAGGGACAGTATGGCTCATGGCCCATACCTTCCCTGGGCTAGTTGGTTGGCCTGTCACTTACCCTCAAAGCTCTCCCATCTACATTCTGGTCAAAGAATGCAGGAGTAGTTCCTGCTGTACACGACGCGTGTACAATATCGAAGTGAGACGCGTTGTCAGAACCCTCCCCTGTGCTTGGCTCCCACCTTGATACTCAGTTTCTGACCTGGGTTTTAGGTTCTGGCTGTGAATTCCTTCAGCCCGGATTCTGACCCTGTTGCCTACCTGGTCTGTGGATGCAGAAGTCCTCATCCTTTACCTGGTCTGTGGATGCAGAAGTCCTCATCCTTTACCTGGTCTGTGGATGCAGAAGTCCTCATCCTTCATGCACTCCATGGGCGCTGAGCCTCACTGCCCCAGGCTCAGAGAGCGTGTTCTGTGTGCCTGAACCTGCTGCTTCTCCTCTACCTTTACCTTCACACGGACTCTTTAAACTGTCTTGTCTGCATGAATTTGCAGCTGCTAGCCTGTTCCTCCTCATTGGTACTGCCTTCTCCCATTTCTCCTTATCGATGGGATCTTGACTTTTGTTTCCCCACCTGGGGTTAACTCTTCTTACACGCTGTCCTGATACCCACTGACCTCACCTCTCCGCCTTACTCCTACAATGTCTAGTCTGTCCGTATTGTCAGTCCTGGCCTTCCCTGGCCTGTCCCATCCTGCTGCTGATCATATCTCAACTGTGACCCATGGCATTGACTTTCAAGGTAAAAATTCAATTTGTTTCCCTCTGTGGTTTAATTTAATGCACGAAAGCATATCCTTTGACCAAGGGTCTTTATAGATGGAGCAACAGGGAAGTGCTACAGCTTTCCAGGGGAGGATTACCTGTAAGCTATCTGGAAGGTTCCTCATATCACCCAGCAAAGCACTGGAAACCTTTCAAAGCAGACCAGAAACTCAGACCTCAGAATCACAAGCACTGCTTTCTGGTAGGGCCATATCCAAGATTTTAGCTGGTTCTAATAATACATCAAATGTTCTTTCCCTGATACCTTTTAGATGACTTTCTATTTAAAAAATGAGAAGCGGAAAAGGATAGATTAAAGATAGATTAAAATGAGACAGAGGGCAAGTAATAGGTGTGTTTGGTGGAATAGATCCCTCTGAGATTTCCACGTGTTCCCAAAGGGGCAACCAGATCAATTAGAATAGGAACAACAATCGAAGCTGTAATGACAAATTTTAGGGACCTGGAGGGGGAAAAAAAGTCTGAGGATGCAGTGGAAGAGAACTGACCACATTTCAGGTCAATTTAATGAAAAGAAACTCACAATTACACATATCCCGGGAAAGTTTTTGAATTACGAAGGTAAATAAAATGCCACAAAACTGTCCAGGTAGGACAAGCAGGTTCCTTATAATGGGATTAAATTCAGATTGATCAGAAACTAGCTCTAGTGAAAAGGGACATTCATTGAAAGGCTACAGGAGATTAGGAGCAAGAAAACCAGCAGCCTAGTGAACAACTGAAGTAAGGTCTAGAAAATCTCATACGCTCACATGCACATACTTACGTACATTCTTTGCATCTAATGCACGGCTCAGTAAGGCAGTCAGTCAGTCCATAATATCTTTGCCCAACAACCACTGTCCACTGAGTATACCTCTCTCTGTTAAATTTTAATTAACTGAGAAGGGGAAGATATTTGGTTCATCTCATCTTTGTTCAGGGAGGGACCCTCAAACAACAGGTCCAGGACCAGCCTCTCTTCACCTTGGGCTAGGTATCCACTCCTGGTCCAATGTGTGGGCACTCCCAACAAAAAAGAGCTTAGCTCTTTCCTGGTCAAGCAAATGAATTGAAGAAGAAAAAGGATGACTATCTGAGCCTGGGTTTCTTAGAAACCAGAGCCTAAGGCAAAGATGACATTCTACAGTTTATTAGGAGGTACACTCCCAGAGGAGCAAGAGTGAGGGGGAAAAGAAGTGAATGGCACAGGAAAGGCAAAACGGAGATCGAAGGCATATCATTGAGATGGTTGTAGCTTCTCAAAAAAGTAATTCTCTCTTCTCAGTCCTGGGTCATGAAGAACATCTTCAGAGAGACTGAATGGGACTGCTGAGTCTCAGAACTGTGTGTTGGAAGGTGCAAAAGGGGGTGATAGGAGAAAGGATAAGCAATTGATCTCATGATTCCTTCATCTCCTGCTTGTTTGGTCCAAGTCCACCTTCCTCATGCTTCTGAATTGTATTACCTATCCCCTCCCCCCCCTCCCCCAGGGCTGCTATGGCTTTAGTCAGGGGGATGTGGTTGCTTCAGCTGCTGTGGGCCCAGGCATCATGGACAAGACACTGAGCCACTCCTCCCCGAGACCATCCCCAGTGTTAGGAGATGAGGCGACAGACTGCAGCTGAGACTTTAGGAATGGCATGGTGGATTATTCACGGTTCTGCAGAGAAACAGAGCCCAGTAGGATGTGTGTATATATATATATAGAAAGAGGTTTATTATAAGGAATTATCTCATGCACTTAAGGAGGCTGGCAAGTTGAAAGTTGCCCCTATGGGCTGGCGGACTTGAGACTCAGAAGAGCCAGTGGGGTGCAGTTCTAGTCCAGAGGCAGTCTGATGGAGATTTTTTTTCTTATTCTGGGAAGCGTCAGTCTTTTTCTTCTAATCAGTCTTCCGACTGATGCGATGAGGCCCACCCACGTTGTGGAGAGCAATCTGCTATAACTAATCTTGGAAACTCCCTGGCAGTCCAGTGGCCAGGACTCGGCGGTGTCACCGCCAGGGCCCGGGTTCAATCCCTGGTCAGGGAACTAAGATCCCACAAAGCGCACAACGCAGCCAAAAGAAAAGATATTAATCTCATGTAAAAACACTCCTGCGAAAACGCCTGGAGCGATGTTTGACCGAACATCACGCACGGCACCCCGCGGACTAGTCAAGCTGGTATGTACAATGAGCCCTCACACACGGGAATCTCTGGGGCTGCTTAAGGAATTCTCTGCCAAAGTCCAGAATTCAGGCAGGAACGCAGGGAAACGGGATGGAGCAGACTGGTGTACTGGATTTGGCAAGCAAACTGATCACCATGTCTGGTGCAAGATTATGACTGTGTAGTTCTTTACCGTTCTTCGGAGATTATCACTGATTATGCGTCTATCTTTAAGTTCTAGTGACTTGCCTCTTGCTGATAAAAAATTTTATCACTTAAACTGGTTATATTTTGAGGATAGTTTTTGGCCGTGCTTGAGAAGAATGGATTAAAAAGAGGTTTCAAGTCCAAACTGTGACTTTTTCTTGGAAACTCTAGTTCCACACCACGGAATTTGCCTTCCTGATCGTGTTCTCTTTGGTGGAGAGAAAACGAACCAAGACTTCAGGGCCATGTACCACCACAAGCTTATGTGCCCGTGTGGGTGTGGGTGTGCTCAGGGGGATGATTGGGGACTTGTGCTCCTTATAAATGAAAATGATGATGTCTTAAGAGTTGCTTGAAGTCATGCGAGTGTTTCTTCTGTCTTTCTCTTCCTGGAGGGCTTCCGTATGGATTTCTGGTCTACCCCGCGGCATTACCCACGTGGTCCTGCCTACACACAGACACCCATTCTCACTCAGGACAGGCCCACATTGTTTTCATTGTAATCGACATAACAACATTGTTCACGATGTAGTTTACCTTGTCTTTTTCATGCTGACTCTTGGGAATCTGGTGAGGACTTTGCGCGCGCAGCACATCTCAATTTGGATGTACTATATTTGCAATGCTCAGCAGCGGCTGCCACATTGGATAGCGCAGCTCTCGGGCAGTGGTTCTAAACCTGGCTGCACATTGGAATCACCTGGGGGACATGAAAACACTGCTGTCTAGATTCTCCCCTGCAGTGATTCCGAGTTAACGGGGCTGGGCTGCTCAGGCTGAGGATCCTTTCGGGTTATAAGAAGCACTGGTCCACGGGGCACTCTTCTGGGAAAGTGTGTCCTTTCCCCCACTCAGACCAGACCTCTCTTCCCCTCCATCACCACGAGGCTTACAGTGTAAACAGAAATTAAGCAAGCTGTAACTTGGGTTGGGGGGTAGAAGAAAAACAGAAACAGGATGGTATTAAATTCTGTCTGACAGGCAGGAGTGAACAAGCTGAATTCAGTTGTCTTCTCTGGGTCTGTTTACCAACAGACTCAGCAATTATTTGTTCTGCCCCTGCCCTTGAAGCTTGCAATGTGTTTCTCGTTCTCTGAGAATTGAGAATCATTTAGGAACATTGCAGATTTGGCAAGATTTCCCAGCTTCCCCCCATCCCCGCCCCTGTTCCATCGGGAGCTTCCAGTGGGAATGAAAGCATTCCATGGGGAACACTGATTGCTGGAGAGAACAGCAGGAATATATGTGACGGGAAACCAGGGATACCGTGACTTCTACAGAACCCATTTTTCTCTGCCCTAGACAAGTGAACTCTCCTCCACAAATAGAAACCAGTCCAGACAGACCACAGAGACTCAGGTTTCTAAATGCATCCAGAAAAGATTGTTTCAGGGAAGTGGACAAATGAGGCATGAGTAATTCAATCAGCCGGAAAACAAACACCATGCGACCCCACGTGTGAAACCCAGGGTGCCGGCAGGCAGCTGTTTGCCAGTCCCAGCAGCTCACAAACCCCGGGGGCCCCATCTACCAACTTGGTCCCTCACACTCAAATTGGACTTCCACAGACGGTGCAGAGCTGGGAGCCAGGCATAGAAAATTGCTGAGGGTTTCCTGGGGGCTGTGAAACCAGAGGAAAATATATGGAGAATAGAATCACTGGGAGCGGGTGACACTTGCTTTACTCTGTTTGCATGTCTTCGATCCAGAATTCATAGAGAAGTAACTGGTCCAAGCGAAAGCTTTTTGCTATAGTGAGTGTGTTTGGGAAGATGCTTCTAGCCCAGCCTTTGCCACTGAGCTAGGTAGCCCTCCATCTGCTAGGGTGCCAGACCCTTTATGTTGACCTTCAGGTATAGGAGATGGGCCAATCCATGCACCCTTATCCATCCAGCCCTGGCCAGCTGGTGTCAAGGGTACCATGTGGCTATAGATGGGAGGGTTGATGAATAACTCACAGAGGAACCAAGTCCATGAATTAACTCATGACATTCACAGATAATCTCCTGCTCCTATCAAAATAGTTCATATAAAGCCAACCCCATTTCTTTCCCATGCTCTCCTACCGTTCCATTCTCCTTTTAGGTAGAGGTATGGGGAGAGAGGGCAGGATCTCAGTGACTAACCTTTTCCTCACTCTGTTGCCAACCAGTATAGTGTCCTTTTGCAACTGTTTTAATAAGATATTTTTAGTTTTCATTTACATCATTTGTAAGAAACAGAAGCATAATGCATACTGTCTTAAGCTGAAAAGAGAATTTACTGGCTCACCGACATGAAGACTTCAGGGATTTGACTTCAGGAACCGTTTGATCCAGGGCCACAGACTGTAACCTCAGGCCTCTGCTCACTTTTCTCTCCCTCAGCTCTGTCTTCTTCCGTGTTGGCTTGATTCTCAGGTTCTACCTGGTGGCAAGATGGCTTCCTGCTAACGTCTCCAGTCCTGTGTCCTCCCAGGTTCAGGTCCGACAGAGACAGTTCGTCTCCTCTCAGTAGCTCTCTTGGGGTCTGATTAGACCAACTTATATCACGTGCTCCCCCTTGAACCAATTACTGGGACTGGAAGGATGGAACTAAAACCGTTGATGGAGTAGCATCTCAGTTTGCTTTCTGGGGCTCAGCATGGAGCCTCCGCTGAGCCCCATGGACTGAGAGTGGGGGGGTGGGGGTCCCCCGAGAAAACTTCCTGGTCACTCTGAGGTATGAGAGGGGGCCTTCACACTCTTGGTCCTTCTTGGATGTAACACACACACAGAGATGGTGCTTTGGCTCTTTTAGCTGATAGCATCATTGCACGCATAGAGGCAACCATCAGATTCAGGGCCTTGCAGGACCCACTGGAGATCATATTGAAGGACAGTACTTGGTAAACTGCCCAGTACTTTGCAAACTCAAAGTTTGCAAAACACTTCTTTTTACTGTTATTTCTCAGGACCTGTGAATTCAGCTGTCTCCTTTACTTCTGTGGTCTAAAGAACTGGGGAGTTATTCTCCAGAGACGTAGCTTAGCACAGCGTTACAAACATGAACTCTGAAACCAGCCTTCCTGGGCCCAAGTCTGGGCTCTGCCATTGATGAGCTGCGTGGCCTTGAATAAGTTACTCGACCTCTCTGTGCCGTGGTTTCGTCATCTGTAAACTGGGGGTGATGAGACTATCTCCCTCGTGTCAATGTCAATACGCATCAGTTGCTCAGAACAGCATCACGCATGTAGCGCATACTTCATAGTAAAAATAATAGCTTTAGGGCTTCCCTGGTGGCGCAGTGGTTGAGAGTCCGCCTGCCGATGCAGGGGACGCGGGTTCGTGCCCCGGTCCGGGAAGATCCCACATGCCGCGGAGCGGCTGGGCCCGTGAGCCGTGGCCGCTGAGCCTGCGCGTCCGGAGCCTGTGCTCTGCAACGGGAGAGGCCACGACAGTGAGAGGCCCGCGTACCGCCAAAATAAAAAAAAAAAATAATAATAATAGCTTTAGGGATCATCAAACCAACAAATTAATTTCTAAGTCTCTCCCAAAGAGACGCTGAGGTGGAAGGTAGCTAAACTTATCCTACATTCATTCAAGGTCTTGGTCCCTAAAAACCTTGAGTCCATCTTGGTTTGAAAAGGGATGTTCCCACTTTCTGAAAAGGATTTAAAGACTGGATCTGCCTGCTCCTCAGTTGGGCCTTAGAAGAACTACTTCAGCGCATCAGAACAGTGGTTCGGAACAAGAAAATCTTACTGTGTGTGCTTCACACGCCCGGTGTCGAGACAAAGAATGTGGGTGACACGCTTGGAGCCCCGTGGGGCAGAGACAGCCCGAGGGTCTCACCCGTGGGCGGGGCCCCTGCCGTTGTTTCCTTCACCGGGCTGGAAGGTACCCCTTTAAAGGCGTTCCTTTGCCAGCTTGTGTTCCTACTGTCATAGTTCTGCCCCCTCTTTCCCCCGCAGAGCTGCTGTAATTAAAAGGCCATCAGCTCTGCACCTCATGACTTGGCCGTAGAGTTTCTGCAGGTTGGAACTTGAGTCTAGAGGGATTGATTTTGATACACAGGGTTTACGTTGTCGTCTGTCTCCATGCCGAAGCGCATACACAACAGGAACATCGGTCCCACGGACGGGACTTTTTACTGCCTTATGGTTTGGAAAGGGTCCCCTCCTGATGGAAAGCCCCTAACATTTCAGGAAAAGCCTACGAAATGAACCTGAGTGGGAGGAAGAGGCAGAAGAACAAAGAGAAGGCGGTCCACAGCTCTGGGGCCTGGTGACGGAGCTCAAGAGATCAAGTTGCCCATTTCAGTCTTCTTTGTTCACCCCAGACTCCCAAACCCACAAGGACAGCTGGAATCCATTCTTAAAATTCCTTGGAAAAAAGAATTCACATCCTCTCCCAGGCATCCTTCCTGCTTTTGTGCAAAAGCGATTGCCAGAACCGGCATCATTGAGATTTCAGACGGATCGTCCTTGTCACGGGGGCTGTCCTGTCCCTTGTAAGGTGTTTAGCAGCATCCCTGGCCTCTACCCACTACGTGCCGGTGGGACCCCTCCCCACAGCTGTGACGACCCAAGATGTCTCCAGGCATTGCCTGGTGTCTCCTGGGTGGGGAAGGGGAGGCGGGAGGGCGAATCGCCACACTTGAGAACCACTGCCATAGACAGTCTTGTAACATCTTACGGGAAAACCTGAACGAACTTTTTTGGCCAACCCAATACGTCCTTCAAATCTTTGAAAGCTTACTACGTACCAGGTGCTTCTTCAAGAAAAAAAAAAACAGTAGGTCCCTAAACTCGGACTCAGAAGAACAGAGTTAAACCACTTGCAAATCAGTGGAAATGCTTAGGTCGTGGATTGGTGCATCTGGGGTAAACTGGTGATCCGTTCACGCTGACAGATGTCTCTGTTCAGTAAACGGCGTTACTCGGCTTCTTCTGACAGGGCTCTCGCTGGCCCCGAGCTCTTCCCACTGAGCTGCCCCTGAAGACCATCCCGCACACCCTCCTTGGTGGGAAGGAACAGCTGCTCCCCATAGAACCAATGTCAGAGGCTTGGCCGGCTTCCTCTTCGCCTCCCTCTCTCCAGGCGAAATTCCAGGTCTCGAACCTCCTGGGAGGCATTGTGGCTCAGGCTGCAATCGTGCCAGACATCTGGATGAGAACCGCAGGACGCGGCCAGCGCTGCCCAGATCTCCAAACTCTGCCCCCGGGGTGGAACGTTCAAGGGGCCGCCGCCGCGTCATAAAAGCCGTGCTTGACTCGGTGCTTTGGGCCGCAAGGTCTGCTGTGGGCGAGGGTGGGGACTCCCTCTCTCCCTCTCTTGGGCCCCCCGTCAGCTCACCTTGGACTCGTCGTATGTCTCTTCTGCTAGGGTCCGAGAACCCGAGGGCAGGGGCTGTGCCATCCGAGCTCCTCCCTCCCTGGCAGCCCCCGGCCCCCACTTTTGTGGTAGCGTGTCCAGGAGATGCTTCGATACAGGTAAATACCTCTAGATGTTTGACGCCATGTCTAGAAACAGTCAAATGTCCCCCTGGCATTTTAGGTTCCCTTCAAACCGTCTGGTTCCTCAGCGGCGGCACTCACTCCCCAAAGATTCCATGGGAATGCCTTGAGGGTTCTGAATCTGAAAAGCACCTCTCCGCCTGATGCGAAACCGTCCAGAAAATCCGAATCCAATTCCTCGTTTCAGACAAACTCATCAGAACAAGCACAGGTGCAACAATAGGAACTTTGCAAAAAAAAAGAGAGAGAAGCGGACGCAAACCTTGCCCGTCTCCTGGCAAAGAAGCCAGTGGCGTGATGGCGTCTCGCCCCCGAAGGAGCACGGGGACATGCTGACCTCAAAGCCAGGTTTTCACGTTCTTGACCTTCCTCTTCCAAAGAGCTCCCGTTTTTCCAGAAGCCCTGTCGTTCGTCTTCTGTCTGGCCCTGGCTGAGCTAGTGCAGGTGCGGCTGCAGAGCGGGCAGACTCCCCCTTGGGGGCGTCCCCTGGACTGACTTTTAGGCGTGGGACTCCATCTCAACCCAGATTCTGAAAACAGCCTCCTGAAGGATGAACATACGCGGCAAACCCTAAAGCTGGCGATTCCAGGATTTCAGCTGCCCGCCCGCCGCCAATTAAGAGGAATCACGTGCCGCGCAGTTAACAGCACAGAAGGCTTTTGTCCCCTGGTCCCTAGTTGACAACATTCACAGCACCGGCAGCTGGTGCCAGCCTCTGTCTCCTGGTCCCCGGAGACCTTTCAGAACGGGATAGGCAGCGGTTTGTCCGGAGTGTTTACAGCAGGCCCCCAAGGCGACCAGTGGGTTGGAGCCTCTCTGGAAATACCTCTCAGGGACAATGGGGGTAGCTGTTATTAATGAATGACATTAATAAACAGGTCCCAGCGCACGTTGCGGGGACCTCCTAAAGCCCCTGTCCCTCCATCCTGCGCCCAGATTCCTAGGAATAACAGAATGGACAGATTCCCCAGCGGCCAGCCCCTCCCCCAATCCCCAGCAAAGTCTAGAATGATTTCAACCCCCCCTCCCCCCCCGACAAAGACCCACCCCCAGAGGGTCCCCTGGAGGAAGCCCAGCCAGAAGTTCACACTGGAGGAATATTTGAACTTCGGGGATAATGTCAGCTCCCCGGGGCCAGGGACCCCGTCCTGTCCACACACTGTTTTCCCATCACCTCGGACAGTATGTGGCACAAACAAACATCTGTTGAATGATTGAATGAGAGGAGAGGGGGTTTTAAGCCATTGCCTTTCAGCAAAAAGTGCTTTTTTTACCCTTTTTCTTTTTCTTTTTACCACGGAACATTTTAAACAAACATACAGGGAGGAGAATACTTTAATAATAAATCCCCATGTGCCCGTCACCCAGCTTCAGTAATTATTCAGCCAGAATTGCCTCTTATATATGACTTTTGCTTTTATTATGGAAATTTGTAAACATACACAAAGGTAGGAGCCTACTTTCATTAACCCCGCATGTGCGGTCACCCAGCTTCAACAATTGTTAGCAGCAGCGGCCCAGCTTCACCGCCCTGAAAACAGCATGACCATTTTAGGGCCACCCTTTTGGAAAGTAACCAAATCAGTATATTTCTGAGCTGTTTAGCGAGAGACAAACCTAACGTCTTATAATTAATTATACCCAACTTCCTTACTGGAAAGAGATCCAGAAAATGGCTTTCTCTTCTCCCTTTGGACTGAGAGGCAGACCCCAAACGCTAGCCGGTGCCCAAGTAAATGCAGACACGGAGACATATATATAAAAGCACCCCACCTCCAGCAGGTCATTATCTGTGTTGATCTTATCAGGGTAATACTAAACCAGGCCCACTTAGAACAAGGCGTTTAGTCTTTGCAGCCTGGGCTTCTGCTTCTAGTCACCAGTTCGGTTTATAAATCCACTGTCCCAGGCAGAAAACTATTTGAAAGGCAACATTGTTACCGGACAAGGCTGTAACTGTGATAACGGAGCTTGTGTGGCCCCTGTCTGGTAATAAATTGCTGGGCCCCAGGGTTGCGGCCAGGGGGCCCTGGCAGGGCACCGTGACCTGCATTTTCTCCTTTCTGAGCGCATCCCGACGGCCACGTAGAGATCAGATCAGACAGAAGAGTGTCTCTTGAGCCCCTGGGATCATGGAGTGGCGGGGTCTGCTCTCAGGGGTGTGGTCCCCGCCGGGGACACGTCCCCAGCCGTGCCTCAGTGTTTCGTAGAGGGACCGCTCAGCTGTGGTGATCCGATCCGGGGATTTGCCCTGCAATACAGCGAGTTCATTGTTCTGGACACTTGGATTTTGGGCTTCTTTGAGCTGGTTTGGTGGCAGTGGGCACTGACGGAAACTAGGGGAAGTTGGGTGCGTGGCCCCCTGCTTCCAACCTAGCCGTGTTCTGGTCCTTATTGAGGGCAAACTGAAGAGAGATGCCTTCGTGTGGGAGTGGAAGTTTTTGCAGTCAAATGACATACACAAAAGTACTTTGCAAAACCGTAAAAGGCCGTGTAAAAGTTGATGTTATTAGCAGAAAGAAATAAGAATGCTACGTGCACGGTGAAGCAGAAGGCACTGGGCTCAGACAGACGTCACCTGGGGCCGGGGTCCTGAGTGCTGTGTACAAAAGGCAGACGCTGAAACGTTTCTCACGAGGCGGCTGTAGTAATAAGTTGATAATATATGTAAAACGTCTGGTGCAGACCCCATAGCAGGGCTCAAAAAATGTGGGCAGTGATAATATAACACAAATATTATCTATAATGATATTTACGTATAATAAATACAGGTTCATGGAGGCGCTAAAAAGAGGGAGTAGGTCTCTATAGGTAGATTGGAAGGTTCCTGACGGCGCATGGCAGGAAATTAGAAGAAGATTTATGTGGAAATGAGAGTTAGGGGCACTGAGTGTTCCAACAAGGGGTATAAGGGTTTGGGGTTTTCTTTAAACTGAAGTATAGTTGATTTACAATATCGTGTTAGTTTCAGGTTTACAGCATGGTGATCCACTTACATATATTTTTTCAGATTCTTTTCCCTTATAGGTTATTACAAAATATTGAGTATAGTTCCCTGTGCCGTACAGTAGGTCCTTGTTGGTTATTTATATATAGTCGTGTGTATCTGTTAATCCCAGCCCCCTCATTTATCCTCCCCCAAGAGTATGGGTGTTTCATGTGAGGCAGTGGACGATCCCTGGAGGCTCTGGAATAAGACGGGGACGGTGAGGGGTCCACGCAGCCCAGGGGAAAGAGGAACAGGCTTTGGAGTCTGATCTCAGTTTGAACGTGCAAGTGTCCCTTAACCCCCCAGCCTCTGGTCTCTGATCTGCAGAATGAGAATTCGTACCTGCCACCTCACATCCTGCAGCTGTCCTGAGAGGCACCTTTGAAATGGTGACTATTATTGGCTGTGCTTTAGGAAGATGGCCCGCTGCTGGGGTGGAGGATGGGGGTAGATGAAAGGAAGAAGCTCCTTGAGGCAGAGGCCGGCGTCAGGACCAGGTGAGGACCCAGGTGCAGACCTCAGCTCTGCCACTCCTTCCCACCCCTGAGACCTGGGCCGCGACGCCCCGCCTCCCCCTCTGCCCTCACCCTCGTTTCCTCTCCGTCCCACCAGCCAAACTGTTTGCCCTTTGCAAGCTGTAATTAGATATGCTTTTCTCCTTACTTAATTATTATTTGTCCCCTCGCAGACTCTGCCTCACACATGGGTCTGCTTCGCCCCACCTGGCACCCAGGTGTTACAGATGCTCCTCCCTCCGCATTAATCCCTGCGGCTGCCCTAACAAATTACCGCAAACCGAGAGGCTCAAAACAACAGAGATGGATCCTCTCACGGTTCTGGAGGCCGGAAGTCGAGAACGAGGGCAGGGCCACCCTCCCTCTGAAGCCTCCCGGGGAGAATCCTTCCTTGTCTTCTCCAGCTTCGGGGGGCTCCAGGGGACCCCTGGCTCTCAGCAGCCTAATACCAGCTCAGCCTCCATCTTCACACGGCCCTCCTTCCCACCTTCTTTCTGGGTGTCTCCTCCGTTTGTCAGTTATAAGGACACTTGCCGTTGGATTTAGGGCCCTTCCGGAAAAGCCCAGATGATCTCACCTCCAGAGCCTTGATTACGTCCGCAAAGACCCCTTTCCCAAGTAAAGTCACACTCACAGGTTCCGGGACACAGACGTCTCTTTTGGGGACCTGCTTTGTGCGAGGTCTCCTGGAGTAAAGACGTGTGCAGCAGGGGTACCTTGCCGGGTGCCCACTGGGCCCAGGATGCAGCCAGCGGACCCCAGGCAGCATCGTGCTCCCATGGAGTTTGCCTTCTTCGAGTGGGCGGGGCTGATGGTGAGCTCGCAAGCGCGAATGTGTCCAGAGGCGGACACGCGCGCTGAGAAGAAAACTCAAGGCGGCAGGGAGGCCGAGCATGGCCGGGACTGGTGGTGGAGGTGGGTCCTCTGTGGACAGGAGCTCAGGGAGGCCTGCAGGAGGAGGGTGCAAAGGGGCCCGTTTCTGCCCTTCTTGCCATTCCTGACCTCTGACCTTTGTGTAGGCCATTCCCTTAATTAACAAGGAGAAGCAAGGAATTCTGTACCAGACCAAGAAAAGGGGCAGATTTCTCTTAAAGAGAGGAGGAAACGAAGGAAGGACCCAGGGAAGGTCTGCGCTCAACCACGGGGAGGGTGGCCCTGCACACACCACACGCCAGGCTGTGGCTGAGAGAGAGGGACCCGCCCGCCCCAGGAGGAGAATTCGGAGAGGATGCCCACCGGGGGCCCCCCACCTCCAGGCCACAGAGCAAGGATGGCAGAGTCTGTCTGCGGGCGGCCAGTGACGGTCGTCCGGCTGACCCCAGCCCCACGTCTCTTCTCAGGTGGCCCAGGGCTGGTTAAAGGGAAAACGCTATTTCAGATTGTAGTGGACAGACCCTCCTTCCTGCCACCTGATCTCAACCACTGGAGGTGACAGAAAGGACCAAGCAGCTCGGGGGTAGGGGACACCCCACCTCCCCTCACGGAGTGCCAGCCGCGACCCCACAGCAAGTGGGTCCGGGGCGGCTCACCAGTTGGGGGGAGCCGAGCTCCAACTGGTTCAGGGTCTGCAGCCCAACAGAACCGCTGCCTCTCGAGGCGTTCCCGAGCCAGCTCCTTATGAGACCAGAGGCCCCCCAGTGCTGGGGGCTGCAGAGGGGGGGCGCCATGGAGGCTTCCTAGAGACGGCAGGGTGGCCAGCCCCTGAGGTCACGGGGACCGTGAACCCTGAGAGACATCAGGACACAGTTCCTTTGACGCCTGTGAAACAGGAGCCAGACTAGGAAGCCGCAAAGGATACCAGGGCTCCGGGAACGTCCCGGAGCTGCCTTCCTGCTCCTGCGGGGCTCTGTTTCCCGGAGGCAGTGGCCGCCAGTCGCGGCTGCAGGCGGGGGGCCCCACCTCCTCTCTCTCCTCACCCTCTTTTTCCCCCCAAACTCCCTGAGCACGGCACGCAGACTGAGACCGTCCCCTCGAGCGTCAGGGCAGGAAGGAGGGCACGGCAAGGTGACCATCTGCGTCTCGAAAGAGCCAGGCAGTGAACGTTGAGGCTTTGCACTGGCTGTGCTCGGCTCTGCCCGTGTGGCCCCCAAGCGGCCGTAAGCAGTGGTACAAATGGGCGGGCTCTGGCCAGGCGCCAATAAAACTCTATTTACCGAAACGGGACAGGTTAGCCGCGGCCGGTGGCCGTCGTTTGTCGACCCCGATGTAGATGGTGTGGAGGGACGGTGTGACCAGTTCCGCGCTCTGGGAAGATGGCTGGGCAGCCGCGGTCGGCAGAGGTGGGCCGGGGGCCGGGGAGACTGAGGTCCCCTTTGCTCGGGGTCTCTGTTGGCTGGTGGACCCAGTGTTGCTGAGTATGAAGCGGTTTTCCCAAGGTAATGCGGTACCTGCCACCCTTCTGGAAAGCAGGACGCTTGCCACTCCGGAACCACCCAAGGAGCGGACAGTTTATTGATCTAATTTTTAAATCAAGTATTTTAGTAACGTTTACAAGCTCTCTCCAGGCCAGGACCCACCCGGCATGTAGGCAGGTTCTGGATCGAGCACCCTTTTCGGGCTGCTCTGCAGTCTCCACGTCTGTTTTGATTAAAGATGGGAGGGAGCAAGGGAGGAGCTTCCCCAGGCCGTGGGCTTGCTGGACGGCCAGCTCCTGAGAAGGGGCCCTTTGAGACCCTGTGAGCTCACACACCCTTTGGGGGCCCAGAGGACAATCGGAGAGGGGGTGGCTGGAGGATGTCCCTGACGGGGAGGCTCAGCCTAAATTGGTGGGGGGGGGTGAGGGGGGATTTGGATTCCGACATTAGTACTTCCCTTCTTTTCTTCCATTTTCTTTTTTTGTTTTAGAAGTGAAGTGACACCCCTTTGTTCATAAATTCATCAGAGGCAATCAATAGTTTCCAGTCTCTCTCTCTTTTTTTAAAATAAATTTACTTGTTTTATTTATTTATTTTTGGCCGCGTTGGGTCTTCATTGCTATGCACGGGCTTTCTCTAGTTGCAGCGAGCGGGGGCTACTCTTCGTTGCTGTGCGCGGGCTTCTCACTGCGGTGGCTTCTCTTGTTGCGGAGCTCGGGCTCCAGGCGCACGGGCTTCAGTAGCTGTGGCTCGCGGGCTCAGTAGCTGTGGCTCGCGGGCTCTAGAGCGCAGGCTCAGTAGTCATGGCGCACGGGCTTCATTGCTCCGCGGCATGTGGGATCTTCCCGGACCAGGGCTTGAACCCATGTCCCCTGCATTGGCAGGCGGACTCTCAACCACTGCACCACCAGGGAAGCCCTTTTCTTACATTTTCGTCTGAGGGCTCTCGTGAATTGAAAATTGATCCAGATGTTTGGTTTCTCTGAAGGTTCTTGACATCTGATAAAACCAGCGGGATGCTGGCAGAATTGAACACTCCCGCCGTGCTGGGTGCACTCCAGTTGTGTGTCATGCTGTCGCTTATTGGCAGATAGGTCTCACGTGAGAAAGCGGACCCTGGCGAGGTCAGAGCCCCAGAGGAGAGGGAGAGAGCTGACAGAATGCTGCCGAGGAATGCCGCCGTGACCTTTCAGTGCCTTTCTCTCTGCTTCTCCCTCTCCCTCGGCCGCCAGCTCACCGGGCAGCACAGGGTCTCGTGGACATGGGGTGCGTATGTGTAGACGTTCCCCTCTCTCCTCACCCCACTCCACCTGACTGCCCTGGGGTCTGAGCCGTCTTACACGCTCAGCACAGATAGATAGCCATGCAGTCGCGGTCGGCAGGGGGACGGATTGCTACTCCCTGGGTCGGGTCAAGGCTCCTGGGTTCAGGGGGAGAGGCCTGTCCCCTGTCTCCTGATTCCTCAACGCCAGACGTCACCCCGCCTACTTAGCCCACTTGACCAAACTCTGACAGTGACAAAGCCGGAAGAGAAATGTCTGGTCCGGAAATGCACATGTATGCGAAGGTCCATGAGGGTTTTAGAGAAAACATTCAGGCGTGAGAGGCACCTAGACCTGGACGTGACTCACGTGTGAGTCTAGTGCGATCACACGCTTTATTCATAGTGTCCACTTGTGAGTAATTCTCCAAGATGCCATGGCGTTCAGCACACTCACAGTGGTGCACAACCACTGCCTCTCTCGAGTTCCAAAACCTTTTATCACCCAAAAGGAAACTCCGTCCTCATTAAGCACTCGCTCCCCATTCTCCCTGCCCCCAGCCCCAGGCAACCACCAGTCTACTTTCCGTCTCTGTGGATCTGCCTGTTCTGAACATTGCATGTTAAATGCAGTCACGCGCTGTGTGCCCTTCTGTGTCTGTCTTCTCTCACTGAGCATGATGTTTTGGAGGTTCATCTGCATTGCAGCCTTTATCAGTACTTCATTCATCTTTATGGCTGAATAATATTCTATTATATGCGTATCGCATTCTGTTTATCCCCTCATCAGCTGATGGATATTTGGGTCGTTTCCACCTTTTGGCGATCGTGAACAGTGTTGCTATGAATGTACTACAACTGTTTCTTTGAGTGCCTATTTCCAATTCTTTGGGGTATCTACCCAGGAGTGGAATTGCTGGGTCATACGGGCATTCAGTGCACAACCTCCCCCTTTTTTTAAGTGGTGCTCCATCGGGCCTTCCGTGTTCCTCACTGGCTGCACAAGGGCCCAGCTGAAAGTTTTCAAACGATCACTTGTAAGAGCCGGCTAATTTCTTGGGAAAGGCAAATCCTCCCCCATATATCTGTCTTGGGAAAGTGAGAGGAGGTGAGATTTTATCTTTTCAGTTGCATTTGGAATCACGCGTGTAAGGCTTTAGCATGAAACCAAGGATCTGGCTGGTCACCTACAAGGTTGTCCCCGTGCAGGATTTTGACTCCAGAGATCAGGAGGGGCAGGGATAAATTAGGAGTTTGAGATTAACATATACACAGTCCTATATATTAAATAGATAACCAACAAGGACCTACTGGATAGCACAGGGAACTAGACTCAATATTTTGTAATAACGTCTAAGGGAAAAGAATCTGAAAGATATATATATGGATAACTGAATCACTTTGCTGTACACCTGAAACTAACACAACACTGTAAATCAACTATACTTCAATTAAAAGAAAAAAAAAGTCCAGGAGGACTCCCTAGCACAGATGGCTGAATGTGGGGCGCCGGCTTGCCCACCTCAGATGCCTGCTCCAAGAGGGGCCCTGGGCACCAGAGAGCAGCCTTGGCGGCAGATGGAACACTGGGTGTCTGGGGGTAGAGGGGTGCCCAGAGCCTAAAGGGTGAGTGGATGAACTTGACATCTTCACATGTGGGGCAAGGTCGGGGATGGTGTTGCCGCAGCACCATTTCCTGAGCACCCAGAGAGCCTGCCCACCAGGGGGAATCCTGTCCTTCCCACCTCTGCCTGGACCCCTGTACGTCAGAGCCAGCAGCTTGGTTCTAGGGATGTACACATGACAGTTGACACCAATCCCTCCCCCTGGGGTCCTACGGTCACCTGTGGTCTTCCTGAAACCATCCCTTGCCCTGTGGAAAGTAGCTTGGCCACTTGAGGCCTCCAGGACATGTACCTGTGAACAGCTCCTGTCCTAACAACCTCCTCCCGTTGCCAGCTGAAGCCCTGTTAAACTCGGGGAGCCTCTAGGGGACACCCGGGGGGCAGCTAATGCATCTCCCCACTCCTGTACCACAGCCCTCAGCGGGGACGTTTGTCCCAGGGGGAGGGCAGCCCAGCCCTGGACACACGTGCGCTGGCCTGGCTGCCAACAATTGGCCTGGCCTGGGTCGAGCTGTTTGTCCACAGTGAGGTCATGGCTGCACGGTCTGCAGTTAGAAAAGTGGCATCGTTTGCCCAGAAAATATTAACATCATCCCCTTGCTGCAGGAATGCTTGGCCCCGGGGCCCTCTTGCCGCCTGGCACCGGCTTCCATCTCCAACAGTGGCGATACCTTGTCCTTCCTTCCCCTTCATTCAGGCATCTGAGGGCCTATTCTCGTTCTGCCGGGTGCCTGCAAAGCACAGCTTCCTCATTCAAGAGGGCGGAAACAGGCCCCAGCAGGCCCGGGAGAGATCTGGGGTGTCAAAGCACATTTGTCTTTCCTTAAGTTCAAGTAAATCCGCCCAGAGCATTTGACAGTCAGGTCAAGTGGCCTCTAGAGCTGTTGGGTTCTTCCTGGTTTGTAATCAGCTTGGGCCGTTGGACTGGAGTCATGCAGTCCTTCACAGAGAGTTGCCCTCCGATGCCAGTGGTTATAAGTAGGACGCATCTGGGGTTTAAATGGTGACACTTCGGGAGGGTGGGGGAGGCCTTGGGGATGTCGCTTAGCCTCCTGTCTCCTCAGTTTCTGCTTGTATAAAATTAGGATAATTCCACCTACTTGACAAAGATTCTGGAGGTTCAACCACAGAACATATAGAGCATTTAGCTCAGCCTGGACATGCGCTTGCTCAGTGAAAGGTAGCTATCATTAAAACATATTTTATATATTTGTATAAATCTGAATATATTTACTATTTTATTAACAGCAAAAGGCTGTTAGGATTTTGTCATTGCACCACTGTTAGCATTTAGGGACCTTCCCTTTTCTATGCCTCATCCTCCCAGGGTTCTACGGCTCCACTGCTTAGGATCTCTGAATTTTCCACGATGGTTTTCCAACTGTCTCTAGAGTTTCTGTGGTGGGAGTGGGGAGCCAGGCTCTGTTCTCATCTGTTTTCAGTATTGTGCTTCTGTCCAAGACTTCGCTGAAGAAAAGCATTTCCCAGCCTGATGAATTTGGAAAGTAGCTATCCTAGAAGCCTCTTGAGAGCCTGTTTACTCTTAACAAGACTTCTTGCCTGGCCACAAGGCCATGGGATGACTGTTTTGCCAGGTAGCACCAATACTCTACATCTTTTTTAAAAATATTTTATTTATTTATTTATTTTATTTATTTGGCTGCGCCGGGTCTTAGTTGCGGCATGCGGGATCTTTAGTTGTGGCATGTGAACACTTAGTTGCGGCACGCGGGATCTTTAGTTGTGGCGTGTGAACTCTTAGTTGCGGCACACGGGATCTAGTTCCCTGACCAGGGATCGAACCCGGGCCCCCTGTGTTGGGAGCGCAGAGTCTTAGCCGCTGGACCGCCAGGGAAGTCCCAACACTCTCCACCTTTAATGGCACGTGGCAGAGAGAGGGACCAAGTGACCTGCAGAGGCCCCGTCCTGTTCCTCATTTGATGACACTCGGATTTAAACCTTCTCTGCTGCAACTATAGGGAAATCTGCTGGTTGTCAGTCTGCTCGCAATCTCCCCGCATACACTAGAACGCATTCCTGATTCCTGCCTGTGGGACATCTCAGGTGGGCACCCTGGGTGGTTATATCTCGGGCCACAGCTGGACATTCACAGCAGCAGTTGGAGAAGAGATGGGCGGAGGCGTGGCCCTGGGACGCAACCTCTCCTCCCTGGACGGAAGCACCCAGCTCCAGATGCTGAGAGAAGGCTCCACCAGCCAGGCAGATCCAGGGTCTGCAGGGAAGGGCTCCAGGCAGCGGTGGGGAGGGGTGGTGGGCAGCCGCCTTTACCAACAAGAACCAGCTGAGAGTAATGCATAACATGGGGTCCTGGAGGCAGGTGGGGCATGACAGTGGCGGGATTCAGGATCGAGCGCTATTTGAAAGCGCGGGCACGTCGCGGTCGGCTTTGGGAAGTTTTGTCGCCACACAGCAGGGCTCTAGACACGGGACGATGGTCCAGGCGGGACGTGGGCTCTTGGAGCAGGGGCAGGCAACTAGTGAGAGGAGGCTTCAGTCCTGGAAAAACTCAGCACCAGGCAGGAAGCCTGCCAGCGACAGAGCTGAGGTGCAGGGACTTGTTCAAGCGTCGGAAAAAGACAGATACCCAGTTTGCAGAACAGCGAAGAGGGGATGTTGAATCTCACCTTACTGAACTGGGAACTCCTAAGGGTATCGCGTGTTCAACCAAGATTGGTCCTGCAGGTGGGGGTCAAGGGGTCCAGCACGGATAGATCTCATTCAGAGGCTGGAAATCTGGCTGTTTCGAAAGCAGAAACTTGCCCGTGTTCCCAAACCATCGCCTAATCCTAGCTGGCTATCTTGCACCTGTAAGGGTGTGACAACAGAGGCCACGCAGAAAGCGCGAGGGGCCTGGTTCAAACCCATCATGAAAACTAACCTGTGCAATGTTCCTGCCATGAATTCTCTTAGGGCTCATAGCATTTGGAATAAAGGTCAAGTTCAGTCTCCCCCTCACTCAGTAGGCTCCAGCCACACAGGACTTCTTCCCATGTCTTGAGCACACGAAGATCTCGCGCACCTTTATTCCAGCTCTCTCCTCCGCACAGAACGTCCTTTTCCCCTGATGCTCACCCTCGATCTTCAGATCCCAGTTTCACTTTCGCCTTTTCCAAGAGTCCATCTCTAACCACCCTTTCTAAGTTAGGTCCTGTTCTGAAATTCTCCACCTGTCTGCCCCCGGTCTTCATGAGAGCATTGGCACTTAGGATGCGCTCTGGGCATTTCTGTCAACTAGATGAATGTCTGTTCAGCGAAGTTTCATAGAAGATCATTTTCCTGCTCAGCACTGTTTCTATCCCTTGCTTGGCCCATCCTGAATCGGATCAGCTGGAGTCAGAGGCTATGGGGTGACACAGCTGTCACCCATGAGCTTGACGTTTCACCAAAACTCTCAGGGGCCTGGGACAACCCGTGTGCTGACAAAGTCAAGCCACAGGGGCCCCAGGCTGCAGATGTCCGGGTTTACAGTAGCTTTGTAGGGTCTGGAGGAAAGTCCCATGAGTTATTCTTGGTCACTGTTGTCAGGACTGGCTGTCCGGCCTGCCCCAACCCAGGGTAGGGGCTCCATTGGCCTCCCTGGTCAGAGAGAAAGGCCATCTGTCCTGGCTGTCGGCTTCTTAGCATTTACTGCTCACTTTTATGATGTGTCGCCTCGCTCGTAAATTGTCTGCCTGTCCCACGAGCCTGGGCACGGCCTCCAGCCCACAAGCTGGGCCCCAAGCTGCCAGACCTCCGAGAGGAAGCCTGGGCTCAGTCATCTCCAGAGAAATGCAGGCGATGGCATCACAGGGACTCTGGACTCTCTGGGGAACCCATCCTCCACTACCATGTCTGGCTTTGGTTTCCCAGCTCTGTGGTTACCTACATGGAGTTTTCTACCAGGTCGTCCCTTTGCCTCTCAGCAGGAGCTGTTATAGGACAGGTGTGGGGTGTGAAATCCCCTGCTGACCCAATTCTGTCCTCTTTTCATCCAAATCAGCCTCTAGGAAATGCAGTAGCAAGTCCAAAGCGATCATGGCATTGGCTGTCTTTCTTCTCTGTCCTATGGGAGTGTCTGTTCTCTCCATTCAGTTGCTCATCCCTCCTTCCTTCCACCCGGGACCTGTTGAGAGCTAGCTACATGGGAAGGTCTTGAATAGGTCTTCTGCCAACCACAGTTGCTTGTGGGGAAGTAGCATGTTGGAGGCACCCAGAAGATTTTGCAGGAAGCAGAGCCTTCTTCAGAAGATACTTGGCCACGGGACATATTTTCAGTCCGAGGGTCTAGTGCCCGCACCTTCCTGGACCGCCCTCAACTGTAGAACAGGAATGGAAATAGCTCCTTGTAAAGCCTCTGGGCAAGAGGTCCTCTCCTAGAGGCTGGTCCCCTGCAGAGGGACGAGGTGCCAGTGGACCGTTTTCATTTTGTTTTGTGTCGCTGACATTTTGTTTTTGTTTTAAAGAAGTGGTGCCTCAAGGTAATGCTATAGGTCTTAACTTATTCAGATTTGAACTTTCATCCTGCGCTGGAGATTGACTCGTAAGTCAAGCAGTTATATAAATAAGAGGGTTGATACGGAGATAGCAGAGACTCCATTTCAATAAACAGCATCCCTTAGGGTGGAAATCACCTCGGGACTGGAGGTGGGGAGTTGAGCTGCATGGCCAGGTTACAGGCAATGGTCTGGACACAAAGATTCATCCAGACGTAGTAATGGGGACTCTTAGCTTCAAAACAGACCATGTAGGGAGTTCCCTGGTGGGCTAGTGGTTAGGATTTTGGCACTTACACTGCCGTGACCAGGGTTCAACCCCTGTTTGGGGAACTGAGATGCCGCAAGCCACGCGGCTTGGCCAGAAGATAAAAAGATGATGTAAAGCTTTTGGGGGACCAGTGAGTTTCTCAGAGTCCATCTGGGAAGAAGTTCAAAATCAGCTTGACACACCTGTCTTGCCTGCACTAGGCTCCGCTATTGACCCACTGGTAGTTTCAGGGGAAAATGGTTCCTTCTCACCTGAGGCTAGATGTCCAAAGCTATGATGGGAAGAGCAGGAGGGGATGGCAGAATGAAGAGGATGGGACCTGTCACTTCTCTCCTGCCCCTGCCACTCTCGTCTGACCTCTCTCACCTGAACTACCATCCCCCCGCCGGCCACTCCTGCCTCCACCGACCCTCTACCCGTGCCAGCATAGCGAAGGCTCAAAAGCACCGTTCTGATCATGTGGCTGTTACTTCAAAGTCTCCAGCTGCCCCTCAGACAAGCACCAAATCCCTAACATCCAGCTCAGCAATTCCGCTCCTGTTTTCTACCCCAAATGACTGAGACAGGTGTTCCAACAAAAACACGTACACCCACGTTCACAGCAGCACTGTTCACAATGGCCCAAAGGTAGAAGCCATCCACGTGTCCAGCCATGGATGAACGGGTGAACAAAATGTGGTCGATCCACACAATAAAATGTTGACTCAGCCATAAACAGGAATGAAGCACCGGCACAGAATTTAATACAGATGAACTTTGAAAACATTGTGACAAGTGGAAGAAGCCACCCACAAAAGGCCACATCTTGTGTGATTCCATTTACATGCAGTCCAGAGTTGGAAAACCCCCAGAGACAGAAAGCAGATTCGTGGTTGCCAGGGGCTGGGGGGAGAAGGGGATGGAAAATGGCGGCCAGTGGGTACTGGGTTCCTTTTGGGGCAATGAAATGTTCTGGAACTAGAGAGCGGTGATGGTTGCACCATGTCGTGAATGTACGAAATGCCACTGAACTGTACACTTAAAAATGTTGAGATGGTAAATTTCATGCTACGTGAAGTTTACTACAATTAAGAAAAGAAATCCTTACTGTGTCCTCCAAGCTGGCCTCGCATCAGGCTATCGTCCCCTTGCTCCCTCCTCCAATCACCACCAGCATCTCTGGCAGCTTCCGGCCACCGGGCTCGCGCAGGCCGGCCGTTGCCTCGCGTGGTCTTCGTCTTCGTGCCTGGCCAGCTTCCCTTAAGGAATCTTCCAGAACCCGAGGTCTGGCGTGGCCGTGCTTCTTGTTTCAATAGCTCCTGCCCTTCCCTGCAGAACAGGATCCCCTGGGAGTTACTGCCCCTTCCGTGTTGGCAAGCTCTGTTCTTTCTTGCATCCCCAGCGTTGCATCTGAGAGAGAATAGCAGTTACCCACGGATCAATCCACTGCCAAATCACTTCATTCTCGTCACACCAGTGGCGCAGGAATTCACTCCTCGGGAGTTTCACGGCCCAGGGGCCATTCCTCCAGTCTCCCCCTTTCCGTTTCATACTCATTTCCGTAGTGCCCTCTTGTTTCCTTCCCACTGTTCAGAGGGAAGGCATTTTCCGATAGGAAAAACAAACAAACAAACAGGTTATAGGTGGTGATTCAGGTCCTGAACTCCCCCACAAGCTTTATGTAACCCGTAACGTATTTAAATCCTTAGAAACCGCTCACGCAGGAGTTACGTGGGCTTTTGTGAGCTCAGTGGGCACCCAACCTGTCATATGTAACACAGCTTTATCGGAAAATGTGCTGGGAGCGCCAAAAAGGTATAAATGTTTTTATTCCCTGAATGCCGTTGAAATTTGGCCTCTCCTCTTCTGTTCATGGGCTGTTAGGTGATGAATGTGACTGACTCTTTCTGAGACGCATCAGGGGAGAAGCAGCTGGATTAAGCTAGGGATTCAGGCTAAACTGAGAATGCGGTGGGCCTCGCTGGGCCTGGAGGTGGTGATGTGGCCACGGCCGTGGCCTTGGTGGCAGAGGAAAGGCCTTCTGTGGGCCTCCTTCCTTCCTTCCGCCCCTCACATGCTGCAGTGCCTGGCCCTGTGCTACACTGCGTTCTGGAGACCCTCTCAGCACAGCTAGACTCTGGGAACCAAGCAGGGCCCTTCTAGCTTCATTTTCCCGACATCACCACTCTCCACTGATGCTGTGCTTCCTGTATGAGAGCCCGCTGGGTGCTGTGCAGGGTTTCGGGTGGGCTTTCTCAACCGCTCAACGCCACTGATATTTTGGAGCAGATACTCCTCTGCAGCAGGGGTGGGTGTCGTAGGATGTGTCCCAGCATCGCCAGCTTCTCCACCTTCAGTATCAGTCACGTGTCTCCAGATGTGACAACCAGAAATGTGTCCAGACGTGACCGGTGTTCCCCGGGAGGCCAAGCCGCCTCCTTGGTCTACGCAAATAGCGGGGAAAAGTCGCTTTCCCAGATGCCTGCCGCCTTTTCTGGAGCAGAGAACTCGTGCTCATGTGGTGGGAGGATCCCGCAGCAGGGCCAGGACCTGCCCGCCGTGAAGAGGGTCCTGCCTGGACTCTGACGTTGGCTGGGACATCCCGTGCACATCTACGCCTGGCGAAGGGTCCCTGAGACACGGTCGCCGTGTGCAGCTTTTTGGAAGGCTCTGGAACCAGCCACAGTTCCCCTTCCCCAGAGCTCTGCCCAGACAGCCTTACTTGATGAGCCCAGCCGCGCCACGTGGGCCCAGCGGCTGCCCGTGGGGTAGACTCCTGAAGCTCTCATTGCCTAGCGTTGCTTATACAGTTTGGGGGCAGGTAATTCTTCCTTCTCCTAAGCTGCAGAGACCTGTTCCTCAGGTTCCCCTCTCTCAGAGACAATTCGGACGTGGGACATGTAACTGTATGTCTCTGTATCAGTGGTTCTCAAAGTGTGTATCTCCTGGCAGCATGGGTGTCACCTGGGAACTCATTATAAAAGTAAATTCTCGGAGCCCACCCCAGTCTCCGGGATGCTCCGGGCGTGGGCCCAGCAATCTGTTTTAACAGACCCTCCAGGTGATTCTGATGCACGCTCAGGTGTAAGGACCACCAACCCCACACCCCGGGATCCCTGCGCTGAGCCCTCATTTGCCCTGACTGGTAAACACATGCCTTTAAAGACAGCCCTGTCACTTCTACTTTTAAACTTGCTCAGCTCAGGATATAAACACAGTCAGTTGGAGATTCCCCCTCCCTTTCCTCCTTTTCCCTAGAGGAGATCCGAGTTCCCAGTGTCCCCCATCACTTGGCCGAGGGGAGAGGCATCTGGTCGGATGCCGCCCTTTCTCCTTGCAGCGTCCACCATGATGGGACAGGGCCCACCTGGCACTGGGCACCGTCTCCATTTGGCCTCTGTTGCTGGTTCCTGTGGTCCCACTATGACCCCTGGCCCTCGGGTTTATGCACCAACCCTCTTGCAGCCCCCTGGCCCTCCCTCCTCCTGAGGCCCCACTTCCAATCCACGGAGTCAGGAACCCTGGCTGCCTTCCACCCACGACCCTGGGCTGTGACGGCTTCTGTAAGCAGCTTCCCTTAGGTCCAGCCACTGCTGCTGCTTCTTGTGCTGGGGGTCCCCAAGCCACCCCCAGATGTGGCGATTCACTACAAGGACTCACAGCACTCAACACATAGCCGCGCTCACAGCTAAGATGTATTAGAGTGAAAGGATACACAGCAGAATCAGCAAAGCGGAAAGGCACACGGGGCAAGGTCTGGAGGAAGCCAGGCACAAGCGTCCCCAAGTCCCTTCCCTATAGAGTCACCCAGGATGCGCTTAATTCCGTGAATTGTGACCATACGTGCAAGTTATTGTCCTTCTGGGAAGCTCATTAGAGGCTCAGAGCCCAAAGATTCTATTGGGGGCTGGTCACGCAGTGCCCTCTGCCTACCACCAGGCTCCTGGAAGGAGAGCAGGTGCTCCGCATAAACAATAGTATTTGCACAAACAGCTTAGGTGCAGTGAACGCTCCTATCATTTAGGGAGAGTTTTCTATCAGCGGAGGGAAGAGTTTACCATTCAAGTTCTGAGATGCCAGCCAAGTGCCAGCCTTGCAAACAGGCCTTTCTAAGGGGGAGGGCAGTCTCAGGCCTGCTCTTTACCTCTTCTCTGCACACTGTAGATGATGAAATGCAGTGAGCGTTTATTGAGCACTTACTGTGTGCCAGGCTCCATTTGCAGAATTCTCAGCGTGTTGACTAATTTCATCTGCCTCCCAGGCACCATGTTGGAACAATGTGATCATCCAGGCTACAGACACCATGTGCACTGGAACCTTCTCCCTACCCCACCCCACCCCCAGTTATCCAGAATTTCTGTTGAAGACACCTATCGGAGATTTTACTTTAGAAGGTGGCAAGGGGCTGGGGTCCCTCCCTGGACCACCCACCAGCGTCTAGGTTTCCATCACATCCACATCGACCCACCATTTCTTTTTTTCTTTTTTAATATCTTTATTGGAGTATAATTGCTTTACAATGGTGTGTTAGTGTCTGCTGTATAACAAAGTGAATCAGCTATATGTATACATATATCCCCATATCCCCTCCCTCTTGCGTCTCCCTCCCATCCTCCCTATCCCACCCCTCTAGGTGGTCACAAAGCACCGAACTGATCTCCCTGTGCTATGTGACTGCTTCCCACTAGCTATCTGTTTTACGTTTGGTAGTGTATATATGTCCATGCCACTCTCTCACTTCGTCTCAGCTTCCCCTGCCCCCTCCCCGTGTCCTCAAGTCCATTCTCTACATCTGCGTCTTTATTCCTGTCCTGCCCCTAGGTTCTTCATAACCATTTTTTTTTAAGATTGCATATATATGTGTTAGCATACAGTATTTGTTTTTCTCTTTCTGACTTACTTCACTCTGTATGACAGACTCGGTAAGTCCATCCACCTCACTACAAATAACTCCATTTCGTTTCTTTTTATGGCTGAGTAGTATTCCATTGGATATATGTGCCGCATCTTCTGTATCCAGTCACCTGTCGATGGGCACTTAGGCTGCTTCCATTCGACCCACCATTTCTGATTTGCTTTCAACATGTGGGCCTTTACAGTTACTCTCTGTGCCGGGCAAATAATGGTTTCTTCCACTTGCAGCAGTCTTACAATTTTACTTGAAAATAAATTTGAAGAAAAGACTGAAAGCAAGTAATTGTGCAAGAGTCGCGGGCGTGGCGAACACTGTTAAGGTTGGCGGGAGTGATGAGGCCTGGGGAGGCCCAGCTCTGGGATCCCAGGAGACATGGGGCCCCTGCTGGGCTCGTCACTCACTGATAGCACTCAGAGAGCAATGGCTGGAGACCTGGGTTCTCTGCCCGTTTCCTCGGCCTCGTAGGCACGTGCCCAGCCTGTCGGCATTGAAGATGTTCCTGGGGTGTCTTGTCACAGGGGAGCCTGGAAGACACAGGAGGCGTTTGGGTGCTTGAACATGTCTGCCGCAGCTACAGAAGGGAGCATGGTGGCCTGTTGATGACTGACACGTTTTGCATGTATGTGGTGGGGGGGAGGGACTCTTTTTTACGTTTGTGTGTGTGGAACTGTTGTTCTTTCTATAGATGGATGAACACACTCTCATACACACTACACACACACACACACACACACACACACACACACACGCGCGCGCGCGCGCGCGCGCACTTCCCCCCCCCCCCCCCCCCCAACCATTAAGATCTGCATATAATAGCCAAGGAATTCTTTGCAGTTACTGACTTGGTCCAGAGAGAAAAGGACACCAGACATGTGTCAGAAGCCAGCCATTCCTTTGAAAATACCGGGAATGTCTTTTTAAGATCATTAAACAGCATTCATATGTTAAACGAACAGGGATCTTTTTCAGTGTTTGTGCTAGGTCCCACCCTGCAGTGGAATATTGGTAATAGATGGCTTCATGATACGAAATATTGCTCATAATCACAGGCTACCACCCCACCGCCTCCGCCGTAAACTGGAAGATCCACTGTCGCTCTGCCCTGTGTGCAGAGTGTGGTGGGCTGCATAGGACACGTGGGTGAAGCCTTTGAGCTCTGGAATCAGCAAACCTGAACTGGAATTTTAGCTGTGCAACTATGGGCTGGTGAACTTGGGAGAGATATTTAGCTCTCTAAGCCTCAGTTTCTTCATCTATAAAATGGGTTGATAGCACTTCCTTCATCGAGGCATTGCCAGGGTAAACCTAAAGGATGCCTGAACAGTACTTAGTAAGTCACAGTGGTGCCCTGGCTGTGGTTGCTGTTAGCCAGGCCCCTCTGCAGTCACCACCAGGCATTTCTAAAGGAAGTGGCTCTGATTCGGGGTGGCTGCTTCGTCCACCTTCTTGGTGTCATCAGTAGCACGTGCAAAGCAGCAGGCGTGGAACCTTCCAGATGATGATTATCCATGCTGAGAAGCCAAGAAAACAGAGACGTTTCCCAATGGCGAAGCTCTGAGTCTCCAGCTAGCTAGAAAGCACCCCAGAAATACACAGCACAAGGACGAAAAAGATTTCTCTTTCTTCAGATTTCTTTCCAGCATCTCACCTGGTTTTCCTCAGGTCCAGTCTGCACCCAGGGGCAGGGGGCTGCGGGCACAGTGCTGGTAGGGTTCAGAGTAGAAAGTGGTATCACCGACGTCGATGTTCTGAGTCTTGAGGTTGTGCTGTTGTTTGAGGGCAAGGGTTCAGGGCTGGGCTTCAGGGCTGTAACTTCCTGTGTTCCTGTGCTTTTTTTTTTTTTTTTTAAATGCGGTACGCAGGCCTCTCACTGCTGCGGCCTCTCCCGCTGCGGAGCACAGGCTCCGGACGCACAGGCTCAGCGGCCATGGCTCACGGGCCCAGCCGCTCCGCGGCACGTGGGATCCTCCCGGACCGGGGCACGAACCCGTGTCCCCTGCATCGGCAGGCGGACTCTCAACCACTGCGCCACCAGGGAAGCCCTGTTCCTGTACTTTTAAGAGAAGTCTAAAGAAGGATGCTGGAGGATGACCAGACACCCCAACCCCAAGGTCTTCTGCATTCGTCCCCCTTGTTCGCAGGACATTGACCCAAAGGCTCCCTGTTGCAAACCTGAGTCTTCCTGTGTCCCAGGTTGTCCTGGCCATCAGGCCATTGACGTCACCAGCTGTGAAGTTGCAGGTGTATAGAACCCCACGTTTCCCTGCCTGCTTTTCCCCTCCCTGTGCTGCTGAAGAGGTAGCAGGGAGTTCCGAGCCCCTGAAACTCCTTTCATTTGCAAAGGAGTATCATCCCTCTTTGTCCTGGGAGCCCAGGCTGGTTGTCAGACTGACTACATGTTAACGGAGAGTAATCTCTTCCCGGCCGCGGAAGGATGGAGGGATGGAGGGTCAAGCACGTTCTAACTACATGCAAACAGCTGGTGATTTCCCACCAGAGCTCAAAGCTCCTTGTTCAGTTTGCATTAAGCTTGCGGTTCAGTTACTTTCCCTGGAGGAGGAGGGGCCGGCGGAGGAGCAGGTGGTGTTCAGCTTTGAACTTGGTGCACAGGCCCCGAGGATAACTGAAGGTATAGTTCGGTCTGCACAGGGGAGTAGGGGGCGGGAAATGGCCCGGTTCTTTGAGTTTTGCGTTGGCCGGGAGCCAGGCAGAGAAGGCAGTGTGACAGCGACTGCCATGGAAGGCTATTGAGAGCATATGTCATTCAGCCGCGGAGCATTCAGCTTCTGAGATCGTGCCCAGAAGACTGTTCTGCGGCTGCAAAAGAAAGAAGCCTTTCAGCCCCTCTCGTGTGGCCTGTGCTGCAGTTTTCGCTGAGCAGCCGTTTCGGAGTTTCCTCTTGGCATGATCAGTTTATGCCGTCCAGATGTGCACATGCGATGGTCTTGGGTGTTTGGCTTTCCAGATGTGCACAGACAGGAAGATGAGCTCTGGCCAAGGCGGGGGCCTGTCTCTGCAGCCCCTGGACTCTGGACAACCCACAAGGCCATTGTCATGTGGGAGCCACAAAGCTTAGGGTCTGGAAAAGGGCTTGTGGGTCGCCCAGTGTGACCTCCTTCCTGTACAGCTGAAGACACCAAGGTCCAGGGAGTCGTGACATGCTCACTGCTGACTGACTGCCTGCATCTGGGAGCTGACAAGACCTCAGCCTTTGCTAGAATTCACGGGCCTGTGTCTGTACGTAGGTCTGTTTCATCGCTGTGCACATCTGGCACTCTTCTAGGTGCTCAGGACACATCGGGGAACAGACAAAGATTCCTAGCTTGTTCTGATGCCAGGTCAGATGGGAGGGTGACAAAAGAACCATCAACATAAAAAATGAGTACATTATACAGTAGATTAGAAGGTAAGAGTTGCTGACCGAAAAAGAACGAAAAGAAAAATAGACTAGAGTCAAGGGGGCATGGCAGTGCTGGGTGGTTTACATTTTAGAGAAGGGGGTGAGGGTGGATTTCACTGAGAAGGTGGCTGTCTTAGTTATCTATTACCGTATAACAAAGTAGCTCAAAGATCATTGGCTCAACCCAGTAAACATTATCTCACTTTTTTTGTGTGTGGGTTAGGAATTCGGGAGCGGCTCTGCTGAGTGGTCCCTGCTCAGGGTCTCCCTTGAGGTTGCAGTCAAGAGGCCAGCCAGGGCTGCAGTCGTCTGAAGGCTGATCCGCTTCCCCAAGGTGGTGCCCCTGCACGGCTACTGGCAGGAGGCCTCAGCTCCTTGTCCCATGGGTTGCTTGAGGGTCCTCACAACATGGTAGCTGGCTTCCCCCAGAGCTAATGGTCCAGAGAGACAGACAGAAGCTGTAGTGTCTGTTATGACCCAGCCTTGGAAAAGTCATACGGCTCAGTCTTGTTTTTTTTTTTTTTTTTTTTTGGCCGCGTTGGGTCTTCGTTGCTGCGCGCAGGCCTTCTCTAGTTGCGGCGAGCGGGGGCTACTGTTCACTGAGGTGCGCGGGCTTCTCGTTGCAATGGCTTCTCTCGTTGTGGAGCACGGGCACACGGGATTCAGTAGTTGTGGCTCGCGGGCTCAGTAGTTGTGGCACACTGGCTTAGTTTCTCCGCGGCATGTGGGATCTTCCCGGACCAGGGCTTGAACCCGTGTCCCCTGCGTTGGCAGGCGGATTCTTAACCACTGTGCCACCAGGGAAGCCACCGGCTCAGTCTTAAAAAAGGTGAAGCGGTGAGGCACAAATATCTGAGACGGAATGTTCCAGTAGAAGCGTCCCCTGAGGTGGGAGTAGCCAAGCACATTTGAGGAAGGGAATGGAGGCCAGAAGCTGGAGTAGAAGGAACCAGGGGAAGAGTGTACCTGAAGAGGCCAGGGAGGAACGGAGGGCGGGAGCACGTGGGTCACCAAGGCCATGGGAAGGACCTGGGCTCTGCCTCCAAGTTAAATGTGCAGCCGGGGCAGTGTTCTGAGCAAAGAAGCGTCATAAGCGGACGTAGCAGACGTAGCAGAGAATAGGCTGTAGGGGCAAGGGGAGAAGCAAGGAGCCCAGTTAGGAGCCTGTCCCTGTAAACCAGGGAGGAGATGGTGGTGGGGGGGGGGTCCCGCCTGGCTCACTGGCCACGTTTACTGTTACTCCCTGAGAGAGGAGGTGTGGGAAAGGGCTTGGAGTCCAGCACCGTTTCCCCAACTGCAGCGACCCAGGCTGTGTTCTCAGGTTTGTCACTCACCCTTTCCAGGCCTTGATTCCTACGTGTACAAAATGCAGAATGAACTTAAACCTCCTAAGTGAAAGTAATAATAAATGCTTATAAAGGCATTTTTAAAACTCCCTTTAGAAGACAGTGCCAAAATGCTGGAAAATGTTTTAGTGATTTGCAATGGTATTTCGTGTGCTGGAGAAAGAAATGTTTTAGTCCCAAGCCCTCCCCTAAAATGTTGATCTGGACTTGACTGCAGCGTTCAGTGAATAAGAAAGCAGACGGACGAACTTAGGTATCCTGAGGAAATACCCTATACAGGCACACCTCAGAGACACCAGACCCCTGCCACAAAGCGAGTCACACGAATTTTGGGGGGTTCCCAGTGCGTGTCAAAGTGATGTTTACACTCCGCTGCCAGTCTGTTAGTTGTGTGATAGCACGATATCTAAGAAAACAATGTACATACTTGAATTAAAAAAATATAAAACAAAAAATTACAGTGGTAGCATCCAAGATGTTACATACAGATCACCATGCCAGATGCAGTAACCATGAAAAAGTTTGAAACATTTGCGAGAATTGCCAAAATGAGACACAAAGTGAGCAAATGCTGTTGGGAAAACGACGCGATAGACTTGCTCGGTGCAGGGTCACCACAAACCTTTAATCTGTAAAAAAAGCGCAATATCTGCAAAGCACCAGAAAACGAGGTGCACCTGTACAGAGGTCCAAGCCTAGGCCTAAGGAGACTACCGACATGCCAAGTGCACGGGAGGTGAGAGTGCAAAGCCCTTGTGTCCAAAGCCCCAGATAACCGTCGACTGGGGTCTTATACGGCCGCCTAAACTCTTGATGTGAAGTTCAAAAGCAGGCAGCACTGAGCTTCGCGGGTTAGAGGTGAGGGTCATGACTCCTCTTGGGGCCAGGCCAGCACGGAGCGGGAAGCCCAGGGCTCAGGGGCTCTTGGGTGTTGGTACTGTCCCGTTTCTTGATCTGGGTGCGGGTTTCATGAAATTCAGCAAGTTTCTGAAAAGACATCCAGCCGCCCACTTATAATGTGTGCTCTTCTCTGCACGTACCTTCAGCCTCAATAAGACACCTTTATTAAAAGGAGGTTATGCTCTTCCCAAAAGTCTGACCCCACCCAGGACTTGAATTCCTGCCTTTATTCTAGAGTCCCTATATTTTGCTCAAATGCATTGTTTTTTGTTTTTTTTTTTTTTTTTTTTTTTTTTGCGGTACACAGGCCTCTCACTGTTGTGGCCTCTCCCATTGCGGAGCACAGGCTCCAGACACGCAGGCTCAGTGGCCATGGCTCACGGGCCCAGCCACTCCGCAGCATGTGGGATCTTCCCGGACCGGGGCGCAAACCCGTGTCCCCTGCATCAGCAGGTGGACTCTCAACCACCGGGCCACCAGGGAAGCCCAAAATGCATTGTTTTTAAAATAAGAGTGATATTTCTTTTTTTTAATAGATTTTTAAAAAATTTATTCATTTATTTATTACTTTTGTTTGGCCGCATTGGGTCTTCGTTGCAGTGCGGGGGCTTCTCTTGTTGTGGAGCACGGGCTCTAGGCGTGCGAGCTTCAGTAGTTGTGGCACGTGGGCTCAGTAGTTGTGGCGCACGGGCTTAGTTGCTCCGCAGCATGTAGGATCTTCCCGGACCAGGGCTCGAACCTGTGTCCCCTGCATTGGCGGGTGGATTCTTAACCACTGCACCAGCAGGGAAGTCCCAAGAGTGATATTTCTTGACCTTACTATAAAAAAAGTTAAAGTTAAATTATTTCTGATGAGTCTACCACGCTGGGTTTATTTTCTGGCAAGGTTAGTGATTTGTATACAAAGGGACTTTTCTTGGTTCTCTCCTGGAGCAGATGGCTGAAAAATAATAATAATAAAATAAAATTCCAAGTATATTAGGGAGAATTAACCAAAAAAATCATTGCTCTCGGCCACCGGCACCTCATATCAATTCACGGATGAGAAAGCACAGCTTAGTTTTGCCTGTTTAGAGATTTTCTGTAGACAGAATCACAGAGCATTTTGCTGTTTTGTGTCTAGCTTCTTTCAGTCAAAGTTCTGTCTCCAGGATGCTTCGTCCTGTAGCATGGCGCCGGAGACTGTTTATTCTCACTGCTGTACACCGTATTCCATCGTGGGAACGGAGCACCATGTATTGATTGAGTCTGTCTTGGACGGGCCTTTGCTTCATGTCCAGTTTGGGGCCATTATGGGTAGGGCTCTGCTGTGAACCTCCTAGTGCATGGCTTTGAGTGAATATATAAGCATGTTGCTCTTGGGTATGCACCCCTGGGTGCTTTTCACATCGCGTAAGGCAGCCTCACACCCGACCTGTGCATAGGCTTGACTTACTTGCTGGGATACTTAGCAGGTCAAGGTCCCCAGGGCATCCCTCGGGGACCTAGAGATCCCCTAGCTGTCCGTAGGCTTCTCTGCTTTCTGACAAGGAGAAGTGCACAGAGGTGGCCTGAGTCACCCGCAGACACCACCCTGCCTTGTGGCTTGACTTCCTGGGGCTGCTCCCCGCCCACGTTGGGGAGGGTGGCGGACTTGAAGGGAACCCATGGGTCATCTCATCTTTCCAGCCCGTGGCAGTAAGCCTCCCAGAACAGAAAGAAGGGGTGGGGGAAGATCCCTTGCGTGCTAAGCCAGCTCCACTGAGCAGGTAGGGCCGGGCAGCCCCTGCGGGGAGCACCCAGCCCCTGCCCACCTACACGCTCGTCAAACACCTCAGCAAGCTGGTCGAGTGGGAAGCCGGTGATGTCACCGCAGAGCCTGAACAATCAGGCCTTTCATGGCAGGATGATAACAATCAAAACAGTATGTAAGGGCCTGCCACGCAAGAACACACACGCTCATGGCTCATGGGAGGATCTGAAAGCCGAGGTGAAGCAGGTCTTGTCAGGAATACGCCAAGCTCCTTTCACACTCAGCTGGCCAGAGAACGTAGCCTGGAGAGCCAGGCTGCAGGTCGCAAGGACGCTCACTTGCCAATTTTCAGAGAAAACCAGGACTCTCTCTACCACCTCCCCAGGACGCCTCACCTCCAACCCCAGAACTAACCCCTACGCTGAGCATACGCTGTGCTTGGGGTTCCAGCAGGAATGTCCCACTGCACAACTCCAGGGGGTGCCACTCACCAAGAACACAGTGTGCTCCCCGAATTGTGCAACATTGAGTTTCTGAAGCTACTGCCTTTGGAACAAGGGAGCAGAGACCTGGTGGTTCTCAGCTGTTGTTTTTACCTTGAATCCCAGGAGTCTGTCTTGCTTGAGCTAAGCTCCCTAGAAGACTCGACTCCACTGAGCTTAGAAATTCTCAAATAAGATGCACAAGATCAGATGTTTTTCTTGTTCAGTCTGAGCAGTTTCTGGTGTTCAGATATTTGCTGCAGAAGCAAATATCTCACCTAAACTCTCGCTTACTCTCGTCAGTTGTTCTTCACCAGGGGACATTTTGCAGTGTCTGGAGATGTTTTTGGTTGTCCCCGCTAGCAGGATGCTACTGGCATCTAGTGAGTAGAGGCTAGACATCCTACAATGCACAAGGCGGGCCCTCACAACAAAGAATGAACTGGTCCAAAATGTCAACAGTGGCAATGTCAAGAAGCCTGCTGTAGATGGGATGTTCTGACCCCATTAACCCTGGAGGTCACTTGTTAACATCTGCCCCCCTGGCCTTCTCTCCTGTCTACCAGAGTGGGCCAGAGCCTCAGCTCACTGGGCCAGCAGGCATGAGGCAGCACCTGGTTCTCTGCTGGGGCTTCGAGCCCAGGTAACCGTCTGTGTCCACGATGCTTTGATGGGTCCGTGTGAGGCCCAGAGGACCCGAGGCTTATAGAATAGCGGTTAAGAGGACCCTCTGTCACTTCCCAGCTGGGTAGCCCTGGAGACAAGTCGCTGAACCTTGTGCATCACTTTTCCCCATCTGTAAAATGGGGGTAATGATAGTAGGAAACACTTAGGAGGTGGTGGCGAGGGGTGAGGCGTGTTGCTACATGTAAAATGCTTCCAACCACGCCTGAAACTTAGTCACACTCCGTAAACGGCAGACATGATAATCACTCTTATTCCAGCCGGAGGACCTTAGTCTCCCTCTGACGGGCACGGTAACAAAAGAGAAGAGAAGCTGGTTTCCGCCTCAGGTTGTTGCAGTGGGATCTGTGCTGCTCCCAGCACAGGCTTTGTGCTGTTGCCGACCCTCTCTGAAAGCTTTCCCTGAGCTCAAGGCCCGAGACATACATTCTTTTTTTTTTTTTTTTTTTTTTTTCTGGCTGTGCGGCATCTTAGTTCCCCGACCAGGGATCGAACCCATGCCCCCTGCAGTGGAAGCGCAGGTTCTTAACTGCTGGGCCGCCAGGGAAGTCCCCTGGAGACATTCTTAAGTGAAAGGCTTGAGTGGAGACGGCTAAGGCATGGATTTCAAGGGAACCCCCTTCAAGGGTCTCATTCAGCACAGGGGTCGGTCTCCAAAGATGGGTGTGGACTCCTGGGTTGCAACCTCGTACTTGGCCTTGCAGAGACCCCTGGGGTGGAGCTGGGGCATTTAACACTTGTCCTGAAAAGCCGGCAGACTCAGCTGTGCACAGGAAAGATTCTTAGAAGATGATGCCAAGGAGAGACGGGCTTTGACTCCAAAGCATTTTCTGCTCTTGTTTGTGCGTTGGCTTTAAATCGGGGAAGGGGAGACAAGGGCAGGCCTGGACCGCCCTGCCCTAGCATCTCACACTGCTGCTTCCGTCGTCGCTTCTTCCTGTAGCAGAAGCATCTCCCCATCTCTCTCTAGCTATTGAAAGGCTCCCCACCCTTCAAAGTCCATCTTGAGTGCCACCTTCTCCAGGAAGGATTCCCGGATCACCTTCCTCCCTGTAGGCTCTGTGCTTCTCCTATGGCCTTTGGCAAGCTCTGTGCTGTCCTGTAGTCATTTGTAGGCGGGTTTCTTCACCAGCTATTAGGTTGTAACCCCTTGAAGATGGGGGCCCTTCCCAACATCTTCGTGTGCCGCGTGAGCTCTCACACATGGCTGGGGCTCAGTGCTGGATTCTGGGGTCACTCCTGAGAAGAGGGTCCCCCCGGCCGCCAGCTGCTATTGCCAGCCTTGGTTCTGACCCGGAGGTCACAGAATCCGGAAGGGTGGGAAGCATGAGTTGGAGGAGAAATTCGCCTGAGGTCGGAAAGGCCACCAGGCTGCGGGGACCTAGGGGCCTGAGTGTCCGGCTCATTCAGGAGCCTCGGGCAGTTTTCACACAAGCTGCCATTTAAGGAGCGTCCACTCTGGGCTGTGAGCTCTGCCCGGCGGCGTTTCACAGAGACGATCCCCCATCCGCGTCCAGATCCATCCGCGTCCACTCTGGGCTGTGAGCTCTGCCCGGCGGCGTTTCACAGAGACCATCCCCCATCCACAGAAGAGCCCTGACAATGGGGCAGTTTATGCCCGATTTACAAAGTAAACGCAGACGGGCTGCGCCGGGTCTCAGCGGCGCACCTGGGGATGCAGGCAAGTGACACTGCCTGCAAAGACCCTGAACTTCTCTGTGCTTTTGTTTTCTACTAACAAAGAAGGTGTTGAACAAGGGAACTCGGAAGGCCCCGTAGCCTGGGTGACTTTTAACTCTGAGGTGGGGCAGGAGCTGGGAAGGCAGCCCCTGGAGGGAAAGGGGGTCAGGCCTCTTAGAAAAAGCAGAAGCACCTGCCCACTGGGACGGCCTTCCTTCCTGTCGCCCACCTCTTGGGAAGACGAGTATCTGAAGATGAGGGTGGGTAGCACCACCCCGCCCAAGCTGGCAGCCCGGAGGACCAGCATTGCACCTCAGAGGCCCTGGCCATCTGCCCCCACGGGCCGGGAGAGCAAGGAATACGAGAGGCAGTGGAGGGGCACCCTGGGTCTCTGGCTTGCGCCCTTGCATCCAGACTGGGGCGTGAGCACCCACCGCCCCGCCTGCGCCTCCTTGGCATCCCCCATGGGCCCAGCCCACTCTGTCTGCAGAGAGGCAGTACCTGGGGGGGGGAGCCCCGTGCATTCCCTGCCCCCTCCAGGTCCCCCCAGCCCCGGGGTTTCCAGCTGCCTTCTAGCCCCAAGCAGGCTGACCAGTCCCCTTGTGTCCCTACCCCAGACGGAGAGCAGAGTGCCTGCTGCTTGTCACTGCAGGGAGGCCAACCTCTCCTGCCCCCGCCATGCCCGGCCAGCTCGGGGCTGGGCTGGAGACAGAGGGCCACACTCATTGTGGACCGACCTGACGCTCTTGGGGCTGGTGAGGGCTGGAGGGAGATGTATCTGAGGGGTCCAGGAGCGGTTGGAACGCGCGTTAGACCATCAGAAGCGTTGGATAGTGAAAAACGACAACAACAGCAAAACATCATCTGCTCAGCTTCCAAGATTGTGTGCACGTCCTCTGCGGCAAATTAAAATTCTCACCCAAGTTTGCCTCTGCCACCCAGCAGGCTTCTGGGTGCTTCCAAGGATGACCGACCTCATCCCAGTTGGCCCCGGACATCCCCCGTTTCAGCGCCGAACGTCCAGTGTCCCAGGAAACCGGGGCAGTTGGGCACCCCAGTTACCATCACAAAACTCAGACTGCAGTCAGGGAGTCCTGACTTCCACACATTTGCTTACGCTGTGGCCGGGGGAGCTCACCCCTCCCCCGGGTCAGAAGAGAGTGAGGTTTTGTCTTCTTCCTTCCTGCCATTCTCTCTTACATCTTGGCATGTTAAAAAAAAAAAAAAACTCCTAGGAAATGAACTTTAAAAACAGCTGGACTGGGTCTGCCCCTCCTAGAAAATTCAGGTTCTTAAGGGAGAGGAAAAGAGAAGTGTGAACAGTCCAGGCCAAATCCAGCTCCTCTGCAGAGGTAACCCTTCTGGACAGACCCTGGGCTCACCTACCCAGAGCCCCTGCACGTGCAGCCCAGCCCCCAGGAGCCATCACCCCCCCCCACTGCCCCATGACCCCTGCCCTTAACCCTCCCTCCTCCTTCCCCTCTTTCCCCTCTACTTGCTCTCCCCACCCACCCACCGCCCCGGCCCCGTTCTCCCATAGACAAGCCTTTCCTGGCCTTTCCCGGCCCTTCTCACAGGATTCCCTCCCTTGTTGCTCCCTTAAGTCCCGGGGAGCAGGTCACCGTGGAGCTTGACTTGTCACCAAAGGGCAGGGACCCTGTCAGGGACAGCCTGTGGTTTCTTTCTTAAAGAACCCTTCGTCCCCACTTCCCTCTCCCTGCCACTGACTTGCTGAGGTCTGGACTGGTCACGGTGTCTTTGCTCCCCTGCCCAAAAGAACAAAACCCAGGAGGCAGGGGCCTCGCGTCTTCCAAAGGGCCAGGGTTTGGGCTTTTCCTGTTGCTTTTTTTTTTTTTTTTTTTAACAGTTTTATTGGAGTATAATTGCTTTACAATGGTGTGTTAGTTTCTGCTGTATAACACAGTGAATCAGCTGTATGTATACATATGTCCCCATATCCCCTCCCTCTTGCGTCTCCCTCCCTCCCACCCTCCCTATCCCACCCCTCCAGGCAGTCACAGAGCACCGAGCTGATCTCCCTGTGCTATGCGGCTGCTTCCCACTAGCTATCTACTGTACATTTGGTAGTGTGTATAGTGTATATACGTCCATGCCACTCTCTCACTTCGTCCCAGCTTCCCCTTCCCCCTCCCCGTGTCCTCGAGTCCATCCTCTATGTCTGCGTCTTTGTTCGTGTTGCTTCTGAATCCTGTTTGGAATCTTCCTAGCCCATCCTGGAAAAGAAGCCTCTCATTCGGGCTTTCCCTTCCCAAGTGTAAATGATGGACGGGGGAGCCCAGCAAGCCCCATGCCCTGGGGATGCCGGCAGGGGCAGGGTGTCCGTAGGCGTGGAGGCCACGGGGGGAGCACAGTGGGGCTGCAGGAGGGAGTGAGCGCGCCTGGAGCGTCCTGCACGCCCAGCGCCCGTGGAGGCTGCGCGCCCACCCCTGGCAGCCAGTCTAGGCCCCCCCGCTCCTGAGTCAGCTCTGAGCTCGGGCTTCTGAGGGACCAGCCCTGCCACCCTGAGCCCGGCCTCACTGCTGCTGCTTCGCACCTGGACACTCGGGCTGTTACCCCCTATCACTTTTGTTGGTATGTCCTGTGTCCCCAGTCACCCTCCACTTTGATGCTCCTGCGGTTTCCCAGGATCCCCTCCAGCGCCCCGACCTAGTCTGCAGGCCACCTGACTCAGTCACAAGTGGCCGCTGGTGTCCTTGGCTCCCAGCAGGGGCCGGCCCTGGGATGCTCCTTTGGTGGGGTCAGGTAGCAGGGCAGGGGCTCCTGAGTTGGAGGTGGGTGTGGCCACCGCCCTCATCCTCAACCCCTTTGATAACATCTTAGGCCAGTGGTCCTCAGCGCGGTCATCACGTTCCTAAAACCTGCAGACCCGCTGCCGGACACCACAGCTCATCAGAATACCCAGGGGGTTTCGTCCGAGTTCCTGAGCTGATGCAAGTGGAAGAGCAGAATAGAGGGTGTGGAGGGGACTGAACCCTTCCATGGGGTCACCCCCACAGACGCAGAGCACACGGAGGCCAAGGGAACGTGGTGCACCGGTGTGTGTGTGCAAAAGGGACATACACGAAGGCAGGAAGGGCAGAGAAGCTGCAGTCCAGCCCTTGCTGTGGGCTGGAGGAGCCCAGGTGCACTCAGGAGAGATTCCACGGTCGCCCAGTGAGGCGACGCCCTGCTGAGAAAGGCTGGCTGGCAGGATCCCGAGGGTGTGGTACCTGGCTGGGCTGGCAGCCCCGTGCCAGCGCGGGGGCAGGGCCCAGGGGACGTGGCTCACCAGGCGGAGAAGAATGGGGTTTCTGTGTTGCTTATCAGGATGGCGGCTCCCGGGCGGGATGCAAGGAGGTTCCAGAGCCCGCCCAGCGGATGGCTGCCATCAGTCCCAAGTCATGCCAAGGACTTTGAACGGGGGACCCCACCTCCGACTCACTGGCGACACGGGGCGGCAGCTCCCTCCCCGGTTAGGTCTGGGGTGAGTCGCGTGCCTGCCTGTGGACACAGGGGACAGGCGATGGCTTTGGACAGTGAGTCAGCTGCACAGTGCTGTCAGACGAGGGACGGAAGACCTGGACAGACACCTTGACCTTCCTCGTTGAAAGAAACCTTGGACCTTTGCAAAAGGTCAAGGAGCTGGTTGTATCCACTCAACCATTTGGGGGGGCAGTGAAGAGATAGTGAAAAGGTTTGGAGGAGAAAGACGCCGCTGTGAGGGTCGGTCCAAGAAGGTAGGGCAGGGGCTAGTGAAACATTGGCAAGGATTCGCCCTTAAGGTTCACTCCATCACCAGAAATATATTTCAAAGGCTTCCCACTCCTGGAATAGGAGCTCAGGGTCAGCTTCGGCTATGAAAGTGACAGCAGAAGCCTCTAGAAGAGGCTGTATTCCTGCCCAGGGCTGGTGGGCGCACGCTTGTCAGGGTCCTGTAACTTGAGTAAGGCTGGACAAAGTGACCCAAAGCTGGGTTTGGATTCCTAGACCCGGGACCCAGCAGGTGAGAAGAGGCGAGACTCTTGACTCTGATCCCCAAACCAGCCCCCAGCCCCACCCACCGAGGCTGGCTCTCATCCTCCCCCACCCCCCCGACAACAGAGGTGTTTGTTCTCGGGCCTTCTGAGGCAAGAAAGGACACTCTTGACCCTTTTACCCTGCCCTTTAGACTGGCTGGGGAGTGATGGTTAGGGACTCAGAAAGGGAGGAAGCCTAGCTGGCCAGCAGGCCTCACCGCCTTGCACACCTGCCTATTTAAAAAGCAAAGGAGCAGAACAGGAGCTTTTGCCTAAAAATCACAAGCCAGATTTCTCTCTGGACCCTGTCTAACTTCTCCTACTCTCGTTGTCTCCTGTGAAATCGGGGCAGATCTGGGCTGCCGTGGAGAAGGTGCGGGCCAAGGTTCTCTCCCAGCCCTCACCTGGCAGAGGTACTTCTGCCTTGGACAAAATCTCAAGGGTCACCCAGGGGCGACCCTCGAGGCTCGTCATCCACTGAGGACGTCCATACTCAGAAAGGCAGCAGGACAGTCAAGTCCAAGCTCATCAGAGTGCCTCGTAAGCCCTCCCAGCAGCTCATGTCCCTTCTGTGCCAAGGGGAGGATCCAGCTCTGGGCACTTCCTGGGTCTCAGCGGGGATGGACCCCGGAGGTGACCAGGGAAGGATGCCCGCCCAGGGCAATCATGAGTCCGGGGCTCCTGGGAGTTTCTGTGCCCCGTGAGCCGACTGGCCAGCAGCGCGCAGGAGCCCGGTATCAGAAAGCCCTTCACGTTCACAGTGGCTCTCCAGGGAGGTGCACTTGGCCTGTCCAACCTTACAAGGGGTGTAAATGTCTCACAGGAGTGTCAACAAGAACAAATGAACGAGTGCTGGTGGGGATGTAAGCACAGGTGGGCCAAAGTCAGATCTATCTGACGCAGGACTTTGCAAGGGCATGAGTCTTGACTCGGGGCGGCAGGTACTCAGCCTGTCTCGGAAAGGGGACCTGTGAGTTCTTGGAAAGACCTCCCAGCTGGAAAGGGTTCAGCCCCACCCTGGCCCAGCCCTGCTTCCTGAAGCTGAGTCAGTTCTCTTGTTGACCCTGACTGTCCTACAGTCCCATTCTCTGTCACCCCTCCTGTCATCAGCTCACACTGGAACCTTAGTGAAAACGCTCACCTCCACCTCACAATAGACTCTGATTAGGTTCTCAGGACACGCCAGCTCCTGGGTGCCAAGGGCATTAGAGGGCCCGTCCCAGGGCATCACCCTGGCAACCCTGGGATGCCGGGGGTTGTATTGTTCTTTGAATTTCACGGCAGGGGGAATGGAAGGTAGCACGCCAACATATCGTGGGCCCAGGAGTCGAACACAAGAAGACGAACTGCAAAGCCCAAACTTTACTGTGTGCCAGGCGGCGAGGACCTCGGGGCAGTACAGGGGGCTCATGGCCCAGGGTTGTGGTTCCGTCTTGTCGGATCTTTCTGTACCCCTCAGGCATTAGGGCAGGAGTCTGCCAACTCTGCAGCCCGTGGGCCTAATCCAGCCCCCGACCTGCTTTTATAAATAAAGTTTTATTGGAACTCAGCCATGCACTTTTCTTTACATATTGGCTGCTCTCCCACTGCAGTGACAGAGTTGAATAGTTGCAACAGAGACCCGATGGCCCGCAAAGCCTAAAATATTTACTTACTGGCCCTGTTTGCTGTCCTCTGGCTCCTGGGATGAGGTCAGAGCATGTCTGAACCCCTTCCTCTCTAAGAAGTAGAAGGAGAGAGCTGCCTTAGGTAACGTAGGCAAGGATGCCAGTAACCTTGCGGGGGAAGGTCAGCGCCCACTGAGTGGCACCGACAGGGGCCCTTTGTGGACGTGCCAGGTGGGGTGTCTTCCCGTCTGCCCACTTCATCTTATGAAGAGTTTGGCCTGGCTTTGGGGGGCCACGCTCAATGACCCTGTCAGCCCTAAGCCACCAGAACAGTTCCTTTATCAAAAGACTAATAATAATTTTTCAGATGCTCATCGTCACTTTGATGCGCTGGTGGGTAGGTGTTCAGGGGAAGCATCATGAAGTTGTCCAGAAGGGACAGGATGAGAGTTGATTAAAGGAAGCCCGTGCAAGATAAATGTAAGTCCAAGATTCTGGAAGGGTCAGGATCTTCCTAAGAGTCTCCTTGACCTGGCAGCTCCCAGGTGAAGGCTCCCTCCTCCCGAGATGTCTGGAGCTATGAGTCCCGTATGAAGGATGCATGCGTGAGTCGGGGGAATAAAAGAAAACACAGGCTGAGTTTCAGGCCCTCAAACAAAAAGGAGGTGAAATATTAAACACTGGGGATTATCGTAGGTATTCTCTGCTGGAGGTAGAACAGGAGCCCGTGGCCTAATGGAAGTGTGTCCCTGTCCCAGGATCGTGGGGTAGGTGAGTGGGCAAGGAGGCCAGGGTGGGGCCGGCTGCTGGTCGACAGCACTCCCTGGCCGCTGTCCAGAGCTGATGGGCAGCAAGGTAGACGGACGTGAGCACATTGACCGGAAAGCCAAGTGACAGTGGAGTTTCCCTTTTCTATCTAATCCATCCACAACTCCCTCAGGCCACATTCCAGCGTTGCTTGCCAAGTGGCAGCCACATGTCATGCCCTTGAGATCCTTAGTGACCAGGTGAGTCCTCGTGGACCTGTCCAGCCAAGGTAGAATCTCGTCTTGGGAGATACCCTAAAACTGCCTTCCTGTTGCCTTCAGACTGACCCTGTTTCCTTCCCATCTTCCCTTTCCTTCCTCTACCAATGGACATGCAGTTCAGTCATGGTAGTTTGCTGTGTGGGGAATGAGGGTTCTTAATTTATGTGCGCGCCTGGGGACCTCCCTGGGGGGTCATGTGTCGCTTTTGTCCCCGTCTCTTTCTGTTTCTCCTTCCCTTGTACTCCAATACCTGGTTTGTGTGCAAGGCAGGCTCTCGAGGCTTGGCTCCGACCAAGTGACCAATTCACAGAGCCCAGCCCCTAAGTGTCCTGCAGAGGCAGGAGGGCAGAGGGTCACCGTGAGCTCCCCAGGGGCCCCAGGAAGTCCAGTGCCAGTGCCAGACCAGCATGCAGACAGCCCGTGGGCAAGCCCAGCCCAGACCCAGACCTGCGTCCCCATCAGAGTCTGCATCCGTACTTCCTTGTCCCGTTTCTGAAGTTGCTTCTGGACAAAATGTGATCTCTCCATCTCTATGCCGTAACGGAATGGAACCCCCAAAGTGCTGAACACCTCATATGTGCTAGGGACTTCATAGGCATGAAATCAGGTCCCTGGGTGACAGCAGTCCTTCATGGTTGAAGTTAGTGTCCCCACGTGACCCCCTGCACGTTACATACAAAGATCTGAGGTGTAGAAGTTGGATGATGTGTGCAGAGTCGTGCAGCTAAGTGGCAGAACTTGGGTTATCCTAACACGCAGGCTGTGTGCTCCCCACTGTGCTGTAAGGTCCATAAACACGGAGCATCTCCAGGGACCAAGGACAGCGTGAAGCGGGGAGGATCCGTGTCCCCTTCCTCCTCGTGTTCACCTGCACACGTGCCCCGAGCTTTCCCCTTCCCTCACCTGTCACAGGGATCCACTGGGGCCTCTGATACCATAGGAGGGCCTTAGGCAGAGGCCAGGGCCCCCGTCCGTGTGGGCGCTCCGTTCTGGACATCCGCCCTCACGTGCCTTCTTGGTCTTTCAGGAATTTAGCCATTGGAATTGGGATCCAGAATTTCCCGGAGGGCCTTGCTGTCAGCCTCCCGCTGCGAGGGGCTGGATTCTCCACCTGGAAAGCCTTCTGGTAAGTGCTCCAGACGCCCACTGTCAGAGGCCAGGATCGGGTCCGATGTGGAGCTCAGAGCAGTCCTCCTGCGGGCAAGAGCAACCTCTTCTGGCCTGGAAGTGAATCTGAAGCTTCTGGAAACACCAACAACCTGGTTGAATGCTGCACCCCCAGAGCTGGGAGAAGCCTCCAGAAACTCATCTCTTGACCTTCAGCCCGTGTTTCCTATTTCCAGAACCCCTCCAGGGATAGACACGCCCCCTCTGGGTGGGGTTTTCTCTCTCCCTCTCTCTCTCTCTCTCTCTCTCTCTCTCTCTCTCTCTCTCTCTCTCTCTCGTGGGGAGAAGCAAGGCAGACCTTGTGTCCACTCTCCATGTCCCGTATGCCCTAAGGAGGCTCGCTCACCGCAGCCTGTCCTCAAGAGTCATCGCATTAGCTCCCGCCGTGGCCCTGGTCACAGCGAAGACCAGGATTATGTGAACAGCGTCTGGGCAGGTGAAGCTGTGGTGCTCACGCCTCGCGTTTTCACAGCCCCAAAGGGCTTTCAAGTCCGTTCCCTAATTTTACCTTTTCAGTGACCTGTAAGGTAAGGCCCCAGGTCTCAGAGGAGGGGATCATGGCCCCGAGTGTCAGCCAGCCGGCTCATCAGGCGGTGACGCCAAGGCTGCTGCAGGCTCTTCTGCCCCTCGACTCAGGACTCTGAGCCTCAGAGCGCCTCTTTATTGGAGGGGCCACTGCTCTAGGATGTATGCCGAGAGCACTCAAGAGCTGCTCATAACAACAGTTAAAAAACGCCTTCCAGGGCTTCCCTGGTGGCACAGTGGTTGAGAGTCCGCCTGCCGATGCAGGGGACGCGGGTTCGTGCCCCGGTCCGGGAAGATCTCACATGCCGCGGAGCGGCTGGGCCCGTGAGCCATGGCCGCTGAGCCTGCGGGTCCGGAGCCTGTGCTCCGCAACGGAAGAGGCCACAACAGTGAGAGGCCCGCGTACCGCAAAAAAAAAAAAAAAAAAGCCTTCCATTTTATAGGGCCTTGTGACTTACAAGTTTTTGCATATACTTAAATCATTTTAGTTCCATCCTGTGTCATCTCTTTCTCCGTTGCTGGAGACTACGGAATAGAGGTTTCGGGGGAAGGGCAGAGAAACATGGCCCTAGAAATTTTTTTCAAATGTGAGTTCTGTGAGCCCGGAAGCCGTGACTGCCATCTCATACAGGAGAGACTCCAGGGGCAAGGAGGGGAGGGGAGGGGGGTATCTGTGGTCAGTGTCCAGACCCTGAGATTAAAGTGTTTGTTTAACTGGACACACTCACGAGCTGCAGAGTCTGCAGGCCCGTGCATGTGAGCACGGAGCCGGGAAGCAGTGGCCCCTTGGAGGGTGCTGCAGAGCAAACAGTGTCTCCCCCGTGCCCACCATCTGCTCCTGGCCAGGAAGAAGCGGGGCGAGGTGGGAGTTCACAGTCCTATCCTGTCATCTGCGGAGGAATGGAGGGGAAGTTGTCTCTCACCCCCATTTTACAGATGAGGGGACTGAGGCTCGGAGCCAATAATATCTTGCCAAGTGCCCACGGCAAGGAACAGTGGGAAAGATGTCCCAGCGCATTGTCTATCGGTGTCCAGCCTGTCCAGGAGTCTCTTGGCGGTAGGGCTTAGCCGTGGGGTTCAGGTACTGGCTTACCTCCTGGCACTGAATTATCAGGGCTCATGTGGGCTGCTGTTTTAATCAGGGCTCATGTGATTTCATCCTATAGAAACCCACTCTCACTAGCTCAAATAAAGGGAGTTTTTGAAAGGAGAAATCTCACCTTAATCCAAGATGGAGGGTAGTGGGGCCAGGCCCTCACTATATACATGGCCAGGTAGGTCCACCTTGTCGGCAGAGGTAGGTGGGTACAGCTCCTTCAGAAGGAGTGCCGTTGTGGCCGGAACCCCCAAAGATACCAGGCACAGCGGTCCTTGGGAAATGTCCGTACCACTCCAGTCAAGTGTCCTATCCTTCAGAAGACAATGTAGCCATCAACCGGTGAGTGGGTATATAACATGTGGTGTGTCCACACAGCGGGATATTATGCAGTCATCAAAGGAGTGAAGCACTGATAGTTCTTACAACGTGGACGCACCTAGAAAACAGGATGCTAAGTGAAATAAGCCAGTAAAAAGGATCCCCTATTGTATGACTCCGTTTATAGGAAATGTCCACAGTAGGCAAGTCCCTGGAGACAAAAAGCAGATTAGCGGTTGCCAGGGGCTGGTGGGAGGGAGGAATGGGGAGTGGCTGCTAGTGGCGGTGGGGCTTCTTTCTCGGGATAATGAAAATGTTCTGGAATTAGATGGTGGTGAAACGGTTGCACAACCTTGTGAATATACTAGAAACCACGGAACTGCACACATTAAATGGGTGTGCCATTTGGTATGTGAATTATATCTCAGTAATGTCATTATTTTAAAAGGACACTGTGGAAAACTTAAGACTCTAAAATAAACCTGGGAGGGGTGTCTCCTGGAACTCTGTAATAGGGAGTTGGGAAAGGAGACAGAGGTGGTGTAAAAACAAACAAAACCCAGCGAAGTGCTTTGGCACTGCCGTGCCGATGTGATGTGGAAGACAATGCATGGTTTTCTAGAGCTGAGTCAGCGGTCTGAGCATGCCTGTGTCTGCTTGACCCTCCCCGCGGCGGGACGTGTCTCTGTTCTCTCCTTAGGTACGGGCAGCTCAGCGGCATGGTGGAGCCCCTGGCCGGGGTCTTTGGTGCCTTTGCCGTGGTGCTGGCGGAGCCCATCCTGCCCTATGCTCTGGCCTTTGCTGCCGGCGCCATGGTCTATGTGATCATGGATGACATCATCCCCGAAGCCCACATCAGGTGGGAGAGCTTCCCCTCCCCCATCTGTCCTTGTCTCTGTCCCAGCCCGGCTGGCCCCCACCTCTAGATCTGCCCTGTCTTTACTTGCTACTCTGTTCTTTACTCCCACCCCTTCCAGCCCCTTCCCAAGATCATCCTCACCACCCCCCCCCCCCCCCCACCAACTGTGTTCTTTGAAACTAAAAGAGGAATAACGGGCAGTCGGGTGGAGAGTCAGACCAGGTCATACTAGGCAGTGGCATACATGCCCTGCCCTCTACCCTCAATGAAACAGACTATTATTTTCTTATATTCTCTCTCTCTCTCTAGATTTTTCTGGGGCTGGAATGAGGGAGAAGTGAGCTGTTAAACGTTGACCACAGCTATTCTTTCAGGTTCTCATTGTCTAGCTGCAGGCCAAGTGTTGGGGTTGGAGGGTTCCTCTCTGTTTCATTTTGGTTTTTATAGAAAAATGATTTTGAGGCTAGTATTCAAGGTCAGATTACATAATATCTTCAGGAAATCGTTGCTGCTTTTTATTATTCAAGCATGGATTGCAGAGCCATGATAGGTGACCTTGAGTAAGTTACTTACTTCTCTATGCCTCAGTTTCCCCACAGTAAAATGAGGATAATAATAGTACTGATTTCATGTGTTTATCCTTTGGTATTACATGAGATAGTCAGTTTGCCTGGCATATATATAGTAAGCCCCAATAAATGATACTTATTATTTATTGAAGTATAGTTAATTTACAATGTTGTGTTAGTTTCACGGGTACAGGAAAGTGATTCAGTTACACATAGATAGATAGATATTCTTTTTCAGATTCCTTTCCATTATAGGTTATTACAAGATACCGAATATAGTTCGCTGTGCTATATAGTAGGTCCTTGTTTATTTTATAAATAGTAGTGTATCTGTTAATCCCAAGTCAATATTATTATTATTAATGGTAGTAGCGTCTTTCTCTTGGAATTGGACGTTGTGGAGGATGCTTTCAGCCTGGACGCTGTCCCGCAGTGCATCAAAGTCTTCCTTTTCTTCCTTTCCTTCCCTCCTAGTGGTAATGGGAAACTGGCATCCTGGGCCTCCATCCTGGGTTTTGTGGTGATGATGTCGTTGGATGTTGGTCTGGGCTAGTTGCTGAAGTGCCTCGGACCCCAGGAAAGGCAGCACGAGGAAACGGCCGGGATTGGCTTCTTCAGGACCACAGCCTCTTTCTTCACATCAAAACGTTTTTCCTTTCTCTCCTTTTTGTCTCATTACGCTGATTGACTCTGATCATGACAATTTTTAGTTTTCTTTTAAGGGAGATGGTGGTTTTATTTGGAATTTCCGGTAGTCACAGAACTACAGATATTTGCTTGGCCACTACATGGACTCTTTCTTCGGTGGGAAAACCAAGGACCTACAGATCAGGGAAGTCTCTGCTTTTGCACCTTTGGTCTCCCTCACTGGACTCAGTGGCAACTCCTCAAGGTCACCTACAGAAGCAAGCTACCAAGAGAGAAGTCTCCCAAGCATCTTTGCCTAGTGACTCAGAGCAGAGTGGCCAGGACAGCTCTTGTCTGTCCTTCCCGATCTTTTACCGTTGATCCTCTGTCCATCAAGACTCAAACAGGAGCATCGTGGACAAAGCAACCTACTTCCCAAGGCCCAAGGAGGAACATACCTTCTTCTGCCTCCCTCGAGGGGGAGGCTGCATGGGGTGAGACACAGACAAAGGGAAGAAAAGCAGCTAGTCTTTCTCTTTTTTTAAGGCAAAGATTGACACTATTGAAATTAAGGGAATTAGGACAACCGTGAACACACAGTGAGCCCTTTGAAAAGAGGACAGGGTGGAGCTTTGATCAGAGACCTCTGCTCTCTCTGGATTCCAAGAGCAAACCGGTTTGCCTTGGTTTCCAAGTCCCCTAGACATGTGTTTTGATAAGCTTATAGGCTTCATTTTTCTAAGAGACTTGGGGACACCAGCAAACTGCTAGAACTCAACCCCTTCATTTACTTATGGAGGGAGCCACTTAAGCTCATTTAAGTGAGCAAAAGACATTTGGAATCTTCACTGGGTCCTTCTCTGTTGACTATTCGGTAACTTATAACCTGACCCAGAGCTCTTAAGCTGCTGTGTTGGATTTTGGCCAGAGAGCTCAGGATAAGAAAGGAAAAGGGGTAGGAAAAGAAGAGGTATTTTTACCATTTCCCTTTTAAAGTAAATTTGAGACAAGTCATCATTCTAAAATGACCCTAAAGAATGACTTGAACGAGACTACTCCCTTATCCACACAGCTTCTCCATCAGGGGTGACATAACTTGTCTGCTTCCAGCATAGCTAAGGCCTGCCGTCCTCACTGGTCGTAGGAGCCTTCGGGACCTTGAGTGGGCGCTGCTGACAAGGCAGGCAGCCCAGGAGGCAGGTATTCAGACGCCGTGTGATCAATGCCTGCCCTGCGTTTACATGTCCCAGTGCTGCCAAGGGTGAATACTCTGTTCTGGGAACGCCCTATAACCCTGCGCTAGATCTATGTTCGTTCCTCCGGAGCACTGATGGTCACAATTGAAGACACATTCAGAGGTTTGATTGGTGGAGAATCGTTGGTTTGGTGGTTGGCATATGGGTATTTCTATGTCTTTGTATGTCGTTCTACATAATGCAGACTTCTTTCTGATGGACAAGACCTCATAACTGTGATTAATTCCAATAAAGGGGATATTGTTGTGGATGACTGTGCTACGTCCAGTCCTTTTCAAAAAGCTGCTTCTTTCCAGGGTTGATCATATAAGAGCTAACTAAAGTTAGTCCTAGTATCTACCCTACCCAACACCAGGAGAAGCAAAGGAAGGAGTTCACACGAGAAGGGCTAGCTAGATTTATGGTTGCAGACAACAGCATCCAACTCCAGCTTACTTAGGCAAAGAATTTAATGGAAGGTTATCAGGGAGCTCATAGGATCTATAGAGAATCGGGCTTGAAAATGGGTTGGATCCAAGAAAACTAGAGGTCTGGGACTATGGCCCAATCGCATCTCAAAAACAGCTTGATTTGGAACGCCATGGTCCCTCAAAACTGGACCATTACTCAAACTGCTACCATCACCACCATGGGAAGGAGCTCTAAAGTGACCCTGATTCTCTGTGTCCTGGCTTCACGTTCAGCGTTCTGAGCAGGGCAGGACCATCTAGCTGGCAGAGTTTAGATCCTGTGCCCAGGAACTAACCGGTTTTGTCCTCTTATTAAGACTCACATAATAATGGATTTTCCAGTTTGGGGAATGAGTTCAGATGGTGGAGAGCCAAAAGAAGAAAAAAATAAGTTTATGACAGCCTCACTCTTTTGCTGTTCGACATCTACATATACTTTGATTCTTCGATTTTGTCTTAAAAACAAAAACAAACAAACAAAACTTCCTGCTTAGATAACGGAGCTGTCCCGAAACTTCAAAATTCCCCTTTCCCCCAGTGGCTAGCCGCCCAGTGGTGGAACACTCCCTTCTTGGATTCAAACAGTCGTAACCAGGTGGAGCCCAACGTTGAAGAGAGTGTGTCATTTGGTAAAATGCAGGTGGCACCATCTCCACTCTCCCTTCTTCCAGACCTGCCTAGTCTGGCTACGGGAGAAATAACACCACATACTGAATACTCATTCTGAACAAACACCCATCTTAGCCAACAGTATCTCAGCCTCATTAGATATTGTCTCCTAGCTAGTCGTAAAACCAAATCTTTAAAAATTCGTGTCACAGTTCAAAACAGATGATTGCTTCTGGATGGTGGGATCAAATTCAAAGGATATCTGTCTGTTGCCTCCCCTGTTTGTAAAGTGAATCCCTTGGTCAGAACTAATGTTATAGGATGCCACGATGATAGGACGGATGGGAAGGCTATTCTAAATCCAGACATATGAGCCTGCCTCTTCCATAACGGAAGAGGTCCAAAGTAATCAGTCTGCAACCAAGCAGTGTGTGGTACCATTGGAGTGTCATCAGTATCCGGGGTCAGGGGTCAATCACCGATCCTATGTGCACCCATTGGCCAGGTCTGACGGATGATGGACAGCCAAGTGGTTGAATCCATGCATTGTTCCATCTTTGGCAACATGGCCACTTTTATTCTTGAATCAGTTGAGAAAGCAGCTATGTCCCCGGGGAAAGAAACTGTCATTCGTAGATAGTCTCGGCCACTTAATTAGTAAGAGGCTCCTCCGCAGTGGAGACTATGGGTGACCTTTCACTCAAGGGACAATTATTTCCACACTTGCCCCTTCCTGAGGGGCGCAGCCATCTCTGCCTCCCCAAACGTCTGTGTCACCAGACCTCTAATCTTGCTTCTTTCCAGTGCTTGACCATTTGGCCAGACCATTTGTCGCAGTTTATAAACTGGTGTAGCTTCTTGCATCAAATCCATCTTTCCTTCCAGGCAAAGCGGACGTAGAAATGTGTGCTTAGAATTCCAGAAGACTGGGAGGTCTTCTCTTCACCCTCTACCCTCTGTGGAACTCTAACACCACAGCAGTCCATTTCTAGATGGGGCCGCCATATCAGCAGAGCCATTGGTAAACTAGGCTCAGCAGTTTTTCCTCTCTCAGTCACTTGGAAACTGTCTTTTTGTAAAGCTGCTAGCACCACTTACCAGGACTGCCTCTCGTCTCTCAGATCCCTGACTGTCTGATGGCAGAAACATCTCATTCCCTCAAGGCTTTGCCTTTGATGGACACCTTGACTCATCCCAGGGGACTGGTATGGGACGTGGGGAAGGGGGGGAAGGTATGGGCGTCTGGATCTTCTCTGGGGACATTCTCATCCTGCCGTGCTGACGGTGGGACCGGAAGGCCGTTGGTTAGGCTGCGCCAGGCAGGGTGCTTCCCGCCCTCGTCATCTCCTTGAGTCCTCCTTGACTTCTATATTATAACCGCACTTGAACAGCGAGGCCGGGGAGGTCCCGGAATCTTACTTGCCAGGGTGGTGCTGGGCAGCGGCAGAGTCGTTTCTGCTTTGCGCGGAAGACGCCCCAATTGACTTCCCGACCCCCCTCCTTAGGGCTTTCTTGATGCAACGTCCTGCACACCTCCACCTTCCATAAAAGTTGGTTGAATCCGTGGAAGGTGGCTAAGTGGGAGCCCAGGGGCTGTTCGCCTTTTTTTTCCTTTTAAATTGGGGTATGATTACACATAGGAAAGACACCGATCTTCTGTGTTTACAGCACTCAGGGTCGGCCCTGCGGCAGGGTCTTCCAGAGGCGCGGGTTCCCCAGCTCTCGGGTCATCTCCGCCTGCCTACTGTCCTGGGCCCGACTGGCCTGCCCGCAGGTGCGCTCCCAGCCCGGCCGCGCGTTCCCGGGGCGCAGCGCAGAGGATCTCCCGCTGGTGCCCGGGCGCGGCGCTGTTCACCTGCTTGGGGCGGGGGCGGGCCCACGGGGCGGGGCGGGCCCGCAGGTGGGCGGGGCTTCGCGCGCACGCTGCCCGCTGCGTTCCCGGCGCCCTGGGACCCGCCTCCTTCCGTCGTCCGCCCGCGGAGGGTCGCAACCATTTTCCCGTGTGACGCCGCTGGGCTATCGCGGGGCCAGTCCACTCCACCAAAGGGACCCCTGGTTTCCCGGGGCTCCTGCCGACTGCGGCTGGTCACTCCCAGCTTGTCTCCTCCGATGATGGACCCGGGTTTGGGTGAATTTGGAGTTTGTGTAATTTGAGGAAAAACAGTACTCGAGTACAAAACACAAAATTAGGCCCAAAGCTTTGGAGGGGCGCCTGTGAGCCAGCGTCCTTGCAGTTCAGGCTTCGCTGGCTTTAAGGTAGGTGCACCTCTGGTCCCCGTGCGTGCTTTCAATTTACTCCGCTTGCCTGGGGGGCGGGGAGGCCTGCAGTCCTAGGGGATTTCGAGGCGTCAGCAAACACACTAGTCCTCTGTAGTGGATTCACGTTTTGACCATCTTTCTAACACAGCTCAGCCCTGCAGCGTGTTCCTAGCAGGAGGAGGTTCCTCCAGGCGGGTTTAGTTCTTCCTCCTGGAGGGTGGACTGGTTCCCCTCCCTCCAGCAAAGGGGCCTTACATGGCCACCGTCTGTCCCCAAGAGCTGTCACTGAGAGGTCTGCAGCTTCTGTTGGGGCTGCACAGCCTCAGGGCCCCCCAGTATCCTTAGAGCACTTGCTACTGCCTTCTGTTCCAAGACATGGAAGACGTGGGTGGATGGATGAGCTAAGAGGGCAACGGGATTTTGTGGCCCAAAGACAGGCACATACGATTCTTTGTGCAGGGTAAACCTTGGAACCTGTATCCCAGCATCCCTGCACCCCATGATCCTTCCCCTAGTTAGAAGATCAGACTGGAAATTGTGTGGGATCTTTTCTGATGTAGCCCCCATTCTCTGGCAAACTACGAGCCGTAAAATTAGTGTCTCTCACTGGCCTGTCTCCAACCAGCAGGGAGGGGTATGGATCTAGGCTCTTTGGAGCTGGTGAGGACCCAGCCCTGGGGATTAAGGCCAGGCTAGCATCTCCCTCCAGTGATGCGGGAGCCATGACCTCCAAGAAGCCCAGGATGTGCCAGGGAAGAATGAAAATACAGCACAAGCTGGGAGGGTGGCGGGGACGGTGGGGTGGGGGAACGTGCAGAGAGGGGAGGCCCTTAGCCGTTTTTTTTCAGCTTTCCAGATGTGCGGTAAGGGTGTGACAGGTGTCTCGGACCATTGCCTTTTAGGAATAGAGTTCACTATGCACTGGGGTCTGCAGCCTACGTTGGTCACTACCACACCCTGGAAGGTGTCCCATGGAAAAGAACAATGAACTGATGTAAGGTTAGTACTTAGGTTTATACTTCATCAAAGGTTTTCTTGAACAGGAACCTGCTCCCTTCCTGCTTTTTCAGTGAAAGTGCTGATTGAACTTAACATGTGAAATTATAAGGAACGTAAAAGCATTCGTGTACTACAAGCCTACAGTACAGGTTGAAGGAAAAAAGACGGCTCTTAAATAAACGGTTCGTGAATCTGCAGATTTCTTCCACGTAGACTTTGGTCACTTGGTAGGAGAGGGTCGTCGTATTAGTTCTCTGCTGTTGTATAGCAAGCGAGCACAAACTAAGTGCAGAGATGTCTTAATTTTGGTCACTGCCTTTAGTTAGATTTAGGAGCTTGTGCAAATCAGCTCCCAACATGATGAATTCCATGGCCATGGATATCTAAGGCTCAGCTATTGGCTACACTTTGCAGGCCAAAGGAAAGGATAACAGTACCCCCAAAACAGAGTCCACTAACCAGATCTATAAGAGCGTATAGACCTAGAAGTTCCCAAGGGTTTTTTTATATATATACCTTACATTCAAAATGTGTACCATAGACTTGTATGATAAAAAGAACAAAAATCTTGTAGGTCAAAGTGAAGCCTTAACTTTCTTGCTTTGGAACCCAAACTTGAACACAAAGGAGATGTTTCAGGTCATCTGGCAGAGGTGAGAAGGGATTATGCTGTGGAAACCAGAAAGGTTCATGAACCCATATGGTCCTCCTTCCTAAGAGCTGTTTCCTTACCCAGTAGGTTATGCCCGCTTGGGGGGAGGAGGTGATGTAGGTGTGTATTTATTTAATGTAGAATTCTTGGCAAATGTAAAATTCTTGGCAAACCTGTCAGGTTGGCAGGTGCTGAAAAGTAAAATCCTCTTTTTCCAAGCCAGAAAAACTCGGGTGCCAGTTTCCCGTCCTTCTCCTCACGGCGCCACCAGGCAGAGGGCCACTTCTCCTAGCACTCGGGGGACCCAGGCACCAGACACAGTGACAACCTCTGGCTGGACGACACAGCCGTCAAGGTTAAAGGGAGAGCCGGGTTAGATCTTTTCCTCAGGGGGCTCTGTCATCCTGAATATTTGTTGTGAAAGGCCAGGACGCAAAGGGGTGCATGGTTTAAGCTCATCTTAAGGTTAGGGTTGTGGTAGGGCTGGCGGAAAAGGGCAGGTAGGAAAGGAGAGAAGGAAGTTAACGGGGATGCAGTTGGCAGCATCGCCACTGCTGGAGAAGTCTGCTGCTGTAGGCCTGGACGCCCAGACAACCTGGCTTTGGGAAAAGGCAAGATTCCCTAGGGGAGCGCCCTTAGCATTCACAGCGCTGACTGCTCATCTGCACGAGAGGTGACAATGCAGAGAGCACGCCATCAGCCTTGGCAGGGGAGCTCCTAGCAGGGCTTTGTGGTTTGGAAAAGTGCAGTAAGCAAGTAGGGAACAGGGCTCCCCCGGAAACACGCCCTTCTCTGCCACACCCAGGTGCCTCCCACTGTCAGCTCAGCATCCACTTCCTCCCTCCTTTTACTGGTCAGGGAGGCTGGCCCCAACCATTGGGCCCCTGGAGTTATGACCCATCAGCACCTGATGCTGTGTTGCTGGGTCACTGACTTCCTGCGTTGCCCGTGTCTCATGCATGGGTCAGTACCATTCCTCATTTAGATTTTGTTGGCAAGTATGAAGAGGGATCAAGCCAGCTCAGGGTGTTAGATGCTTAAATAAGTTGAGAAGGTTAGGATTTTGCCAGTGAGAAGGAAAGCTAGCGCCTATGCATTCGGATGTCAAGGTGTTACGATTCAGGCGTTAACTGGTGATTTTTGATATTAACCCTCTAATCGCCACCTCAATCCGCTAAGAACAGAAACAGCCCGAGGAAAAGATTCGGCAGATACTGTTAGCATGAGCAATGTACCAGTTAAAAATGGAACCGCCGCTCTCTCAGAACTCCTACAGAAGTAATGACAGTGTCCTTCAGGCTGTTGTGATGCTTTACCTGGGAGGACTAGGTGATGAAGAGTGGTTTTTGCCCGTCATGCTAGCTAGCCGATCTGCCCTTCTGCTCAGGAAGTCTTTATGACATCTCCTTTATTTTTCTCCCTCCCTCCCTTCCTTCCTTCCTTCCATTTATTGACGTATACTTGATTTACAATGTTTTCTTAATTTCTGATGTATAGCACAGTGATTCAGTTATATGTATATATACATTCTTTTTCATATTCTTTTCCATTATGGTTTATCCCAGGATATTGAATATACTTCCCTGTGCTATGCAGTAGGACCTTGTTGTTTATCCATGCTCTATATACGAGTTTGCATCTGCTAATCCTAAACTCCCCGTCCGTCCATCCTTCCCCACCCCCGCCCCCTTGGCCACCACCAGTCTATTCTCATGTGTGACGGCTTCTTTAAAACCATCCCTACAACTTCGATCACAGTGTGTCCTGAGTTTAGGAACTGCCTTCAGTCGCCCGAGCTCTACTCTGTGACATAAGTCTGTACTACGGCAGACGTATTTCGGGAGTCAGTGTCACTAGATGCTGCTCTGGAGTCCTACCAGAAATGCTGAGTGGTGCATTGTCCAACATGAGCAGGGACTTCCTCCCCTTTATAGTCTGGTTAAAAAAACCCAAACCACGTCTCTTTTAGCCACTACAATGTAAAAGCAAGGCCAGGTCTGATCAGTTGCCTTACAATGCCTATGTAAGTTCTTAACACTGGCAGATTTATTCTCTACTCATTTTTTTTCTCTTTGAAGTCTGTTTTTTGTTCAACTTTTTATTATGAAGAATTTTGAACCTACACTCAAGTAAACAGAAGGGTGTCCTGAACCCCATGTATCCACCACCCAGTTCTGACAACCATCTCCCCCTCGGCCAGTTTGGCCCCCTTCACCTCCGTCTTCCTCATTATTTATTTATTTATTTTTGTATGGGTGTTGGTTGGTTTTTTTTTTTAATAATTTTTATTTTGTTTATTTATTTATTTTTGGCTGCTTTGGGTTTCTAGTTGGAGCAAGCGGGGGCTGCTCTTCGTTGTGGTCGCGGGCTTCTCATTGCGCTGCCTTCTCTTGTTGCAGAGCATGGGCTCTAGACACACGGGCTTCAGTAGTTGCAGCATGGGCTCAGTAGTTGTGGATTGCAGGCTCTAGAGCACAGTCTCAGTAGTTGTGGCGCACGGGCTTAGTTGCGCCGCGGCATGTGGGATCTTCCCGGACCAGGGCTCGAACCCGTGTCCCCTGCGTTGGCAGGCAGATTCTCAACCACTGCGCCACCAGGGAAGCCCTTCCTCATTATTTTTAAACAAAGAAACAAAAAAAGCTGAGACATTTTATGCATAAACAGGTCCGCATGTATCTTGAAAAGGAAAGGTTTTTTCTTAGACACACACAGAGGAACATTATATAATTTACTTTAAATATTGTATATGTCTTACTCCCTCTCTTTAAGTTGAGCAGTGGCCTTGGGTCAAAAACAATAAAATATGACCCAATATGATTCAGCTCGGATATCCTGTATTGCTAAAGGAATTTGTGCTTTTCTCAAAACTCATTCACTTTCTCATTTCCTTCCCGTAAAGAAGCCTGTGGGGTAAAAGCCCGGGGAGTGGGGTCCGGGCAGTGTGGCTGAGTCGCTGCTAATTGTAGCTCTGAACTCGCCTGGCACACACGGCCTGGGCAGGTGGTGCAAACGACCCCACCACAGAGGGACACACTCCTCTCCCGTCCCTTCTCTCTGTGTTGAGTGCTGGGGCCAACCTAGGATTCTGTGAAGAAACAGTTGTGTCCAAGGAAAGCGCTTGTGTATTCCCAGCCACAGTGCCTGGCGGTCACGTGGATGGAGAGTGGGAAAGGAGGGGCTGGCCGGACGGAACAGGGCCGCCAGGGATGCTTCGCAAAGCTTGTCGCAAAATACACATATAACCTGGGCAGCATCCGCAGAGGCCACTTCTGGTTCTCTTAGGACACAAAGCCCCCAAACTTCTATAGAGCCCGCCACCTCTCTGGCTACAAAGGACAGAGTTACACCTTTCTGGCTGGTGTCACATCTGTAGGGAGTCTCATTCGGGAATTCAAACTTCCATCCTCCCTCCTTCCCGGGCAGCGTTCTGGGACCTTAAACTTCTGGCCACGTGAGCCAGGGGTGGGGACGCGCCCTGCACACGTGCCCATCCTCTGTGCCCGAGTAGCTGGGAGATCCCTCTGCCCACGTTTTTTCTTAATGCATCTCGCTCGGGGCTGGTTTTTAGAAAGGATGCATCAGAGTTCCAGGGACACCTTCTCTGGCCCTGCTTGGCTTCTGGGACTGAGAGCTGGTGCCCTGCCCTCCCCCCGCCCCGCCCCCAGCTTACCCGGGTCCCCACCCCGGGCTTGTTGGAGGTTGACTGACACTTTGCGTGTCAGCTCGAGCTGCCTGCTGGAAGCCTGGGGCTTTGCCGGAGAATGTGGATCGTAACTCGCATTGTGTGCATCGAGGGCCCTGACAGGCGCTGATGGATTTGGCCTCCTCGCGGATCCCGAGAGCTCTGGGCAGGGACAAAGGGGTGCATTGTTTGGTGGGGCAGGCCCCTGCCTGCAGACCCACTCATTTGCCTGATGGTGGAGACAGGTGTATCACAGGCTCAGCGTGCCAGAGCGACACTGGGTGATTAAGATCTTGGCTTTGTTCCCCAGGGCCAGGCTTAGAGGAGCAGATGTGCAGAGAGGAATGGCCGTGGTCACTCTCCTCTCCCTGGAGACTGGCCCCTGACTCTTCTTCTCTTAGTTTGCTCTTTGGGGTGCTTCTCCTAAAAACAGCAAGTTGTTGGGACGGGAAACTTTGGATCCTGTCCTGACCTCTTGCGCTTTTTAGCTGCATGGGGACGAGGGGGGCACTGCACCTCCTTACCTGTTGAGCAGAGGCTGTGCTTCCCGTTGGCGCCCTCAGGGACCATTTCCCATCTCCCAGGAGACTCCTCCAGCCTGACCCACCCCAGCCAGGGAACATCGCCTGGGTAGGTGTTTTCCTTGCACCTCTGGGTTGTTGCCATAGTGCTCCAAACCATTTTCATCGTTTTTAAAATTACAACCTTATTTTTATTAAGGACCAGGTAAATGAAGTGTAATCAGTCAAACAGTGTGATAACATTTTTAAAGAAGTGCAGCCATGCTCTGCCTTCCTCTTCCTCAGCTGGGAATCTCTTTCCATTTCCCCCTCCTAACATTTCCCAACACCATGCTTGTCCTCGCGTCGCTCCCTGTTTTGGTTTCAGACATTATCTGTCGACTTCTTACCTTGGAAAGTGACAGTTCCCTTAGCTTTCCATTGAGCTTCATTCAACAAAAGCCTCCCTACGGAAGCTTCACCAAACGAGGGTATGTTTCTCTCTCGTAATTTAAAATGTGATCGAGGTCCAGTCTGGGATTGGAGCAATGGCTCCGTGGTGCCGTGGGGGGGCCCTGCGTCCTCTTACCTTTTCTGCTCCGTAATCCTTAGCGTGTGCCTGCCTTACATCTGCTCTCCCCTTTTTCCTGAATAAAATGACCCAGATTGTGTACAAAGCTGCAATATGCCCCTTTTGGTAGACAGAGATGCCTACGTCCTAAGCCCCAGAACCTGGGAATGTCTTCTGTTACAGGCTAGGGTGAGTCCAGGCTGCAGATGGAGTTAAGGTCGCTGATCAGCTGACCTTGAGATGGGGAGATTCTTCTGGATTCTCTCCATTGGATTGTGGGTCCAGTGTAATCACATGGGTCTTCATCAGCTGGAGAGGGAGGAGGGGAGGGCGGGCAGAGTGATGTGATGTAAGAAAGACGGACTGGTCATTGCAGGCTTTGAAGATGGAAGGGGCCATGAGCCAAGGAATATAAGTAGTCTCTAGAAGCTGGAAGAGGCAAGAAAAGGATTCTCCCCGTCGCCTCTGCCGAGACTCCATGACCTTCTCTCCTGTGTTGCTGTTGAATAGTTTGATGCTATTTGGATTTCTGGTCCTTTGTACGGGAGATCTCTGTCTCTGTCTCCTTTCTTTCCCTCCTACCTCCCTCCTTTGAAGGTCTTCTTTTTATTCCTAATGAGCTGAAATTTTATGATACAGGATATTGGCGTGGGTCTGTTTTCATTCTTTGTTCTGGGCCCTTGATACCCCCTTACAACCTGGAAACTCATGTCCATTTTCTTATATTATTTATTTTCCAGTTTTCTGCCCTTCATTTTTTCTGTTTCTCTCCTGGAATTTTTCTTTGTTGGGTCTTGGCACCCCTGGCTTGACCCTCATTCTTATTCCTCTGGATTTGCCCGGTCTTTTTATGTCTCTTGGTTCTCTTAACACTGTATTCCAATTCCACTAGTGATTTTTTCTCTTCAGTTTCTGCTGTGACATTTGTAATTTCCAAGGGCTCAAACTGCCATAATAATTCTTCTTGGGGTCTCTTGTTCTTATTTCTGGGATGCAGTACTTTCTTCTATCTCTCCAAGGATAATAACGAAAGGAGTTAGTGGTTTTTGTTATGTTTCTGTTTTTTTCTGCTCCCTGCATTGCCTCCATCTCCCCCGGGTTTCTTTCTTCTCCCCCTAACCCCTACCTCATTTTGTTGTTTTGGTCTCTGTCTGTCCTGCTTGGAACTTTCCCCCAATGTCTGGTGATGCTTGTCTCATTGAAAGCTCTGTATGTAGGAGTGAGATTGGATGGGATGTGAAAGCTAGTCAGCCCCATGGAAGGCATTTGGGGAAAAACTAGACTTTTCATTGAGGGCCCTCAAATATCATTATTGTTGGGTCTTTTCTCTTGGGATGATTAATTTTACCAGAGAGGAGCCCAGATGTTTCTTGTCAGGGGGATGTAAGTTGAGCAGTAACGTTTGGAGACCTGACTTGGTGAAGGGGCAGGTGGACGTTCCTTCAATATCCCCGTCTTTGCTCCCTGCTTTGCCCCTGCCCTTGGAAGTGCCCGTGTCTGGACTCTCTCTCGTTCAGTTTCTCTGGCAACTAAATCCTCAGGCTCCTGTTGGGCTGGGGGTGAAAGTGAGTGCACAGTGCGGGGATGTGCTGGGGGTCTGGGTGCTCTAGCAGCCCCTGGTGCTAGACCTTCAAGGTATCTGCTGTCCCCACCCCACCTGACACTCTGCCTTTGGAGGAAACCAGTGCTTCCAGTTCCTTTGCCTCTTTAGTGTACCTCAGGAGAGTATAATATAAGCAGCCACTGGCACATAGCAAATGTTTGCAACTCAGCAGACTTCCTGGAACATCGCATTGGTCAGAAATACGTTAATATGGCCAATCCTAGCTGCAGGGGAGTCTGGCCAAACAAAAGTAGAATTTGTTTTTTCCAAATGTGACAGTTCTGAATTTTGATGCCGCTCGACATACCCTGGTTGTAAAAGTGACAAGGACACACCAAGAAGTCAGCTTATTGCTTCCCCAAAGCCAGGAGACGAGGGAATGTCTTCTCTTCCCCTGTTCCTGTGACCTCCCTTGTTCTTGTTCTCTTCTGCTTCTCTTACTGCCTCCATCCTGTATGTAACTCAGAGGCGTGTCACGAATATTAAATAAGGTAACATGTAATGAGCTCACCCAGCGCTTTGTTCGTGCTCAAGAAGAATATACAGGTTAGATATAAAAAAAAGAAAGTTGGGAAAGACTTTCTGAACGCTGACAACTGCAGCCGTAGAGATGTTCGAGAACTGAATGAACAGCGTGTGTCCCAGATTAGTCCGTGCTGCACTGCTGGAAGGTGGGTCACGATTTGCACCAAGACTTCTTGCCTTTGAATGTGCGGTAAAAAACCACCTGTAGCCCACTCCTGGGCATGTACCCAGACAAAACCCTAATTTGAAAAGATACATGCACCCCAGTGTCTGTAGAAGCACTATGTACAACAGCCAAGACATGGAAGCAACCTAAATGTCCATCGATAGATGAATGGGTAAAGAAGATACATACACACACACAGTGGAATACCACTCAGCCATAAAAAAGAATGAAATCACACCATTTGCAGCAACATGGATGGACCTAGAGATTATCATGCTAAGTGAAGTAAGGCAGACGGAGAAAGACAGACATCATATGATATCGCTCACACGTGAAATCTAAAATACGACACAAGTGAACATATCTACGAAACAGAAACAGATTCACAGATGTAGAGAACAGCCTTGCGGTCGCCAGGGGAAGGAGTGGGAGTTTGGGACTAGCAGATGCAAACTATTATATATAGAATGGATTAACAACAAGGTCCTACTGTAGAGCACAGGGAACTGTATTCAGTGTCCTGGGATAAACCATATGGAAAAGAATACAAAAAAGAATGTATATACATGTATAACTGAGTAACTTTGCTGTAACAGCAGAAATTAACATGACACTGTAAATCAACTATACTTCAATAAAGGTTTTTTTAAAAAAATCACCTGTAGCGTTTACCAAATGCAAATTCCTAGATTCCCTCTCCCCACCCCTGCTCATTGGATGGGTCTAGGACAGGGCCTGGGAATCTGCATTTTAAACAAGTGTCACCACGGTCATCCATCCCCTTCCCATTTGTGACCAGATTCCTGACATTCATTCCAGCTCCAAGATTCTGCGATTCTGCAAAAGCTGAATTGATTTTCAGGTACTTTAGGAAAGCAGTGTCCTTATAGCTCTCCATGCCTGGCTTTTTTGATAGGAATTTTGGCATCCCAGACCTTCAGTCTCTGAGGAACTTTCCACAGAGGGGGCTCCTGTCAGGCGTGGGGACAGCCTCTGGGCTGGAGCCACGCTGGGGTGGAGGTGGGGTTGGTGCAGGGCGGGTAGGAAGCACCACGGCATCCTGCACTCTGTTACTCCAGGTTACCATAACCCCCGCAGGCGCACGCGTGCACGCACACACACACACACTCACACACAGGCAGGCGCGGCCACCTGCTGGAACAGAGGGACCGAGGCTTCTGCAAGCTCACCTGTACCTGTGTGTACCTGCACACGGTTCCAAGGAAGCGAGGAAATCGTCTGGCTAGAAATGGAGTTGGGATGCTGTCCGCCTTGACCATTCCAGCAGCATTTGTTCCTCTGCCTGGCCCTGTCCAGACGTGAAACAAGTTCCCTTGTTGTGTGGACTCCTCCGTCTCTGCACCCTCCCTCTGTTTTCTTCAACCTCTCTCTCAGTATCCCTGCCCACATGCTCTCAGATCCATCCTCTTCCCTCTCCGTGAGCACCTCTTCAGTGTTCTTTGATATAAATAAGGCGCTCAAAAAAGAACGTACTTAGAAGAGCACCTGGCGCATGGGACGCACTAGACAAGCCCTGGCCGTTATTTATTGTCTTACTCTCCTGGGCCCACCTCTTGCTGACCTGGCTCTCACGCCCATTCTCCTCGCTCACTCCCTCACCCTCTCAGCCCCCCTGCCGTTCCCAGCTCTCTGGGATCTGGTGCTGTATTTTAACGCCAGCCCATTTCCCTGCCACACAAAGGGGGCCTTTGTCACAGGTCCTTCCAGATGTTGAGTATTTGGAAGATACTCCGATCGGAAAGTATTTGTCCTCCAAATGCCCTCGGAAGAGGAATGAATCCAGGACGGGGATTCAGGAGTGGCAATCCCAGACCTCAGAGTTGGGACTCCCTGAGGGACCTGGGGAAAACTGGGGGTGCTCTGTAGTATCATGTCCCCCATCCTCGTCAGTTTGGTCCCAGTTGGTTCACTCAGCACTTGACTGACGTGCCAGCAGAAGCCTGGCACCGGGACCCTCTCCCGGCTGTGTACCTTCGAGTCGGCTGAGCTTGGTCACGTGTCCACTTAATTTGACCCAAAGATCAGTGAAAGTGCAAGGTGCCGTGGGTTGAATTGGGCCCCCCTAAAATTCACATTGAAGCCCTAACCCCCAACGTGACTGTACTTGGAGGTGGGGCTTTCAGGGAGGGAGTTCAGGTTAGGTGAGATCGTAAGGGTGGTGTCCTCATCTGATAACATCTGATACATTTATAATAAGAGGAAGAGAGAGAGAGATCTCCCTTCTCCCTGTGAGCCCACAGCAAGACGGTGGCCATCTGCAAGCCAGGAAGAGAGCTCAGGCCAGAATGTAACCATGCTGGTGCCCTGACCTCAGACTTCCAGCCTCCAGAACTGGGAGAACGCAAATGTCTGCTGTTCAAGCCCCCTGTTCTGTGGTATTTTGTTACAGCAGCTGAGCTAAGACATGACCAAGAATTGTGATTCACACTCAAGCAAAACCGTGGCTTCAGGAAGAAGGGTGACTTTTTAAGTGGAGGACACATGACCAGAACTGTGTGTTCTGATTCCAAATCCAGCAACTCTTCCATCACAGCAGGTCTCCTCTTCATCAGTTCCGCAAGAAAAATAGAACATACCACTCTGTCTGGGGACTCACCTGCCGGGTGGTGTCTGGCTGACCTGTCCTGGTACCTCCTGGCTCTAAGGGGCCCAGTGATGCCTGGGAAGTCAGGAAGGCGGTTCATAAACAGAGAAATTGAGATCCATGCAGGGGGCTTGGACAGGTTGCCCTGGGCCCCACGGCGAGCGAGTGGGAAGCCAGGGCAGGACTGGAGTCCGGCTCTGGGTAGATTAGCACAGGGCTCTTTGCTTTTCTTTTCTTTTCTTTTTCCCGCTGTGAAATTAATTTAACTGTAACCAAAAAAGCTAGTTCTGAGAATCTGAGTCATACATTCAGTAGGATTCAGGGAGATTTTGTACATGTGAAACCTGAGCAAGCATTTATTAAAAGATAATCAAGTGAGGAACGATTACAGAGAAATAAAAAATCAAAACAAATTTTCGGCTTTCAAATTATAATGGAGCTAGTGAAGAGAAAGTTATCACTGCAGAACCTTGAACTATTAATGATGTCCTTTCTGGGGTATGCATTCACTCCCCGGAATAGAAAGGGTCAGACAGTAATTTAAAGCCTTGGTAATCCAAGTGTGGTCTGGACTTGCAGTGTTGGTTTCCTCCAAGAAATGCAGTGTCTTGGACTCCACTCCAGAATCAAACACTCCGCTTTTTTATTTTTAAAAAAAACAAGATTCACAAGTAGTTTATATGCAAATTAAAATACCAAAGCACCTCCGTAAGGCCGGAGGTTCTAGAGCTGCCCACAAGGTTACTAACCCAAGTACTTGGCAGCCAGCACTGGCTCTCCTGATGGCCCGAAGCTGCGGGAGGGTGAGAAGCTCGCCCAGTGTTCAGCCCTTCCTAGCCCGACCCGCCGACGATCAGGCCACGTGGAGGCCGCCCGGCCATCCCCCTGCCGGCCGGCCTGCCTTTTCGGAGCTCCCCCTGTTTGTAGGCTAGACCCTCTGTTTCTGTGGGTCAGCCCCCGTTTCCAGGGTGCCCCCTCTGCTCCAGCCCGGCCCAGGTGTTCCACATTTCTTGTCAGCAGCTGCCCCCTTTAACCTCTCTGGGCCTCAGTTTCTCTCTTTACAAGGCGGCCGTTCTCCTCCAGAGGGCCTGTTACTAGGACCACAGAGAGAGGACCTCATGAGAGAAGGGGCTCGGGGGGGGGAGGCAGGGCAGGGCGGTAGGCAGCAACCACTTGGAAAGGGTCCAAGGGACACACAGGTTCTCCCACCGACTGTGTGGCCGCTGAGAAGTTGCTTTTTGCTTCTGTAGAGCGGGATAGTCCTCATAATAAAAGCTGGTTGGGGGCTTTTGGAGGTTTAGTCCTCAAAACAGGGTTCCCACACCATCCCAGTTTGCCCAGGACAGAGGGGGTTTCCGTGATGTGAGACTTCCAGAGCTAAAACCAGGAGAGTCCCAGGCGAACTGGGACGAGTGGGCCACCCCTGCCTTAACCCTCCAAAGGAGGAGTAACCCGTGTTTTGGGGGCAAGCGCTAAACACTGGAGGTTACAGGGGTCCTAGTATAGCTTTGATGGTTGCTCCGTCTCCACGCACCCTCTTCCTCTCCCCGCTCTCCCCGCACCAGGAATCTTAGCCTCGGCCATGTCACTTGCTTTGGCCAATGGAATGTGAGCAACCAGGTCAGGGGCAGAGGCTTCCTGGTTCGGTGCTTTGGGCTCCTGTGGTCCACCTCGAGAACAGCCTGTCCCAGGTCTCTGCTGGTCCTTCAGTCGTGGCTCCGGCAAAAACACAGGTGGAGTGGATCTGAACCCACCTGGGGCAGATCGAGTGAATAACTCACCTCTGCCCTTCCCCGCCAATGAATCGTGCCACCCCGAGTCCATTCCCTTCACAGCGTGAAGCTGCCGTTTGTGACATCAGGAGGGGAGCCTGTGTCTGCTGACCCTCCGCCCCTCGCATCTGGGCTGGCTGTCTCGTGACCTGCTTTGACCGATAGGATGTGGCTAAAGTGATGTGCGTGGGATCCAGAGGCGAGCCCTTAGGAGACCTTGCGTGTTGAACCCTCCCTCTTGGGAACCCTGAGCCCCCCATGTTGTGAAGACATTGGTCCAGATTAGAGACTGAGAGTCCACGAGAAAGAGAACCTGGGCTCCCCAGGGGAGAGCCGGCACTAGCCGCGGGACATCTGAGTGAGGCCATCTGGGACCCTAACCACGTGAGTGAGCCCAGGTGAGGTCAGCAGATCTACCCAGCCAGCCCGAGGAATCGTGAGAAAGAAGGAACTTGTTGTTTTTCTAAGCTGCTAAGCTTTGGGGTGGTTCGTTAAGCACAAGGATAGAAAACTAATATGAACTCATAGCCTGGGATCCAAGCTCAGCCAATGGGCAACTTCAAGCCACGTCGCCCAGCTGCGTCCATCCCAGGTTGGCAGAACCACAGTCGACCTGCAGGCCTGCGAACGTGGGAACACATGCCTCCTGCTGTGAGACACTGAGTGTTCCCGTGGTGCGTCTGTAGCACAGTTGTGCCAGTAAGTGATGACACGGGGGGATCCAGACCCAGGAGAGGCCGCTCCAGAGCTCATCCTTAACCACCTTGCAGTCCTGGGATGTTGCCTCACAGGTCACGGAACACCCAGGAGATGCTGATCTGTGTGCCCAAGGCCGCTCCCAGGCTGCCCAGAAGTGCCCAGGGACCCTTTGTCCAGCCTGGGTCCCATTTCATGATCCTAATTGTAAGAGCCTTCCATGTTACTGGATAAAGAGGGGCGTGTAAACAGTATATCCTGAAATGTAAATTAAAATAGCACAGATGATACCCAGGAGTGTTGGAAGTAGAGAGGAACAAAAATGGTGGAGAAGAAAACACAGGAAACTACGCTCATCACTTCAGGGTCGGGGACGTTGCAGACTGCATGGAACCTAATGCCATCTTGATGAAGTTCAAAAGCAAAACTAAGCAACGTGTTTCTAGAGATCAATACACGTGTAGTCAAACCGAAAATAAAGGGAACAATAAACAGAGGTCAGCGTATTCGTCCTTCTGGGGAGCAGAGAGGACCGTGCAAAGAATGTCAGCGGAACCGATCGTGTTCCAGAACTCACGCTGGGTGGTGGCGTCCAGGCCTCCTGTTACCCACACGGAAGGGTGATGTCTACACAAGAAGCAGCGTGACGTGATCCGTAGGTGTGTGGACTCTGCCTGGGTTTGAATCCTGGTTTGCTGCTCATTAGGTCTTGGGCAAGTGACGTAACCTCCTTGTCGCTCGGTGCCTCATCTGCAAATTCAAGACTGATGGTAACAGTGCCAACCTCCGAGACTCCGTAGGAGGAAGTGCGATGAGTGATGGTTAAATAAATGAGTTACAGATGTTACTTTGTATATATCGACGATTACACGGTAGCTTGGATTGAGTTGGAGAGGACACTCATCTGTGTTCTTTCGTCAGTTCAACCCCAGTTAAACATCTGCTCTGAGCCAGGCACGGGGCTTATACGGCTCCGCGGAAGTAAGTTGGTGAGTTCTGCGGCTCCAGCGCCATTTACTGATTCATAAGGAAAGCGTTTACCGCAGCCGCTGTTGTCATGAAGACGCTCTTTCACTCAGGTATCGGGGGCACAAGGGTTGGGAAAGGCTTCCTAGAGGAGGGGAATTTGGCTTCGCAGGATGGAGCCCTTCTCCGGGGGTGGGACTGACTCTCTCCCCAGCTGGCCTGCGGTGACGGTGGAGTCCGCCTCGCCTCCGCAGTCAATGGGAGTGATTGTCGTGTGCGTGGGGAGGAGCTGGCTATGAAGTTCAATAATTAATTTGCCACAATTAAACCAGAGACTTCTGTCTCCAGAGCAGATAAGCAGGCGGAGAGCTAACAGCAGGGAAGGGAGGGGCAGCTTTGACAAACCGGTTGTGAAGGGCAGGCCAGGCTGATTGAGCATTGATAGTGGCCGTCATTGCTTTATTGTGGCAATAATGTTGTCATCAGGCATCTGGGGGACCAAGGAAGACAGGCGCCTGCCGTGGGCGTCGGTGGGGGAAACCCCAGCCAGGCTTTCTTGGGGCCACCAGGGGAGGCTTCGGGGTCCCCGAGGCAGAAGGTTGGTGGCCAGCCCATGCTGTTCCTTCCTGTCTGGGCCGGGTGGCCTGGGAACAGAGGCAGTGGGCAGATTTGAGGTCTCCACTGAGAGGCAAGTGAAGTCAGCAGAGGAGTTGTAGGCAGAGATGTGATCAGCCCAGGGGAAATGGCTTTCCTGGGAAGCAGGGCAGGGAGCAGGCCGTGTTAGCTTAGACTCCAGGAAGAACTTCCTCCCAAAGCAGCAATAATGAGAATGGCCAACATCTGCTGAGCGCTTGCCAGGCGCCCAGCACTAAGTGCTTGACATGAATTCACTAATTCCTGTAACCTCAAGGTAGGTACTTTTATTATCCCATTATAGGGATGAGGGAACCAGAAAGTTAAATTCCTTGCCCAAGGTCACGTAGCTCCACAGCAGCAGAGACAGGAATTAAACTCAGACAGCGTCTTCCTGGAGTCTCTAGACTCCAGGTATTCTGTCTTCCTAAAGGTGCCCGTCAATCAGAGGTGCTCTAGGACAGTCTTATCTCTGGAATCTTCCTTGGCCCTCTTGTTCTGGCATTAATCGCTGGTCTGGCCACACACACACACACACACACACACATCACACCATGCACACACCACATACACATAACAACACATGCAGGCACACACACCACACAGACATCACATACATGCACATACACAGCACACCCCACTTAAATGCACATGAGCATCCCCCCTCCCATCCCCCCATCCCCCCACCCCTTTGAGGAAGTAGCTCAACTGCAACAGAATCATTGACCCTACAGCCCCAATTCCTGGGGCAGCTGGGGAAGGACCGAGAGTCTTCCTGAAATACACCGAGGGTTGTTCTAGACCCACCAACACTTGGCGGCCAGGGCCACACTGGAAACAAACCTCATACTGGCCCTTGAAGTGGTCCACACTTCTGCATACTTGGCTCCCATAATCAGGTCATGTTCATCTTTGCAGGAGGTCTGCTGGGACCCCTTTAACTCTTGAAAGAGCTCATTAAACTGTGCAATGATCATGAGATGATGACTGGGGACCATGTCTGCCCACCTTGACTTTATTGAATCGAGATCCAGTGAGGGTGAGAGTCTCATGTAAGACCGGTCCACTGGTGAACCACAAAACGAGGAAGGAGGAAGCAAAACCCAAACGCAACCTCCCAAACCCCCAATGTGCCAGGAGTGGTAGAGACTCTAAGACAAAGTAATGGGTGCTCACACCCCTTGGTACAGAAGTTACTTGGCCAATCTGCTAAATGGTCAGGCAGTGACGTAGGAATGCCAGTGTGACTGATACACACCCTCTGTGGATTTGTCTCCTGAGTTAGTCAAAAGGAGATCACGGCACCGTTGCACGTGTGGGTCTAGGATTTCCCTCCCTCATGCATCCTGGAAGAATGGTGGGTTTATGGAACTGTCATGGGCTGATGGACTGACTGATGCCATCTGCAAACTCAGAGGTGGCCTGGGCTGCGGACTGGGTTCTGAGAATTAGATCCAGAGTAGGATTTCCCAAGCTCAGCACCGGGACCTCAGGGCTGGAGCGTTCTGTGTCTTGGGGGCTGTCCTGTGCGTTGGAGCGTGTTTAGCAGAATCCTGGCCTCTCTCCACTAAATGGCAGTTCCAGCCCCCCCTCCCACAGCTGTGACAACCAGAAATGTCTCTAGACCGTGTCCGCAGGGGGAGGGGAGAGAGACCACTGCCAGTCAGGAACCAATGGTGTCGAGATTTTAAAACTGGGGGCAAAAAAAAAAAAAAAAAAAAAAGAGGGTCTTCCCTGGTGGCGCAGTGGTTAAGAGCCCGCCTGCCGATGCGGGGGACACGGGTTCGTGCCCCGGTCCGGGAAGATCCCACGTGCCGCGGAGCGGCTGGGCCCGTGAGCTATGGCCGCTGAGCCTGCGCGTCCGGAGCCTGTGCTCCGCAACGGGAGAGGCCACAACAGTGAGAGGCCCGCGTACCGCAAAAAAAAAAAGAGAAAAAAACAACTGGGGGCTACGACTGTCCTCATGCCAGCCCTTTGCCCTGCTTCTTAGTCCCTCTGGCTTCTCCGTCCATCCACACCCTTCCCATCTGTTCGATGGGTGTTGTGACGACTGTGGACCAGACCATTTGCTTTGGGAGTCAGGAGGGAGATAAACTCATGCCATGTCTCACAGCACCTCTTCCCCCAGCAAATGTGGTGGCAGGTGATCATTTCCAGAAGCAAGTCACGCCCGGGAGGGTGAGGGCCAGGGAGCTGGAGAAATGGGACCTTCTTGCCTTTCCTCTCAAAGTCCTCTTTCTCCGCGACCTCTGCGAGTGGCCAGCTGAGACTCGAGTCCACTCTGCAGGCACGGACAAGCCAGCGGCACAAACACCCCTCTGTCCTTCCTCCAAAGGGAGTTTTCCTTCCTCCGTCCTCCTCCCCCTCCCCTTTTAGCAACTCTCATTTTGTTTCCCCCCATCGGTCAGCTTGCACTGCCTCCCCCCCCCCCGCCCAATCCTGGTACACCTGACTTATTTATGTATTTACGGCTGGAGTGTTTGTGCTGAGGGTTAGTTCGGGTCTATTAAGTTTGCTGCTTTTCCTGCCTGGGAACTCGGGTAATGAGTAACCATAGCGTGCTACAGGCAGCTGTCTCGGACAAACCCCGAGACTCCGCGGGAGCTGCATAAGGGCGCGTTTGTTCTGTCCCTTCTCAATAGTTCCTTGTGCAAGAGGCAGGGTGATGGGAGGGGGAGAGAGAGGGAGGGAGAGGGAGAAAGAGACAGACATTAAATCACTGCACTTTTGACAATCCCTCTCTTCTCGCCTCCCCCCAGCCTCCCCGACCTGTACCCATTATTCGTGGACTTCAGACCTGAAGCCTCTTCTCCCTGACTACATGAACCCCGGGATGGGCTCACCGGGTGCTTTTGGGTGGCTTGTGGATGCCACGGAGCCCGAGGGCTGATGTTTTTAGCATGGGGGTGGTTTAGGTGCCCTGGGTCTCCCTTACTGTGTAGATGAACCCAGTACCTATTGTCTCCTACTTCCCTTAATGATCCGATAAATCTCTAGATATCTATTCCCAACCTCGTGTGCCGGGCTGTGCTATTAAGCTGTTTGCAAAGTGCTTTCATAAAGCAGTGCAGGTCTGTTATGGGGTTAGTCACGTGCTCTGCCAGCAACGTGGAGGCTCATTAGGGCTGGTCTTGCTTTGCGATATTATGTAGACAAGAGAGACAGACCAAGAAGGAGACTGCACTGTGGAAAATCTCCGAAGCGATAGTCACATCCGTTCATGCTGTACACAGGTATTAAACACCTACAATGAGCTGGCTGGTTGGCTAGTGCCTAGGGGCAACTACAGAAACGAACAGGGCATGATTTTCTGCCTCAAGGTTACAATGTAGTCGGGAAACTAGGAAAGAACCCATGTCCTTAGATTATGGTTATATAAGGTAGAATGGGATTAGATGCCCTAAGAGAGGTACAAGCAAAGATATCTAAGGAGAGTGGAGGAGGGAAAGGTCAGAATCTTTGGGGAGCATGAAGGAAGGCTGGGCTCCAGGAAGTAAAGATGGAGGGTGGTCCCTCCTCCAGGCAAAGGAAAAGTTTTAACAGAGAAATTGAGACCGGCAAGCATGTGGCATATCTGGGAAACGGGGAGGCGCTGGGTTGCTTAAGTCGTGGTATGATGAATCAAGACCCGTGGTATGTTTTAGAGGCATCGAGCTACGGTGTGTAAGATGCATTTAAAGGGGAGGATGTTAGCAGTGTCGAAACCAGTTAGAAGATGCCAGCAGTCTAGATAGAAGAAAAGGAGAAGAGACAGGATGGGTGAGACGGTGAAGCATAGGATAATATAGGGCTTAGCAACTGATGGAGAGAGCAGAGGGGAAGCGGCCCTGAGACTTTAAGCCTAGGTGACCAGCAGGACAGAACTAGGGAAACAGCAAATCAGGAGGTCCAGCGAAGGACCAGCACTGAGAAGCAAGATGAGCAGTGTGGTTTGGATGTGCTGAGTTTGAGAGGCCAGCAGGCCACCAAGGGGAAGATGTCCCAGAGCCAGTTGGAAATGGAGGTCTGGAGCTTTGGGGGGAGGTCAGGGCTGTCACCTCTCCCTAGCTCTCCACTCTGATGCCTCCGCAAGGGCTGGATCTCTTCCTTTTGCCCGTCCCGGTCCTATTCCACCCTTCCCCACCCTGCTCTGTGCTCCGAGAGCTGCTCTATCAGCATGGAATCAACAGGCTCTTTTGGCCTCTGGAGGCAGCCAGTGGAGCAACAGGCCAGAGACTGGCGGGTGAAAGGCAAGTGGGCACAGTTCTTGGCAGGTGGTCCCCCCTATGTAGCTGCCCTCTCTCGATTCTGGAAACAACGGCTTCCCTTGTTCCCGCTGACTTAGCGGGGCTCCAGCCTCACCACTGTGGCCGGTCCTGAGGCTCTGCCCTCTCCCTTGCTGGTTTCCCTGAACCTTTCCTTCCCATCCCCTTGTATGTAGTCCCTTTCTTAAGCTCTCTTCAGTCCCCCAGTTTGCCGGGCCATCTGGTTGCTGTTAGGACCCTGAATAACACAAAAATTAGGGTCAAAAGAGACGCAGAATGTATCCTCTCTCCTCCTCACAGATGATATTCCTGATGAACCGAGGCCTTCTAAGAAATGGGCACAGAAGCATTACAATTGAGAAAAGCTTCACGAGCTAACATTTCAGAAATTGTCGAGGTTTCCTTCATTCTTCTGAATGTTAATGTACTGGTTCTTCATCTCTTGCTTTTGAACATTTCTAGATTCTTCTCTGTCATATTGTGTCTTCAACCGACTTACCCAGGTGACTTCAGACCTTCCTCTTAACACTAAGGGGAGTTGCTGTTCCAAGTTGAAGCCACGCCTTTTAATCAGCTTCTGCTTTCTTTCCTGCGGTGCCGATAGAGATGGACTTCTTTGCTATGATGGGTCACGGATAGTGGAGCCAGCGTTACCTAAGCACAGGGGAATTCTGGGCAGGGGCAGTTGTCTTTTTCAAGTTTATTGAGACTTCTTCGAAAACTTAGGGAATCTTTTAGCTGGACGATAGTCTATAGGCATCAGTCTACTTTTTTGTTTTGTTTTGCGGTACGCGGGCCTCTCACTGTTGTGGCCTCTCCCGTTGCGGAGCACAGGCTCCGGACGCACAGGCTCAGCAGCCATGGCTCACGGGCCCAGCCGCTCCGCGGCACGTGGGATCTTCCCGGACCGGGGCACGAACCCATGTCCCCTGCATCGGCAGGCGGACTCTCAACCACTGCGCCAGCAGCGAAGCCCGCATCAGTCTACTTTTACTTTTTTTTTAATTTATTTTATTCAAGTATAGTATGATTTACAATGTTGTGTTAGTTTCTGCTGTATAGCAAAGTGATTCAGAGAGATATATATATATGCACATTCTTTTTCATATTCTTTTCCATGATGGTTTATCACAGGATATTGAATACAGTTCCCTGTGCTCCACAGTAGGACCTTGTTGATCCATCCTATATGTAATAGCTTGCATCTGCTAATCCCAAACTGCCAGTCCATCCCTCCCCCACCTCCCCTCCCCCTTGGCAACCACAAGTCTGTTCTCCATGTCTGTGAGTCTGTTTCTGTTTCGTAGATAAGTTCATTTGTGTCACATTTTAGATTCCACATGTAAGTGATATCATATGGTATTTGTCTGTCTCTGTCTGATGTACTTCACTTAGTGTGATCACCTCTAGGTCCATCCATGTTGCTGCAAATGGCATGATTTCATCCTTTTCTGTGGCAGAGTAGTATTCCATTATATATATAGAGAGAGATCTCTCTATATATCGAATATATCACATCTCCTTTATCCGTTCATCTGTAGATGGACATTTGGGTTGTTTCCATGTCTTGGCTATTGTGAATAGTGCTGCTGTGAACATAGGGGTGCGTGTATGTTTTTGAATTCGAGTTTTGTCTGGATATATGCCCAGGAGTGGGATTGCCCAATCATAAGGCAGCTCTATTTTTAGTGCTCTGAGGAGCCTCCATTCAGTCTATTTTTCAGTGCATGCATGCACACCACGCTGTGGTGGCTTTCCCATCTTGATAGTTGCTGTGGCTGTCTTTATCACGACCTCTTAGCGCATGGTTTTGGGGCTGAACTTTAGCTGCAAGTGATAGACACCCAGCTGGAACTAGCATGGACCCAAAGAGGAATTGGTTGGAAAGATTTGGGGGGCAAAATGTAAACCCACACGGGAGAATGAAATATCCAAGGCAGATTGGGAAGAATACAGTCTGTCTTCAGAACACATGTGGTACTGTTTATGTCTGCAGGGTAGCTCTCTTCTCTGCTGTTGCAGGTCTGTTCTCTTCACGTGGTGGGAAGAGAAACTGTCCTCAGAGGAAGGGAGGAGTCCTAGGCAAATGAATATTCTTTCTGGGCGTTGTTAAACAGCAACTTATTTTAGAAACAAAGTAATGAGGATTAAAGAGACTTTACTAAGTTCAACAAGCACCATTTGACATATTCACAATTTAATAGACAGAAGCTATCAGTTAAGCAAATAAATAAATGGGGTAATGGCAGTGCCAGTGTAGGAATAACTCATTACTTTCTGACCATGCCTGATAGGGTGGTGACTGAGGCAGTGTGATCATGGACCATCAGTGAGCTGACATGGGTTCAAGCCACAGCTTGTGTGACCTTGGGCAGGTCACTCCTTGTTTCCTCATCTCCCAAAGTGGGAATCATGGTACTTGTCACCTCGAAGTGTGGTACTTGTCACCTTGAAGTGTGGACATGAAGTTCGCATGATACAATGTTTGTAAAAGGATGTCGCAAAGCCTCTTAGATTTTAAGATGCAAGAGGGGAGAAACCGATACATAAATACCAACACTGCCTCAGGTTTCTGTAGGCCATTTGCAGCTCATTGATTTTCAAGGTCACCTTGCAAGATAAGGAGGGATAGGGAAAAGTCTCCCCACATTTGAGATGGAGTAAACAGGTCCAGAAAGGTCGAGTGACTTCACCAAGATCACAGCAGAGTCAGTGCCAGAGTGTGCTAGGCATTCCAGCTTCAGCCCGGAGCGGTCAACGTGACCGGCTAGTCACGGATGCCTTCTAGACGAGCGACACAAACCCCGACATAACTTACGCGTTTAAACCGTGATGACATGTACTTCTTCACATAGAAAGAGTTCTAGTGGTAGGACGGCTCCAGAACCAGTGCATTCAGTAGGTCAGTGATGTCACTGGGGACCCTGGTTCTTTCATTTTAGCTCTCCCAGCCCCAGAGGTGCCTCCACCCTAAGGCTAGCTGCTGGCATGGGTGCAGATGGCTGCGTTGGCTGTTAAGTCTGTGTGCTTCCTTGTTCACAAACGAAAAAAGAAAAAAGTTATCCGAGTGTGGAATATGTTTATGTATATTCCATAAACAGCAGCGATACACTGCTGTGTAAAGAACTACCCCAAAACTTAGCGGCTGAAACCCCACAAACATTGCGCTCTATCTCACAGGTCTGTGGGTCAGAATTCGAGCAGAGTTCAACCGAGCAGTTTTTCTGTCTCATGTGGCATCAGTGACAGCCATTCAGTGGTTTTCAGCTGGTGGATGGCTAGTCTTGGGGGGGTCCAAGGTAGCCTCGCCCACATCTCTGACACTTGGCTGGAGATGTCTCAGTTGGGGTGGTCGGCCAGAGCACCGATGGTCTCTCCAAGGTGCTCTCAGATTACTCAGCCTTTTCCACGGTGGCTCAAGGATGCCAAGAAGCTGAATGGCTTCTTATAATTTAGCTTCAGAAATCTGGGAATGTGACTGCTAGCACATGCTCTCGGGCACTAAAACAAGTCACTCGTCTCCAGCAACAAGGAGAGAGACTTACATTCCACCTCTCGGTGGGAGGAGGACCGAAGCCTTTGTGGCCATCTTTCTGTGTTCTTTGGACTGATCGAGCAAGTTTCTGTCGTGTTTACCAACCCCCTTTGCCAGAGCAGTCAGTTGCCAGAGGATGACTGTGTCACCTGATCCCCTCAACACCCTTACATCCTTCCACCTGGAATTTCTTCACTAGAGCAATAGAGACCCATTGCTTCAGTTGCTCTGAAGTCTGCCCGGCAGAGAGGTAGGGGATGTCAAAGGAAAATCTACAGGTTGTAGGGTCAGAATAACTGGAGTTCAAAGCCAGTTCAAAGCCCGCCATGAGACCTTGGTCAAGGTCGTCGGTCCTCTCTAAACCGATTTTCTCATCTATAAGGGAGGTAGGGTGACGGTGGGCTCCGCCACTGGGGTTGGGGGACAGGCTTGGGTGTGCTTGTTGGCTGTTATTAGCTACCCCTCCTTTCTGCCGCTCTGCCCCTCAATCCGTCCAGCCCAGACTTTCAGAGTTGGTTGAGGCAAGTGAGGAGGTGATTTCAGAACCTCCAGCAAACAAAGCCTCAGTGTTCCCAGAGGAGGGCAGGTGTGTGTCTCCTCCTTCCTGGGGGTGGGGGGTGGTAGGAGCAGTGGGCGGGGCCGAGGCATTTTCCAGCACCGCTCAATCACATCTCCCACCCATCTGACCCCCTCCCTGGAATGGAAGAAATGACCGAAGGGAGAATGGAGGGCATCTCAGGTGAAGGCCTGGACCAGTGCTTTGAGATGATTTGCATCACAAAACTTCTTGCAAAATCAGGGTAGGGCTTCCTGCTAACCCAGGGAGGACCCCAGGGCCAGTCAAACTCTGATTCCCCGCCACACACACCCGGGGACCCCTCTGTGCGATGCTGTATTTAATTTTGCTAGTTTTGTAGAAAGGAGAAGGCGTATTCTTAGACGGATCCCATTCCTTCCGTCACCTGGGGCCCGGGCGCCTGGGTGTCCGGGGCTTTCTGAAGCCGCTGCGTTTCCAGGGGAAGATGTGTGTTCTGGGTCAAAGCAGGGGAAGATGTGTGTTCTGGGTCGAGCAGCTTCTTGCCGTCATGGGAGACATGGAGGAGAACTGGCTGCTGCGTCTCACCTGGATGTTAGACTGTGTCACACCTGTTCTGATAATGTCCTTCTGATAATGCAGAAGAGGACAAGCTTTCTCTTCTTCCTGGTCATCTCCCTCACATGCATCTTTTTCCCGCATCTTAGCCTTTGCCTCAGCCACCTCTACATCATCCTTTAACCAAACTTCTCTGCTTTTAAAGCCAAAGTGGAGTCCAGCTCCTCCAGGAAGCCTTCTGTGGCTGCCCAGGTGTGTGCACCAGCAATGATCTAGTTTTAATCAGTTTTGTAACTTGTCCTTTCCTTGGAAAAGCCTCTCCAAGTCAGACTCCCTTTTTCCTCTATTAGAGCCTCTTCTTTCTATCCTTGTTGGTTTCTTTATTTCTTATCACACTCTGCAAGTATTTAATTTGGTTATTCACTTATTTATTGTTTGTCTCCCCCACAAGGACAAGGACCTTGACTCTCAACTTTGCAGTTGTACCCCCAGTGCCTTGCATAGTGTCTGGTGCTTACTTGGTGACAAATAGTTGAATGAATGAATGATCAAATGAGTGAGTGGTCCCCAGTTCCATGCGGAGGCAGAAGACTACCAACTTCCATTCTTCGTAGCACTTCTCAGGCCGACACTATCCGTTTTTTTTGTTGTTTTTTGTTGTTTTTTTTTACAGCGGGGGGCCAGGTCTTGTGAGACCTGGCAAGCCATGGTGGCGATGTCACCATTTGAGCCCTGTTCTCTCTCTTTTTTAAAAAAAAAAAATTATTATTTATTTATTTAATTTATTTTTGGCTGCGTCGGGTCTTAGTTGCGGCGCGCAGGCTTCTCTCTAGTTGTGGCGTGCGGGTTTTCTCTTCTCTAGTTGTGGCGCACAGGCTCCAGGGCACGTGGGCTCTGTAGTTTGCGTCATGCGGGCTCTCTAGTTGAGGTGCACGGGCTCAGTAGCTGGGGCGAGCCGTCTTAGCTGCCCCGCGGCCTGTGGGATCTTAGTTCCCTGACCAGGGATTGAACCTGCGTCCCCTGCGTTGGAAGGTGGATTCTTTACCACTGGACCACCAGGGAAGTCCCGACGCTATCCTTTTTATATGTGGTAGCACCACCCACCTTAACCCCTCATGATGCAGTAAACCGTCAAAAATACTGACGGGCAGAACGGTGTTGGTGTGCACGCACAGCCAATTCATTCCACCAGCTTGGGCAGCTCGCTGTCAGATCGCGCGCTGGGTGGAGCTTTGTGGCTGAGATTCTGGGGGTGACTCAGTACAATGTGGAGAATGAATACATTTGTCCACTTGCCAGGACACCCTTTACCTGCCTTTCCCTTGTTACCGAGGTAAGACTGTCAGCCAAATGTGGACGTAGGCCCTATTGAGGGTATTTTAAAAATATGATATGCTTCTTGACCCTAAGACAATACAATGTATTGGAGGAGCCAATAACGCAAATAATCAGTGATGAAAAAGAGCACATTGGCAATATTAAATGAATGGCATGGGTAACGGTGTAAAGCAAGTTCTGAGCAGAGAGCCATCCCTGGAACGGGGCGGTAGGGAAGGCCAGCCCAGAGCAGCCTTGAAGGGCACGCCTGGCACAGGGCATGGCATAGGGATGCCACTCAGTAAGGACAAGCCTGGCAAAGGCGGAGGAACATTCCAGGCAGGAAGAATGGGGTAAGTAATAGGTGAGAGGTTATGAGGACCCGAGCTAGGGTAGGAATAATGGTGGAAATCAGACACGTCCAAGCATGGAGGGCTCGGCTAAGGGATGGAGCCAAAGAATCAAAACGGATCCAAAGATTTCAACCCTGGTGTCTGGGAGACTTAGACAATCATAGGCGCGAATAAAGAATCTAGAAAAGAAAACCAGTTTGTGGGCGGCGTCTTCGGATTCTTCTCAAAGCAGATGTGTACTTGGGTGTAAGTCATCGATTTGGGAGTTTATCTTTGGAAGCACCTTGAAGGATGGGGGTGCGGAGAGTGAATCAGGAGAGGGGAAGTCAGTTAATGGTGGGTTAATGAGAGGTTATGCCTTGGGCATTCAGGGCTGAATCTTACTGGGAACCCTTTGAGCAACTGGGTAGAGTAAAATTCAAAATGGCCAAATCGAAGGAGGGAAAGGATGGGCTATTTATCCAACAGCTCCCTTCCCTCGTGGCTTGAGGGTTTTCCTGGGAGGTGTTAAGCCCCTGGCACTTCTGAGCTGCTCCTGCAAGGAGCTGAACAAGCCCCAGGAGCATACGGAGGAGCTGGTATTTACTGAGCGCTTGCTCTGTGCCATGCACCGTCCCAAATGTTTTCCAGCTCTTAACTCATTTGTGCCTTGAAACAGCCCTATGAATTATCCCCATTCTACAGACGATGACACTGAGGACAGATCCATCAGTACCCTGTTAACAGAAAGTACCCGAGCTGGGCTTTGAGCCTAGGATTTAGTCTGGCTCAGATCACCCGCTGAACCTGACGCTTTCTTGCCTCAAAGTGTACCTGCTCTTAGGTAGATTTCCCCTTTTTGATGAGCAAAACAATGGAAACTTAGAGACTTTCCCAAAGTCATGACGCGCAGACCTGTGCCCTCATACCATGTGTTATGTGTGTTGATTGATGAAGACAAGGTGTCCGGCTTTGAGCACTCATGTCCCAAGCCAGTGCTTTATTCCCACCATCACACTGACCGCTCTCTCCTGCACTGTGGTCCATTTAGATCCATCACTTTGTCACCATTGCAGGTCACACTGACCGCTCTCTCCTGCACTGTGGTCCGTTTAGATCCATCACTTTGTCACCATTGCAGGACTGTTGGAGGCATCTCCTTTCAATAAGGGGGAGTAGAATGGGTGACGGAAGAGCATACGTGGGGCAGGGATGGGGCAGAAGGAAGGACCCGAGAGCAGGTGGAATCATGGGGTCACTAACATTTATTGGGCACCTGTCGTAGGGAGGACACTGTGCTCGGTGCTTTCTACCTGTCCAGCCACGTTCTGACACCAGCTTGAGCAGGGCACCTACTCCTCCTGGAATAGACTCTGGTGCAGCAGGTACAGGTGTAAGAAGATTCAGCCCTTGCTTCCCGGAAATCTGCAGTCACACTATCTGGAAGCGTGGAGTAGGGGAGAGATGTTTCTGAGAGATGCCTCTGGGTTGAGCCCTGACTCTGCTCTTTGTTTGCTCCACGACATTAAGCAACTCGCTTAACTGTTCCCAGCTTTGATTTTTCTTTTCTCTAAGATGAGATTAATACTAGCACCTACCGTTGGCATATTGAGAGATTGTATGACGTGATGCATCATAAATGTTCAGGACAGTGCCTGGCACACGGCAAGCTCCCAGAGAACGGAGAACCTCAGCAACTATGACACTGGAATTGGCGCTACCGGTAAAAACAAGTGTACGCTGGTGCCAGGAACCCTACTGCAAGCACTGCATTGAATTTCCAAATACCTCTGAAGCCCCTACTCTGTGCAACATTCTCAACGTTGGGGATAGGAGGATCATGACAAAGAGGAATGAATGCCTGACCTCAAGAAACTTAGCCTAGAAAAGACTCAGAGTGCTTGTTGGTTGAAAGGAATTCTCTCAGGTCATGGACATGTGGGAGGACTTCATGGAAGAGGTGACATGTGAGCTGGCCTTGGAAGGTAGGTAGGAGATGTGTACAGAGCTCCATAAGCAGAAGCAGGCTGGGGAGAGGAGGCACTTGGGTCTACAGTGAGGACTCGAGAAAGCTGAGGTCGGCTTGGAAACAGCAAATATTCCAGTTAGCTTGGAGTACAGGGAGGGTTGTTGGATAAGGTCAGACATAAAAGGCTTTTGATGCCAAGCTGTCAAGTTTACATGTAATTTTGTGAGCAGTGAGGGGCTTCTGGAGGTATTCTTCCTCCACAATTTTCATTTATATGTACTTGAAATTTAGCACACTAATTCTGAATCTAATTTGGAAATGCAGAAGTGCAAGAATAGCCAAGCAACTCTTGAAGGAAAGTGGGTGAAATGTCCCACTGAATATTAAGATCTAAGAATTTTATAAGAATTAAAGCATGTGATGATGGCATGGAGTTAGAAAACAATGGACCAATAACAGAACAGAGAACTATGAACCTGATCCCAGAATGTGGAAACTTGATACATGAGAGAGTAGATACTGCAATTCTTTACCACCTGCATATGGGTGGATATGTATAAGGGTTGTGTGTGTGTATATATATATATGATTTTAATCTATTTTAGAATAGATTTACAGAACAGTTGCAAAGATAGTACAGAGAGTTCCCATATACCTCACACCTAGGTCCTCCTGTTATTAGCATCTTTTATTAGCATCTTACTTGCAGCAGTGAATGAATCAATATTGATACGTTATTATTGGTTAGACTCTTGCTTTATTCAGATCTCCTTAGTTCTGATCTTACGTTCTGTTTCTGGTCCAGGCCCCACTTTACATTTAGTCGCATATTTCCTTCGTCTCCTCCGGGCTGTGAACGTTTCTCACATAAGACTTTCCTTATTTTTGGTGACCTTGATAGCTTTGAGGGGGCACTGGTCAGGCATTTTGTAGAATGTCCCTGCACTGGAATTTTTCTCATGATTAGATGATAAGGGAGCACTCTGTGCCCTACCCACCCTCCACGCTTTACTCTTGGAAGGAGAGCAGCCCTTCCTTAAGGAGCCAGAAGTTGTGCTGCAGTTCCTTCAAGGCAGAATAAGCTACATGAATTTTATGTTCCCTCATATATTTATTTATTCAATTATCTACGTATATCCGTGTGGAATCATGAATATTTGTTTTATACTTTGGGTTATAATCCTACACTATTGTACTTATTTTGTCGCTCAGATCATTCCCCGACTTTGGCCATTAGGAGCTCTTTGAATTGGCTTCTGTATCCTTTCGATGTACCCCATCACTGTGTGGCGCGAGTGCGTGCGCTTTCAGGCAGTCTTTCTGGGGCTGTGAGATGCTCCTGGCTCATCTTGTATATTTCCTGCCTCAGTCCTAGAATCAGCCATTTCTCCAAGGAGCCCTGGTTCGTTTTATTGGACAGTCGTATTAGAAACAAACCACGGCTCTAGTGCTTATTGCTACTGGGGTATCGTTGCTTCTAGGACCTCTCAGCAGAGAGAGCAGGGAGATACATGTGTGCGTAGTAACCCATGTGTATGCACATATCAATAAATACCCTGCAGGACTGTGAGACGATACATTTCTGTAGTCTAAGCCACGTATTTGTACAGCAGCCCCGGGAAATTAACACAAGCCCCCCCCCCGCCAGCCTGTCCCCCTTCCTTCTTTTATACCCTCAGTGTTTCCTCATAGGCATGGCTCTCTTGCCCTCGTTTGTGGTCGCTTTGTGTTTGTGTCTTTTTGTTTGGCTACTTCCTAACTATTCCTTCCAGAATGAGGTCAGACACCCGCCTTCTGGACACCTTGGCTGTTGCCCCCAGGCAGGGTTAGGTGCCCGTGGCCCATACAGCCTCTTTCACATCCACGCAGTTATCACGATGCCGTGTCCTCCTCAGGCTTGAGTGAGCCCCTCTGGCTTGACTCCTGCTTTCCTGCGTCCAGTGTGTGCAGGTGGTGAATGAACGAGAGGCGGCTTCAGAAATTGAAGCCTGACTGACCGGGCCGGGGGAGCTCCAGAATTTTAATCTGGAGGGTCTCAGGGTGGCAAGTGGTTTGCACAAGTGGAGCCTTGAAATCAAGTTTGCTTAGCGCTTAGGGATGGGGAGATCAGGCCGCCCTGGAGGGTCACCTCCCTCTACCATCCAGTGGAAGCAGACACTAATATCGCGTCTCTGTGTCAGATGAGGAATCCGAGGCATACATGGTCATTCCAACGTGAAGGGCACACAGCTAGTTGTTGGCAGGCAGGGGTTGCAACTTAGCTGGGTTTGCCCGACTCCAGGGCTACTAAGGTTGGTCGTCCTGGGCAGACTTTAGCTTGGTGTGACCCACCTTATGGACAGAGGGCAGCCTAGACCTAACGGAGCTGGCAGTGAGGCTGGAATCCCAGCCTTGTCTCCGGAGTTACGGCGCCGGGGAGGACAGCTGTTGGCGGGCGGACCCCAACCACTCCTACACTGCTCTGCGTTTGTTGTGGCTGGAAGACGGAACTACATCTCCCAGGAAACAGTTCGTCCCGCTCCCCGCCCTCCCCACCCCTCCCCGCCCCTCCCCGCTCCGGACCCGGCTGCTATTTAAAGGCAGAATGGTCCGGCCGCGAGCCGAGCGCGGAGGTGGCGCGGGCAAGGCGGTGTGGACGCGGGGCGTCACACCCCGTAACTGGCAGCCGCCGCTCGGTACTTCTCTCCTGAGTCTCTTTTGCCCGGCGGGCTCCCAGCCCTCGCCGCCCGGGCCCCGCGGACCTGCAAACCCCAGGCCTGGTGGATTTGCCCTTGGCGCTTTCCCGGGCTCGGCAGAGGGGTTCCCGGCTGGGATCTCTGGGGTCGCGCTGGCGATGAGCAGCGAAGAAAGGCGAGGCGCTGCTCTCCGAGCGCGAGGAGGCGGGGTGCGCTCGCCGGGGTCGCCGGGGCGCCGCTGGGGAACCCGGGCCAGCGAACCCAAGCGCGATTTCCGCGGGTCCCGGGCGCAGAGGCCGGGGCTGCCGGCGCTTTGGCCTTGGATGGAAAGTTGGGAATGGGGTAGGGGCCTCCGGACCCCCTAACGTGGATTACTTGGTGCGTCTCGGCCGGGCTCGGATGACCCACAGCCTCGTCTCCATCCGTGGATTGAGGCACATTCTACCTAACAGTCGAGTCCCTTACCTGTAGGTAAGTTGCCCCGCGATTCGGGGGAAGAGGGGGGGATTTCACCCCTTGCGTCGCTTTATGAAGGTCATGGGGTTCTGGGTTGAAATTTTTGTTCTTGTAATTGACATCTTTCCAGAGGTCATTTTAGCCATCCCTCTGCCTCCAAGCGGAGTCGATTCTCCCGGTGGCGGTGGTCATCGCCCATCCTGGGCGCTCTCGGTCATCTCCCTTTCCAACGCCTCCTGGCCGCTGGCTGCCCCGGGGGACAGAGCCCCAAGTTGGGGAGAGGTCCGCGTGCTGGGCGTATCCGCCCGACCCCCCATCGCACTTACCTTCTCACCTTGTCGCCCTGCAGGGCCCCTTACCTCGAGAGCTGAGCCGCCTCGGTGAGCTCCCGTCGTCTGCCCACTGGCGACCCCGAATGCGATCGGGGCGCAGCGCTTGGAGCCCCCCTCGCCGGGGGGGTGGTGAATGTCCCTGGTCCCCGGTCCTGGTTGCTGGTGAGCGGCTTGACTGCAAGGACTGCGCCACCCATCAGGCGTCTTTCTGAACGGGTGGGAGGTAGCAGGCATTCGGTCCGGGGCGTACCCCCACCCCCCGCCGTCAGTGCACATTGTTAATGGAAGCGGTTTCCCGGCCAGCGCGGGGAGGGGGCGTAGTCTTGAGTCCTGACCTGGAAGCACGCTGCTTCTGAACCCACAGCACCCCCCATCCTCGTCCTTTTGTGTGGGCGCTGTTTGCAGCGGCGCCGTGCCTGTCGCTGAGTAGGTGCAGAGTAGATGTCTGTTGAATGAATGAGCGAATCCGCCTTGATGTGCAGATAAACCAGGGGCCTCCTTTTCCTGCTCCCCCTTTGGCACTTGTCCTCAACTCTTTCCCCCGAAGATGGTTTCCTGGGGGTGCTTTCCCAGATACGGGGTTCCCTCCCCTCCCTCCAGCTCCGTTGGCAGTCTGTCTGTGATGATCCATTTCCTGCCCAGGGGTCCCTCCTGCATAGAACACTTCTGGAAGCTGTCACGGGTCTCCCTTGGACTGTGTGCAGGGTGCCAGTGCCTCCCGTGAGCACCTGCTTGGGAAGAGGGGGAGAGCCAGGCACCACAGGAAGAAAAAAGGTGATGTGTGTTGGTACCGCCCCTCCCCCAGGAGCCTGTGCCCTGGCCACACCCAGGTCCCTGGAACTGCCCACGTTGGTGCAGTATGTACCCTGTGGCCCTTCCTCACCTTCTCTGGGAGAGGAACTGTTGAAATTGTCCCACTGATGGCCGGAAGCCCCGCCTCTGCACCCCGTCTGATTTTAAAGGTAATCCGTGCCCTTTCTCTGTCTTTTACAGAAAACTACAAAAAAGAGCAAAAAACAGGAAAGGAAACACCCAGTTCCCACAGTAATGCAATTTGACATATGTCCCCACTGCTGAAATCCTGCAAATATGTACAACTTTGTTTCCCGCTTTATTCCCCCTCACTTTGTTTTTTTTCTTTGAACATTTCCCCACATAATGACTGTATTCACTGCAGGCATTGAATCATAGTTTGCGTGACAATTCTCCCATTGTTGGACACCAAGGTATTTCCAAATTTTTACCCTTTGAATTCATGCATTGGTGAGTGTCTTTTGTACATAAGGATTTGCACATTCTGAATTATTTCCTTTGGAAAATTCCCAGAAGTCACTCTCTTTGCTCTAAGTCAGTCATGTCTAAAATCAGAGGAGTGGCCCTCTTGGTAGACATTTACGAGGTGGGCTTGGAGGAAGATTGCCCCACTTAGCCAGCAGATAATCCCACAGCTGGGAGCCAGAATACAGGAGGAGCCCAGACAGTGCTTGCTGAGTGAATGCAGTTTTTGTTTCGTTTTGTTTCTCCTGCAGCAGAGTTGATCAGCATATTGGTTATGAGAGTAACTTGAAATTTGCCTTCAGGACTAGGGTCGAAATTATATTAGCAATTCCAGAGACTGAGATTTACTAGGAAGCTGGATTTAAAATGCTGTCCTTTTAAAAATTATTATTAACTTTTGATTTTGACAGAAATCTAGATTTACAGGAAAGTTGCGCAAACAGTACACGGAGTTCCCTTATACCTGTCACCCAGCTACCCTATATGTTAACATCTTATAGATTCACAGTGAGATGATCAAAGTGGGGGATTAACATTGATAGAATAGTTTGAACTAATCTCCAGGCCTTACTCAAATTTTTCCAGTTGTCCCACTAATGTCCTTTTTCTGGTCCGGGATCCATTTCAGGATCCTGCATGGCAGAAAGTGCTGTCTTGTGAAAAAGTGAAAGTTGAGAGGGATTCAGCAGGCTGTCTTCTTTAAAGACCACTTAACTGAGGCATGATTGACATCCAGAAGGTTATACATGTTTCATGTCTGCAACTCGTGAGTTTGGTGATAAGTATGCGCTGTGAATCTGATACCACAGTCACCACCGTCTTTGTCGTAAGCATACCCATCACCTCCAAAAGTTTCCGCCCGCCCTCTTATTTATTATTTTACTATTTTTTGGCGACAAGAACACTTAATGGGCGCTCTCCCCTCTTAGCAAATGTTTAAGTGTACAAGATAGGATCCTTAACGATAAGCGCTGTGCTACAGGAGGGCGCTAAAGTTTATTCATCTAGGCAGACGGTCTTTATTCTGGAGATGGTGCAGAACTGAGAAGTCCATCCCATCTCCTTTCCCAGGTTAACTCACCCCCTCCTCACTGTTTATGGCCAGCAGATGAGACCCTCCAGGGTGTAGAGGGGAGAGGACCCTTGACCATGAGTGGGAGAAGCATCTCCGTGTACCCTTCTCCTTCCTTCCATGGACCTCCCCTGGGAATGAGTCGTTTAGTAGAAATTGGGTTGTAGCCTGATCTGTCCCAACGTGCCTTGGGGGTGTGGGTAGGTGGAGGATGACATCCGGGTGCGTGAGAGCCAGCTGTGAAGCCCCGAACCCGGCGGCGGCGAGTCCAGCGTGCGGCGAGTCCAGCGTGCCGCGCCTGTGATTCACGCCTCCTGAGCAGCAGGTGTGTTGGGCGCTAAGTGTGCAAACCCAGCGGGCAGCATTTACTGGGGATCTGGGCAGATCTAAGGGAACGCGGGTTTCCGCTCGTGCCTCAGTGTGGATTGAGGGTTTTGTCCAGCAATCTTGGGCTGGGGGGTGGGGTCCCCCTCTTCTTTAGGGCTGAGGAGAGCCAGCCTGGAGGGGTATTTGGAAGCCACTCATGTGGATGGAGGCTGGCCCAGCGTCTTTGCATAAGAGAGCACTTGTGTGAAGTTGAGGAAACTCATGAAAGAGGCCCTTCTCCTGCCGCCTGCAACAGAGACCACAGTAGTCCAAACCTTCCACCGACAATACACACGCAAACTCGGGCTGTCTTCTCCAGCTGGGGGTGGCTGCCCGCAGTTAGAGTGTAGGTGGTGTTTGTTTGGGATGAGGAAGTTCTGAGGTTACTTAAATCTCAACCAACCAAGACTTCTGTCGTCCAGATAGAGTTTCTCATTACTATTAGGGTCTGGGCGCCTAGACTTGATTTTTCTTATACTCCCAGCCTTCCTGTTATAGCTCGTAAACTGAAAGATATTCATCCTCTCTCTCTCTCTGTCTCTCTCTCTCTCCCTCCCTCCTTCCCTCTCTCCTCTGCCCTTTGTGCACTGGCACAGACGTTTTCTGTCACCAGCCAGCTCCAGTTAGGATCATAACAGGAAGTGTCGGTGGGAGAGGGCTTGGGGGATGTTGTGACTAAACAGTCCTGGAACAGCCCTCTGTCTGCACCTGCCTTGTCCCTCTCCTCAGTGACTCCTCACGGGTCCTCCCTGCCCAGCTCTTCCCAGATCAGCGTGGGCCCGGTTCAGCCAGCGTACTTGGAGCTGCTCCCCCCAGCCCCCTGGCCTGCACCCTGTGGTTTGCATAAAAACGAAGTGCTTGGAGAATTTGGTAAAAATCTGAGTATTCTTAGCAGCCATCCCCACCCTCCCCCCACCTTTAGAGGTTCTGTTTTGGTACATGCCGGGGGTAGCACTCAGAAATGGGTATTTTTAACAAGCACCCCAGGCCATTTTAATACAGGTGGGCATTGTAAGAAACAGGGAGTTGATTGACTTCTTGGCCAGCTAAAGGCAGAAATGAGCCTTTTCCCACTCAAGCGTACCCAGCTGCAAAGCTTCTCTGTCCTCCACCTCCTCCAGGAAGTCTTCCCAGCTTGCCTCCGCCTGGTCTGGCCCCCCATCTACTTACTCGTTTTGTTGGCACAGGTTGTGACGTAGAAGTCTTGAAATCTGGTGCCCTTTGTACTCAGTGAAGTCAGAAGTGGCTGTATTTGGGTGAACGATAAAGAACTGCCGTTCTGGGCTTAGGTATAAGATCTGCAGCCTGTCCTCTGGGGTTTGTGAGTTCCCTGGGAGCCTGGGCAGCTGTAAGAGGCAGCTCCCTGGGACATTTGTGTGCCCAGGCAGACCCTGCTACTTCTCTTTCTGGCCAGCATCGTCCTAGGCAATGTCCACTGTCATCGTGGAACTGGTTGGGGTCCTCCACGTCTAGTCAGCACCCCCTTCATCACAGGATGGATGCGCTCAGTTCATTTCACAAGAGGACAGGAACGGTCCTGGATGGATTTCCTCTCTTTGAGCTATGCCATTGGCAAAAGACAGTCTGTTCGAAACCACTCCGGCTCCCTTGCTTTACGGACTAGGTTTGTTCCTGGAAGAATATCTATACAAAAACCAATCTCGGTTGATCACATGATATGTGAAAGGCCTGGAGGAAATTTGTAAGCTACAGGAATGCTGAAGTGGCAAGTTTCTGTCAAAGAATTCCTTTGGTAATGTGAATCATCACCTCCTCCCGTATTTGGTGTGTTGGTACAGGTTTCTACACAGAAGTCTTGAAACCAGTTGCCTTCTGGGGGTGGTGAAAATAGAAGCAGCCGCGTTCGGGCAAATGACAGAGGGACTGTGGTTCTGGGTCTCTGGAAATAAATCAGTCCCTCCCCTCGGGTCTGTGAGGCTCCCAGGTGTTTGGAAAATGCCTCTTATAGGGTCAGATTTTAATGGTTTTCAGACCCGCCGCCTTTGCCTAAAATGTGGGCCCTTGACCTCATTTCTCTCTAGCCGTTTCCTCCCCTTTCCTTTCACTGGTCTGAGAGCCCCGGCAGGACAGGGCGGGAGAGACCATCTCTGCCTGCCCAGCAGTTCCATCAGATAATCCGCTGGGGATTTCGGCCGTGCTTTCTGAGCCACCAATGGAGTATATTCCCTCTCCCTAATCATAGACGCATTTCCAATCCGTTGCTTCAGATTCCCTCGCTCGTTAATTCTGCAAATATTGGTGCCTGCTGGATCATTCTTTCTTTTTTTTTTTTAAGATTTTTTTTTTTGGATGCAGACCGTTTTCAAAGTCTTTATTGAATTTGTTAACAATACTGCTTTTGTTTTCTGTTTTGGTCTTTTGGCCACGAGGCATGTGGGATCTTAGCTCCCTGATCAGGGATCGAACCCGCACTCCTGGCACTGGAAGGGGAAGTCCTAACCACTGGACCGCCAGGGAAGTCCTTGGCTGGTTCTTTAGACACTGGTGCAATTGCTTCGGGTCAGCACCTGGGCGGTAGCGCTCTTTGGGCCGGTGGTGTGCCTCAGGCGTGGAAAAGAAGGTGTCTGAGATGCTGACCTTTGGGGACAAATTCTTCAGTATGTGAGTGAAATCCTCAGGAGCTCTAAGTGACAGTGATCGTTTCTGCCCTCGTACCTTCTTCACTTAACTAGCTTTGGAAACACTTTTAACCATTCTTAATTATGGTAAGATGGACATAACACCAGTTTACCACCTTAACCATTTGTCCGTGTGTCAGTGGCCTTATGCACACTCACACTGTTGTACCACCATCACCACCGTCCATCTCCAAAACGTCTTCATCACCCCAAACGGAGACTCTGGGGCCGTGAAGCACTGACTCCCGCAGCCCCCAGCCCCTGGTAGCTGCCATTCTATTTTCTGTGTCCATCATTTTGACAACTGTAGGTATGTCCTGTAAGTGGAATCATACAATATGTGTCCTTCTGTGTCTGCTTTATTTCACATCATGTCCTCAGGCTTCACCCATGTTGTAGCGTGTGTCAGAATTCCTTCCATTTTAAGGCTGAATAGTTTTCCGTTTAATGTATACGTCACATTTTGTGTATCCATTAATCTGTTGATGGACTTCTTGGCCATGAATAATGCTGCTCTGAACGTAGGGGTACAAATATCTTTTTGGGTCCCTGCTTTCAGTTCTTTTGTGTATATACCCAGAGGTAGAATTGCTGGGTCATATGGTCATTTTACATTTAACTTTTTGAGGAACTGCCGTACTGTTTTCCAACAGCAGCTGCAGCATTTTACATTCCCGCCAGCGAGGCACAAGGGTTGCAGTTTCTCCGCATCCTTGACAGCCCTTTCCTTCCTCCCTCCCTCCCTTCCTTCCTTCCTTCCTTCCTCCTTCCTCCTTCCTTCCTTCCTCCTTCCTTCCTTCCTCCTTCCTTCCTTCCTCCTTCCTTCTTTCCTCCCTCCTTCCTTCCTTCCTTCCTCCTTCCTTCCTTCCTTCCTCCTTCCTTCCTTCCTCCCTCCTTCCTTCCTTCCTTCCTCCTTCCTTCCTTCCTTCCTCCTTCCTTCCTCCTTCCTTCCTTCCTTCCTTCCTTCCTTTTTTCCTCCTTCCTTCCTTCCTTTCTTCCTTCCTTCCTCCTTCCTTCCCTTCTTCCTTCCTTCCTCCTTCCTTCCTTCCTTTCTTCCTTCCTTCCTCCTTCCTTCCTTCCTTCCTTCCTTCTTCCTTCCTTCCTTCCTTCCTCCTTCCTTCCTTCCTCCCTCCCTCCTTCCTTCCTCCTTCCTTCCTTCCTTCCTTCCCTCCTTCTTTCCTCCCTCCCCCCTTTCCTTCCTTCCTTCCTTCCTTTTCTAGTCATAGTCACCATCCCAGTGGATGTGAATTGGCACTTAACTAATTTTAAATGCAAACTGACTAGGACGGTTAGATCTTTTCCCCCCAGTGTATACTCAGGGAGCCATTGGGATCTCCTTCTCACGTTGAGGAAGAATCTTCACGAAGATCTAAGAGCCCAGGGAAGTAAGGAGCAGAGAGTTTACGTGGGGGGCCCTCAGCTTCGAGTCTGCTGCATCCATTCTTTCTAAATGAAAACGTTTGGTGATCTAGTGGGTTCCTTACGCCCCCACTATTTGCACTGGAGTTTTTCAAGTGCTCTTCTTTCCCTACCCCATCTGGTGCCTCTCTCAACCTGTTGAAATAAGTGTCATCCACATTTTCCAGAAGAGGCTGTTAAGGCACAGGTGAGTGAAATGACACAGCTAGATAACCACCCAGGACAGTGAGCCCCTAGCCCCTCACCTCCCACACCTGTGAAAAGTGACAATTTTTTTAGTGTTGGTGGGGGAGGGAGGGGGTGGGGCGGGCTGGGAAGACAGAGATGGGATTCATGATTTGAGAGAACTTCAGGGAGAATCCTCTCTCGTGTCCTGCATGGTCAAATTGTATATATGAAGTTTGCTGAGTGTGGGTTTTTTTTGAAAAATAAATTGCTTTTCCATAGAACCCTTTGCTGTGTAGTCGGGTGTCCTAAGACACGCCCTTTTGAGCCTGGGGGTGAGATGTCAGATTTCTACGGAGCCCTGGGTCGGCGCCTGGGTTACGATGAGCACCTCTGGTCTCGGGTTTTCTTCCCGAAGCCGTGAGTGAGCCCTGAAAGCTCTGTCTGACCCCATTTGTCATCCGACGTCCCAAGCACGTGTGTCCGGCCTCAGATTGGGCGAGGGAAGGCACTGGCAGTGAGTGGTTTCATTGACCCCGGGGGCCGGGTGGTCTGCTCCCAGCCGCAGGGCGGCTCTGCCTCTCTGGGCCTCTGCACCTTCCCCTGCGCGGTGGGCGGAAGGTGACCTTGTGTCTCTGGAGCCACCATGAATGTGGTTCTTTTTCTTATTTATTTTTTTATCATGTTTTTTTTTTAATTTTTAAAATGAAGCAACAAGAAACAGAACTGCTATTCCTGTGGCTGGGGTGACAGAACAGGATCGTCCCAAGCCAGGAGGCTTTCTTCTCTATAGGGGAGTTGCCACCCCGTGACCCCTGCCCGCGACCCTTCCTCCTCTGGCTTCACACCGGGCGTGTGTCGTGGCCCCAGGGTCACGCAGGGGGAGTTTCTCTGAATCGAAGGGAATCCGTGGCCACTGGCCAACCGGTTGGGAAATATAGATGTTTGGGTTTTTAATTAAATTTCCGAAATGGGAACCAGGAATGTGGTTAACCAGGGAGCTGAGATGGCCCTGGCTTCTCATTCCACCCCGGCCACTGGGCTTTTCCACCTTTCCTGGAATTGCTTTCCTCTTTCACCCTGGCCCCCGTTTCCCCCCCTTGCCCAGCTCCTTCCCTCTTTTCCAAACGTTTGTCTCTGCCCTTGTCACCCTGGGCAGCTGTCTGTAAGACACTGACGTGGGGGAGATGCTTGTATGGCCGCATTCACTGGTCAGATTGGCCGTTGGATGTCGCCTGTCCCCTATACTAGGAAAGAGCGCTGTTCCTTCCACATCTCCACGTAAGGGATCCACCAGCCAGCGCCGGCAACTGGGAGCGCTGTTATGCTGGGAAGAGAGAGAAGCCAGCCTCGAGCAGATCAGAGCGGGAGGTCCAGAGCCCGTTTTCCTTGGTCCCCACCGCCCTGGGTGTGGACACTCTCATCTCTGATATCTGGGGCGTAGAGAATTTAAGGAACATCCTTAACGCCCCAAAGCTTTGAAGGATGGAGTCACGGTTCCAACCCAGGTCGCGGTGCATATGCCCAGCACTGGGGCCCCGTCCCGCCCCATTCACCAGCGCATGTGTGACCTTGTACAAGCCACTGAGCCTCTCTGCATTCAGTTCCTCATCCATAAAAGAAGGGTATTTCTAGGTGGGTCACTGTTCGCTGCAAGTTTCAGAGAAAGCAACTCTAACTGGCTTTAAGCAACGAGTTTGGGGGTGTCCACCTAGCCGTGAAGTCTACAGCGAGTCTGGGGGTGTCCACCTAGCCGTGAAGTCTACAGCGAGTCTGGGGGTGTCCACCTAGCCGTGAAGTCCACAGCGAGTCTGGGGGTGTCCACCGAGCCGTGAAGTCCACAGCGAGTCTGGGGGTGTCCACCGAGCCGTGAAGTCCACAGCGAGTCTGGGGGTGTCCACCGAGCCGTGAAGTCCGCAGCGAGTCTGGGGGTGTCCACCGAGCCGTGAAGTCCGCAGCGAGTCTGGGGGTGTCCACCTAGCCGTGAAGTCCGCAGCGAGTCTGGGGGTGTCCACCTAGCCGTGAAGTCCGCAGCGAGTCTGGGGGTGTCCACCGAGCCGTGAAGTCCACAGCGAGTCTGGGGGTGTCCACCGAGCCGTGAAGTCCACAGCGAGTCTGGGGGTGTCCACCTAGCCGTGAAGTCCACAGCGAGTCTGGGGGTGTCCACCGAGCCGTGAAGTCCACAGCGAGTCTGGGGGTGTCCACCGAGCCGTGAAGTCCACAGCGAGTCTGGGGGTGTCCACCGAGCCGTGAAGTCTACAGCGAGTCTGGGGGTGTCCACCGAGCCGTGAAGTCTACAGCGAGTCTGGGGGTGTCCACCTAGCCGTGAAGTCTACAGCGAGTCTGGGGGTGTCCACCGAGCCGTGAAGTCTACAGCGAGTCTGGGGGTGTCCACCGAGCCGTGAAGTCTGGGTGTTGTGCTTTGGGGGGATTTTGCTGGCTCTTCGTTTGTCTCCACTTCTTTTCCTTCTTGGCTTTACTTCCCTAGTGGAAGCAGAAGGAGCAGAAGCGTCGGCAGGCCCCCTGCCTCTGCAGACCCAGCAGATGCAAGAGGATGCCTGTGGCTCAGCACCCCCGAGGGACGGCCCTGGAAGCGCGCTCACCCTTGGACCCGTCCCTGGGGCCAGGAGGTGCAATGCCCCGATCGTGTCCTGTGCTCATGTGCCTCACACTTGGGTCTGTGGGTGGGGGCAGCCTCCCTCCCCAGGGCCGCGGGGATTCTGCAGACTGGGGCGGGAAAGATGCAGAGAGACAACACCAGATGTTTGCCGTGGACGGATTGGGCTACTTGATAATACAGCAGAGCGTCTTACGGTAGGGGCAGGTATTGATTCTGTTTACCTGTGGATACGTGGGGCCTGGGAGAGCGCAGGGCAGGTGGATGCTCAGTGAACGTCGATACATGAATGAACCTCAGCAGTTCTTTCCTCTGAATTTCTGAACATGAGGGTCCATTTTTTCTTTTTCCTTTTTTTTTGGCCACACTGCGCGGCACGTGGGAATCTTAGTTCCCCGACCAGGGGGCGAACCTGCGCCCCTGCACTGGAAGCACGGAGTCTTAACCACTGGACCCCCAGGGAAGTTCCGAGAGTCTGTTTTTTCAAGGGACTTAGTGTCGCTCCATCGGGGAGCTGGGAAGCCCAGCCTCCGGGTGCATCGCCCACGGCTGGGTTCTCATTTCCCTGCACAAAAGGGTTGTTCCCGGGAATAGCAGCCGCTGCTTAGAGTGGCGCCTCTCACTGAGCTTTCTTCAAAGCGAAGAAAAACACCTTCCCTGATTCTGAGCATCTCTTGACTAGGGGCGTTGCTCCCAGTCTACCTTGCAGGGGCACGTGTGTCCCGTACTGGGTAGGAGAAGCCCCATGACGGGAGCTGGGGCCAGTGGATTTGTGCCGACTTCTCGCCGGGCTCCTGTGTTTGGCAACCCAGGGAGGAGGCGGGCTACCCCGTTGGGTCAGATGGAGGGCTCGCTCTGGAGTGGCCCCCCAAGTGGATCGACGTAGATGGCCCCATTGCGTTTGCACATCCCTGGACCAGCTTGTGCCCCAACTTTCGGGGGCTCCATGTTAGAGACACAGCCTTGCTCTCCAGGCTGTTGAGCTCAAGGCGGGGGACCCTATTTTCCTTGCTTTGTCCGCACGGTACACAGGTAGCCTTTGTTTGAGGAGCTGTGACTCATGCTCGTGGGTTGTACGAGCTCTTAAAGGAAACCTTGCTGCCCTGGCAGGTGCTTCCAGCCATCCTCATCTGCCATGGTGCGGAGAAAAGCTCATTGTCATGGTGACAGGTTATTTCCACTCTGTGGCTGGAGTATCAACAGCCTTTTTAGGGAGGGTGGTGGAGTGAGAGGAAAGGGTGTGTGCGAGGCGATGATGTCCCAGGACGCTGCTGGCCGCTGTATTCAGCGTTGCCCCATTTAATAGATGAGGAAGCTGAGGCTTCCAGGGCTGAAGCTGCTTGTCCAAAGTCGCCTTGCCGGTCAGCGGCAGAGCCAGAACTTGATCCGCTTCCAGGTTGGCACGTGACTCCTCATCCAGCTGCAGCTTGGCTCCCTGCTTTTTCTGAGAAGCGCTAGAAGTCGCAACTCCCGTGGATTTGATGGCGGCTCTAGAGTGCTCCCCCATCCTTCACTTCTTCCTCCCCAGTAACCCACCGATAAGTCTAAAGCAGTGTTTCTTCCTCCTCCTCCTGGTGGAGGCGAGGCCCTGCGTCTTTCTGGGAGTGGAGCTGGGAGTAGACCTCACTCTTCTCTGCAGATGGGACAGCGAATTCAACGTGAGGACCGTTAACACCAAAATCAACTGAAAGATGCATCTGCTAGAGTTTTCCCCGATGAGGAATTCTCCGGAGCTGCTCTGCAAGTTCTGGCCTTGCCCCCAGGCCTCACTCTTCTGCTTTGTCATCCTCACGTTCCTCTCTACAGATGTAAAGTCTGCTCTGGAGAGCTGTAAGTCACTGCACACCCCAACTGGCAAGCGCGGAGTCAGGATCCAGACGCAGGTCTGTTTGCTTTTCAAACCAGCACATTTCCCCATAGTATGGTCCTGACTCCATTCACTTAGGAGATGCACAAGTTCAAACCATGCATCAGCGTCCTGTCCCTTGTTATTGAAATCCCGCGGAGGATGCTGAGGCCAGGGCATCCCGAGTGGGGTTCCTGTGGTGTTTTCCATCTCCCGCAATCGTGGGCAGGTAGCGGATGACTCTTGTGATAAAGAGGGCTTGGAAGGGTGGGTGCATGTATTTGAGAGGGACAGGAAAGCAGACTGGCCCATTGTCCAGGCATTCGGTGGAAGTGTTGTGTTGAGGTTCTAATTTTCACTCACTGGAACAGCAGTGTGTACACTTCACTGCATGAGCTCAAAGCTCAGCTGCGCTTTCAGAGCAGACCCGTGGCTGGCCTTGCCCTTCTGATGTTATACTTGGCAATTGGAGAGAGCTGCCTGTGCTGTACCATCGTCACCTCCAAATGGGATAAGGCTCGGGTGAGAAATTGTTGCCCCATCTAAGCTGCACTCCCATCAGCCGCCGTGTACTCTGTCCTTCGCACAATTAAGGGACCCTTTTAATGGGCGTGGTTGGGTGGGGTGGGGAATGGAGGCTGTGTGTCCTTGAGGTTGGAGGATGCAGATGGGAGTCGGAGCGTGTCTCATTTATTGGACCAGGTGGACTGAGTCTTGGATTTCTCCTCCCACTTATTCTCTCCCCGCTTCTTGGCTTAAACCCTGTGTCGATTTTAAAGAAATGGACCAACTCCATGGCTCTGTCTGCTTGGCCTGCAGTTACAGCTTTGCTCAGATGTTGCTGGGTTTAATTGGGGAGGAAAATTCCCATTTTCTACCCAAGAGGTCCAATTCACTTTTGGCTTTCTTCTTGGAAGTGCAGAATTTGGGTTGCAGCCTCCATTGGCTTACGTGCGATGACTTATGTAAAGAATGTCCCCTCGGATGTGCAAGGCAAATGTGGCACATGACCAGCCCCAGGAACCTCTGTTGGCTTGAATGGGGCGGGGCCTGGGGAGAGGAGGCACTGCAGTTAGCTTTTCCTTCCTGGGGTCTGCAGTGAGCTTATCTCAACCAGTTCTTCCCCGTGACCTGTTCGCTGCTCCTTTCCTCATGGGCTGTGTCCTTCTGTTCTCCTTCCCTGGACTCTCTCAGTGCAAGGTCAGTGACATTCACCAGTGCAGGGACCACAGAATCCAATATTCTTGTCCAGTGATTGCCCGGATTAGACTTGAGTCAACGCACCGACTGGGCACTTACTCTCTACTTTTGCAATGTTTTCTTTTCCATCCAGTCTTTCCCTTTCCTGAACTTCTACAGCACTGATAACCTATAACATTATATATTGCCTGCCTAATACTATATATTGTTTCACATGCATGGATCTTTTCTCTTCAATGAAATCAGAGGTGTGCATTCTCCGATATCACAGCAACCGGCCTGATGCCGACTCCAGTAAAGACAGTATACACTCGGTGACCTGACAGGTCCGAGGCCCACATTGTTCCACCATTTCGCTGCTGTGTGTCTGTGGATGCTGGGTCCATGGCCTCTGGCTAGATTATCCCAGCACATGCCAGTGGGAAAACAGCTACGTGTCTTGCTTTCAGAAATTGTTACTGGTCTTTGCTTGGTGTGGTCCTGAGCACGTTTCTCTCCCTCGTGCCGTAAGACGGCTGCTCAGCCAGGAGACCTGGTTTCTGCCCATCTCAGTCTCCTGATTTGCCTTGTGGTTTGGGGTAAGCTATGTCACGTCATGGGGCCTCGGTTTCCTCCCTGCGTCCTTTGAAGTGGACGAGGTGACTCCTTGATTAATTTCAGCATGGAGGATGAACAAGGATGTCTCCTTGTTTCCCTCGCTATCTTGGGCAGGTGGGACCACAAGCAAGGTAGCGAAGAAGAAATGCCTGATCCTTCCCAGTGGTCCCACCGCTCCCAGCCCTTTGTGGAGTACAGCTTGACTTCTTGGAGAAACGCTCAATTCAACTTAAACGAAATCAAAACATACAACAGGCTCGCGGGGCAGTCTTTATAAAACGTCATTTGTGATAGTTTGGGATGTCTTCAGAAATCTGTTAGGGTGACCTTGTACCAAAATCAAGAACTAGAAGAATAAATGACCCTCCTCTCCCTGTGGATGGAGAGAATTTTATTTATTTAAGGGCCTTCGGGGGCTCTGCTTCCCCCTTTCCCAGAGTGAACGTTTGGACTCAGACGGCCTTCCAAGGATTGATAATGGAATAGAGGCCCTTCACGTAGGAAAAAATATGATTCTTCCCTGCTGGCTGGGGGGTTCACATCCTGGATTTGGGAAGCAGACCGGGAACCCGTAAAGCAAACAGATTCAAGTAGAATTCTTTTTTTTTGTATCAAATCTTCATCTTTTATTCTGAGCAAAAGCAGATGTTTACAAGAGTCAAGTTTGAACAAGATTGACATACTTAAATCATGGGATAACATGGCCATACCCTTGGCCGCATACATCAGATGAAGTGGGGTTTTTTTTTTAACTTCTTTTTTCTTTCTGTTTTTTTGTTTGTTTGTTTGTTTTAATTCTCCTCCGTGGGGCCTCTGATCTGCTTGCCTATCTGTTGCTCTCAGGCTGAGATGCCTTGTTATAACCTGAATTGTTCTGGGGAGTGAGAAGGCCTCATCACACCCCCTCTCCTTCCCGCCCTGACCACCCTCCCTTCCTCTTAGGGGAAAAAAAAAATTCCTTCTCCCTTTCAGCATCTGTGCCTTTAAGAATTCCCTCCATTGTAGCCCCGGGACAGAGACCCTTCTGTGAGAGTCTGTTGGAGGCCTGTCCTCGGTGACACCCCGCCCCCCATATTAAAAGACCATCCGAACAAGCTCCCCATTCTCCTCTGGAGAGGGTCCCTCTGTCCCAGGCCAAGCGACTCTTAAGGGAGCGTTTATCCTGGGACACTCAGCTTACAAAGCCTGCTGGAGTGTCAGATAAACTCACTCAGACCCGCCGAGGAGGGGAGAAGGACAAAACTCCCTTTATTTTCACCCCTGCATGGAGACCAGCAGACTTCGTGCTGGAGATGGGGTGGGGGGTGGGGTCTGAGGAACCTCGGAGGGGGCTGCGGGAGAGTTAGGGATTTTTCCCTCATCATTTTATTTTGGGGGGAAATCTCAGCGTGGGGCAGTGCTGTAACTCTGCTGGAATTACCTTCCCCCTCCTCTCTAAATCGCTGGGATGCTCTTTGGCAAGTTTGTCTTGGTTTGCCAGGGAGAAATTCCTAGTTTCAGTTATCTATTTGGATTAAAAAAAAAAACAAAACCCAGAAACACCTCACCCACTCGGTGGGCCAGGCCGCAGCTGTGTGTGTGTGTTTAGAAGATGTTCGATCTGAGGGACTTTGCGTAGCAAACATCATGGGTAAATTTGGCCACCTGGGTGCACGTGCGCCCGTGCGCTCTGTCGGTGTGCATCCCATCTAGGGGCGTGTGGGTGTGTGGGCACCCCTTGCTTCCCCAGGTGGCCGTACCTGTCACTGTGTGGTGTAGCCCTTTTTAACTACATGGTTCAGAGCTTTTCACCCAGCCGTGTAAACGAGAGGTTTCCGTGATCAGCTATTCACGTTGGGCTCTCATTTGTGGAACATGCTGAATGCCCTGCACGTGGATCGATGTCTCAATCCTTACAGCATCTTCCAGACCTGGAATGCTAGGCTCAGAGAAGGAAAGCATCTCCCCTAATGTCGCCCAGCAGTGGAACGCTTCAGCTTCCAGCCCTGCTGTGTCTGATTCTAAAGCCTCTGCCTGCCCTCGCCTTGCTGGGTGTCATCGTCTGCCCTGCGTCCCTGGTACCACGTGCCCTTGGAGGGCTCAGCACCCCGGGCACCTGCTCCTCCACCGGGCAAGCGGCAGAGAGGCTGGAGCCCGTGGGCTCCGTTGGGGCCGGGAAGGAGGCGCCCGACTGCTTTGGCACACAAGAGGATTGGGGAACCTTGCTGGAGTGTGGCCGAGAGAAAGCCTTCCCCACTCACGTTTAGAGAGGGGAGCCCTGACCCAGCTCCCGGCCCCGAATCTGTGCCCCCCTCCTCTCATCTTCTTGGCTTGGGGCGGGGCGGTGGGCCCTGGGGATCGACCTGGTGTGTGTGAGTCGGGGGCCGGAGGGCTGGCTCCTGAAATTCCCAGGTTGCCTGTGTTCTACCCTGCAGCGCACGCTTCCTCCTTCATCCGGGGGCGGGCGGCCTGGAGGAGCCGGGCGGGGGTCTGGCGGTGGCGGGAAGGGCCTTCCCGGCCGGGCTTGAGTCCGTCAAGCCCGGTCAGGTGCCTAGTGGCAGGAGGCTCCCGGGCCTTCCTCCGGTTCAGCTGAGCCTGCCTTATCCTCTTGGACCTGCGCAGAGTGTGAACTGGGAGAGCCACCTCCGAAATGCTGGGCAGTGGTGGAGGAGAGACCTTGGTGAGACCCTGACCTCCCTGGGCTCTGCAGATGGACATCCTGCCCAGGGAGGGCCGGGTCTCAGAGCAGGTTCCAGGCAGCGATGTGGGGGAGAGGTTGGGGGAGAGGCTGGGGAGGGTGGATGGGGAATTCAGTGGGGAGCCAAAGGGGGCCCCTGTGAGGCGCAAGCTGTGCTCCGTTCCACGGTTCTCTGGACCTCGGGCACAGCAACTGCACACAGGACAGTTAGCTGGGTGGAAGGACAGAGCAGAGGGGGGGCAGAGTTCTTGTCCTGGGTGGGGGGCGGGGAGTGGGAGACGGTGGGCACGAGGATGGCGGCTGGAGGGTAGGCTCGCTGGAGAAGCAGCGGCAGCCTCGCCTTGGGCCACTGGAGGGTGGGTCTCTGCATGTTTGGTGTGTTCCTGGACCAGTCTTCCAGAACCAGACCCAGAAAATGCGAATTACTGGCCTGAAGCCCCTGCCCATCCCGGGGACACTTACCCCGCAATGGCACCGTCCACCAGATGGGGCCAGGTGGCAGGTGGGTGTGTGTTGGGTTCCCACCCCATCCCCCTGTCCCTCTTGGCAGGGTGGCTGCCTTGACAGGTGTGCCCCGGTCCTTTCTTTCCCGTCACCAGGCTGTGAAGCCTCATTTCATCCAGGTGGGCGGATTGGACCCACTCCTCGCATGAGCTTTGCGTTTCACTGATCTGCAGGGGGTGACACGGAGGAGAGGGCGGGAGTCACATTGGACCCTGGTTCGAGGCTCTAGGTCCCAGTCTCAGCTCGTTCCTTCCTGGATGGGCGATCTCGGTCAGGGTCCTCTACCGCTCTGTGCTTGCATCTGTAGGCAGACAGCGGGGGCGAGCTCTCCAGTTCCGTCCAGCCCTACACGTGAAACAATCGCCTTTTAGGATGTGCCTGCACATGGCCTCCTGAGTGTGTCTGGGTGTGTCCGTGGGCTCGTCTGTCTCCCGACTCTTTACTGGCACCTCCCCCTGGCTCAGTCGCTCCTGCCCTGGGTAGTATGTCACCCCTCCCTGCACCCTGCCCAGAGGAGGGCTCTTGCAGTGGCAGCAGCGAGGACGCAGAGCCCACTGGCCCGTGCGGCCTTGCCGAGGGCCGTCAGGGCAGGCAGAGCCGGGTCGGGGTGAGAAGTCAAGGTGCCCATCTCCTGGGTGGTTGATCTCTCCTGACTGGTGGCTGGTGAACGGGCTTTTGCTGGGCGTGAGGTCGGGGCCCGGAGCAGTTGGCTGCAGAGGTTAGGCTGCTGCTGTCTCCTTCTGGTTTCTTTTTCCCTCAACGAAAGCTGGAGGCTCAGGGAACTGTTTACAGACTCCAGAACAATCCGTGCGCGAATCTGTGTTTGGGTGGCGTGACACGTGGCTCGTGTTTTGGCTCCTGACCCCGCACACGGGCACATCCCACATCCAAACAGCCCAGAGCCCTCCTCACTGGTGATCACCCATCCCGGGGTGCCCGCGGTCCCCTCCGGACGGTGCCTGACGGACCTCCTCCACTGGGCCAGCGGGGAGAGAAGTCAAGCTGTGCTTGTTAAGCCTCCCCTACCCCTTTCATCATCGACTTTGTCAAAGGGCGAGGAAAAGCCTGCTTGCCGAGGAAAGACGTGTTTTGGAAAACTCACTGAGCATCCTTCTGCGGCACCGTTGGCCACCTTCCCCCGTTCCCTTCCATTCCAGGCTTGAGCGGAAGGGAGGAAGGGTCCGGTCCATGGAAGTTGCTCACTGATGCTGCGTCTCTCTGGACCAAATCTTCACCCGATAGCACGCAGACGGGGAGGCACCGCTAGCGCGAGCCGGTTTCTCTCCCCGCTTGACATAAGCCTCCTGTTCTTTGGCTGGGGGAGGGCAGCACTTAGCACAAGGGAGACTTCAGACGGGCCGGGCCAGGCCGGGGGGGAGCCGGGCGGGCGAGCGGGGTTAGTGGCAGGAGGTGTGGAGTGTTGTCATTTATTAGGTCTATGGAAACAATACGGGGTTTGTCTCCAGGGTATGGCGGTGCCCGAGGAGGCCGGCCAAGATGGGCCCCAGCAGAAGGAAAACAAGCACAGGTTTGACGAAAATGTGGTGACCCCGAGAGGAGCAGGGAAAAAAGCACCTTTGTTTTGGGAGGTCGGGGCCAGCGAGGGCTGGGGGCAGGAACAGGGCGTGCAAGGAGGACACGGGTGTAGAGAATCGCGGCTTCTGTCCCATGAGCCTGGGCCCCTGAAAGGGGCTTGAGAAGCCGGGTGGCCGGTCCCGATGCCTTGTATTCTGGGGCAGATTTCAGGGAACCTCTTCTTTATCAGCTCTGCTCCTGGGAAGAGACCTGGGCTTTGTGGGGAGAGGATGGACAGGGGGTCTGCCTTGACGTGGAGGCTTCTGGTGGGTTGCAGTTTCGCCTGTCGCTCGGGGTGGCTGGAGGAGCCCCCAGAAGCTGGGTGAGGCTCTGTGGGATGTGGGGAGGAGGGCGCTCCCCTGGCCTCACGGTATAGATGGAGACCTCAGGTGTCCGGAAGCAGCAGGGAGACCCTCCAATACCCCCCCGCCCCGCCCCCGAGCACCTCCCCACGATGTCATCTTTCCACAGACGCCCCTGCTGCCCCCGTGGACCTGTATCCCCAAACCCAGTGACTCAGACTTCTAACTAATGATCATCTGCTTTTAAACCCAAGGGGCTGGTAGGCCTTAAGTAGTTTCCCATCACCCTTCTCTCTTCGGCAGAAGGTAGGACCCTGCGGTCCTTGGAGAATGAACTTGCCCTTGTTCATGTGACGGATGCATGTGGAGGCCTCCGCCAGGCGTGGCTGCCCCTCTGGGGGCATCTCCAGTTCCCCAGACCGTAGCCCTGACTGCCTGTAAGAAGCCCGCGCTGGGTGGACTTGGACTGCCGGCCACCTGCCCGTGGGAGCCGTGATGGGGAGTCCTGGTGCTGGCTGTGGACGCTCAGCTCTGGGACAGCCCAGGGGCCTGTTTAACCCCCTTGAGGCTGCCTCTGACAAGAGAGAGACGTGGTCTGAGAAGGAAGTGCTGCAATGTTGAGGTTGTTATGACCTCAGCTACCATTGAGAGTTAATAATAAGCACTAATGGTATTAGCTAATACTAGCAATTGCTGTATTCTGTGTTCCAGACATCCATCACTGTAGGACAGACACACTCATGCGCACACACGTGCATGTAGGTGTGCTCGGACACACACAGACACACACACAAACGCTCATTTATTCCTCAGATAACCTGATGAAGTAGGCGTTACTGTTGTCCCTGTTTTACCGATGGAGACACCGAGGCACAGAGAGGGCAAGTAGCTTATCAAAAATCACACAGCTATGAAGTGGTACAGCCTGGCCCCAAACCCAAGCCCTTGGGCTCCGAGCACCAGGCGATGTTGCCAGGGACCTGGAGGGCTGCTCTGTGCCAGGCATTCCGTGGCTATCTCCACCCTCCCGATGGCCCCGTGAGGGCTGTCATTTATCCTCCTTTCCCAGTGGCAGAGCCTGCCTGAGGTCACAGAGGCCGCGGGACTTGGCTCAGGGTCCCCCACTTGGCAGCCCAGCTCTGTCGACTCTTGAGGCCCGTGCTCCCTCCCGAGGTCAAAAGGCCTTCCCGCTCCTTGTGGGCACATTGTCTTTGGGAGGGGGCTGTTTGCATCATCAAAATTCTATCTTCTGCGTTTGAGGGAGAGCCCAGAGGAGGCAGCAGGTTCACCCCTGCCCCCCTGCGCTGGAAGGAGGGGATTTGGTTCTTCCCCTGGCTGGTCACCTTGCCCTCTCCTGTCGCCCCCCTTCCGCATCCCCAGCTGGCCCTGCTGACTCTGGGCTGCCCACCAGCCCCGACTCCTGGGCCTTGCACGTGGGCTGGTGTGATTCTCCTCTTCTTTTTCTGGCCTCTGGTCCTCCCTCATTTTTCATTTATGATGACATGTCGGGCTCACGAAGATGGCCCACTTGGGCTGAGACAGATGCTCAGTGGGACCGTGTCTTCCCCGAAGGAAATGGCTCTTGTCTTCCCTATTAACTGTTTGGGGTCGGGGCCTCCTTCGTCGTCTGTCAGGGACCCAGAGCTGAGGAGGAGAGGAGTTGGGGGGCCTCTGGGGGAGGAAGAGGGGAGCTCGGAGATCGTATTCTGCCAGGCCAGTCCCTTCACGGCCGTTCCACGTCCAGTCTTCACTCCGTTGTGACTCAGTGTGTTCTCCTGATCCTAACTGAGCAGCTACTATGTGCCCGGGCCCTGTGACAGCCTTTTTTTCTTTAATTTTTATTTTACACTGGAGTACAGTTGATTAATAATGTTGTGTTAGTTTCAGGTGTACAGCAGAGTGATCCAGTTCTACATATATATGTATCGATTCTTTTTCAGATTCTTTTCCCATATAGGCCATTACAGAGTATTGAGCACAGTTCCCTGTGCTATACAGTAGGTCTTTGTCCTGCGCCTTTCTCGTTCCTCCTGCCACAAACCTTGGAAGGGATTCCCAACGGGGCTTGAGATGTTGAGTGTCTGCCCAGCATCACAGCTGGGAAGTGGCAGAGCCCGGATTTCAAACCGGACCTCGGGACTGGAAAGCCCTGCTCTTCCCCGACCCTCCTGCCTCTGGTCCACACTGGCCCAGCCCCCAGCTCCTCTGAGCACCCCTCCCTCCATGCCATGCCCCCTTGACCTTAGGACTCTTGAGCACTGACTTTTTAGATCCTGGTTATGAGGTTTTGTCCTCAACTACCTCGAGTTGCTTTATAAGTATATCAACAAGGTGGTAAACTTGAAAATAGCCCTTTTCTGTTACTTTTGTATTCCCTAAAGCATCTAGCATAGTACCAGGCTCACTGCGTAGACCTCTTCAAGTACCTGTTAAATTAAAAGAAAAAGCACTAAAAGTGGCATTGGAGGGCCTGTGACCTGCACCTTCTGGGGACATGACACATGGGGGTGAATATTACTGTCATCATTTTACAGATGAGAAAACCGAGGCTCGGGGAAGTTGGGAAGCATGCCCAGAACCAGACAGCTGGTGAGGGGCTCAGCCTTTTGGACCTTGAAGCCTGGAGTCTATCCAGCTGTCAACTGGGGCTGCGGCCCCCGGGGTTAGAGGGCAAAGGACATTCGCGGTAAGGCTCACTCAGGACAAGTCATAGGTTTGAGACGGATGCTTGATTCTTTTCCCTCTGAGCTGCCTTCCTGGCCACCAGCTTCTTATTTTTACACCAGCCGCATTGAGGTATACTTTACGTACTGTCAGATTCACCCGTTACAAGTGTACGACCCAGTTACTGTTAGTAAGTGTCCGTGGCCAGCCCTGAGCTGCTCAGTGAACCTGCCTCTATGGACGTTTCGTGTCCGTGGAATGAGGCATCTGTAGTCTTTTGCACCCGACTTCCTTTGCTTAGTATGTTTCTGAGCAAGTGGCCACCACCGACTTTTCATTGAGTCTAGCGTGTGCGTCCAGACTTCAGTACATGGCAGTGAATGGGTTAACTGGAAACATGCAACACGGGTGCCTGGGGTGGGGTGCAGTGTGGGCTGCACCTGGGGGGTCTCAGAAGTGTCTTGTCTTCAGCACTTCCTGCCCGCGTCCCGATCCATGTGTGCCACCTTGCCAGCCAGCTATAATGGACCTGGCTTCCTCCTTCCAGCTGTTGTGACTTAAGTCATAATGACAGGCGGTGGAGGTCTGTTTCCTAGCAATTAATTAAACTAGCCAGGAAGGACTTGACCCTCCCATCTCATTGTTCCTGCTCCCCGCAAAGGGGGTCTGGGAGGATGTTGGCAAATCCCTTCCCTCTCCAAGGCTCCCCACACTGCTGATTGCCCCCACCCCTGGCTGATTCTCAAGGCTGTTGCGTGCAAAAGCAAACATGCCATTTAATTTCATTTTCGGGCCTCTTCCTCCCTATGACCTCAACCCCAATCCAAGGAGACAGGGAGGGGAAGGAGCCATTCACTCAGTCAGCAAACAGGGCTTGATTGCCTGACACGGCAGGGGAGGAGTAGGTGAGGCAGACGCAGCCCCCCAGACCTTCAGATCTCAAAGATGGAGTTGGAGGAGAAGGTATGAAGTGAACAACCTAAGGGCCGTGAGTGAATAAAGGCAGAATGAACAAGAACACCAGCTCCCAGGTCAAGGAGACCGCAGCGCTGCCTGGAATCGTCAGGAAGGGGGTGGACACGGAACCCTGAGGGCTGGAACGTGGGGAAGCGAAGAGGGGACTGTGGTGCGGGCAGAAGAACTCACGAGGCTTTGCTGGAGGCAGCGGGGAGCGCTTGTTCCTGGCGGGGATGCGCCCCGGTGTGGCCGAGAAGGTGGGAAGCTCTGCCCCGAGACAGGCAGCCCCCAGGGCTCCCATCAGGAGGCTGCAGGGCTGCGGCCGCTCCTGACCTGGCTGTCAGGGGTGGGGAAACGTGACGGCAGATGCTGATTCCGTACTCTGGACGCACTTGACCCCGGGGCTGAGCACGCTGCACTCCTGGACACGCGGTCAGTGCTCTTCTCCGCTGCCGTCCCTCTCCAGGTGCTCTGGGGAGTTTCTGTTTTACACCACTGTTTAAACCATATTTGTTATTCAGAACAACTTTATATTAAAAAAAAAAACAACCCTCTCACTAGAACCCTGCCTCATCATCAAGGGTTTGCATTTTCTGTGGACTTTGCAGAATCATAATTTCAGAGCACGTGATTTCTCACTTTTCACTTAACCTTTTGTTGTTCACGTTCTTAAGTTCCCCGTCTTTGCATTTTGTTTTAATGCCTGTACAATATTCTGCAAGACTGACCTCACAATCTGCTTAATATAACTATTGAGTAGTAGCGGATGGCTGACTTTTATCGTATAAACGATGCCCTGAAACTTTTTTTGTCCATTTTACCTTTTGGCGGAACTGGGTGTTTCAAATAACAGGCGTGTTCCTGGCCTCTGGCTTCTCCTTTTCTTCCCCTCGCAAATTGCACATCCTGGAAGTGTTTGAAGACCCTCCTTCGGTTTTGTTCTTGGACCTGCTTGGCACCCAGCTGCAGCTTAAGGACTGTCTGTCCCCTGAAGTGCACGTCCAGGCTCTGTGTGGAGTGCAGAATTCTGGAAGGACACCTGAAGGAGAAACTTGAGTCTCCGGGTTGGCTCTGTGTCCCTCGGGGACCCTCCGTCCAGGTTGTTTTGGCCTCACTGACCCATGGCTCTACCCATTGCCCTCCCCTCTCTTCCTGCCCTCCCCTCCTGGGAGGACCAGGGGGCATAGAAAAGCTGGACCGGAGGGAGCCGCTTGCACTGGGATTCCTTCCAGGCGCTGAGAGGTCTTCCTCCTTTCGCGACCCTGTCCCGCTCAGGGGTTCTGCATGTTAAGCAAACACCCCTTGAAAGAGAAAAGCTAATTCTTCTTCCTGTGCTGCCGTCCTGGCCTCAAGAGCCACCAGTTGCCCCGCCTTGAGAACGGCTGAGTGGCACTGCAGGGTGTGTGTGTGTGTCTGTGTGTGCACGGGCACTCACGTATACACACACGCGCGCGCGCGCGCGCACGTGTGGTGGGGCAGCCAGCCCTTACTCCAAGAGAGCTTGTCTAATAAAGGCCTCTCGTAGGAGGAGGGAAGGAGATGCGGAACGTCAGGGAAATAAACAGATTGCGAATGATGGTCGCCGGGGCTGCTACTGTACATTCTCATGGCAGCTGTGACATTAAAACTGTGTCAGAAAATTCGGACACCTGACAGTGCCTTGAAGATGGAATATGTCGGACGTCTCCTTGGACGTGGTGAGGGATGTCCATGTCACGTTGCTGTGATATACACAGAGTGCAGATTCCCTTCTCTTCTTCGCTTTTATGGCAAGGGTGGCTTTCCAATGTCTCAACGTTGGTGATGGTCCTTCAGGGCCTGAGGGCCAGTGAGTCAGTGGACCGTTGTTTTCTTACCAAGTCCCCAATGCGGGGCTCTTTCAAGAAGAGCATAAATGGGTTATTTTTTTATGTAAAGAGAGAGTTGATTCTTGGGGAGTTTGTTTTGAAATTATTATAAGTTAGAGCACATTTATGTTGTGAAAAACCACGAGATTTAAATCCTGCCCTTTTGCAAGCAGATTTCTGCGCACGTTCTGCTGCACAGGCCGTCTTCTGACGGATCAGCCCAGTGTTTAAGGGCGTCGGGAGCCCCCCGCGGGATCAGCATTTATTTCACGCGTGACGTAGTGTCTTTCAGTAAAGGCTCAAAATGTGAACACCTGTTCTGGATTTGTTTGAAACTTTGACCAATAAAGAGCATAAATAAATGTTTCTTTCAAGAAAAGAAAAAATGGGTCTCCGTTTTTCAGCACACGGCTGCCATAAACGTCTTTGTACTTGTGTACCTTCTTCTTTTTTTTTAGTAATAGAAACACCCGAACTGACGTGAGTCCCTGATCTGGCAACCATAACCAGTTCCTTGAAGCTCCAGGGAGGTTGGGGGAGAGGAACAAAATGTGGCCCCGATTCCTGGTTCTCTTAACCAGGCGTTTGGAGACATGGTAGCAGCGGAAGCCCGTGGACTCGGTCGGCTGTGGCCACGGAGGTCTCAGCCGGCGCCTCTCGCTGTGGGCCTCATGCTCTGCTCTCTTCATCCTCATTTTTGGAAGGATGCTGCTTCCCAGGCGCTGCAGGGAGACCCCGAGTGGCTGAGTTCCCAGACTTGCCCTCTCTGCCACCTCCCATCTCCCTTCACTCCCTCCCACCCTCCCTTTCTGACTTTGTTTCTCCCGGGACACGTGGTGAGTTCCCTCCCCACTCCACGGATGAAGGTGGTGGGAAACCCGACAGCCCGTGTTTGCCAGAGTGTCGGGTGAAACAGGTTTACAGCCAAGTACGGGAGAGCCAGCTCGCCCTGCTGCTTCTAGAATCCCCGAATCCAAGTGCTGAATCAGAGCTGGACTTCCCGAGGCCCTGGATAAGGGGAGGACGTTAGGACAGAAGCCATACACATCCACGTGGGTGTTTGTATGGTTTGCATGTGTATCTGATTCTGCACATTCTGCGATTTAAAAATGCCGTTGCCCACGCCTCTGTTTTTAAGACCCGTATCCCTTCCTGAGCTGAGCACTTGTCACTGAAGTTTGATAACCATCGCAGAGGTTTGCTTTCCCTTCTGAGCGCCCTCATGCCTATAAAGGGGAGAAAAACGATGAGAGTTAGCATACAATGTTATGTTACTCAGCCACGGAACGCATGAAGTACTGGTAGATGCTACACCGGATGGATGAACCTTGAAAACATTCTTCTCGGTGAAAGCTAGAAAGAGAAGGACGACACACTGTGTGATGCAACTTACGTGAAATACCCAGAACAGGCCAGTGTCTAGAGGCAGAAACAGATTAATGATTGCCCGGGGCCGGGAGGAGGGCCGGGGGGATGGGGAGTGACTACTTAGTAGGCAAGGGGTTCCTTTTGGCGGGATGAAAATGTTCTGGAACCAAGGAGGCGTGATGCTCGCACCACGCTGGGAACGTGCTAGGTGTCACTGAATCGGACACTTGAAAATGGTTAAAATGGTACAGTTTTATGCTAGGTGAATATTAAAATAAAAATGGGGGCTTCCCTGGTGGCGCAGTGGTTGAGAGTCTGCCTGCTAAGCAGGGGACATGGGTTCGAGCCCTGGTCCGGGAGGATCCCACATGGCGCGGAGCAACTGGGCCCGTGAGCCACAACTACTGAGCCTGCGCGTCTGGAGCCTGTGCTCTGCAATAAGAGAGGCCGCGATAGTGAGGCCCGCGCAACGCGATGAAGAGCGGCCCCCGCTCGCCGCCACTGGAGAAAGCCCTCGCACAGAAACGAAGACCCAACGCAGCCAAAAATAAATTAATTAATTAATAAACTCCTACCCGCAACATCTTCTAAAAAAAAAAAACGGGTTGCGAGGGGGTTGGTCTCAGGGGGAAGGCTCCGAGCTTCATCTCCTTGGCCTTCTGTGCTCACCCAGCCCTCCAGTGTCCCCTCTTGCCTTTACGCCCCCTGGCCCTGGGATTGGATGAGAACCTTTGCCAAGTGCACCTGGTTTGTAGAGTCTTCTGGCGGCAGGAAGCTACGGGGAGCAGCATGGAGTCAGTGGTCCTGATGCCGGGGATGCAGAAGCTCCACCCCCAGGGCCAAGGAGGCGGGATTTCTTCAGCCCCTTGCAAGTGTGCCTAAGCTGTCCTGCTTGGGACGCCCGTCTCTCCCCACCCCAGGCTGCTCAGGGCTGCATTCAGACTTTCATGAGTCCCAGGCACGTTTGCCTTTGTCATTACCCTCTTCTTTAAAAAGAAAAGGAAAAATTTGTAACTCTGTTGGTATAGCTATGACTACATTAATATTACATATTAAAACATCTTCTCCGGCCTGAAAATCTGTGTTCCTTTTTCTTCTGATTTTAAAAAGAAATTAAACCACTTTCACGGGCCTGTGAAAGTGCCGTGGGCCCTGGCGCTGCGTCTCCAGGCCCAGCTTACCGCGGTCGAGCCTCTCACTCTGAGATGAAGGTCCCAGAGAGGGGCTGCAGCTCCCCCCGGGAGCTCGGCACTGAGACCCACTCCATCCATCCTCCGTGTGAACGCTGATGAGCATGGTGGCTGGGAAAAGGGCTCTCTCACGTCTGCTCCAAGCACGGGCCCTGCTGAGCCTTACTTCAGGAATTAGGTGGATGAATTAGAATACAGTTCTCCGCCCAAAGCAAAGCTTACTTCCAGATCCCTTTCCCCCGGCATTTGGGTTCATGCATCGTGGGGGACACAGGGCTGAGAGGGGCGTGACGGTCTGTACGGACTGGCTTAGGCTGTGTTACGTAGCCAGGAATTTCAGGGTGGCATGCTCCAGGACCACCGATGTAGACCAGGCAGGGAGGCCCGGTCACTCTGGGCTGCCGTGAGGCGGGATTCACGAAGGGGAGATGCATCATTTGAGGTTTATGTGGGTTTCAACAGATTCATCCCTCTCTTGGATGTCGGAAAGCTAGACGTTGTCATTCTCTGCCAGAAACCCGTTCTGGGGGATTATTTTGACATAAAATATTTAGTAGTGGAGGATAAAAAGGGAATATGTCTAGAACAATGGAGCCAGAGTATTTAATCCACATTTTTGACCTTAAGGTGAAGTAGCTACAAAAAAATCAGTGGCTACTCCTGGCCTGTTGGCTCTGACATCAGCTGTGCCCGGGGAGTCGGGCTGGGTGGCAGGGCGGCCACCCTCTGCCTGGGAAGCCACGGTCCCTGTTGGCCGTGGGGCAGGACCCTGCCTGGGGTGTCCTCTGGTCTCTGTGGATTTGTGGCGAGGCTCCTTGTCTCTTTCTTTTATTTTCCGAGTATCTCTGGGGCAGGACACTGCTGGCTGGTGAATGGGAGGGAGGACAGGCAGGTCTCTCCTGGCCCGTGTGTCTCTGGGGGGTGGGGAACATACACACACACCCACACTCCTACCCTACTTTTTTTAAAAATATATTTTTAAAAATGCCTATGTATATTTTAATTAATTTATTTTTGGCTGCATTGGGTCTTTGTTGCTGCGCGTGGGCTTTCTCTAGTTGCGGCGAGCGGGGGCTTCTCTTCGTTGCGGTGCGCGGGCTTCTCATTGCGGTGGCTTCTTCTGTTGCGGAGCACAGGCTCTAGGCACACGGGCTTCAGTAGTTGTGGCTCACGGGCTCAGTAGTTGTGGCTCATGGGCTCTAGAGCGCAGGCTCAGTAGTTGTGGCACATGGGCTTAGTTGCTCCGCGGCATGTGGGATCTTTGGGGACCAGGGCTCGAGCCTGTGTCCCCTGCATTGGCAGGTGGATTCTTAACCGCTGCACCACCAGCGAAGTCCCTACCCTACTTTCTATAGAGCGATGCAGCAGCAGATGTGATGTCGTAATGTACAGCACAAGCTGCAAGTTTTGTTAAGAGCTGGGGCGGGGGCAGCACAGGGCAGGTAAAGGGGCTGCAGACCTCCGAGCGGTGGCTTTTCCCCTGCCTGGCTGGTGATGGGCCGAGGATCCTGGGGACCCGCCCTGAGCTTTGTCAGCAGCGATTCCCCCCAGGTTTATCCCACCTCCAGGTCGCTGAGGGCAGGACTCACTCCTGAGAACAGGCTCTTGTTTGCCTTTTGGGAGGTGCTGTGCTTAAGTGCTAACCGCCCGGTCTGAGTTAGACTTCCGCACGCTCGGCCACCAGCCAGCCCAGACGTCAGGCCGCAGAAGTCCCTTGGCACGTTTCGGGCTTGCTTTCCTCCTCTGCAGGGTGGGCTGATGGAGCCGTGTTCCAGGGCGCCCTGACGGTGTGATGAGGCACTGTGCACGCGGGTGTCTGTGTAGGAGAAAATGTTCTGTAAAGTGACATGCTGTGCACATGCTCAGTGGCATCATCTGTTTGTTTTTTTGTAATCCTCGCAGTGCCTGACACACAGGGGAGCTTAATCCAAATGCAGACTCGGTGGCCCAGGTTTGCAGCTCTCCGTGCCCTTAGACACCTAATTACTGACTGCCCTGGGGGTTCGGAGGTGTGAGCCCCGAAGAGGGCCTGCATCTGGCAGCAACTTGCAGTCTCCTGCAGTTCAGACGGTTATGGGGTCTGAAGTAGGCTTTTCTCTTATTTTGATGTTTCCATCCCTGGAGCCTTCCCCGGGGCCGCTGCTGGGCCAGCCAGACTCTTTGGCTGTGGTGCCCTCTAGTGTTCAGGTCGATTATTGCAGGTGCTTCTACAAATTTTCCCCAACCCCACTTGGACATTGCTTTAAAAAAAGTCATGTGTCTTTGAAAAATATTAAATATATTTAAACCTGGCTTTGTCGCCAAAAGGATTTAAGGCAAGATTATTTTAAATTTTATTTTTATATAAAAAAGTAGGAAAAATAAAGGTAGAAAAAATAAGATGAAGTCCTGAATAAAGCCAGGATAAAATATTTTAGGATCAGATAAAACCTATAATCCCTGTATGATCGCAGAGGATGGCACAGATACGGTCTAGAGTGGTCGAGAGCTTTCTAGATCAGTTCTGTCAATTCTCATCAGACCCCTTTGTCTGGGTGTCATCACTAGTAGAGATGCCTGGGGACTCTGGGCTCCCCAGAGCATCCTGTTCTCACAGGGAATTCTGAACTTCAAGCAACGTCTAGGTTTGTGCCCTGTCACGTCCCTCTAAAGCCTGTGGTGTAAACACCAAGGCCGGAGCAGTGCACTGACACTTGGGTGTAATGAAATGTGCCCTTTCCGATATCCAGGGTGGTGGTTCTCCAGCCTGAGGGCATCTGAGCCACCGGGGGGGGGGGGTGGGGGTGGGCATTAGAACACAGACCCCTGGTCCCACCCCGGAGTGTCTGATTTAGTAGTTCTCAGGCAGGGCCCAAGCATTTGCGTTTCTCTAAGCTCCTGTGGGGCTGATGCTCCAGGGCTGGGGACCCCGCTGGTCTAGAAGGAACAGCTCAGTGAGCATCTTTCTCCTCCCCTCCATGGACTGCTGCTGGCAGTGGAGCTTTTGCTGAATCTTCCCCGGCACAGCATTGGAAGCCCTGCTCTGCGGGTCCCGCCCTGGCGGCAGCTCTTCTGTGGGTGTGTGTGTGAAGCAGACGCCCCCTGCCCAGGTGACAGGAGGAGGCTGACACCTTCCTGTGAGCATCGAGGGGCTCCTGCCCCAATGGGAGCCCTGTCTCTGCTCTGCTCCAGCTCAGCCGGCCCCAGAACACAGTGGTCTGTTCCACCCACGAGTAACAAGAATCACAAGGTCAGGTGCCAGAGTCGTTCCAAGCTGCAGGGTCTGAGCCTAGAACAGGTTTAAAAGCAGTTGTGCCTACACATTCGCCTTGACCTTGAGAACAAAACCTCTCAGTAAAGCCGGGATAAAACATCGCACCGTTGCCCGGGGAACTTTCTGGAGTCTCCCTGGAGATGCAGGTTGCCCCATGTCCTCCCTGCGGAGGGAGGTGTGTGGTCTGCTATGGCGGGTCTTTGAAACGGACTAGAAGTCGTGATGATACCCCGTGAACCAAGCCTTCGGTTCTCACAACTGAGTAGACAGCAGGGCGGGTGCCCATTCGGGCTCCTTCTAGGGTTGCCATAGCAACTGTCTCCTCCCTTATGAAGGCATCCTATTCTCTTCAGGGCAGGAGGGTTGAGGGGTGGAGCAGATATACCCCCTCAAGGGGGAGAAACAACAACAAAAAGCGGCAAACATTTATTAAGCACTGATTTAAGTGACTTTCACCTGTTAATCTGTTTAATTGTCACAGTGAATCTCGTGGGCTCGGTCCTGCTCCCATCACCAGGTGTTAGACCAGAAAGGTGAGGCCCACAGCTAAGCCAGGTGCCCAAGGTCACATGTATAGTAAATCAACGGAGCTGGGGTTCCAGTCCAGCAGTCGGGTTCTGGAGCTGGAGCTCTTGAAGTTTCAAAGACGGGGGCCAGCGCCTATGCCTGTGTTCCAGGGTGGTGATGGTTAGCACGTTTGTCAAGACGAGTCCTGCTAACCTGACTCTGAAGAGTGAATCTAAAGGTCCACCCCCGCTGCGTGTGTATATATGTGTGCGTGTGCGTGTGTGTGTGTGTGTGTGTGTGTGTGTGTGTATCTGGAGGTGTGCCCCTATGTAAGGATCTCAGAGCTGTCTACCGGTTTTTGCCAAGGAAGGAGTAAGTCTTTGGTTAGTTCTGCAGCTGGACCTCCAAAATTGTAACAGTGGTTGAGGGACAACCCCTCCTTTCTACCCTTACGCAAATCTTGGCCAAGACGAAAGCCCCGAATGGCTTACAGCAGGCTTTGCTGCTGGCGCTCTTAGGCAGAGAACTGTCTGAGCTGGGTGTGGTCTCTTGTCCTTGGCGGACACTGTTCCTTGACATTGGTGGGGTCTTTCGCCACCTAGTGGTTCCTCTCTGTATCAGCTTTCAAAAGAACCTCTCACGCCGGCGGCTAGGACTGGGAAAGGCATCTGACAGAGGACCCCTCCTGGAAGGGCACCCAGGGCTCTGATAGGACGAGGCGGTGGTCTTCCATGGGTCCAGTCTGGGAAGGGGCAGTGGGGCTCGTGGAAGAGAACACGCGCTTTGGGGCCAGCCCTGGGTCAGAGGCACGTCAGAATGCTGTGTGATTTTGTCAGGTTACTTAACTTTCCCCCGGTCAGTTTCCCATGTAAAGGGAGGCTGGTCCTCCTGGTAGTTTGGGGGTTAGAGATAATCAAGCCCGGGCACACAGTAACTGCTCTGCTGCCTTTCACGATGGGTCGTGGAGTGAAACTGTACACAACTTTCTGACGTCATCCTATTGTATGGTTCTGGGGGCGGGGCAGGAGGCGGAGATGATGGTTTGAAGTAGTTATCCACCTGCTGTGTCAAGTACACTTTCCAAAATAAACTCTTTATTTTGGAATAATTCTGGATTTACCGAACAGTTGCAAAGTTAAGTACAGAGAGTTCCTGCATAGCCCTCACCTAGTTTCCCCATAATCTTCCATAACCCCGGGAAAGTTGTCAAAATTAAGAAATTAGCATGGTTGCAATGCTGTGTACTGAACCACATACTTTATTTGGGTGTCACTAGATTTTTCACTAATAACTTCCTTCTGTTTGGGATCCAGTCGGAATCCCACATCGCGTTTCCTGTCGTCTGGTCTTGACGATTTTGGAGAGTACTGGTTGTGTGTTTTGAAGAATGTCCTTCAATTTTGGTTTGTCTGGGGTTTTTTCATAATGGACTGGGGTTTGGGGAAGAATACCACAGAGGTGAAGTAGTCTCGTGATATCGTATCAGGGGCATGTGATAGCAGCGTGGTGTTGACCTTGATCACCTGGATAATGTGGTGGCTGCCAGGTCTCTCCGCTGGAAATTTCTACTTTCCGCTTGCTTTTCGTCCTCTCTTCGTTGGAAGAGTCACCAAGCTCAGCCCACACTCGGCGGGAGGGGAAACAAGCTCATTTCCTGGAGGGGTTTAGGTGTCTACACACATTGTTTGGAATTCTTCGGTAAGGAACTTTTTGTTTCTTCGCCCCCTTGAGTTTATCCATTCGGTCATTAATTTGTATCAGCGTGGGCGCACGGATGCCTATTAAAACGCGTTTTTAATTGTCTTGATCGTGGAATCATTCCTTTCAAGCTTGGAGAGACAGCCCCTAGGTGTAGTCTGGGGTTTTGAGGGGATAGTGCTTGATCGTTTCTTTTAGCTCTAGGTTTTTTGAAAGCCCGTGATAAACGAGCAGGTTTAATTACTCACTTGCGTTTTGACTCGGGGGCCGGGGGTCGGGACTGGGGAGGCCCTGTTGGGAGCAGGCCCCGGCGTTGCCCCTTGCAGTGGCTGGGGACTTTGGCTGCCTCTTCTGGGAGAAGCAGCAGGGCTCGGCCTCCACCCCTGCACGGCCTCGGGACCCTGCTCTTGCTGAGCGGGCCTTTGGGAAAGTCACTGCCCCCACCCCCCTCCGCCCCACCCCCTGTCCTTCAGGCACAGAAGTTCTCGCCGTCACCCTACCCCGAGGATGCTCGAAGATGCAGGCGTCCTTCCCAGCTTCCTGTGGAGGAGGCTGATAGGCTGAACGGCTCAGGGCTTTCTCCAAGGCCATGGCCAGGCCACCTGGGGCTGGATCTCCAGCAGCGCGGACTTACCCAGTTTCAGCTTCAGTGATTTCCCTGGCATCCACGGTGGCACCTTGAGGGGACCTTGGGTACAGAGAGCCACCCTGCACTCCTCCACTTGGCCTCTTCTTGCCCCCCTGCCCCCAGCTCACCCAGCATTCAATGGTGCCTGGGCTGAGAGGAAGTGCTGAGGGGTCGGAGGCCTCACTGCAGTGGGCCTGCCGTTCTCCAGGGTCTGGGAATTGGTGTCATGGGCCCTGACTCCATCAGGATTGGAGATGACCGGGTGTCTGGGGACAGAATGGCCCTGGGCGGGGGGGCAGGAGGGCGGTGGATAGCTCTTCCGACAGCAGGAACCTTCCTTCTCCCGTGTTGGAATTCTTGGGGTTTCTGCTGCAGCAGCGTCTTTGGTTTCAAGGCATCTAAGAGGCCACACTGTAGCATCCAGGCCATTGCCGGGTGAACGTGGGGTTAGTGATTAGAGAGACGTGCCCTCAAGTGTCTAAGAAACAGCCTCTTCTTCCCCAGCTGGAGCTGAGCAAGCACTGCCTGGGTCGGCTCTTTGAACCTGGGGTGAGTGTGTGCACGTGTGTGTGTGTGTGCACTGAGTCTCAGTGCAGGTGTGTATCCGTGCGATTGTGTGTGTAGACGGGATGTGCACACGCATACCTGGGAGTGCACACGCGTGAGTCCACGTGTGCGCAGGTGCGTGAGTGCGTGCATGGCGGGTGAGTGCACGCGTGAGGGGTGGGCGTGCACACGTATTGGAAGGTGTGCACGCCTGTGTGAGTTGTGTGCACAGAGGCCACTGCCTCCGGGTCGCCGGCTTTCGCCGCATCAGTGTGACCCGCTAAGCACCCCAATGCCACCCGTCTGGGGGACTGTCTTCTCTCTTTATCCCCTGACTTAATTAGTTTGATGCTTCGCAGGAAGCGCTTTTTCTTATTTTTTTAAAGTTTCGGGGAGGTGTCTCCTGTGACCCCTCCTGGACCACCTGCACAGAGGCGTACCCCTCCCCGCCTCCCCTTCTGTGTTTTTCTGCCACTAAGATTTCACTGGCTTCTGTTTAATACACACATGCGTGGTGCTGATGGCTTTTGTAATTGGATCATAAATTGTGCGGCAGATGCACCCTTGGGGCCAGTGTGTGTGTGTGTGTGTGCGTGTGTGTATAAAAGGGGAAGGTGCTGATAAGGGATGGATCTGAGGAGGTGTGAGGAGAGCTGGGTAAAGTGGGGGCTTCAGGGTCTGAAGGAGATGCTCTTTTCCCAGGGGTTTCCACCCCAACTGGCTCAAAGGTTTCTGGGATGGCAGAGCTCCTGACCCTCCAGGCACTTAGGTGAATGACATAAAGGCTTGTTGGCTCCACACCAGCAGTTCTCCAGAGAGAAGGAAATGCTACATGAGGATCTACCTAAGCTCAGCAGTTCAGAACAATTATCACCTCATGTTTCTGTGGAGCAGGAATGTGGGCGCAGCTTAGCTGTGTCCTGGGCCTCAGGGTTTCTCAGGAGGCTGCGGTCAAGGTGATGACTGGGCTGCACTCATCTGATGGTTCGAGTGGGGCAGGGTCCATCCCCAGGCTCACTCAGCGGTGGTTGGCCAGATTGGGTTCCTTGCAGGCTGTTGGACTGAGGGCCCTTCGATGGGGCAGGTCACACTGCAGCAGCCGGAGAAGAGAGAGAAAGAGGGAGAGTGAGAGAGGTGCGCAGCAAGGCGGAAGTCATGGCTGTTCACAAGCCAGCCTTGACCAAGCAGACGGCACTGCACAGCCAGCCTGGACGTTGAATGCTCACCTTTTATTGGTTTGAAAATAAGAGTAATTAGTGTTTGCCACATCATAAATGTGTTTTGGGCAGGATGTACTCACTGAGTGACCTTGGGCAAATTCTCTGAGTCATCAGTGAAATGGAAAGAATAGCACCTGTGTCTTGGGAAGGAATGAATAAAAACTCTCGCTTATGACGCTGTAGGCTTAAAACTCTTTATGTTAGCTTATCGTACCCTCAGCTATAAAGGCAACTGGAATAGAGAGTACATGTGATTAACATTCAGGAAATAGTTAATTCCCCTCCGGAGTGATGTGCTGGGCCTTGGGAGGCAGAGCTGAATAAAAGTGGACGCCCCTGTCTGACGCTGGCTCAGAAATGTAAATGCATGGTTGCCTCTGATGGTTGTGGGTTAAGCTTGGGCTGTGCATTAGGAATGGGGAGGGCACAGAGGCAGGAGGGACCATCCAGCTTTGCAGACCAGAGTGAACGTGCTGTGCTGAAAAACCTGCGTCCAAGGAGCTCTCTGGGTTCGACGGAGTTGTGCTCATGGCTCTTCCAGTGGGTGATAAGAGCAGAATCAGCAAAGGGAAAAGGCGTGTGGGGTGGAGTCTGGAGGAAACCAGGCACAAGCTTCCAGGAGGCCTCTCCGTGGGCGGGCGGGGTTGTCACCCAGAACACGCTGCCCACGACAGCAGCCAGGAGCCGCCCGTGGCCTGGGAGCAGGTCAGGTGTGGCTCGTGTGAACTGAGATGTGCTCTAAGTGGAAAATGCACACTGGGTTTCAGAGGCTTAGTGGGGAGAAAGCAACGTAAAAGAGCTCATGCATAGTTTTAAAAAATATTGATTTTATGTTGAAACGATGAGATTTGAGATTTATTGGATTAAATAAACATGATTAAAATTAATTTCAGCTGTCTCTTTTTCAGCCTCTTCAGTGTGGCTACTAGAGGATTTAAGATTGTAGGGGGCTGGCGTTTTACTTCTCTCGGTCCGCGTTGGGTTGTGTCAGGCACTGTCCTAAGCCACTTCATCCCTCCAACCCCCTCTAAGGGACATCCCATCCTCATCCCATGAGATGGATGACAAAACGGAAGCCGGAGAAGTGATGTAACTTCACCCAGCTGTGGCGACAGGATAAATAGAGCTAGATTTGTCCCCAGGGTGTCTGATTCCAGAAGCCACCCTCTTGACCACTGTACTCTCTTTTCTTTTAAGATGTTGGTTCTCTCAGAGAACTTACCACATAGCCTCTGAAACAAGAAGTAAATACTCCTTTTGTATGGTTCGAATAGCGTTGTGATCTGGGTATACACAGGATGCACTGAGAATTGGTCCTGAACTTTGAGGGGGCATCCTGGCAGGCTTCCAAGAGGAGGTGACATTTGAACTGGGCTCTGAAGGTGTTGGGTAGAGAAAGGGGTGGGCATTCCAGGTGGTGGACTCGTGCGGGCACAGGCACAGAGGGGAGAGGAAGTGTGGACAGTTTGGGATGTCCGAGCGGATCCTTTAGGGGAGAATCCTTTAGGAGAATCCTTCACGGGTTTAGGGGGAGATGATGCAAACACATGGGCGACTGGAGCCTGAGAATCCGGGTCTTTGTGGTCGGGTTGAACTTCATACTGATGGAAAAGGAAAGACATTGCAGGGTTTTAAGTAGAGAAATAGCGTGATCGGAGATGGTTTGAGGGTGCTCAGCCTTCTGGCAAGGAGGATGGGTAGGGGCAGCAGAGAAGCCCCTCATCTTGGAGGCTGGTCAGAGGTCCAAGGGCGAGATCAGGAGAACGTGGGCACAAGTGGGATAGGATGGTGTGGCTTGAGGGGGACCCTCGGTGTGGATCCAGGGAGATTTGAGGTGTGTGGAGGGTGGATTCAGGATGGGTCCTGGGTGTCTTGTCTCCCTGCTAAATAGTCAGCGGTACCATTCAGAAATCGGCACAAAAACGGGAGGGGGGGGCCTGTGGGCGGTGGGAAGAACACCTTTAGACAAGCTGAGCTCCTGGGAGGGCCCCATGGGTGAGATAATCCTGTAGGTGCTGGAAATAGTAATCTAGTGCTCAGGGCTGACCGTGGCTTTCAGTGATCATGGAGCCCTACTGTGTGTCTGGCATCCTACTAAGCATACTACATATATTATCTCATTTAACCTTCTAAATAATTTATGGTGTATAATCCTAATTATGCAGAAGAGACAGTGAGCTCAGAGAGGGTGACTAGTTTGCTGACGGTCACACAGCTCTTAGCCAGGGGTCGGGGGTGCAGCCTTGGGTTTGGCTTGTCTCTGAGGTCACCCTCATTCCTCTGCCCATGCTCACCAGGACATTTTGGGAACAGGCGACAGAAATTCCACCAATGAGGAACACAGAGAAAGAGTGGCCAGATGGCAAGAGGAGAGCCGGGAGAGGGTAGCGTCCAACATGCTAGAAGAGTCTCCAGAAGGGGAAATGTCCTCGGGGCTGCAAATTCCTCCAGGAGGGAAGGGCTGCAGAGTACTCATCGCACTTGGCAGTTGGGGTGTCATTGGGTGACCTTGAGTGAAAGCAGTTTCAGGTATGAGCTGGGCGTGGATGTCAGCTGCAGGGCCCCTGAGCAGAGGCCGGGAGGGGTGAATGCAGTGATTCAGGAAAGCCAGCTGCAGGGGACGGTGGAGGAGAGCAGAGGTGGAACTGCCCTGGAGATAATGAAGCGACAGCCCCTCACCTACAGGGGCCCTCCGAGCCCTGCACCGGGGTGTGGATTTAAACGCTCATGTGTATTTATAACCTCATTATTTTTCTTAAAGAAACTGCCCCTCCCTCCAGAAAAATGTAAGAGCTTCAGGTCCCACAAAACCTGGATTCGTTCTCGGGACGGGGAGCTGGGTGGAAAGACGGAACTGAGGAGGCAGTAAGCAAAGGAGCGGGCTCCAGGCTCCGAGATCCAGGCCTGGCTTTGCCGCTTGCCAGCTGCAGACCTGGGCAAGTTAGTTAACCTCTGGGTACTTCCCTTTCCTTTTCTGTAAAACAGAAATCATAAAAGTGCCCGTCTTCCAAGGTGGTTGCAAAGATTAAATAAGATGATGTGTATAAAGTGATTTGCTCAATGCCTTTGCTATGGTTTCCTGTTATGTAATATTCTTAGTAATATGTATATTCCCGGCTGGCGTTCTAAGGATTTTCTTTTTTTTCCTGTGTCAGGTTCCTCCAGTGGACTAAGATGGAGATCCCATGTCCTTGAGTTAGTTCCCCCATAATCCCAGCGTTTGTTTCTGAGGACCAGATTCTATCCTGGGAGGCACACGGGATCGCGGGCTGTGTTCCGGGAGAGACGTGTTCTAGGTTGTAGCCCAGACTCTCTGGGGTCACGTGTACCAGTGGCCCGTCTCACAGGCCTGAGGCTGAATTCCCGATGCACTGCTGTGTGTGCCTCCGTGCCACCCTGGGTGGTGTGACCGGCAGTCCTGCTGCCCATCAGACCTCCCCTTTCCTCTGACCCCACTCTTTTGGGGAAGCAAAACCTTTTTCACTTGGAGTAAACTGCTGGAGGAGAGGGGTGGGTCGGGTCTGGGATTGCAGAAGCAGCCCCAGAGCATCCTCTGGGGCCGCCGGTTCCAGGCCGGACCTGGGTTGTGTAGCGTGCCTGGACAGCTGGTGTCCGTCTTCAGGCTTCTGCCTCGGGGCCGGGAGTGACAGCTTGGTGGGCCCAGGCCTGGCTCCAGACCCTACCCAGGGCCCGTTGAGGCTGGGAGTCATGGTCCTCTTCCCTGAGTCCTGCGCGGCTGTTCTCCAAGCGGCCGCATGATGGCGCTGTGGCTCCACCAGGCGCGGGCGGTGCGTTTGCCGCCGCCTCGGGGGCCAGACTGCCCGGTAACCCCAGGCGCCTGGCTCTGTCCGGCTTGTGGGGCGCAGCACCCCCGCCCTCCCCTCCGGCCAGTTTTCCCGGGAGCACAAAGGCGCTGCTCAGCGCCCAGGGCCTCCCCACTGACTACCCCCGAGGGAAGAAGCTCGGGTCTTTGGCACAGTTTTTCCCTCCTTGGCCTGGCCATGCAGAGGACCCTTGCCACTGGTTTTATTCTTCTTAAACCATCTCTCTTTCTTGTTTTCATTTGTTTATGTGCTTGTACCACGTTTCTGCGGTCTCACCAATAGCTATTTACCAGGTCAGTTACCCCGAGCCCTGAAGCCATGCAGTTGAATTTAATCTCTACTCTGATTTGGGGGAGGAATTGAAGGGAGAAATGGCTGGTCTGGTCTGTTTCTTCTGTTTAAGCTTCCCCGTGGCCCTAACGTTGCTCCAGGAAAATGCCTCTTAGGGCTTGTGCTTGGGAGAGAAGGGTGTTTGAACACCCAGTTCAAGCGAGCTGGCCGGAGTGGAATGTAAGAGAAGAAAATTAAGAAGAAAAAAGGAGGCGTTTCAAAGAGGAGCTTTTTATCCGACTCCAAACGTTCTGCAGTGGGCTTTGATAAAATGCTGAAAAACACAAAGAAGGAGATAAAAAGCAGCCACGATTTTTCACCTAGAAAAGGACTCTTGTATGTTTTAATATTTGGTTCCAGGATTTACTGTCATTCGCTGCACAGGCCTGTCGCCCGTCATGCCCCTCACGGAATCAGTTTATTCACTGGAGTGAATGGCTGGGCTTTTAAATTTAATATGCGGTGTACGTGTTCCCCTGGCAAGCCGGCTTCTGAAAGTCACACAGAAGTGGGTCCACTTTTGAAGTTTTACATGCAGGCGGCTGTCAGTTAGGTTCCTGCCTGAAAAGTTCTCATGGAAGCCATGATTCAGACATTTGGAAAAGGATGCTGCAACTGTAGCTTCCAGGGAGGGCAGGATCGCGCAGATGGGGTTCTTTGGCCCGGTTGGTTTCGGGTCGCAAAGGGAGCAGCCCCCTCTCGGATCTGCAGCTCTGGGGAGCCCCCAGGGCAGCGTCCAGGCCTCCGAGCTCCGAGCTGCCTCCTGCCTCGTGTCTCCTGGCATCTCTCTGCACGTCGGTGGGAGCCTTCCCCAGCTGCCTGGGGTCTGGGGCCGGAGAGGCGGGGCTCAGGGGTCACAGAATCAGGCCCCTGCCCCTGTGGAGGGCTGCGGGACAAATGCAGCAGGCCTGTGTAGGGGCTCCAGGCTGCTTCCCCCAGGGCTGCTCCCCTCCCAGGGCGGGCGCTACGGGGTGGCCCAAGCTGATGTCTTTCGGCAGCTCCGAGGGAGGCCGCCGTGCGGGACTCAGCAAGCCGTGTGCCCACCCAGAGCGGCAGAGGGCAGGCCTGGAGAGCTCGTCTCCTCTGCGGGCAGCGGGGTAGCTACTCCGGAGGAGGAAAGCGTGCATCTCTTTTTTCCTTCTTTTTCAAAAAGTTCCTGCTGCCTGGCTGCCTTCTGGGGGTAGGTGGTTTCTCAGGACTCAGGGGACAGGGACAGAGGAACCAGAGCCCTGAAGGCCCAGGGAAGGTGGCAGTCAGGTCCCCTGGCTGGCGGTGGCCCTGGGGCCGGATGGCGGGGACAGCCCTCCGCAGCCACGCGCAGCAGTGCCCACAGCCCGGCCCCGCCGGCCTCGTGCTCCGTGCTCTCGGGCGGATCACGCCCGCGCTCGGCTTCAGTTCGATGGGCCACGGATGGAGCAGACGCCCCGCGGTCCGTCCCTAGGGTGGCTGAGAGGGAAGTTTAGATAACGGATGGTAACTTCTTCAGAGCCGGTGGTTATTGAACGCTTCCCATGAGCCAGCCGCGGTGCTGAGGGCTTCGTGGAGATGACTCCAGTTAACCCTCACAAGGGCCCAGCGCTGGCACTGTCGTGATCCCCGTGGTGGGAGGTGAGACCCGGAGAGGTCATGGTCCCGTGCCCGAAGTCGCCCGGATGTCAGGCACTGGCGCAGCCCCCGGGACCCGGATCTGCGGCCTCGGAACCATCTTGCTGAGTGGTTGGTGCTCTCCACTCCGCCCTCACCCTTTCCCATTACACCGCCATCCCCGTGGGTTTGGACGCGGAGGCATCGGGCCCGAGGCAGCTCATCCCGGCCTTGCAAGAGCTTTGCGGGTGTCTTCCTCCGAAAGTCAGGGGACCCGTTCCCCGCGTTAGAAGCCGTACCGTAAACAACCCTGGAGTTCTGAACAAAGGAGCAGAGCGTTCCGCAATGGTCATGCTCCACTGTGGTCATAAGACATGAAAAATAAAGGTATCATCATGTCTTGTTCCCACGAATGGAGAACACGCCTCCAGGCGTGTGTGTGTGTGTGTGTGTGTGTGTGTGTGTGTGTGTCACGTGCGTGCACTTGCATGTGTGTGGAGAATCTCACCCCTGGAGGCGAAAAGAACACGGACGCTAGAAGACGTGACCCAGGGCATGAGACTGGGCGATGCCTGGAGACAGAGCATCTCCCCTGCAAGGGGAGCTGGGAGGAGAGGCAGAGAAAGGCCCCCAGGCAGGGTGAAAGGTCGGGGCGACTTCTGGGGCTCCCACGCCTAAGGGCCCCCGTCTCCTTGTCGCTGTACCTCTGCGGATTCCTTCAGGAAGAGAAAGTCCTTTCACTGGACGCTCAGGGGGCGAGGCTTAACAGGGCAGTGCCCGGGGTGACACTTGGGTGTGAATGAGCTTCAATGGAAGCAGAGTCCATCAGCGAGGGGGCCTGCGGGCCCTTCAGACCCTGTCCCCACTGGAGAGGGTGAGGATGGTGCCAACGGCCGGCGAGAGGAGGCCGGACTCGGGGCGAACCAGGGGACCCGGCGTTGCCAGGGTGATGGCCTTTGCTTTCTGCCGGGCTGGGATCTGTAGGGAAGGGCTTTTGTTTTGGATGGATGGGTGTGGGCCAGAGCTGTCTCCTTTTTAGGTCCACCGACTCCATCAGTTTTCTCCCTAGGATTTGCTGACGTTTCTTTCCATCCTGAGTGACAAAGTCTGGGAGAGCACAGTACAGTTTTGGAAGATTCACGCGCGCGTGTGCGCACACACACACACGCAGACGCACGCACACACACACACACACACACACACACACACACACTGTTACTGGAGTAGATGTCCAGTTGAGATGGGAGTCAGTCACCGCCTGTGAAAACCAGAAGTGGTCCCTGGCAGATCAGGGTGACAGGATGAAAGCAGTCCCCACCCAGGGTCCCAGCCAAGGTGCGGTTATCCTGAGAACACGCTGTGCGGTCCCGCGTTGCCCTGAGGCTCCCACAGGTGACTCTGCACTCAGCGAGTGTTACTGCTGCTTCCGTTTTATGATGCTGGTGGCCGGCCTGTGGATTTACTGCTGGGACGGAGATGCTGACCCTAGAGATAGCCCCGTGGTGATGGAGTTTGGGAAGCATGATGAAAAAGGTCCTGGGTGGATGTTGGCGTTTCCTGTCTGTCCCAGGCGGGGAGGCCAAGGCTGATGCTGTGTGAGCCTCTTGTCTGCCTGTCCCAGAGACCTTTGTGCATTACTGGGTGTGTGTCACCATGTGTACATCCTGCCAGTAGGTAGAGCATGGTATTCCCAACAGTGCTGTGTTGCGTCAGGCCTGTCCTAAGAACACCCTTCGTAGGAAATGAAGGAAGTCTGCCCTCTGGGAGCTTAGAGTCAAACACTCAATGTAAGTGCTACAGATGTAATGTAAATACCATAAAGCTTGTGTTTATTGACCACATTCTATGCCCAGATGGTGGTGTTCTGCGTCGGTTATCCCCATACCTTCCACAGTTCTGGGAGGTAGGTGTTATTTACGTTTTATGAATGAAGAAACATATTCAGAGAAGTTACGCAACTTGCCTTAGGGCACACAGCTCTCTGGGGGCAGAGCTGGGAACCTGACCCTCATCTGTCTGCCGAAGCACCCACCTGAATGAGGTTGGGCTGGGGTCTGGATGACACACACACACACACACACACACACACACACACACACACAGGCCTCAGAGGAACCAAATGACTGACTTTCTCTCTACCCTCCCGAGGGCCTGCTCCAGGTAAGCTTCCCCAGCGGCTGACCCACCAGCCCGCTGCCCTGCTCCCTGAGGCTGCCTGGGGTGATGGGCTGGCGGCGGGGGCGGGGGGGATAGCCCTCTGGGCCAAGAGGAGAGAGGAACGTGCCCTTGGCTCCTGAGATTTGATCTTCTGTCTGACAGTTATCCAAGAACCAGCTGGACAGCTACGTGCTGCGGTCCGACCCCTCTGGGGTTTCTGCCTTACCAGTAGAATCTCTAAGAAATGTCTCCAGAAAAGGTACCTAAGACACAACCCGCCGACTGCACGGTGACAGCCGTGTGCACACACCCGAGGGCCTTCACCTCTGCACACGGCAAGCAGGGAGAACTCTCTGTCCTGGGTTTGAATGTCCTCGCAGCCCAGTGACTTGGGTCCGGGGGTGGCTTCCTGCAGGCAGTGAGATGCAAGTGAAGAAGCTGTTACCCTTGGATTGATGGGGGGAGAATCAAGCTGACCCTGCTTGGCCTTAGGACCTAAAGCCTTATTAGATGCATACGGTGAGGCCTGACCCTCTCATCCTTCCCTGAAATCCTTTAAGACTCACTTTCTGAAAATTCTTAGCAAGAGAGAGCCAAAAGCAAAGCAGTTGTTTGCTTGGGACAAATGGACAGGGGAGAAGTTTGCTTAAGTAAATTGCAGGCTGGACACCATCCCCGCGGACTGTCCTGGGGTGGAGGTGTGTGTCTTCCACTGGTAAACACCTGTACCTGGAACAAGTCTTGATATGTGCTTTGCTTTTAAAAACTAAAGCCTCTTCTCTGTAGATCTTCATGGGAGAAATGTATTCATTTGTTGCTTTTATTCAGCAAATATTTGTTAAGCTTGTCCCGTTGGCCTGGCTCTGTGCGTGACATGCTGGGGAGACAAAGGTTCATTTAGACCAGTGACCTTGAGGACAGTTCTCAGATGATGGGTAGACAGGCTGGTGAATGAGTGATGACAGTGACCTGTGATGAGCGGCTGGGGAGAAGTCTGGACTTCCAGGGGAACAGTGAGTGATGGGTGACTCTGGGGCCAGAGGGAAGACTTCCCTAGGGACAGTGTCCCTTGAAGAATAAGAGGAGGTGTTCAAAGAATGTTTCAGGGAGGTGGTGAGACAGGAAGGGCATCTTAGGCAGAGGGAACATCGTGTACGGAAGCACAGAGGCTTGATGGGGTGTCTTTAAGGAATGGTAATACAGCAAGTTGGGTGCACACTGGGGGGCAAGGGCTTTGAGGAAGAGAACATGAGACAGTGCGTGTAAAAACACGTAGCTCGATCCGGGAAGTAATGCTCAAAAAAACATTAGCTCTTATTATCTGACTGATAATAAGATAACTAACGTCACTTCTCTCCCCCTCCTTGTCAGTTTTCCCTCCTTCCTCTTGTATCCTTAGTGTATTTCTTCATTAAAGAATGAGAAACTTTATGATGGATGACAGTTGTCAAAGGAAAACTTGACATAACTATTAATATTATCCTTGTGAAACCGTGGCTATTATTTTTGACATATTCATATACTGTGTTGCTTTGAACTGGGGTGATATGTTTCCTTTCAAGAGTGATTGGAATTTAGTGTGGGTTGAATTGATGGCTGGAATTTGAGTTTCGGAGACGTGTAATTATGATGGATAACTAATGTGTTGTGAATGTCAAAGCGAGTGTGTTTTTTAATTTAAATTGCTTTTTCACGCCTTCTGTGTTCTTACGACTCTGCGTTTAGGCTAACACCCCCTCGGAAGGCGTTAGGCTGCATATCTTGGAGTAGTAGGGGGGCTTTATTGGGAGGGTGCTGAGGATGGGAGAAAGGCCAGAGTGGGTGGATACAGGGAAGAGGCTGAGGATAGGAGATACAACCAAGATGCAGAAGACATTCTCTTCCGTGAAGTGCTTTTCCGGTTTTAACGTCGAAACCCTCCTGGGAGATTATAGACACAGAAACGAACCGATACTTCTGGGAGGTCTAGGGGTTTGGTCTGGACATTTCTTTGCAGCCTGGAAATTTCTTGGAAGTCACCTTTATTGAACCCATGCCACCATGAAATGACATATTGTAGACCATACGTAATATGGGTTTCCAACCCCCTCTCATCCTAAACCCAGGCACAAGTTACTGAGGATGCTATATCCTGGCCTCTCCTCTCTATTAAGTCGTGGGTCCAGGCACAAGCTCTTCTAGCCAGAGAACTTTTTCCGTTTCTTCCAGTTGGCTTGTGTGTGCTCAACAAAAATTTTCCCACCATTTGGGTAACTCATGGGCTGCAACCTGCAACATTATTGCAGCCTCTGTTCTTGTATCACAGGCTCCAGATAGCTCCAGCGGGGACTTTTCTTTTTTTCATCCAGTGCCTTTGTGGGTGGATAGGAGAGGACTTCTGATTCTTTTGTCCAGATAGGCATGGGAGCGAGTGAGAAGGGACAGCCAGGGAGCTGATGTCCTGCATGATAATCAAAAAGAAAAAAAGAAACAAATGCACGGAGAGAGAGTGGCTGGAAACCTCACGTCAACTACTGGGTATTTTTCTGCGGAATTTCAGCGAGTGAGGTGGTTCTATTTTAAAGTACAAGGAATAGCCTAGCCTGGGTTCTCTCTTGGCCTGTCCATTCTGCCGCCCTGTGGTTCGCAGCGACCAATGGGTGTCGCATCGTTAGGAATATCTTCTCTGGCCTCCATCCCCACCCCCGTGAGACTATCTGAACACGTCTCAGGACCTACTAAGTGGCTCAAGGGTCTCTGAGTGTATTGTGTACAGGCAGCCAGTTCCTCGTTCGCAGAGGGAACAGACGGTTTCATGCTGTCAGAGGCAGGCTGCTTTGCGGATCCGTTCTGGAGGCCAGATGTTCCCCATCCATTTTCCAAATTCTTAGATTAATTCAGAGCAAAGGAAGAACACTCGCTAGAATTCCTACTATCTGCACTCATTTGTATGATTTTGAAAGCTGATGACTAGATGTTTATTTGTAGGGTTGTTTCTGGCATTGAAAATGTGAAGCTTAATAGGTTCTTGGCTTCTAGAAGCAGTGAATGGACTTATCTTTAACTGGGATGTGCGTACTTAGAAATAAATGTTGCTTTTTCTGGTGTGTGTGTGTGTGCACTTGCACGTGTACCTGGGCCCATGCTTCCCGGCTGGCGTATCTATTTGTGCACAGATATATGCAGGACTATAAATAAAAACCACAAATGAATGCCTTAGGGGGAGCCATGAGGGCCACCCTTTCTGTCTGGTGCAGTCAATGAGGCATGCAGATCTCCTTAGGCGACCAAGTCCAGGGGAGGAGCAGCTCTGGAAAGGGGCTGGTAGCGGGTGCTGGGGCTCTGGGGGCTTCTGTTTTCCCAGTGGGTGTATTTTCCTTGTGCTGACTTGAAGGATACACACTGATTTTGATGCTCCAAAGCCGTGCAATGCAGCATGGTCCTCAAGGACAGACTGTTAATCCTCCCTCAGGTCTCCCTGCGGACGGCACCTGTAGGTTTCTAAGGCCACCTGAAGACCTTTGGGGAGGGTGGGCTGGGAGGGACCCTTGTGAGCAGGCATAGTAAGGAATGGAAAGGTCCAGGCCTCTAAGAGTTATCATGCCAGAGGTTGGGTGGACCCAAGAGGGCTGCTATCCCCCTAGTTGTCTAGGAAAATGCCAGCCAAGGAGAGCGTGTGAAACCTCTGCTGGGGGCAGGAGGCAGCAAGGAGGGGGCAAAAGAGGAGGCCAGATCGATGTATCTGAGCTGAGAAAGCATCGAATGAATGAGCGGAATTGGGGCGGCGAGGGGCATCCCGGGCATTGAGAGAACGGCGGAGAGGGTGAAGAGGACTTCGTGGGAACCCAAGCCCAGCAGCCCTGTGCACGCAGCCTCACGGTCCTTAACTGCGAGGTGTGGTACGGGTGGAGGGACGTGGGGAGGTGGGGTGCCTTGCAGGTTCGGGGGACGGGATGGCAGGGACTGTTGAGAATGAGGTGAGGTCAGGAAGGTGGGGGGGAGAAGATGGTTGATGGAGCGCCAGACAGAAGAGTGAGGATCTGTGTGCTCAGGTAAGGTGGAGGCTGTGGGTGACGAAGCAGGGAAATGATGTGATCACAAAGGGAAGAGGGGAGACCCTGGGGAGCTGGGCATGGGATGGACGGTCCCAGGGAGACCAGTTAGACCTGGCGTTCTTTCTGCTGAGCCTGGGCACCCGAGGCAGCCTCAGCCCATGTCTCCCAGGCCGTGTTGCTCTCTGCGCGGCGGCTGATTCCCTGCACCAACTCTGAGCCTCACCCTCAGAGCCTGACTCAGTGGGTCCGGGACCAGGCCTGGGAATCTGTATCGAACACAAACACGTGCTTGTAAGGACCCAAGGGACCAGTGTGACCCCCCCCCCCCCCCGCCCCACGGGGATGGTGACTACATACACCATGGGGAAAGCGTTACATTTCCCAGAGGATAAATTCGCAAGACCAGTGGGGACTGAACGATGACAGGAGGAGGGAAGTAGACAAGGACAAGAAAACAGTCTCCTGTGTAGCAGGAGGTTGGTGGTAACATTGATGGATGTGGAGGAGAGAAAGCGGGTACCTGGCACACACTTTCCACAGTTTTCTGGGGCTGCTCAATCAGAGAAATGCTGCAGGCCAGAGCTCCCTGATTTCAAGAACTATGACATTCCTTTGTGATCTGCTTCTGGACGAGATTGAAATTGTAGAGTAGATGCTAGAAAATGTAAGTGTCTCTGCATCCCCCAGTTTGCATCCCCCAGTTTGCGTGGGCTGGTTTTGAGCCGTGTGGGAGTCTGCGGTGGCTACTGGCATCTTGCTTGGGTGAAGAGTGGTGGACTTATACAAAGATGGCCCCAAGCCAGGAGGACACTTGGCACACCAGAGAGGATCGCGTTCCAAACGACCACAAGGGGTAGGAATGATGGGCTGAAAGTAGCGAGACAGAACTCAGCAATGTTGGGTCCTACGTTTGCTGCAAAATCATAAGTGTGCAAGAGAGGGAGAGCGCTGCTTCTCTGGAAGTCAGTCATAGGGTTGCAACACTAGGCTGCGTTAATAGGATCACAACATTCAGATAGTGAAAAGTAATAATCTATTCTGGGCCACACAGAGTACTAAGAGTACTTGGTTTTTTTGGGGTCCTAGACATAGGAGCGTATTTGGGGGAGCGGAGCCAGGAAAGCCTGGGACAGGTGCTGAAAAATCAGGCTGTGTAAGAAATGGTTGTCCTCTTGTGGGGGCATCTGATCAATATGGGATGTCGAATGAGGGACTCACCTGGAGGAAAGGGAATTGAGGTGCGAATAGCCACGGATTCTGGTGTTTGAGAGCCTGCCGTGTTGAGGACAGCATATTCCGTCCACGTTTTCCTCTCGTGCAGGAAGAGGACACTTGTGTTAGAGTTCTCGAGTGACAGGTGTCAGCACACGTCGGGGAGAGCTTGACTGGTGAGGCTCTCTAGTTGCTTTTCTCACTTTCAATCTACCATCTTGCAAAAAACCATCCAAACAAGACATAAGCTACTTGAACTGAGTTTCAGTTACTCTTTTTCCTCCAGATGGCTTGTTGGTAGAACCAGCTTGGACAACAGGAATGTGGGGTTCACGGGAGGAGAGATGGGAGCTTGGGGAATGAAGTAACTGTTGATTTGGACCCTTTTAAACAAACAGCTTGGCTCTGGTTGGGCATAAAATAAACCTGCGGTGATTTTTTTTAGAAAATCTATATGTATACATGTGTGTCTATTTTTTTTTTTACTAAGGAGTAATATATATAAAATAAATAGGGAGATTGGGATGGACATATACACACTACTATATACCGGGTTGGCCAAAAAGTTCGTTCTTGTCTGTCAGGCGCTATGTAAAACCCGAACGAACTTTTTGGCCAACCCAATATAAAAGAGATAACTAATAAGAACCTCCTGGTGGATGGACCTAGAGTCTGTCATACAGAGTGAAGTAAGTCAGAAAGAGAAAAACAAATACCGTATGCTAACACATATATATGGAATCTAAAAAAAAAAGTTTCTGAATAACTCAGGGGCAGGACAGGAATAAAGACGCAGACGTAGAGAATGGACTTGACACGGGGAGGGGGAACGGTAAGCTGGGACGAAGTGAGAGAGTGGCATGGACTTATATACACTACCCAATGTAAAGTAGATAGCTAGTGGGAAGCAGCCGCATAGCACAGGGAGATCAGCTCCGTGTGCTTTGTGACCACCTAGAGGGGTGGGATAGGGAAGGTGGGAGGGAGATGCAAGAGGAAGGGGATATGGGGATATGTGTATATGTATAGCTGATTCACTTTGTTATAAAGCAGAAACTAACACATCATTGTAAAGCAATTATACTCCAACAAAGATGTTTAAAAAAAAAAAAAGGGAACCTCCTGTATAGTACAGGGAACTCTCTTCAGTACTCTGTGATGACCTATATGGGAATAGAATCTAAAAGAGAGTGGATATACGTGTATGTATAACTGATTCCCTTTGCTGTACAGCAGAAACTAACACAACATTGTAAATCAACTATACTCCAATAAAAGATGAATTAAAAACAAACAAAAAAATAACTCTTAAATCTACAGCTCAGTGGATTTTTCCATATGGGTACCTCCATGTAACCACCATTCAAATCAAGAAATAGAATATTTCCAGCCATCTGGGAGGTACCACCTTGTCCCTTCTAGTCAATAACCGCTCTCTCCCTTAACCACTGTATGGTTAATCTTACCGTTAATGTGGCAGAAGGGAAGGGTTACACTCTCCCAGCTAAATGGTCCACAGACAAACCCGTCCAACAAAGAAAGAAAGGAATATTTTCTTGTGGAGATGTGGCTACGTTTGGTTGGAGTTACAAATGAAGCTTGGTGGATCCTAGGACGATTTTGTGGCTGAAATATTTAGACACTGTATTTTAAGAAAACTTTTTACTCATTTGTAGACTTTTATCTGGCCAGGTTTCCATCCTGAGGGTTTTCCTTTCTACTTATCTGACAAACCATAAATTTTCTTTCCTTTCAGGGCAAAATCAGCCTTCGAGCACATTTACGGCCCACGTTTTAAGAGCCGGCTGCCCTTTCTAGCGTGTATCTCTGGTTAAACATGTCTTCTTTTTCTTGGAGCGGACTTCTTAGAAAGGGGCTGAAGATAATGTATTCCTCTAGAGAGAGCTCCTGCCTGCCCAGCGGGAGAGAGGATGCTTGAAAAACCTTTGTCAGCTCTGCCTGGCTAGCCACGTTCTAGAAGTCTTCCTCCTGGTTGCACGGGGGTCCTTCTTGTTCTTGTGGTGGGGGAGGGGGTCCTTCTTTATCTATCCTCAGTTGCTTCTTCCTTCTTGGTTTTTAATTCATTCTCTTCTGCTTCCTTTAAAGAGTGGCAGTTTTCTGGGCTTTGCACAGTTCATGGGTAGCGATCCATGTTGATTTTCCTGAGTCCATTTGTTTCCAGAACTGAAGGCTGCTTTCCAGTGAGCTGCCTGGTGATGGGTTGATTAGTTGGTTTTCGCTTCCCCTTGAGGACACAGTCTCAGAACGTCGGGGGAGGCCTTGTGCCCTTCACCTTGGCTCCTGTCTTGTGTTGGGGTGAAAGAGTAGTTGGCACCGTGACTTTGAAACCGTGTCTGCTGAGGAAGTTTCCTTCCTGCTTCCTGCCCGATTGGGGAGAAGGTGGGTGAAACTCGGATTACCCTTTGAGCATAGAATTATTTTTCCCATTATGTATTTATATAGTTGTGGTAAAACGTGCATAACACAAAATCGACCGTTCTAAACGTTTTCCAGTGTATACTTCAGGTGTGTTAGTACATTCACATTGTTGTGTGACTATCACTGCTCTCTGTCCATCCACGAAACTTCCTCATCTGGCAAAAGGGAAACTCTGTCCCCATTAAACAACAGCTCTCCATTCCTCCCGCCCCCTCAGCCCCATGCAAGCCCCATTCTGCTTTCTGCCTCTAGGAATTCAGCTGCTCTAGGTGCCTCATATAAGTGGAATCAGACAGTATTTGTCCTTTTGGGACAGGCTGATTTCACCGAGCATAATGTCCTCAAGATTCATTGACACCGTAGCCTGTGTCAGAAGTTCCTTCCTTTTGGGCTTCCCTGGTGGCGCAGTGGTTGAGAGTCCGCCTGCCGATGCAGGGGACGCGGGTTCGTGCCCCGGTCCGGGAGGATCCCACGTGCCGCGGAGCGGGTGGCTGGGCCCGTGAGCCATGGCCGCTGAGCCTGCGCGTCCGGAGCCTGTGCTCCGCAATGGGAGAGGCCACGGCAGTGAGAGGCCCACGTACTGCAAAAAAAAGAATTTCCTTCCTTTTTAAGGCTGAATAATAGATCTCATTTGGAGCATAGGGCTTTTTTTTTTTTTTTTTTTAATGAAGTATAGTTGATTTACAACACTGTGTTAGTTTCAGGTACACAGCAAAGTGATTCAGTTATACACATATATACGCGTATATCTATATTCTTTTTTCCGATGCTTTTCCATTATAGTTTATTACGAGACACTGCATAGAGTCCCCTGTGCTCTACAGTAAATCCTTGCCGTTTACCTGCTTTATGTATGGTAGTGTGCATCTGTTCATCCCATACTCCCAATTCATCACTCCCCCCACCCCGCCTGCACCCCACCTGGCCCCTGAGCATAGAGCTTCTGACGCAGGTGCACCACGGACCCAGAGTCTTCCTAATTTCGCATGTATGAAAAACCTACCATGTTCCTGACCAGGCAGCCGGAGTCTTGTTGGGGGACTTCCAGGTGTGGGTTAAGTGTTTCTGACTTCCGGTGTGCCTTGCGCAGAGAGCTTTGAGGTGTGGTCTGATCCTTCCCTCTTTTGGCCAGCCGCCTCTTGTCGATTTCCAGAAATGTGATGAGGATTGTTTTCCTGGGTGTAAAGGCCACATGCGGGGACATTGTTTAGGCATCAGCTGCTGGTGAGGCTGGTGGGATGTGGGATCATTTCCTTGTCCCTTCAGTTAGTGTTGTTGGAAGGCTTTGGCTGGGCCATGGAAGATATATTTTTTGACAGGTTTAAGTCTCTAAAACAACGTTTCAAGAAATCGAAAACACCCAGCAAGATGAGTGAGGCGACTGCTGATCCCAGCTTTCCTGTGAATTCATGTTGAGACGCTGGGGAGGTTTGTCATCTGCCTGGTGCTCAGTGTTCTCCTTGGTGACACGTGGAGAACAGCCCTGCTCTCTCTATGTCACAGAGGTCACTATGGGGAAAGATGCTTCAAAGCCCAGAGACTTTTTTTATTGGGGTACAATTGTTTTACAATGTTGCGTTAGTTCCTGCTGTACAACGAAGTGAAGTAGATCTCCCTGTGCCATACAGCGGGTTCTCCTTAGTTATCTATTTTATATATATATTAGTGTATATATGTTAGTCCCAATCGCCCAGTTCATCGCAATCCCCCCTTTCCCCCCTTGGTGTTCCCGTCAGTTTGAATGGAACTCCCAGCCCCTCCCCAGTCCCAGGATCTTTGTGACAGAGTGTGTGCTCCCGTTCATGCATTTATCCATCTCACTGTTTCCTCTAAAACGCTTACCTTCCAAAGGTGTTCATCTACTCATCAAATATTCATTGACTGTTTCCTGCGTTAGGTGCTAAATTAACATCCTAACGAGAGAGGGGTGAACAAAATTTCAGACGTTAAACGTATGCTGATCAAACTTTTTCGGGGTGGGGAGAAGAAGGAGGATTCTGTGAAATCATATCGGCAGATGGTTATAATGCCCAGAGTTTAGCTCGGACTTTGTTTCCAATCCTTATCTCCCTCTCCCTGCCCAAAAAAGTTAAGTTTGACTCTTTTAACAGTTTTTTGGTCCCTTTAGGATGAGTGTCCAGCATGTTCCTGGCACGCACAGATACTACCTTGAGGGCTTAGAGGCAAACGACCTATGTCCCCATGGTTTTCTCTACCAAGGGCAAGTATCTACGAATTACTGATACAGAGCTTGGTGGTGACTGCAGGGGGTGGTGGGCTGTGGAGATGACTTTTGGCAAATATTTGGTCCAGGGGGTCCCTGCTCTCTGAGGAAGAGACTGTCTGAGCCCAGGTATTCCAAGCTCATTTTGCAGACGACACCTACCCCTCAGGACTGAAACTGCAGTAGCCACAGGTATTTCTTAAACTACCAGTCCTGTACTAGGTAAGACTCAGATGATGAATAACCAAGAGGCAGTTATAAAAGATGCGCTTTAGGTGTGGGTTCGATCCCTGTTTGGGGAACTGAGATCTCACATGCTTGGGTGATGCAGCCAAAAAAACCACCAAAAAACAAAACCAAAAAACAAAAGATGCGCCTTTTTGAGTAGGGGTGATGGTTGCATCCTAAAGATAAAGAGGTGGGACAGAGATTCATGGGAGGGGCTCCTTTTGTGAGATCATTCCTCGGCTGGTACAGCCGGAGGCAACTCCCACCGGTGTGCTGGTCCAAGTTATGGAACGAGAGGAAGTGCAGGGCCCTCACAGATAAGCTGGAGAGCGCTGGGTGGAGCCTTAGGAGACCTGCCTCTACCCGCTTCAGCCTCTCCTTCCCCACTGGTGAAACGAAGGAGGTTGACCAGATGCCCCTGTGGTTCTTTGCGGGAGCTTCTGATTCTGACCCCATGTTTCTGGCAGTGTTTGCCTATTCAGCTCGTGGGCACACCACCTCAGGCCTGCAGCTAGGTCTCTGGTACACACCTTGGGACCCATTGCAAGAGAGTGTTTAATACACAACCCTCTAGACTCTTACAAGCCTTTCTGGGTAACACCTACTTCATTGCACTTTTAAAAAATGAAAAAGAAAGAAAACGCTGCTTAGCAGACTCATGGTAATCAGGGCTGACAGATGTCACTCAAAATTTTCTTATTTAAAGCCACAGTGATTTTCCAAATAACCTAAAAATATATAATCCAACCTCAGAATAGTGTCCTGTAACAGAGGCCAGGGAACCCTGTAGGAAATGAAGTCAGAATCTTGGCACCCCTTACGTGCTGGTTCAGTGGCTTTGAGAACTTTGACGTTCTCCGAGAAATACAGGCACATGGAACTGTATCAAGTAGCTGAGTGTGTCTGCCAAGGTGTCAGAGGGTGGGGGGTGGTTTTGGTGACTTACTCCGGTACCTAAGCCAGGGTGACACCTCTTTTATTCCCCATAAGGAGCTTTCCCCCCATTCTTTGAGAGCTTGGATGGAGGTAGAACAACCTTCGTCCCTTTTAAAAAAATCAAGCACCTTCCAGTCTGTAAGTTGTTCTGCTATATTCAGCAGATCACATTCTCAGTCTGGGCAGGTGGGTGGTAGAGGCAGTTGTCAAAGGAAACTAAAATGTGTTGGGGACCTACTATCACTAGGCAGTGTGGTCCATTCAACCCTCACGTTATTTATTTATTCCTATTAGTTGTTTAAGTATGTACTCAGTAGCCTTGCTATTTATACCAACTACATGAACACATAATTAATCCTAGAACAGCCTTGGGAGAACTGTGGTCCCATTCCATAGATGAGGAAGTAGAGGCAGGTTCCGGAACTTATCCTGAGTATTATAGGTGGGAGCTGGCAGAACAGGCGTTTGAATCTAGATGGATAAGTCGGGATTTTGGAGCCGGCATGAATTTCATTGCCGTCTAAATAGCCTGATCCGGCAGCCCTGGGACAGAGGGTGGGACCAGCAAGTCTGTCTTTCTAGGACTGGGAATCTCAGAACTGGCTTGCCTTGATGTGGGAGGTGGGGCATGGGGGCATCTTGCCCTGTCGTGTGTGCCCCGGCCTTTCCAAGGGGCTGTTCCCAGGTGGCAGCTCCTGTACCACATCCGTCTCGCTGGAAGTTATCTCTCCAGATCGGTCTCCAGGAAGCATCTCCGGGTGGCTTCCGAGCTGGGGGAGAGGCAGGCCCGGCTGCCAGCATCTGACTGGTTGTTATTTGGTTTTCTCTGACTAGATCTTTGTTTCCGTGAAACCATCAGCTGCGGAGGCTATCGGGGCCGCATGCGGCGCTAGCCTGGTTAAGTAAACAGTGTTGGAATATTACCTGTCTGTTAACCTGTCAAAATTGCTTTACGGGCCCCTTTTATCTCTCCCCCCACGGAATTTCCCCTGGAGTTTTCTGCCTGCCCTCCTGCCTCCTGCAAAGCTGCCTCCACCCCTGCGTCATTAAATATTGTCAGAGTTCCGCCACTTACTGCTGCCTTGTTTGCCCAGCGCAGATAAACCGTTGTTGAGTCTGTGGTGCAGACGGAGAGCACTGGGCTCCCAGCCCCAAGAAAGTCACCCCGATGCCCGCCAGGTGGGCGGAGGCGGGGGTGGGGGGGCTCGGGGTCTGGAGCTGCCGCAGCCTGTGGCTCTGAAGCCTGGCTGCCTCGCACGCCTCTTCCTGTCCTCTCTGCTCACTCCACCCTCTCTTTAAACACTGACTTTATAAATTGGAGGGTCTTAGGGGAACGTCCAGTTCTAAGCCTCAGAGAGGCTAAGACCTGGCTCCATGGTTGGGTCTCACGCTTGATTGAATAAGTTCAAGCATTCTTTAGCGTTTCACTTTTTCGCCTCCAAATCATGGTAGAATACTTGTAGCATCAAACTGACACTTGCGATCGGTGGCACGAAGTATATTCACGATGTTGTGCAACCTCCCCCACTGTCTAGTTCCAGAACTTTAAAAAAGTCGCCCCAGAAGGAAGCCTCATACCCACGAGCAGTCAGTCCCCCGCCTCCCTCCCTCCTCGTAGGCCCTGGCAACCACGAATCTCCTTTCTGTCTCTGTGGATCTGCCGGTTCTGGGTATTGCATGTGAACAGAGTCACACGCTACGTGGCCTTCTGCGTCTGCCTTCTTGCACTTGGCGTGATGTCTTCGAGGTTCCGGAGATTCACTTTTGGCTTCTGCTCGGGGGGTGGGGGGACCCCTCCAGAGGACAGTGGGGCAGTTGCTGGGGATGTCTGGGGTCGTCTTAGCTTGGTCCTGGTAGGCTCGAGCCTCTGACTGCTCCATCAGCGGTCTGCTACTACCTGAAACTTTCCACTGCCTCCTGGGGGAGGTCGTTTTGATTTTCATGGAACCCTCCAGGCCCTCCCTGTCTGCCAGGCTGGGCAGAGGCACGTGGGCTTCAGAGTCTGGAGCTGTGGGGCTTGGGGAAGGCTGCGTGGGGGTGGGGCCCTCCTGGGCATCTTTCCACCCCCGTGATCCGGCCAAGTGCTACTATCCTTCCATCCTCTGGATTGGAAATCTGACGGATCCTAGGACCAGTTCCTCACCAGACACCGGGGCTCCGCACATCGTATGGAAGAGCCCTCACCTGTGATCAGAGAGTCCGTGTAACAGCATTAGGCGTGTGGGCTTCGAGTCAGCTGGGCCTTTGAGTCTTCCCTCTGCCCTCACCTAGCTGCGAGCCCTCGGTTTTTCCACCTGTAAAATAGGGATGACAGTGCCCATCCTTTAGGGCTGTGAGGACTGTATGAGGATTAGATGCGCTAATAACCATAAGTCCCTGTGTCGGGTCTGACGTTTAGGATGCGGACAGTCATTGGTTATTGTTAATAAAATCTAGGATAAAAAAATCCGTGCATTATTCCCTCCCTCAGCTCCCCGTCAGCTTTCACCATTCTAGACTTCGGGCAACTTCTGGAAAGTGCACAGGGTTTTAGTGTATTGTTTAATTAGGTGCACTGGCTGTTTTTCAGGATTCTGAAAAGCTCCAAACTCAGATCATGGTTTGGTCTGTGACAGGGAGAAAACCTTGCTTCTATAGAAGTCAGCCACAAAACAAAATGTCCCCATTTCTGCTCTTTTTTTTTTTTCTTTTGCCACCTTTTTGGGAATTTCTGCCGTTCTAAGGCTGTTCCTCATTCCTGTTTCCATTCCAGTAGGCCGACCCCAGGGATGTTGGTGACACGGCACTCATTAATCTCGTGTGACACAGGTGGGGTCTGGAAAGTATGAGAGAGTTAGTATGCATCCCGAGGGCCCAGGCCTCACGTGTTAGGGGGGCAGTGGCTTCATTTCCTTTGCAGCAGGTTTAGTGTAATTCTTCGAAGTTTCTTGAGCACCTACTACGTGGGCATGTGAAGCGGTCTGTGAGATGCTGGTGGGCACGTGACACAGGGTTGCATTGAGGGCTGTTGTGGGTAGAGAGCGAGGTGTGAAAGTTCCTTGCTGGGTTCCACGTCTGTGACTCATTTCCCCTCAGCCCGTGTGTGTCTTGCAGTGCAAAGGGAAACAAGGTCCTGCTGTAGAGCGCGGGGAGCTATATTCAGTATCCCGTGATAGACCATGATGGAAAAGAATATAAAAACAAGAATGTATGTGTGTAACTGAGTCATTTGGCTGTACAGCAGAGATGGGCACAACACTGTAAATGAACTGTACTTCAATAAAATGAATTTTTGAAAAAGGGGAGGGGGTGGGCCTCTCCCTGCACAGAACCTGGTTCTCAGTCTTGACTGGTGGTCTGTGGGCCTTTCAGGGGAGCTGGGCAGACACAGGTCTGGCCTTTCAGCTACAGGCTCCTCAGAAGGATGTGTCCATTGCTTTGCTTGGCCTTTGGGACTCAGCCCGCTTTTGTTTCCTGAACGATGGAGGTTTTTAGTTTAAGACCTCACTTCAGTCAAGCAAAAACGTGCCAATATCCTTCTTTTTTCTAATAACGTGTGTGTATATATATGTGTATTTTTTCTTTAGGAAGGATGAACCTGTAGATACTTTCCTAAAGTCAGGTTTATTAAGTTCTAATTGACATGCAGAAAAACCCACCTTTTTTTGTGTTGAGTGGATTTTCATCTTTCATGTCAGGCTCCCTTCCTAAAATATCCCCAAGGTTTCAGTTTGGAGCCTAGCAACTCTATCTACCTACAGATTTGAGTACCTGGGAAGGCGTCTCTCCAAGAACTTAACCCTTGAGGTGACATTGTTTCAGATAATGTAATTAGAAAGCGGTCCTAGGGAGACGGATAAAAACAGGTGAAGGGATTTTTCTTTTCTTTTAGGGGAATTGAGTAACAGTTGCTAGGTCTTTGCCCAAATGTCTTAAGGAATTGCTAAGCAGAGGAGGTCTGAACTAGAGGAGGTAAGTTGTATGTCAGCAGGAAGGGTTCGGGCAGCCTTGTCCTAACTCCCCGAGGCTGGCCCGGCTGTGCGTGGGCACCTGGAAGACCCCTAAACCACGGACAAGCAGGGATCCACGGACGGGGAGGGTGGATGTGCAGAATACACTTGAGCGAGCTGCCCCCTCGCTGGGTGACCTTGTCGTTTGTCTGCAGGAGGCCGAGTCTTTCCTTTTCTTCTTCAGCCCTGAAAGGAGTTTCTTGGGGTCCTGAGCTCTGGGCAGAGACTGCGTCTTCTTCCCCCTTAAGCCTGAGCCCCCCACTCGCTGGGATGCGGGGAGTGTGATCGACAGTGGTCCCGGTGCCTCTTCCAGTTTGCTGGCTCAGTGCTCAGGCTCCTATGGATTTTGTGTCCCGTTGCTTGGAAACGGGTGGAAATAGGCCAGTTACCATCTAAGTGGGGCAGCTGGACTTTGTGGGCCCACCAGCTTGGAACGAGGCTTCCTGCCCTCACTTTGCAGGTTCCCTCATTGCTCCTGTGTCCTGGACGAGGAGGGGACGGAGCAGAGCTCTCTACACTCAGATGAGCTGCTTCAAACCGGAGAGGGAAGAGGAGTCAGCAACAGTCTTTGCTTTCTCCGCCAGTTGCTGAGCTCCCTCCTGGGGTCCAGGCAGGCGATTGTCTTGCCTTTCAAGCCCTTGGGAGGCTGCAGCCAGCCTCCCGGTGTGCACCTCGGGGATGGTGGTGGGGATGCAGCGAGCCTGATAAACAGAAGGGAGGGAGCTTTAGGAGGCCCGAGAGAACAGCTTTCTCTCCTCCCAGCAGCTCGCGGGCTCAGAGCCACATCCTGGCTGAGCGATAGAGAGAGCCTCCAGCTTCTCTGGGGCCAGGGCTGAGTCACCACGAATCTCCCACAGCGCTGGCAGCGGCTGCTTAAAGAGACCTGGGACTGAAATAAAGGGACTGGTTAGAGGTTTTCCCTGGAATCGGGCTAGATCAGGGAATGCAAAGGGTCAGAATCTATCAGAATCTTCCGAGATTCGGGGAAAGCCCAGGCCTGTCTGCCGGGGAAGAGATGAGGGTGGGTCTCTTTGGCTTTGCTGAGGGAGGAAGTCTTCAGGGCAGGCCCTGTGGGCTTTGGCCTGATCCCTTTATTTTAAGCGGTCCTCCTCATAAAGCAGGTTAACATTCATTGAGAGCTGTCTTTCAGCGAAGTCCTTAAAAACTCAGTTTCACATTTAAGCCTCCCAGTAGCCACATGGAGATGGGCCCATTTTACAGATAAGAAAGTCGAGGCTTCCAAGGATGAACTCACCCAAAGTCAAGAGCAGATCAACAAGTTGCTTCTTTGGGTTTCATCTCTACCCTTGCAGGCCAAGTTCATTTGTCAGTGAGGCTGGTCCACCTGGGTTCCCAGCCCTCCAAGGGCTCTTTTCAATTTGTAGCCGTAGATGCGTTACCGCATCTGTTAGATTAATGCCGGTCTCTCGTCCACTGGACTGGGGGGGGGGGGGTGGCTGGTTTTCTTCCACCCCGTGTCTCCAGAACCTGGCACAGAGCAGGTTCCTTAATTGTTAAATGTGCGAATGGACGGAGGATCCCAGAGCTCCTGCAGTCCACCTTTCCGCCATCTGGTAGACCCCAGCCTCCTGCCTTGGTTGTGTGCATGCAAAATGAGGCCCTCTGCACATGGGTGGCCAAGTTCAGCTCCCTCCCGGGAGATTGGCAGAGAGCTCAGCCACGTCCTGCCCAGCTCCCAACCAGCCCACGCCATCTGTTTGCTACAGCCTGAAGGCTTGGGTGGCCGGTCCAGGGATGCCCTGGTTCCCCTTCCCCTCCTCTCGCTGTTCACCTCTTGGTAGGCACAGTAAGGAGGACCGGCAAGAGGGACCCAGGGGTTAAACCAGCCCTCTTCTGGGAGGCTGGAGGGGATAGGGACAAACTAGGAAAGGACACTGGAGGAACCTGCCAGACCAAGTTCAAAGGGACTGAAAACGCTCTGGAGTTCTTACAGACATTTGCTTACAACGCAAGTAAATACGTACTTGGAGTGATTACAGATGATATGAAGGAACAAGGAACTGACGGTCTTTAAAGGAGGGGCACGGCTGTCCTTGAAGTACGCCGTCTGGGTTCTCTGACCTGGAGACACTGGGAGGAAGGGGATGTCTGGGGTCCTCAGCCCCCTTCTTTCCAGCAGATGCTTCCAAGCCCACTCTGAGGTCTGCAACATCCACCCTGCCTCGACTGGAATAAAACCCCTGAGCAAAGGAGTATGTTGTTTGGTCTATGCTGTGGCACGGCCCGGGGTGGCGTTCTGGATCCAGGCTGCCCACGTCTGCGTCCTGGCTAAGGCGTCGGTGACCCAGCCAGTAGAGGGACTTACAGGAAGTTCTCTGTTTCCCTGGTTCCCTCCTCCCTCTGCCCTCAGAGGTATCACTTCTGTCACCCCTGTAAGAGGTTTGTCTTTTATGCTGGAGCCTGCGTAGTGCCGTAACACCCTGGTTATTCCTAAACGTCGGGCTTAATTTGAGGCAGGTTGTATTTGATCCCAGCAGCCCGTTTTATTTACAGTACGAAGGTCCGTCCGTAGTTGCTCTTTCTGTTGCAGCCTGTGCCTCCTGAGCACACGTAAGTGTTCACAATTAAAAGAAAACAAACACAACACGGAGGGAGCGTTGCTTATAGCTCGGGGCTTTGGTCAAGCTTCACGGAAGCGCGGTCACTTTTTGCAAATTCCGCTTCACGATCCAACACACGCTGATACCCTCACGTGATTCGAATCCTAAGGTCTGATCTTGTAATGGCCTGAGTTTTAATTTAAGGTTGATAGATTGAATCACCTAAATGTCAGAGATCTCCAGTTTGGCCTGAAAGGACCCCACTAGCAGAAATGGGCTGCCTCACCCTGGAAGACGCGAACAACGGTGTTTTGCTTTCTAAGGCTTTGTTTCTCTGTGCAGTAACTCCTTCTTCTTGAATGACGACAGTACTTCATCAGCGAACAGGAGAAAACGTCTCCTCTATTTGAAAGCCTATTTTATTTCTTCCTCATACTCAGATCCTATATGCTGTTCCTCAGCTGAAGGCTTCTTCTGCATAACGGCCAGGGTCCCATTTGGGAGAGAGGGACAGGAATGTCCCCTTTGCAGACCTTACATCCCTGTAACCAGTTAGATTTTTCTCTTCCCTGGGCAGAACCTCCTGTGGTTTCTGGGTGGAATTCAAAAGTGAAATGGGTTCTCCCAGCCACTCAAGCAGACCCACAGAGGCCCCAGGGAGATAATAAGTCCAAGAGTATGGGCATTGTTCTTCTGGGGGAAACGGACCTGGCATCCTTAGCCTCAGAGAGTTGATGCCTCCTGACCTGAAGGTGTGGCCTTGACCAGAGCGACAAGATTGCAAACATTGGGGTGAAGGAAATGGCTCACGGGGCAGCCCTTTCTCCTCCCAGAATATTCTTAACTTCCTGTTGTTTTTAATCAGTTGCCTTTAGAGAAGAGACTCTTAGTTTAAAGCAGTGTTTCCCCCTCTAAGAGGTTGTGTTGTGTATTAATTCAAGCTGAGTTTGGCATGGAAGTGCGTTCCCTCTGACCAGTAGCTTGTTTTTTCTTTTGCTTTTCTTTTCTTTTCGTTTTGCAAGCCAGGGTGGCACTTAAGAATTCCCCAGCATGGGGTAGGTCTCCATTTCTCTGAACTTACCCTGCGACCTTTTTTTTTTTTCTTTTTTTTCCTCCAGTCATCTCAAATATATAACATTTTGCTGTGCATGGGGACAAAGTGTTTTGCGTTGAAGAATGGAGTCTCCAGATAAAATATGGGCTTCTTTTGGAAGAGAGACCATGGCCACGGTTAGCATGCTGGGCAGGTCCCTGGTTCAAGCTCTCTTTGAGCTGTCTCTAGATAGGCAAGCAGTTTTGTAATCACTACCCTTCCCCCTGTTCCTTTCACCACCAGAAGGAAAAAAAAAAAGGCATATAACTTTGCTGACTATCAGATCCTTTTGTCCTTCCTGCTACATGCATTACTGCAGAAGCCTGCTCAGAGCTTTCCCTTCTGGGGAGTTTCAAGAGACAGTACAGAGCGATGAGAAGGAAATTAAACTCAGAGAGGGGTTGCCCTGTACCCCGAAAGTAACTCCACAACTGAAATGCCAAAGGCCTGAAAATCTCGCCGTCCGTCAGGCCCAAAGAGTGGGGCTGGTTGGAATGGGAGAGAATGAAGGTGTAATTTCGGGGTGCCTCTTGAAAATGATCAGTCTGGTTTTGGGGGGGGAATGACTGTCTTAGAAGTCCATTAACTCTTTCCCATCCCATGGTTGTCTCTCTAGAGTGTGGAAGAGTTGGTTTACCAAGACAGTCTTTTATGGTCCCAAATGAATCTAAGTTAAAGTTACTAATCTATTGGTGGGGAGGCAGGTGGGTTCAGGCTTTCAGGAGGAGAGTGTGACCCAGTGAATGAAAAGTCTTGAAGGACATACTCTTGACCTGCTCTCAGCGTACTTCTAGAAATTCATCCTGATGCTGTCTCAGACAGGTGTGCACAGCATGGGTGTTTGCCTACCCTACACTGACGGAAACGCCCTTTGAAAGGAGGGTATCACCCACTGATAGAATGGGAAGCTAGGGAGCTGTTGAAAATGCTGTTGGACATCTCTCTATGTTGATACAGAAATATGTTCCTGACGCACGGTTGAGAAGAAGCAATCTGTTTAAAAACTATACGCGTGCACTGCAATGTGGTACCCCAGACTGGATCCCGGAACAGAAAAAAGACATGGGTAGAAAATGCCGCGGAGCGGCTAGGCCCGTGAGCCATGGCCGATGAGCCTGTGCGTCTGGAGCCTGTGCCCCACAACGGGAGAGGCCACAACAGTTTGAGGCCCGCATACCGCAAAAAAAAAAAAAAAAAAAAAAAAAATTAACAGATTACCTCTGAGTGCTGTGATTATAGTTGATCTTAATTTTCTAGTTTCCAATGAGAGTTATTTTAGGTTAAAAAAAATCAATAAAGCTCATTCTGTCTGGCAAAGGAAAGTAGCCTACGAATGTAATTTTGTTGTTATCATTGTTCTGATCCGATAGCCTGTCTCTCGCTCCGTTAGATTTCATAGAGTCCTGCAGGATTTTTAGTTCTTCCTTCTGGGTACAGCCAGGTGGGCAAGATGGTCTATGATGAAGGGCATATGATGAAGCCTCTCTGGAATCAGGGAGTCCCGTGTTTGAATACAGCTGTGTGGTCTTGGCCAGTTACTTACTTTGTCTGTGGATCATTTTTTCAGAATCTGTAAAATGGGTTTTATGACCCTGATCTCATAAGGCCATTTTTAAGAGCTAATTGAAGTAATACTGTGTTACTAACAGTGGATGCCTAGGTGGTCTCTGTCCCTAAGAGAATCTGATGTTTGTTGTGTCTTACCCTGAATACATCTTTTCTGAAAACTTCTACACTAAAGCATTACCACTTAGATGATAGAAGAGAGCGTGAATTATACTTATGTGTTAATTCACTTAATAAGAATTTATGGGCCGTTCCTAAAACGTTGAGTATTGGAGAATCATGATTTTGCTGTTCCCAGTTCATTCCCACCGTCCTGTGCCCTGTGTCCAAGTAACCTTTGCGGGTTGCATTTGTATGTGTTGTGTCTAAATGGGGCCAATTGGAAAAAAATCCTTCGTAGGTGTGATTTTTTTTTTTCTCTTTCTCCCTCTCAGCCCATATTCTCTCATAAAGGTGCATTGACTTCAAATGTCCTTTCCCTACCTTACCTCTAAGTACTTAAGAAGTCTCCGTGTGTCCCTGGGGGCGTGGCTGTGGTCCTCATCCCTTGTGGTGACCGATAAAAGATGTTTCCATAAACTCGCGTGTGCAGGAAGGTTGACCCCAGGATGGTCAACTCAGAGCCGGAGCCTGGCGCTTTCCTGCGGAGAATGGAATGTTCTGCCCTGGAAACCATGCCACCTGCATTCTGAAAGCAGCCGGGCCACTGCTGACCTCTCTAGAAAGGTCACTAGAGCCTGTCCGAGCCTCCCTCTCCTCCGTAATAGCATGTGGGCTGCTTAGTTTTCCTGGGTCTAATGTTCTGTGATTCTGGAACATTTGGCAAAAGGAGAGGCACCATCCTCACTCACCCTCCAGAGCACAAGACAAAAAGCATCTCCAGCCGACATCAGAGGCCCCAAGGCTTTGAACACACCATTTAGGAAAATGTTTATTTAATATTGGCTCAAAATAGACCACTTTACCTTTGGAAAAAAAATTAAATAACTAGGAGGGCTTCAAAGCATTTCCTCTCCCTTCTGCTTTCCAGGAGGAGAAATATTTTTCAAAGTCGTTTGAATATTAAAGAGGAGGGCCCCCAAAGCCCTTGGTATCTGAGATGGAGATCAGTGAGTCAGTCAAGTATTTTTCAGAAGGTGGTTTTGTGCACAGTTTGAAACAGGGACCCTTCCCCTGCCCCGTGATGTCCCTTCTTCCTTTTTCCCTTTTTTACTTCCTGCTTCAATCCTGTATGTGTGCCGAGAAACTTAACCCATTTGTTTCTGAATCATTTCCACTTAACTCAGCGAAATGCTATTTAGTGAGAGGTATTTCAAGTCCAAGAGGTGCTTAATCCGAGGAACAGGAAATTGTATCTGGTGCAGAGTAACTGACTGCAGACCCAGGCTGCACTGACTTTGGTCTTGACCCACACCCCGAAGTGAATCTCTACGTCAAGTGGCTTTAAACCCAGCCCTGGGTGCCTCCCAGGTCTGGCCTGCCTCTCGGCTCTCCCCAGCCTCCTAAATCTATACTCCGTGGGTTTGTGTGAACAGCTCTGAAAACTCACCGCATCAGTGTTCTTTTCACATGAAGCTGTTTGAGATGCCCTGCATTGTCATGGAAAATTACAAATATGTGTACGAATTGAAAGAATCATACGTCGAGCACCCATATACCCACCGCATCGATTCTATAATTGACTTTGGCTAGGCCTGCTTTATCACATGTCCAGCCTAATTTCCAGGTGTCTTACTGTCCCATGTTCTTTGATCCATTCAAAGTAAGTGACACGCATGCATACGCTTCCCTCCAGATACTACAGCGTGCATATCATTAGCTGGAATTCGATATTTGGTCGCACGACGTTTTGGGTTTCGTTTTAAGGTGAAATTTACATGCACTGTTCTGCACAAATCAGAAGTGTCCCATAGAGACAGACGCTACCAGCACCCCAGCAAGGTCCCGCGTGGCCTCTGCCAGTGTGTCCCCACCCTCACGCTCCCAGTGGCAATGGCTCTGCTGATTCTTTTTCTCCCCAGATTAGTTCTGCCGGTTCTGAGGGGAACCTCATATAAACAGAGTCATGCAGTGTGTATTCCATGCTGTAGCTCTTCCTCCTTTACTCAGCACAGTGTTCTTGAGATCCATCTGCGTCATCGCATGTAGCAGAGCTTTGTGCCTCTTCACTGCTGGGTGCTGCTCTATCACATGACTGCCCCGCAGTTTGTCCACCCCCCTATTGATGGGTTCCTGCCCTCTTTCCAGTTTGGGGCTTTATTTTATTTATTTTTTTTTTTTTTTTGCGGTACGCGGGCCTCTCAGTGTTGTGGCCTCTCCCATCGTTGCGGAGCACAGGCTCCGGACGCGCAGGCTCAGCGGCCATGGCTCACGGGCCCGGCCGCTCCGCGGCATGTGGGATCTTCCCGGACCGGGGCACGAACCCGCATCCCCTGCATTGGCAGGCGGACTCTCAACCACTGCGCCACCAGGCAAGCCCCTGTTTGGGGCTTTTTTGAATAAAGGTACCTTGAACGTTCTTGAACAGAACTTCTTGTGGACACATGTTTTCATTTCTCTTGGGTAAATGACTAGGAGTGGACTCGCTGGGTCACAGAGTAGGTATCTGTTTAGTTTTATAAGAAGCCACCAGACCTTTCCCCAAAGTGCCTGCAGCCTTTCACGCTCTGACCAACAATGCGTGAGTGGCTGTTCCTCTAACACTTGGCACTGTCCCCTTTGACTGGTTCAGCCATTCTGGTGCGTGTGTGGTGGTATCACGTGTCCTCACTTTTTGGTATGCGTGTTGCCTCTGCTTAGACACACTGTAGGTTGAGAGGGCAGGAGGAGGGATGCTGATGTAAGGATGACTTCCTGGGCCAGCTTCCCTCTGGTTTGACCTCTGAGGACCTCAGGAACCTTCCTTTCTCTTAGGAAACCAGAACTTTCTGATTCCATTTTCCAGTCTCGCTCTTGCGGATCTGTTTTCCCTCCTTAGATGATAAACGTCTCCGTGGCAGGCTCTGTGTCTCCATCAGATTCCCAGTGCAGGGAGCACAGCAGGGCTCCTCGGGGATTTGGGCAAGCACAGCTCATTCCTGTGACTCTAGGACCTTCTACATCACCAGACCTAGCCCCTGAGACCAGGGAGGGCTCTTCAGGTCAGCTGGGTCCCCATGTCCAGCAGAATGAGAGACACATAATAGAGAATCAATATCTGAATAAGGGGATAGAGTTGCCTTTTCCCTCTTGCAAGTTTTTTTATCCATTGATTCAGTAAGCGTTGTCTAGGGGTCTGCTGTTTCCACGGTTGCTAAGCTGGGGGCTGAGGGCCGTTTGGAAGTAAATAAGCCATGGTGCCTGCCTTGGGGTGCTCTGTCTGTTCGGGATAGAAGGTGAATGAAAGCAGCTGGACTTCCAGGCAGAAGGTGGTCGATGCTGGGAGAGATTTGAGGGAAGGAAGTGCACACTGTCACTTGTCACCTGCATGAGTGACCCAGCTGTGGCTTATCTCCGAAGGCTCCACGTGCCACGGGATCATCATGGTGTCCACCTCACAAGGTGGTTGTGGGGATCAGAATCCCAGCCGAGAAAGTCCCGAGCGTGATGCCTGGTACCGAAAGCTCACTGGAAGAGAGAGAGAGCTCGCAGAATCATTGCGTTTACAGGTGTGTTCGATCTGGGACTCAAAAGCCATTCAACTCCAGCGGGTAAGGTGGATCTCTCCCAGCAAAGGGATCATCTCGTCCAAGTTTTCTGGGCTCTCCCTCGAGTATATTGTCCCGAGTCTAGGACTGCAGACCGAGTGTATGCTCCATGTTCAATGGAGATCCATGTGTAAGGGCTTTTTTTTTTTTTTTTTAAATTTTGAAAAGGAAGCATAAAGCCCACAATGGGTGTGGCCCTAGCTCTGCCCACAGACCTGGATAATCTCAGACAGGCTCTTCAAACCAGTGTTTTAAAATTACAACAATGGATGCTTCATAAGGATTTGATGATATTCTTGGACTCGGGACGCAGACTTCTCTTCCTGCCCAGCCGCGGGCGATGGGGGCTCACCCGGCTGAGTTTGGCCTCTTCTTAGTAACAACGATTGTAAATAATCAACGTGAGACGCCTACAGGGATGAGCCTTTGTGAAGGATGGAGTCACGGCCCTATTTCTAAAGCATGAGCGTGGAGAGAGCTGGTGAGCCGACAGGAGTCGGAAGTCTCCCTGCAGTTGGTCCTTCGCGTCCAGTTCACTTTGGCGTCGCTTCCCAGGGCTCCGCACTTCAAATCACCCTCCACCGTTTCTTCACCTGCCTTCCCCTCTGGGTCCTGTCTCCACAGCACCCTTCTAACATCTGGGCCTGATGTGAGAGGCAGAGAACCGTCTGGATTCCCCTCCCGGCCTCCCTCTCCACCGCCCTTTTGATCCAAGATTGAGTAAGAGACATTGGCAAGAAACTGGGCAAGACAGCTCAATTGTTTGAACTTGCAGAGAGAGGGGGAGGTGGGTTCTCTTCTGCCAGTGACTCATGGACCCGGTCCCCTCCCCCCGCCCCCCTGCCCTTGGAAAGGTCAAAACCCGATACAAACCCAGGAGCAAACCGCAAGCAAGCTGCCCCCTTGTCTGTACACACACTCAGAGCTCAGATACCCCGGAGAGGGTCCCCCGGGATGAGTTCCTCTGACCTGCTCTGTATTTCCGGCTCTGTTCCGGGGCATCAGCGTCCTGTTTAGGGGCTTGCTGTGTGGATGCAGGGTATGATTCTGAGGGTTAGGGGACCGGGCCACCCTGCTTAAAAGGCAGGGTGATTGGACCGTGCCCCATACAGCACGCTTCCCCCCTGCCTGCCCTGCTCCCCTCCGTCCCCCCCACCCCGTGGTGTTGCGCGGGGTGGGGGGGTCCCCTCTCCGCGGAGCTCTGAGAACAGCTTTTTCTCTGTTTCCTGGACTCTGAAGGCAGGAGCTGGGGTTCCCGGGCCTGCAGCGCGGGCTTCATTCCTATGCAGGACAGGTAGGCTGCAGGCTCTAACAAGCCGCCAGCCAGGCTCCACTGAGGCCTCGGCACCAGTGGAAATTTTAAAAAAAGAGCGAGCGGGAGGGAGCGAGCAAAGAGAGAGAGGGATTATTTTGTTTCAACGTGTTTGAAAGCGGGATCTGTGGCCAGTTGGGTTTTTTTTTTTTTCCCTCCCCCCACTTATTTACACAGTCTGTTCAGAGACACACCAGGGCCTGTTTGGACTGGGTGTTTGCTTCGGAGACCGGCCAAGGATTTCAGCTCTGCGCGTTGGCACTGCCATCTCGGCGGCACCAGGAGGCCCAGCCGGTCACAAGACCTCACGGGGCCTCCTTTTGCTCTCTGCTTATCCTCCTTTCCCCTCCTCTGCTTCCCTTGCTGCGAGCGAGGCTGCCCGCTGAGTGGACTTCGCCTTCAGAACGAGAGCTTTCGGAGGCCAGGGCAGGGGTGCGAAGGGTGGAAAAGACAGAGAGAAGGGCTGGGGTGCAGACCTTGGGATCGATGCTTTTCTAGAAGCGTCTGGATTCCCCGAGGGTCTGTGATGAAACTTGCAATGTGTGGACTAGTTCCAGGCTTGGGGGGGTAAGCGGTGGCCAGAGCCCCTGGAAGCGTGTGTAAGGGATGTTCTCTTGGGGATGGTGAGCTGGAATAAGGCTTGTCTGGGGAGGTAGAAGAGGGCAGAGCCGGCCAGCGCTGCGTTCCAGGCCTTGGCCACGCCAAGCGGGTTGCAGCCTCAGCATCCGTCGGCAGCTGGAAATGCAGACTCGGGCCCCACCCAGGCCTACTGAATGGGAAGCTGCATTTTCACAGGGTCCCCAGGTGGTTCGTGGGTGCCTGAAAGGTTGAGAAGCACAGCTCTGGGCCCGTGGTTCCCAAGGGGAGTTTCCCGACATCCTTCTCGCACCTCGAGATGCCCTTTTCTCTGTCTTTCCACTCTTGCACAAAAGGATTCTTGGAGAATGTTGCAAAATGCACATCCCACCCTCACCCCCGCCTTGGAAATTAATATACTTGTATCTGCTGGGGGAAGTCTCAGAAGTTCTGCAGGAAGAAATCTGTTCAGTGTGCTTTAACCCAGTGTCTCCCCAGTTTGACTCAGATCTGCCATTTCTCCCCCTGGAAAAATACTACTCTGGTGGGTCAGAGCTTACCCTTGGGACCTTCCAAGGGGCTTACTTTCACTGTAGACAGGAGGACTAGAACACAGTGGTTACGATGTGGGCTCAAACTAAACGCCTGGGTTCTGATCGTGGCTCAGCCACTTACTAGGGGTGTGACTTTTTGCTGCTGTAGAGCTGCTCTGTGCCCTTGGTTTTGCCCTCTGTAAAATGGGAAGAGCGATAGTCCTTGCCAGATAGAATTGTGGTGAAGTTTAAGTCATTTAATACAGACTTAAATCAGAAGAGTGCCTGGAACGTAGGAACCCCTCCCTAAATATCGGCTAGTTAATAATTTTGAGTCTCACTTTCATGGGGTCAGTGTCTCCCAGGGAGTCTAGATGAATAATCCCAAACCCAGCTTTGCATCAGAATCACACAGGAAGCTCTTTAAAAGGCAGCTTCCAGAGCCTCACACCAGGTCCACTGAGTCAGTCTCCAGCAGGAGAGCCTGGGAACTTGCCTTTTGTAAGTTCCGTGGGTGATTCCAACACAGCAAGCCTTTTCTCAGGTGGCTGGGGAGCTACAGCAGTAGAACTGGTTTTCTGTAGCTGAGTAAGGGCAGCCCTGACGTCCCGGCCTGGTTTAAGCCCAGCCCTTCCGTGGGGAGTGTGCAGTCTGGTCTGGGACCTGAAATTAGTGGCAGAACCTTCTCTCTGCTCTTCAGTCTCCACATCTATAACGTGAGAGAGCCATGCAGTGTGGTCCTTGGGTCCACCACGTCAGCATCATTTGGGACTTCTTGCTGGAAATGCAAACTCTCAGGCCCTACCCCAGACCTACTGAATCAGAATCCGCATTTTAACAAAATCCCTGGGAGGTCCTTGTTAAACAGAAACAGCGCCTCTCCATCTGCGGGAGTCAGATGCCTTCCTTCTTGATGAAAGGAGAGCTGGGTGAAGCTGAGGATGGTGCCGAACTGGCGAACGTTGACTTGGTGACCCTCTGGTATCCATTCATTCTGGAGCAGAGGAAATGGGCTTCAGGAGCCTCGGGGATTAGGGTCAGATTGATGAGATCGTTTCCTGATGTTGAAGGTTGTGAGTTCCTGGGAAGGTTTGCAGGAATAAGTAAGCTTTGGACAGGCGTCTCCAGAGTTTATTAAAACGAGATTGGTTGCTCTGCGTCCATTCTGCAGTTTATCTAGCTAGGGGTTAGGGTTCGGGCCAGCTCTGTGCTGAGCTTGGGTACCAGTAAGTTGAGAATCACCTGTAGGAGGCAGTGATTCTGCATCGCTGCGTTTATATTCACGCTTCTCATCGCGAAGGAGAGGCACATACGTGCTTGTGCGCAGAGCTTTGCACGGACCAGCAGGGCACTCTGGCACGGCTGATGGCCTCGCGGCGGTGTATCACTTATCTACTGCTGTGTAACAAACCGCCTCAAAACTTAGGGGCTTAAAACAGCCACTCTTTTATTGTTCGTGATTCTGGAATCTGGGCTGGGCTTGGCTGGGTGATTCTTCTGTTGGTCTGGGTGGTAGTTGCTTGGGAAGTTTCATTCAGCTGCGGGCTGGGCTCAGCTGGGTCACTGGGACACCGGCCCTTTCTCTGTATTATCCTGATCATTTCAGGGCTTCTCTTTCTTGACATGGTCTCTCTACGTGATCCCTCCTATAGGGCAGCATGACTGCTTACACGGCTGCCAGATCTCCTTAAGACTTAGGCCTGGAACTAGCACAGCATTGCTTCTGCTACATTCTATGGGTTAAAGCAAGTCACAGGGCCAGCCTGCATTCAAAGCTGGACTGCGTGAGGCTGTGGTATCAGGAGACGAGTTTCAGTGAGAGTCGCCGACCTGATGTTAGCACAAGAAGTTGAGGCTGCCGATCCCTAACGCTGGCTGATGGGAGAGGTCTCATCGGAGAGGTCTCATCTTGTATCTGAGAAAGACAAGACTGACTGAATCACAGCTCTGACCCCTCCGTTACCGTTTCCCATTCCCTCCATACTTCTAGCTGAATGCTTTGTGGCTAAACTCCCCTTCCTCAGTATTTTTTTTTTAAAGTTTAGTCTTTTTTTTTAAAATAAATTTATTTATTTTTGGCTGCATTGGGTCTTTGTTGCTGTGCGTGGGCTTTCTCTAGTGGCGGCGAGCGGGGGCTACTCTTCGTTGCAGTGCACGGGCTTCTCATTGCAGAGGCTTCTCTTGTTGCAGCGCACGGGCTGTAGGTGCGCGGGCTTCAGTAGTTGTGCCTCGCGGGCTCTAGAGCGCAGGCTCAGGCACACGGGCTTAGTTGCTCCGCGGCACGTGGGATCTTCCCGGACTGGGGCACGAACCGGCGTCCCCTGCATCGGCAGGTGGACTCTCAACCACTGCGCCAGCAGGGAAGCCCCCCTCGGTATTTTTTAAAAGCAGTAGTGCCATCATTTTTCTGGTTACCAGACTCTAAACAATGAAGTGAGGTTCAGCCCTTCCCCTTCTGTCAGGTCTCCGATGAGGTTTCCTATGAGTTGAACACAGAAAGGGATTGAACACAGAAAGGGGTATTGAGCAGGGATTGGCAGGACTTGGTGGCTGTTTCAGTTGCTACTACCTCATGGAGGTTCTTCCTGATTTATTGAGAGAACCCCTCACTGGCCCCTCACCCACACCCATCCCTGTCCAGTCTGTTTACTTCTGAAACGATCAATTTCATTGCCCCTACGCACAACCTGTGATGGATTTCTAGATCCTACGAGATAGATTGGAATTCCTTGGGTATCGATGGAATCCTTCCCCAGCCCTTCTTAGGCTGACCCCTTTCTGCTCTGAAACAGAATCCGTGATTCATCTAGGGTGGTCTTCTCAGCGCCCCTCAACTCCGAGGCTGGTTCTCACTTCTGCACGCCGGCTTTCCTCCTGTCCTTCTCTCCCGCTGATTGGAATCAGTCCTGTCTTTTGAAGCCCCCTTTGAAGTCCTACTTTCTTCGTGACACCTTCTCTGAACACCCGAGTCACAAAGAGTCTCCCGTAGCCCTCAAATCCTTGAGCAGGTGTCATCTTTACTGGTCATGTGGGAGCCGCTCATGGCCTCCTTTAGGCTGTTCATTCTCTCTCTTCTGTGACATTGCAGCCTTTGAAGCAATGCCTCTGTCTTTCAAAAAATAAAATAAAACACATCCTCATGGCACTAAATTCAGAGCTGTATCCCCTGTAGGGGATAGTTCTTAAATATCTTTTTTTGTTGTTGGAGAGACGCCCTTTTTGTTCTCGATCAAGATCTGTTCTCTCCATGCTGAAGTTGTTCTAAGACGTTGCCTGCCCAAAGGGCAATCAGTCATCCTACCAGGAAGCAGTCCACGTGGCGTTAATACCATCTTTGAAATCGCAGGATGGAGAAGTAGGTATTTCAGGGGCTCTGGAGGCTGCCTTGTCCCAGTTCAGCTCCTGGCTCTGCCTTTGCTAAAAACAAACAAGCCGGTGTTTCTCAACCGGGGTGTTGCTGGTGTTGAAGCAGGGAAAGTCTCGCGTGATGCAGGTATTCAGCAGGGATGACACCTGCCTACCCACGCGTCGTGACAAAGCCAAGGTGTCCCCGCATCATGGTTCCCCAAATCCCCCACTTGAGAGCCTGTGAGACTATCTTGAGGTTGTCTCTGGGCAGGCGATGTATCCTCCTACGACTCTGCAATCAAACCTTAGAGGGTTGTTGTGAGAATTACATTAGGGCATGACGTGAAGTGTCTGGTACGTCGCTAATGTTTCTTGAGCACTTAGGTTATTAATGTATTGAATCGTCATCGTGGTCACCAGATGACACGTGACCACTCTGGAAGTAGGCCGACGGTCTGGGACAGGCTTTTCCTTTCTCCTCTCTGACTGCCCTTTGCCCAGGTGGCTTCGGCAGCCCTCTGTGCTTCTCTTTTCTTGTCTGGGGGGGACACACCTGTCCTAACCTGCCTACGGGGTGTGGCGAAGATTACACATCCTTGGTGAAGCACTCGTGTCATTCCGAAGCGGCCGTCGGCTTCTTTGCTAACTGCACATATGAGACTTTGCAAATCTGTCTTGGGAACTAAAAGGCATTTGACAGATGTTTATTAAGTGCCTACTATGAGCCTGGCCTAACTAGGAACTAGAGTGGGACACCAGGCCAGGAAAAAATAAGTGCAGGTTTATTTCTATCCTTGTTTGTTGCTAGATTGTTCCCACCTGTTCACTCTTGGAACTGCTGAGTGTGTGGGTGTGTGCGTCTGTTTGCACGTGTGCAAGTTGCGTTTTCTGACGGCAGTTGGATAGAGGAAGTGAGGGCAGAAGCAGGGAGATGGTGGCTGTGCTTAATAGTTGGAGGAGAAGTAGAAACAATTGTCAACTGGCCTGTTTTCCTACATGCGATAGTAGCTGGCTCGGTTCAGTAAAGTGTTGAAACCTCACCTCTGGAAATGGGGCTGATGGGCAGGTAGGTCTGACTTGCTGAAGTGGGACTGCCTTCTCACTGATGACTTCTTCCGTGGATACCTTGTTTTTCAGGCGGTGCTCCACCTCGCCGGGTGTGGTCGATTCCTCTGGGTCCTGCCAAGTGAAACGAGGGCTGGGGGTGGAGGCAGCGACCCCAATAATTACATGACACAGCCTTGCCAGACGGAGAGCAAAGGGCAGGAAGAGCCGTTCTCCTTCAGGTGTGAGGCACCTTGTCCAAGGCGTTCACGATGTTTAGGGCTTTAAGTTTAATGGTGACTTAATCAGGGTGACAGAAAGGGTCCTCGGTAAGGAGGGAGTCCATCCACGTAAGAGAGAAGGAACTTGGTTCTTGTCTGCTCCCCGGACCTCACAGTCAGTTCTTTTCATTCAGGTCATAGAAGGCCTCTTCTGGTGAGTGTACAGCGCTGAGTCCATCTGAGTCGAAGACAGGCAACCCGTGGGTCTTGGGCCAGATCTGGTCCATAGGTGTGGCTGACCGTGTTCGGTGTTTTTCTTTTTAAAAAACTAATTTTTTATTGGAGTAATTTATAACTTGTTAGCTTCAAGTGTACAGCAAAGTGATTCAGTTATACATATACATATATCTATATTCTTTTTCAGATTCTTTTCCATTATAGGTTATTACAAGATATCGAATGTAGTTTCTTGTGCTATACATAGGTCCTTGTTGTTTATCTGTTCTGTGTGAAGTAGTGTGTTCCTGTTAATCCCAAATTCCTAATTTATCCCTCCCCCTGCCTTTGCCCTTTGGTAACAATAAGTTTGTTTTCTATGTCTGCGAGTCTATTTCTGTTCTGTAAACAAGTTCATTGTATCATATTTTATTTATTTTTTTAATTGAAGTTCAGTTGATTTACGATGTTGTGTTAATTTCTGCTGTACAGCAAAGTGATTCGGTTATACATATATATACATTCTTTTTAAAATCTCTTCCCTTCCATTATGGTTGTATCATATTTAGGTTCCACATATAAGTGATATCAGATATTTGTCTTTCCCTGTCTGACTTACTTCACTTAGTATGATCATCTCTAGGTCCATCCATGTTGCTTCAAATGGCATTATTTCATTCTTTTTTATGGCTGAGTAATATTCCATTGTATATATGTACCACATCTTCTTTATCCATTCATCTGTCGATGGACATTTATGTTGTTTCCATGTCTTGGCTATTGTAAGTAGTGCATAGCAGCCCTTTTTGAAATAGCCCCCAAATTAGAAAGCACCCAAATGCCTGTCCACAGTAGAATGAATAAATAAGACTGTGGTCGATTCATTCGCTGGAATACTATACAGCAGTCAAAACTGAGTGAGCTACAGCTACAGCGTGGATGCATCTCCTGTGCATAATGTTGCGTGAAAGATATACAGAGGTGATGCACAGACCAGAGGAAGACATAAAGTTCAAAAACAGGCAAAGCTAATCTAAGGTGTTAGAAGTCAGGATAGTGGCTGCCCTTGGTTGATGGTGCTGACTGACAAGAAGGGCTTCCAGGAGTAATGGTAATGATCTTGTGTCTTGATCTGAAGTACTAGCTACACGGATATGTTTACTTTGCGAAATTCAGTGAGCTGTACTCTCATGAAATGTGCATTTTTCTGTTGTATATTTTATTGCAATACAAAGTTAAAATTCATAAAGGCAAAAAACACAAAAACCCAACCTAAGAGGTTCAGCGTTATAATTTCCAAGTACCCATGCCAGGATTTTTGTACAGAATCCTATATCCATCAGAGTTCTTGTTTGCAAGCAACAGAAATCACCCCTGGCTAATTTAAGCTGGAAAAAGATTTATTAAAAGCAGATTGCATTAGCTCAGCATCTGCATGAGCGTGGGGGAACCAGGTTTGGAGGCTCTGCGGCCAGGAACATGTCTCAAATGCTGTCAAGTTGGTCTGATGACGACATCGCTTCTAATCACTGGGCACTTCCATCACAGCCTACACCACTGATGCTGCGTGCAGGAGACTGAACTAGAGCCGCTGCCTTTCCAAGCAGTCCATGCTTTCTGCCGCTGCTGTTACCGCATCCTCTCCAGAGAGGATGTCTCAGGACTTAACGTTGCTTTGTATTACTGCTCCAGGCTCAAAGTCAGGCATGGGTGGGACTGACTGGGGGACCCCAGCCCACTGGTCTCTCCCGACATGCAAGGGAAACTGCAGAAAGAAGGACTAGACATTTTCAGCTTCAGTAGCAGGTGGCAGGCCCGCGGGGGCATTCCCCAAACTCAGGAGATTGACACATGTCCACAAGCGAGATGATCTGCCTGGTAACAGCCAACTGGATCTCTCAGCTTCCGGCGGCAGAAGCTTTCAGTGTGACGATCCACATCTTGCTGGTCCTTCCCAGACCAGAGGGAAAGCGTGACCACAAAGAGAAGTCTTTTCTCCCTTACCACAATCCCAGAGTTCTCAAAGCAGCGTGGAAGGGGGCATTCAATCCAAGTGCCTTGAAGGGGCAGGATGGAAATGAAGATACTTGCTAAATGGGAAGCTTGTACTGAAGCTTCTCCCCGAAATCCTAGGGCCGGGGGTGGGTCCCAGAGTCAGGGCAGTCAGCTCTGCAAAGAGATGTGTTGGCAGGGTACTTGAAGGGCACCTGGTCCAGCCTTCCACCCACTGCAGGAGTTGTTTTTTGTTTATCGGATGACATTTCATGGTGCCCAAAGTTTCTTGTTGTTTTAAAAATAAATTAATGTATTCTCGATATTATCCACAGAGAAAAAATAAGACTATTTCTCCAGCAGTCATAATCTGAAATACGTCTGCAGGGCGTTGTTAAAGCTTGACGTGATCGTGTCTCTGTATTTGTGCTTTTTGGGCTCACATTATGGATTTCTCGGGCAAAGTCACCTACTCTTTCTAAGCATCAGTTTCCGCTGCTGTACATGGAGGATAATAAGGTTGTCGAGGGAAATAACAGTGGTGAGGCATCAGTGGCTGTGGTAACGATACGTGGGTTAGTGAGCCGTACCCTGGAGGGTTTGCAGGTAAAATGTACTTGGAGATAATATACTACAGCCTGATGCCCCTTTAGCTCTCTAGTAACTGTCCTGACACTTGCATTTTGGGCAAAGCTGGGAGAAACACCTGGCCGGGCTCGCCATCTGCAGAGCCAGCTCCGCCGGCTGGAAGGATGATCCTGGCAGCTTGCTGACCGGCCCGCTGTGCAGGAGCCCGTGGAGCTCATGGCCGTAGTATAAACAGGATGGAAGGAAGACAGGGTGCACCACGTGTTGCCCGTCTTCCTCTCTGTCCCCTCTCTTGGTCACCTCCTGTCCCCTGGCTCATGCCACACTCCGGGCAGCCTGATGGGAGAGGAGCCCCCTGTTTGTAGGGACAGGACAGGCCCCAGGACAGGAAGATGCTCACTGGACGAAAAGGCTCTGCCAGCAGCCCAATCCACCTGAGCTGGGCCCAGCAGGGAAAGCTCTGGGACTGCAAGAGGTTAAAACGCGCCCCTGTGTTTACTTTTGTTGGCTGCCACACTGCATAATAATCTGTCAGCACGTCAGGTGCGGATTTATTTGTGTATTAAAAATTGCCTAGAGCGGACGGATGCAGACGCTCTACAGCACGCTGGAAAACGTGCCTCTAGCGCAAAAACAGCCTCTCCAAGTATTTCACCCTTTTAATAAGTGCATTTAATTAAACTCATATAACTTGTTTTTTTATTATATTTAAAAAACTCCTTTCGCTTGCTGAAGCTGAAAGTAAACCGTAGAGCACAAGGAGAGGGTATGCTTCTCAGGTCCCTACTCTTGCAAACGGAAAACTCATCAAGTGGTGTGTTCTCTTTTGCCTTTTCCAGGCTGATTTGAAGAGAGCATCACGAATGCTTGGGTAGGGAGTAGGGTGTCCATGTGGCCCAGGGGAGGGACCCGGTTGGCCTGGAGACAGTTACAGATCGTGTTTTGTTGTGCGTTTAATGTTGCCGGTCAAATGCATGACCGTGACCATGCATTCACAGCCCATGTACATCTAGAAGGGGGGTGGCCGTGGAATCAGCCCTTCAGAGAGAGACATTTCACATTTATTTTGAGGATGGACTCAATGACCTCTTAAGACCTTGCCTTCCGATAGTGGAATTTGTGATTTTGCGGGGCGGGGGGTGGTTGGGGGGAGAAGAATGGAGTGAGGTGGCAGGACTGGATCTCGGGGAGAGATCAGTATCCGTTTTAGCGCTCTGCATCTTCCTTACTCCCACCAGAGCTTAGCCTCCAAATGGGGTGAGACTGAGTTTGGCTCCGAGGTGGTGACGGCAGCGTTATGTCCACTGGCTCTGTGTGTGCCAGCGGATTAGAGAGCGTCCTTGAGGGTGGCGGGTGGTGGCAGCCCCAGAGCTGCCTTGTGGGGACCCACCGAGGGCGAGGAGGGGCAGGGAGGGGACTGGAGGCTGTGTTCGGGGTGGGAACCACAGCATACGAGGCTTGGCGGTCTGGAGCCCACTAATTATGCAGCCCCAGGGAGCCCTGTGGACCTGCCAGAGCCACCTGGAGAGTGGCGTGGAAAACCTCAGAAGGGGTCTGTGTGCCCTGGGGCTGATCAGGAAATAGCCTCAGGGGCTGCGACGCTGGGCCTTCGGGGAAACAACACTGGATGCCCAGCCTGCTTGCATGTCAACAGGAATGGTTTTCAAACCTAGTCTCCTGGTGGCTCTCCGTGCAGGAGAGAACGGAGTTTGGGGCACCTCCTTCTCTGGACCAGCCCGAGTCTCTGGAGCTTCCGAAATCCAAGGCGCCCATTCCAGAAATTTGTAGAACCAGCCACCTTGGTCTTCAGCTCTCGGGTTCTCCCTGCTCCTCTGGGAACGCCCATGACCTTCTTTTTGTGACTGCAGAATCAGAAATCTCAGAGTTGGTTGCTCAGGGCCACCCAGGAAGAGCCAGGTGACCAAAGACCAGGCAGGTTTGGTTTTTGTTTTCAGTTATTCTTTCCTCAGCATCTTCGAGTGATATGTGAACATTGCTGTTTAGGCTTATTTCCCCTGTTCACAGGGAGCCAACAAATCCAAGCTTCATCCTCAACCTTCTTTCAAAGTTGAGCCCTCGCCCAGCCCCAGCCAGCCTGGGTTTAGTTTTATGACTTTCCCGCTGTCTCCCATAGTTTTTTTTAAAAAAAAGTTTGAATCACAAGTATCATATATTGTCGTTGTTGTTGTTTTGAGTATTTGATAACTCTCCCACTTCCCAGAAGAAAATAGATTTTGTTTTCGGAATTGTTAATTCTGGGCCTAAGTCGAAGATACATTCTAAATTTTGTTCTTTGCATTGTGGAAAACACTATTAAATACAGGAGTTGGTTAAATGCTGCTTTGGTTTATGAGATACACCTGTATTTTTTTATTTATTTGTTTTGGTTTTTGTTTTAAAGTAGACAGACCTCCCTAAAACATGATAATACTAGGCCAACTAGTCATTGGCCTTGTGTGAAAAACTCTTCCAGGCCATTTGGAAGAACTGCTGACAGCCTACTATTATGTACCAGACACCATCTAGGACTTCACTAGAGAGGCCCAGAGGGGAGAAGGCCTGAAATAATTTTTATAGCATTTATCTACTGATTCACCTATTGCTGTATCTGTAGAACATTAAATACAATATGCACTGTGTATTCATAGAAAATTGGAACTAGGGAAAAAACCCAGAGAAGAAAATAAGATCACGGACATTTACCATAATCTATTACAATCTGTTTTTTTCCCTATTTAGCAAAATTGTCAAGTATTCTTCTATAGTGGTGGTTCTTAGTCTCAGGACTCTTTTATAGTCTTAAATTACTGAGAGCCCCAAAGAGCTTTTTTATGTTGGTCACAATTATGGTATTGACTGCGTCAGAAATGAAAACCGAGAAATTCTTAGAAATTATTTATTTAGATATAATAATAAACCCACTGCATTTTAACCTTATAATATTGTTTTATGAAAGATAGTTGTATTTTCCAAAACAAAAAAAAAATTGAGAAGAGTGGCATTTTTTTTTTTTTTTTTTTTTTTTTTTTGCGGTATGCGGACCTCTCACTGCTGTGGCCTCTCCCGTTGCGGAGCACAGGCTCCGGACGCGCAGGCTCAGCGGCCATGGCTCACGGGCGCAGCCGCTCCGCGGCGTGTGGGATCTTCCCGGACCGGGGCACGAACCCGCGTCCCCTGCATCGGCAGGCGGACTCTCAACCATTGCGCCACCAGGGAAACCCCATTTTTTTTTTTTCTATATTTGCTAAGCTCTACGTTGTCTGCCTTCATAGCATGTGGCTGGATTCTCATATCTGCTTCTGCATTCAGTCTGTAGAGATGTATGTTGCTGTGAAGTGTCTGAAGATCCAGCTTCATCTTTATATATACTACAAAAAAGGAGAACTGTATTCATAGCCTTTTTAGATAATTGTGAATATTCTTCTCTCATATTTCCCCAAAACTCGACGAGTGGTAGTTTTTAAAAAGTTGGTGGCTGTGTGTCCATCAACAGATGAATGGATAAAGAAGATGTGGTATGTATAATACAATGGAATATTACTCAGCCATAAAAAAGAATGAAATAATGCCATTTGCAGCAACATGGATGGATCTAGAGATGATCATACTAAGTGAAGTAAGTCAGACAGGGAAAGACAAATGTCATATGAGATGACTTATATGTGGAATCTAAAGAAATGACACAAGTGAACTTATTTACAAAACAGAAACGGACTCACAGACTTAGAAAACAAATTTACAGTTACCAAAGGGGAAAGGTGGGGTGGGGCATAAATTAGGAGGCTGGTATTAACATATACACACTACTATATATAAAATAGATAACCAACAAGGACCTACTGTACAGCACAGGGAACTCAGTACTTTGCAATAACCTATATGGGAAAAGAATCTGAAAAAGAATAGATATATGTATATGTGTAACTAAATCACTTTGCTGTACACCTGAAACTAACACAACATTTAAAAAATTTTTCTCTATTCCCCTTTTTGATTTCTTTTTTTAAAATTAATTAATTTAATTTTTGGCTGTGTTGAGTCTTCATTGCTGTGCGCGTGCTTTCTCTAGCTGTGACGAACGGGGGCTACTCTTTGTTGCCGTGCATGGGCTCCTCATTGCAGTGGCTTCTCTTGTTGCGGAGGATGGGCTCTAGGCGCACAGGCTTCAGTAGTTGTGGCATGCGGGCTCAGTAGTTGTGGCTCGTGGGCTCTAGAGCGCAGGCTCAGTAGTTGTGGTGCACGGGCTTAGTTGCTCCGTGGCGTGTGGGATCTTCCTGGACCAGGGATGGAACCCATGTGCCCTGCACTGGCAGGCGGATTCTTAACCACTGAGCCACCAGGGACGTCCAAAACTAACACAACATTTTAAATCAGCTATACTCTGATATAAAATTTTTAAAAAAGAAACTGAAAAAAAAAGTTGATTGCAATATAAATTTGAAACCATTTTAATGCACTTTTAAATTCTGTTACATGAAGATCACTTTGTTCTTTTTCTCTGTCTCTTAAGGGTGGACTTCCTTTCCCAGCATGGTCCTTGGGCCGGGGAAACAATATGGTGGAAAGACCACTTTTGATGGAAAGCTTAGGAAAAGGTGTCACTATCCTGCCCAGTTTTTGTAAGCATTCCAGCTGAATGCATACGAAGTGCAAATAATATTTTTGGCTTTTCTCTGGAAGGTCAAAGGTTCTTTAAAGCTTTCAAATTCTCCTTTTCTCCAAGCTTTTCCTCCTATTAATGCCCCTCTGCATCAAACCCCTAAAGACTTCTGTTTACTTATTATCCTGCCTTAAAAAAAGCTCTGTGGTGTTACTAGCAGACCTAAAGGCTAGAAAGAGTGAATTTATGCCTTCCAGAAAGACCGGAGCTTTCTCTACGGCCAGTTATCTGGGTCCTGTTGCTGTCATATGGGCTGAGCTAGAAATGCAACCACCTTTTGACCAAAGGTATAATTCCTTTACATGGAGAGCTCTTGGGTCTAGAATTCCTAAAGAAGAGGTCCAGCTGGATCTTCTCTTTGTAACTTCAGTGTCAGGAACGTCCTCAGGTGTGCAGGAACGTTACAGGCAACCATCCACTATGAGCCCCTGGCTGCTCAGGGGAGCGTCAGTCTTGATCAGAGTGGCCTCTGTGTGTTGAGTCCCCGTCTCTTCCCTAAATCATCACTCACCGTGCATCTGAACTTGTATTTCTTAAAGAAAGTGCTAGAAATGGGAGATGCAAAAAAACTGGTCATTTGCTAAAAATTTAGGGGCATTTTACGCAATGTACTTTAGCCACCAGGAGCACAGGAATTTCCCTTCAGAGAAAATTCCCATTTTTTCCAAAGACAAATCTTGATGTACTTCTAACCCATGGAGCTACTGTGATATGTATAAAAGACCTCGGTAACCCGAAGGGAGGGTGTAGGAAGACTTTTTTATTTGTAAAAATGCTCTAGAATTAGAAGACGGTAGAATGTTCTAGATTCTCTGCTTTTGAAGATAAGGATTATGACTCTATTCATCCAACCAAATATTTTTAAGAACCTACTATGTGCTAGGCATTCTCCTTACTGGACTTTTAGCAGTAAGTAAGCAGAACTAGCCCCTGCCCTTAAGGAGCATATATTCAAATGGTGGAGACAGGTGATTTTCAAGTATACAAATAAATACGTAATGCTGGGGAGCAATAAGGGATCTGAAAAAACTGGAAGCAGGACCAGAGGCTGCAGAGGGGTATGTGAGGGCTGAGTAAAGACCATTTTTGATGGAGTTATTATGGAAACTCTCCAGGAGGTGAGATTAGGATAGATGTCTAATAAAAGTGAATTAATGAACACACGACCCAAGCCCAGAGTTCCATAGTTTATGCTAAGCAAGCCATATACACGGGCAACATTGTTGATTAGGTAGGAGTGGGGTTGAACGTGTGTCTTAGTTTAGTTTCCTAGGGCTGTCGGAAGAAATTGCTACCGTAGTCCTGGAGACCAGAAGTCCAAAATCAAGGTGTCACCAGGGCTGGGCTCCTTCTGAAGGCTCTAGGGAAGCATCCTTCTTTGGCTCTTCCAGCCTCTGGTGGTTGTAAGCTTTCCTTGGCTTGTGGCAGCACGCCTCAACCTCTGTCTCCATCTTCACATGTGTGTGTGTCTGTCTTCTCTTCTGTCTCTCGTAAGGACACCTGTCATTGGATTTAGTCCCTAGCTGGGTAATCAGGAGGACCTCATCTTGAGATCCTTAATTTCACCTGCAAAGACCCTTTTCCCAAATAAGGACATAGTCTCAGATTCTGAGGGTTAGGATGTGGACGTATCTGTTGGGGGCCGCTATTCAACCCTGTAAAGTGTGCAATCTGGGAAAATCACTTCGACAGCAGGTTTTAAATCACAATGAAATGTGGCCCCTGAGCGGAGTTCTGCCGCTCTTTACCTGCGTCCCCATGGTCGTGATTCACTTCAGTGGTGACAGGGAGGAAGCAGCGCGGGCACCGGGGAGACGTATGATGCGGCAGTGTGCGGTTGCCGCATGGCTGTCACGCGGAGCCACTGGGTAGCCCAGAGAGTCTACCCAGCTCAGCAGCTCCCAGTTAGACCACGCTGCCCAGGAGGACCATCACAGGGCTGTGGGTCTTCACGGGGATGCCTCATAGAATAAATAGCAGGTCTTCCAGAATTGAGAAATCAAGGAAATACAATTCGGCCCAGAGGGACAGAATAGAGAAGCGGTTCAAACAGGCTGAGAGAGGGGCAGTCACATTCTGTTTGGATATTTCCCAAGCAAAAGTCAAACAATACTCATGGTGGCAGGAGACTGGCTAAGTTGCAAAAGTCAGCAGCTTGGGAAGCTGGGATCTCAGCCCAAGAGGAGCTTTGACTGCATTGAGCAATCGTCCCTTCTGGGCATGTCCTCGGTGGGGTGTGCAGGTGCATCTGGGGCAGCTGTGGCGTGGAACCCACCTCCAGAGGGCGGGCCCTCTGCTCTAAGACTTTATTGCCTAGTCTTTTCTCAGCCAAGTCTTTTGCCAGAAGAAGGCAGGGAGAAGCAAGTCAGTGTGCCCAGAGCCTGCCCGGATTGGGGATGATGTTTGCTCAATTCGGTGTAACACCAGCTGTTGCTCCAGGTGCAAAGTTAGACACTTGGTAATTAGCCGGCCTAATTTATTTAATCATGTTCGTACTGTTTTCCTTCTCGCAGTTGTTCTTCTTGCCCTGATCCTTCAGGTTTTCCTGGATCCATGCCCAGGAGTGTTTGTTGAAAGGTGGTGTTGGGGGAGGATGGATGTTTGTTGATGCCAGAGATTAGAGTAAGCTCCTGCGTGGTGGTGGTTGTTGCAGGATGCTGGTCGCCTCCGGATTCCAGGTCAGAGTTTCTCAACCTCAGCACTGTTGACTTTTGGGGCTGTTTTTGTGGGGCACCAACCTGTGCATTGTAGGATGTTTAGTGGCATCCCTTGACCTATACCCAGTAATGTTTCCCAACCCCAGTTCTGAAAACCAAAAATGTCTTCAAATGTTACCAATTGCCACCTGGTAGGGTCAGAATTGCTCCCAACTGAGAACCCCTGTTACAGTTACGGTACTGGTCACTGACGTTCTTAACTTGGACTTTTTAGATGAAAATTATTCTTCCAAGGCCATGCTGTAGGTTGGGATGATGAATGTCCTTTCTTAACCATCTCCCATTGCTCTCTTTTTGGACTTGCCCCGACTTGACCAACCAAAGCCCTCGACCAGGGAAGGAGCTGGCTTGGATGAACCCAAAACAGGTTCTTCTGTGGAAAATGTACAGTCCTTGTGTTAACCAGGGAAGGGAAAAAGAAAGCTGTGATATATCGAGGGACAGCAGGTGGCAGGGTTAGTGTCACCAGGAAGATAAACAGAACCAGAAAAGTCACTTCTGTGTTGAAGGGGAAGCTAAGCTTCGCCAGCTGCTTAGATGGAATCAATCCAACATGGCGGCCGGGCCTGGGAGGGGAGACCATTTGTAGTCTCTGTGTTGGTGGACCCCCTGGGGCCAGCTGTCTCAATCTCACTTCTGAAATGAGGGCTGTGGGCTGCATCAGGTCCTTCAGAGCCGTGGTCCTCTATCCAAGACTCGGATTCCTTTTGGTATCCCACACAGATGCCACCTTAGTGCTTTATGTGCAGGAGACATTTGTTTTTGGCCAACGAGTGAAGATTGATACACTCTTTAAAAGGATCCAGATAATCTGCGGTAGGTCTGCAAGGAAGGGGAAGAGGGAGAAGAGGAGGGAGAAAGCATCAGCTGAGAACTATTAACCTAGAGCAGCGCTGTCCCACAGAAATAAAACTCAAGCCACGTATGAAATCTTAAATTTTCTAGTAATCACATTTAAAAAAAGACAAAGGAAGCAGACAAAATCAATTTTAATAATATATTTTATATAATCCTTATTTCAACATGAAGTCAATATAAAAAAATCTATCAGGGGCTTCCCTGGTGGCGCAGTGGTTGAGAGTCCGCCTGCCGATGCAGGGGACACGGGTTCGTGACCCGGTCTGGGAAGATCCCACGTGCCGCGGAGCGGCTGGGCCCGTGAGCCATGGCCACTGAGCCTGCGCGTCCGGAGCCTGTACTCCGCAATGGGAGAGGCCAAAACAGTGAGTGGCCCGTGTACTGCAAAAAAAAAAAAAAAAAAAAAAAAAATCTATTAGTGAGATAGTCTACTTTTTTCCATACAAAAAGTCTGGGAAATCCAGTGTGTATTTTACACTTAGCAGCACATTTCAATTCGGACTTGTCACATTTCCAGTGATTATTGGCTAGTTCTGGACAGTGTTGGCCTAGAGAGGAAGTTTAAGTGATTAAATTTTGGGGAAAAACTCTTCATCAGAGACAGGAATAAAACATGAGCTTAAGGACTTATGTGGACAGTTTTCGTCCGCAGATGCTCTTGACTGCCTGTCACCGTAGCACTTCCATTTCCTCAACAGTGTCTATTCGCAGGAATCCATTGGCTACCGGTGTCTCCTCCCCCTGACCCCTTTGTCGTCCACTCTATTCGCTTTTGTTTCAAACGAATGAGCACACAAAAAAGGGCCCTGCATTCCACTGGGCAAATCTTATTCAAACGTGGCACGGTTGCGCGTTTTCTCAATTAATCAGGGGCCTGCCTCCCGCCCTTCTCCTCTGCTGTTTTCTCGGCGTCTTCATCAGGGTCCTAGCTTGACTCCAGCTTCCAGGGGAATTTCAGGGGCCCGACAGACACCTGCCCAGGTCAATAAAAACCAACTTTTTGGTTGGTCCCTCTTTCCTCCTCTACCAATAAGAAACATCACAAGACTTTTCCTTAGAAGAGATGAAGGGAGAGAAGAGCAATGATGATGGTGGACAAGGAGGGCGCCGAAAGGAAAACAATTAAGAGACGAGTCATGTCCTTTAAGAGACAAGGAGTTGAGAAGCGGCCCCTGGTTTCTCAAAAACGTTTGCGTTTAGCTGTCACGTCCACAGTCTCTCTTTCTCTTACCACTGCCAAGGATTGAGGACTCTGGAAATAGGACTTTGCTTGGGCTTTTGCTTCTGAAGTAGAAGGCCGTGTCATTCCCTCTGCTGGTATCACCTTGAGGTTTCCAAAGTGCCCTATGGTCAGAGTTTTATGGGCGGGCCTGGTTAGCAGCTGCCCAGGTGATGCAGTTGGGTGGGGCCTCAGAAATGGGTCCTCTCATTCTCCCCTCTACCCCCTCCTCTACCATCAGATCAGTGGTTCTCAATCAGGGGCGATCTGGCCTCCCCAGGGGATGAATGGCAATGTTTGGAGACATTTTTGATGCCACGACTTAGTGGGGAGAGGGGGTGCTACTGGCATCTAGTGGGCAGAGGCCAGTTTAGATGCTGCTAATTAAACATCCTACAGCGCACAAGGTAGCCCCCCTCAATGAAGAATTATCCAACCAAAAAGATTAAGAGTGCAAAGGGTGAGAAACCCTTTCCTTTGAATTTTAGAGACTTTTCGCCTAAAAAGAATCTTCTTTTGACCTGCAGAAGGCCCTGAGAGGGGTTGGCTACACTTAGGCATATATATGACTAAATTACTACCTTGTTGATCAGTTAACACTGCTGGGGCTTCGTGGGCAGCCAGCTGAGAATAAGACCTGGATCCAGGTGGTGTCTGAGGGAGGAGGGTAGCCAGGAGGTAATGAGAGCTGAGTGACCCCCAGACTAAAGGTCACAACTTCCTAATTTTCTAAGAGAGGGTGTGCTTCCCTGGTAAGGGTCCCCTTTCTTTCTCTCCAAAGCCTTCCCTTCTATGAGCAAAACCCCAGTCAAGTCCAGCTGCGGACCCATTCCTTGCATCTCGGAAGCTAGAATAATGGACCAGCCTTTCCTGATGTCCTAAGGAGGTTGTTTTGCATAGATTGGGCAAAAGTGAACACTCAGCCTTCCCCATGGCTCTTAGGAGGGTCAGAGCCAGCCAGAAACTTTGGCATGGAAGTCCCTGTAGGGAAAGAGAACAAAGCAAAAAAGAAAAAAAGAAAGAAAAGCAAGAAGATCTACTGGTCTACCAAGCCTGTGGTGTGGATTGGCCTTGAAGTTTCCTCACATTGGACGGAGCCTTTGTGCCTGGCCGCCTGATCTCGAGTCTATCCTCATATAGACCATCAGTGGAACTGGGAGATTCTCACAGCTCATGTGGACCTACACCCTTCATAAATACGCGTTTCACTTCCAGCCGACTCCGTCAGGTAGCCCCAGGTGTCCTTCTGTCTACCAGGGTGGAGATAGCCTACGTCCAGGTGTGGAAACACAAGGACTCTGTCCCCAGAATACGGGGGGTCTGGGGCCTGAAGACCACAGCCTAACCTTGACTTTGCTTTAGCTCCACCCAGAGAAAACTCCTCTCAGAGGAGCCGTCTGGGTTACCTGGCCTCTAGGGAGCTCGTGCAGGTTTCCGAGGAAGTTATAGGTGATCTGGAGTCCATCATCCCTGACAATCTCCTGCCCCACGGCCTTCCTTGTAGAGCTATTGCAAAGATTAAAAGGCATTTGGGGCCTGAAGGGAAGAGAGAGCACATAATTCTGGGATGCTGAGGGGAGGAAAATCCTCTCCTGTTGTTGAAAAGAAAAATGTGAATTAGCAGGATGCCTGCTTGACTGTTTCTGTCCTAGTGTCACCTGAGATGGGCCTTTAGATCTTTTCTTTTAACTTTTAATCTTTGCATTTTTCGCTGTTATACATACATATATATTTTTCTTTTTCTTTTTCTTTTTTTTTCGCCTGCTCCCAAACAACTTTGGTAGGAGTACGTAAGTAGGAGTCATTCTAGACTTGGGCTAAGAAGATCTGTCACTCGCTGGCTCTGTGACCTGGGGCAAGTCATCTAAGCTCTCTGAGCCTCAGTTCCTCATTCACAAAGTAGAGTTGCACTGACCTCGCAGAGCTGCAAAGATCTAAGGAACTAATATTAAAGAAGGAGCTTTGTAACGTATGACAAACAGGTGGCTTATTACTTGGACTGGGGATTTTTTTCAGCTCTCCCCCAGAGGAGACCTTCTTACGGTCCAAGGTAGGAACCTTCACCAGCAGGTATGTAACTTCTAAGACCTTCCATCACTTTCTAACCTCTGGCTGCCAGGGTTCAGAGCAGTCGCTTATTGGAAAAGACAAGAACTGGGTGAGAGCAAGAAAGGGTAGGGATTTGGAGTAATTGCAGTGGTTGTATAATTACAGATCCTGGTCTCCATTAGTCCTGGAGCCGTGTGCAAGGAGCATAAATCATTTGTGTCCCCCTTAAAGGGATTGAATCTCCCATCCCCCACACTGTGGCCAACACTGTCTGCTACATTCCGATTTTTTGCCATAGGCTGGATTGCTCACTTTAATAAGTTTCTTTCCCCAGTAAAAGCCAGGTGGGGGCCTAGGGAAACCCACATCTGCCAGGCCAGCCCCTGCAGCCGGAGGCCACTTCCTCTCCTGTAGCTTGTCCCTTTAACCATTTTGTTCAGCCAGTAGCATGCTGCCACCTTGCCCCACTGACTGTCCCTTGGAAGAGCAGAGAGAGCGGAGGCAGGAGAGGGCAAGCCGGCAGGGAGAGGAAGAGATTAGAAAGAAGGGGAGGCATGGCAGCCCATTAAAGAGAAATAAATTCTGCAGAGGGGAAGCGAGAGGTCCCTCCCCAAGTCTCTGTAAATCATTGTGTTTTAGGGGCGGGATGCGGAGGGAAGTGGGAGATGGGCTGGCCCTGATAACTAGGGTCATTTCTCCTACTTACGTCCGTCTGAATTTTCAGATGCTGCATCAGAGAGCAGCCTCCAGCTGGAAGCCGCTGGGGCTCCTTTTGCTTTAATTTATTGTTGTCATTCTTACTCTAGAATCAGAGCCGCGGTTACTTAAGTAGAGCATTTTAAGAGGTTTATTAGAAAAACATGGCTGGTTTGTTTCTACTGTCTGTTCTCCCTGGAACACCCTGTATGCCGAACGGCTGCATGGGCACGGCGGATACGAGGATGGGATTTCTGTAGGCTGTTTGAAATTGACTCACTTTTAGAAGTTATATTTTGTACCGGAAGGCGTCTTTCAGACCCAACGTTCATTATAACCTCTGGATCCCTGACCTTGCTTCTCTTTGTCTTGTTAACTGATCTTTCAACCAGAAAGGCATTTCTCAGGGGTGGGATTCACCAACAAAGGGCCCCAGAGATCTGGGTATGGGTGTGTTTATTTTGTGCGTAGACCTTGTGCTAAAATGGTTTGCGTTAGTTGCCGGTACTTCAGTTGTGGGTCTTTCATATAGTTCTGGATCTCTGGCTCTCCTTGAGAAAGTAAAGGTCACTGAGGACAGAGCCAATCTTCTTCTTTGGCTACAGACTCCGGGAGCCGCAAAGTGCCACGTCCTCGGGTTTGTCACAGTTCCCGTCACCTCTTCGTTCATTTTTACGCTCAGCCAGCTTCACTCACTTCTGGTTTCCACCTGGTCCCTGAAGACGACTGCGTTTGAGACCTCTCTGCCTTAGCGGAAGCCTTGAGTTACCCACCCGGTGATGCCCTTGGGGTGTGTGCATGTGCTTCCCTGCAATGAGCTGCAGGACCGCTCTCTGGAAAGTAGACTTATTGGCAAGTGCGGGTCCATTGGCCGATTTGGAGGTAGATCTGCCTCCCGGTAGCTGTGTGACTTTGGGCAAGTCACCTCCCCTCTCTGGGCCTCACTCTTCTCTTGTTTAAGAAGTACATGAATAGTTTAAAAAGTTGTAGCCGCTTATCCCTTGGTGTAAACAGAAATCTTACATGAGGGTCAAATATCCTGAATGGTTGAATGCAGCAGCTGAAGGGAGTTGGAGAGCCTGGAAGGGCATGTCGGGGTTTCCCACTGTTCCCTAAGGCCTCCACGGAGAAGCCTCTGGAAGTGTGAGTCCTACCTGGTGGGAGCAAATGTGAACCCTGATGCCCACTGTACAGAGCTTATCCCAGTGGTCATTACCTGAAAGAAGGAAAAGCACCTTTATGTGTCCTCTTACTACATATACACTCCTAATGTATGAGTGGCTGCCGTGTGCAAAGCGTTTCTTCTAGGCCCTTCTAGAAGGGCACGATCTGGTTCCTATCTTCAAGGGGGTGGCAGACAGCATAACACAGGTAGAGTGTGTGAGTGCAGGCTTAGCATCTGGGCAACTTCAGTGGGAGAACGTGCCAGGCAGGAGTGTCTAGGGGAGATGCAGAGAGTTGTCAGAGAGGAGTAAAAGCCTTCAGGAGGCCTCGAAGGGTCTCCGGCTTTCATGGCGGAGCTGGAGTGGGGGCGGAAAGATGGCCATTTCAGGTGGAAGCATGCTTTGAGCCCTGGGGCCAGAAGCGGATCTGGGCAGGGCTTCCTAGGACCCGGTAGGGCTGGAGAGGTAGAGGGGAGAAGATAGTGGGAGGGGTCAGAAAGAGGGAGGATCTTAAAGGGCAGGCCTGGGAGTTTGCAGAACTTGGAAGGCTTCTGAGCTAGGGCTTGGCTCAACCTGGCAGCAGGCTAGGGAGGGAGAGAAGGCAGGTGGGCAAGGGGTAGAAGGTAGATGGGAGGCCCAGCAACAAGGGTCTGCACGGGACCTCAGCAGTGGTGGAGAGAAGGCGGTGATGAAGCAGGCGACGTTGGGGGCCGAAATTGACCGCGTGGGGACTGAATGCTTGTGGGGTTAAGAGCGGGATGCGTCCAAGGTGATGTCACAAGTATAAGCCCAAGTCTAACCTAATAGGCGGATCCTATTTCCCTAATTATTTAATTTGAGCCTGTTGGGTGTCTCTCTTGTCCTAACTGGGTGTCACGCGTAAGCCGAGATGGATAACGCAGGAGGGGTTACGATGAGTTTCTGGAATTGCTTGGGTGTTGTTCATGGGAAGATGTCTTCTTGGCTGCTGGAGATGGGAATTTGAAATTAGGAAGAGAGGCCAGAGGTAGTGCTTTATTTATTTAAACATTTATTGGCTTCCTTCTCTGCATCAGATAATACCAGATCCTAGGGATAAATGTATGCGTGGCGTCTAGTTCCCTTTAGAGCTGAGCGAATGCCTGATGGTGGGAAATAAACACATGAACAAAGAAAGCACATGGGATGGAGGGGAAGGTGGAGCGGGGCCCAGGGATGGTCAACCTCCCTGTGCCACGGGACGCTGGGGAGACAGGGGATGTGCACCCACACCCAGGAAAGATGTAGCCCTGGGGTGGACCCATAGCGGGGAGTCTGGGAGATGAGGGGGAGGGGAGGGTGAGGATGGGACCCTGGAGAACATGGCAGTGATAAGCTAGGTAGAGGCAGATGAGACACAGGGGACACAGAAGGGAGCCAGGAGTGTGCAGGTGGGGGAGGAAAGACAGGGTTTGCAATGGGGATGCAGACCTATCATAATAACTGATCATAACCGTCGGTTCAGTGTGGGCTGTGGTCTGTGCAGCCTTGTAAACGCATCAAAGGCACCAAAATCTAGTTCGTTAAGCAATGGTAGGCTCTGGTTTCACCCCGTTTTACAGATTGAAGTCCAGAGAGGCAGGAAGAAGCCGCTGGCTCCAGAGATGACTGTTCCTTGCATTTTGGGTGCTTCCATCCCAAGAGTCACTGTCTGATCTGAACAGAGGCCATCTGCATTGCTTGAAATAGAACTAACCCAAGCTGGTCTTTTTTTTTTTGCACATATATACATTCTTTTTAATATCATTCTCCATTCTGGTTTATCACAGGATATTGAGTATAGTTCCCTGTGCTCTACAGTAGGACCTTGTTGTTTATCCATCCTATATGTACTAGTTTGCATCTACTAACCCCAAACTCCCAATCCTTCCCTCTCCCTCCCCCGCTCCCGCTTGGCCACCACAAGTCTGTTCTCTATGTCTGTGAGTCTGTTTCTGTTTCGTAGATGAGGTTCATTTGGTGCTTCTTCTTGAACTCAGCTGCACCTTGCCTGTTTCCTCCCGGCCTCCCCTGCCCTTGCCACTCAAAAGCTAACACGAAAGGAGATGCCGGGCGAGTGCAGCGTTGACAAGGTGCCGTCTGTTTGGTTAGAGGATGTCGGCTGTTCAAACAGGCCCTCTGCGCCCTGCGATTCCCCCTGCAGGAAAGGGACTTGGTCTTTGTGCCTTGGGTCTGAGCGGGATGAGGCAGCGAGGTGGAATTCTGCAGGTGTGGTTGCTGGCCGCGGTTCTGTATGTTCCCCTGCACAGTTCACGGCTAATGACAGGGCAACTGGCAGGTAGGAACACGATCACGCCCTGGGGCTCCGCTCGCACCAGTGTGGTTGTGGGCAGAAGACAATGGCAGATGTTCCTGGAATTCCCAAACCGGATACAAAATTGCTAGCAGGATGCAGAGAAAGAGGAAAAAGCCTAGCGTTTTACATAATGAGAAGCTTTGCCTCCTGCCTGCTCGGCCCCTCAGAGTGCCGAGGCCGGCGGGTCGGGCCTCCTTTTCCAGAAGCCCTGAGGATCAGGAACGCCGCGTGTGTGTCCGTTGGGCAGAGCGGTGCTCCAGCAGAAGCTTTCCCTCGCTCTGGTAGGTTTATATCCAGGATCCATGGCTTTCCACCGGGTGTGGTGAGACCAGAGCCGCCAAGGGAGGATCTTCTACCCAGATGCGCCGTGGTGCCCGGGATGGAAGAGAAATTGGGCAGCGAGCCTAAAAGGAATGGAAAGCAGCCACCCAGCCCTCTTCCCTGCCCCCCTTCTGTCTGGGTGGCGGCAGAAACACCAGAGCGTTTTTGCATCCAGCCTAGAAGGAGGAGGCCAGCCGTGGGAAGAGAGGCAGAAACGGAAGATTCGGGAAACCCAAGTGGCTGAAAGGCAGAGGCCTCTCGTGGGGGGCTGTGAGTGGGCAGAACCCTACTTCTGGGGAGCCGGGGGGGGGTGGAACCTCGGGAGCCAATGAGCCAGTTCACCCACCAGAGCTGACACTAATGACCTGAGGTTCACGTCTCTGCCCCGAGTGAACTTGCCCCGTCACTGCTCTACTTTCTGTGAGCCACCCTGCAAGACAGCACTTCACAGTTTGTAAAATGTACTACCCTCTTCCCTCACCCCAAAGCTAGCTGTTCTTGGAGTCTCTCGGAGCTCTGTTTCACTTGGGAGAATGTTTGAGAAGGAATTGGTGCAGGAAGGAGATGGGTGTCCCTCCTCAGTGGGGCCTGGGATGCAAGGTTTTCCTGAACTAGTCACGTGACGCCCGAGTGAGACAGGTGGCTGCTTCTCATCGTCTCCTTCTCACGATGTTGTCCAAGGATGCTGAACACGTGTGTCCTTGTGTCTCTGTCTGCAGTCCCAGTGCTTGGGTTCAAATCCTTGCTGTGTGAACTTGACGTGTCCACTGTTTTCTCATAACCCCATCGATTTCCCCATCTACAAAACAGAGATAATATTTACCTACCTTGAGTGTTACGATGAGTATTATGATGAGAATAAAAAGATTTCCACGTTGAGTTCTTCCATGTAGTAAGTGCTCAATAAACGTTAGCTCTTATTATCCTTCCATTTCTTTTCAAAAGAAAGAACTCACAGAGGGTTTCCCTTTAAATATTTGATTTTAGACCAGACAGTGGTTGGCAAACCATAGCCCTCTGGCCAAAACCAACCTGCCACCTGTTTTTGTATAGGTCATGAGCTAAGAATCATTTTCACACTAAAGGTTTTCTTTTAAAAAGTAACATTTTCTGCCCCGTGAAAATGATATGAGATTTACATTTCAGTGTTCTTACATAAAGCTCTATTGGAACTTAGCCATGCCCGTTTGTTTGCACATTGCCTATGGCTCCTCTCACACTGCCAAGGCAGAGTTGAGTAGTTGTGATAAAAACCATACGGCCCACGAAGCTGAAAATATTTACTATCTGGCCCTTTACAGCAAGTTTGCCAATCCCTGTTCTAGATGACTAATTATTAAACAAGGAGGGTGAGTGTGGGCACCCAGAACAAAAGTTATAGGCTTCATGCTGATTGGAATAAAGTCCACTCAGAGTCAGAAAAGAAGATAAAGCTTTGCTATTTTAAAATGAGAGAACAGGAAATGGGGTCTGAGGTTTGGAAATCCTGCAGGTGATGTTCATGCTATTTTTTCAGAAACAGACGCTGAGTTTCAGGCCCCCAGGCCCCAAGTGTTTGCAGAGGCCGTGTGTTCTTAAGTCCCTTAAGGAGAGAACCCGCCAGGTTGTTGAATGGGTCAGTACCAACAGGGGTGGGAGGGCCAGGAGAGCAGGGGGCAGGCCCAGCACCTCTCCATGCCCCCGTCCCTCCTCCTTTTTCCAAGTGGACCCCACTTGTGAAAACAGAGCCTTGCTTGGGGAGCTCGTTTTATTTCACCTGTCGTGTGTATTTGTCTGTTTATATTATGCCTCATTCCACCTTGTTATAGAAAGGATTTACGGCAGCCAGGACCCTCGAATGTGTGAATCACAAACCCCAGAAGAAACAAAACTTAGGGGCTATGGTGAGAAGAGTAACCTGAGTGAAGTGTTGTTGGTGATTTAAAAAAGATGACAGTGCAGACATAGAAAACAAACTTAGGGATACCAGAGGGGAAATGGGAGGGGGGAGGGCTAACTTAGAAGAATGGGATTAACAGATGCACACCACTATATATGAAACAGGTGAACGACAAGGATTTACTGTAGAGCACAGGGAACTATATGCAGTATCTTGTAAGAACCTATAACGGAAGAGAATCGGGAAAAAATATATGTATGAGTGAATCATTTTGCTGTACATCTGAAACTAACAATACTGTGGATCAATTCTACTTTAGTAAATTAGTGTGTGCTGACATGGAAGGTTCTTCAAGATGTTCTGTTAAGTGACAAGATACAAAACAGTATGATAGCATCGATAATGATAATAACTATTAGAACGTGTATCAGGAAAAAACATGGAAGGAATTGGCAAAAAAATAGAAGAGGTGACAGTGGAGCTGAGCCTTGAATTTTGCAACCAAGGGAGCATTTTTTTCTTGCCTTTTTCTCTCTGCCCGCTGGGACCCCCCATCCCCACCCCACTCCCTGCTGCTCACGGGACCCACTGAGTGTGCTGGGGACCGATGCAGGAGAGAGGGCCGGCTCGGAGTGAAGGGCAGGCTGGAAGCAGCAGCCTCAGGCCTGGGCTCAGGGATGAGACTGAGTAATGGATGGCAACCGCGAATCCACAGGTGACCCGGCTGAGAGCACAGGTTATGAATCACCCCAGCCTCCACTCCTGGCTCTGGAGGAGCGGTTCACACATTCCCAAGGGAGCCAGTGTCTGGGAGACGTGACGTCGGCCCTGGGAGAGGAGTTTCAACAACATGTGGCCTCGGAGGAACTTGTTCCCATGGGTAACACCCAGCTCCCCAGCGTGAAAAATCCCAGGCAAAGGAGATGAGGCTCTGAACCTTCGTGTGTGTGTGTGTGTGTGTGTGTGTGTGTGTGTGTGTGCGCGCGCGCTCGCGTTGTAAGGGACGTGTCTGGTCCATTCTGGGACCTCACTGTTAGCTACTGACTCTGTGTCCGTGGAGGCAGGTGAGGACCCTCATCTCCACCATCACAGGGAAGACGTGGCTTTGATGGAAAGCCTGCCTGTCTGTAGCCATCCCACCGTTTTTCCCAGAGACTCTCCCTCCACGAAATCCTTCTCCAAACCCATGATTTGCAAGAATCATTACCGATTCAACCACGGGGTCTCCTCGTTTGCCCGCACACTTGTATCGTGTGGTTAGCGGGGGCTGGCCACCTCTAATCGATTTCAGAAAGGCCAGGCGAGCCCTCGACAGATGCTTATTTCTCCCAGCCTCAGCCGTACAGCTCTGGCAACTTCTAGACAAACTTCAGCCCATCAGGGCTTCCTCTGCACGGGTGGTTCATAAGGGAAAGAACAGACCTCACAGCAGGCTCTCTTACCACTGCCTTTTCTTTTACAAACCTGACTAGCAAATGACCAGATACCAGGTAGCCTTTCTCTTTGCAGTGTTACCAGTCATTGCTGAATTAAATCTTTGTTTTATATTTTTATAAAATCTTTATTTTTGCTCACCTGTGATGCCCTCCTGTTGAAAAGCCCTTAGCTTGTCCCAACCTTCCTGGGTAGCAAGAACCTGAAAACCTTTAAAATCGAGTATCTCTTACGCACAGTGGAACCGAGAAGAGGAGGAATCTAGTGGATGCCTCCTTACCAACTAAATGAAAAAACAGGGCGCTGCGATGGGGTTCACATGAGGGTCAGTGGCATGGCGTATGAACTGGGGACATGACTTGGCTGTGGAAGCCCACTGCTCTGTGATGTTCGCTGGATGGCTGGTTCGTCACGCTCACGAGTACACGTGCTTATTTAAACCAAGCGATGCTTCCTAAAAACAGTAACTACACTTAGACGTTCATATTTATAAACTTGTATTCCACTGGGTCCATCTGTCTCCTGTGTATGCGCTGGTAGCCCCCAGGGGTACCTATGGTGGTTCATCCCAACCTAGTTGGTGGGTTTCCAGTGAATTCCTCATTTCCTCTTGCTCTTTGTGAGCAGGTGTAGCTTTGGGGGCCTGGCAGTTCCTCAGAAGCAGAGAGAGGATGTTTGTGGACGGGATGCTGAGCTAATACCCAGGAACTGGGTTCTGTGTTGTTTGTCCCACCCACTGGAGGGTAGAGGGGCAGAGAAGGTGGCCACGCAGTTGGCACAGCAATCATAGAAATGACCAGCACTGCCGGGGCAGGAGACACACGTGCTGTGGTTACCCTTGGATCGTGGAGAGTTCTCTGGAACGCATTCGAGAACCATTTTCCTTTTTGCCTCATCATGGACTTTGCTCTGCCACGCTCCTGGTGAAAATGAAGACATTGGCAGGCCAGCCTCCTCATGGAGGGTGATTTGCAGAGTGTCTGAGGAGGCCAGAGGGACCAAGTTTCCTTCCAGGAGAGCCGCCTGTCGGCCGCAGCTCAGCTGTTTTCTAGTTTATTCTGTCTTGGGATGGGTACCAAACAGCGGCCAGATTTCTCATTTTCCAAGGCTGCTGCTTTCTGACATGCTCTCGGGGATTAAAGGTTGAACACAGGTGGGTTTCTTCCCCCTCCTGTCCCTGTCACCTGGATATTACCATGGCGATAATCCTCCCTGAAACAAAAATAAAAGGCAGAACCGGTTGGACAGAAAGTGTGGCCACAAACTTCCACTGAGACTGAGCCATAAGGAACCGGGAGGCTATCTGGAGCTCCTTCCATGTCCCGAGGAGCTGGAAGTAGAAAAATGAGTGGCGTGGCCGGCGTAGGGGAACAGCCCCGGACTGGCGATCCATCAGATTGCACTGGAGGGGAAAGCTTCAGCTTGGTTCCTTCGTGGGTTTGGTGGGATTATGTTATTTCTGCAGCCGACAGTCCTGTCTGGTCTCCCCCGGCCCTGGGGAGAAACAGAACCGTCGAGCCCCAGTCTGTCAGTAGAGATTAGCTGAGTTTTGAATCACGAGGGAGGATGGGGGCTGGGGATTATAATCCACTCTGCAAAGTCTTGTGGGCTGTGCAGTGGTGGAGGTTTTGGCTTCCTGAGAAGCCCCGGGGTACAGGAAGGCAGGTTTCACTATGTCAGCACTGAGAAACCGGTTTGGAGTTCAAGGACCCACAATAACTAGACAAGGAGAGGTATTTGCTCAGCCTCCTGAGTAGGACTTAGAGTTAGGGTTAGGTTTACGGTTGAGGTTAGGGTTAGGGTTAGGTTTGGTGGTGGGGGGGAACGTAGGGTGGGCTCTTGGGAGTCGCTTTTCCCCTCTTCTCTCTCTTAACATCTTCTGCGGAATGTTCTGCAGGGTTAACAGATTCTAAGAGAGAATGTCGTTGGCTCATGGGATCTTCTCAGAAGCAACTCAAAACAATGACCTGGGATTGGTACCAAGAAGCATTTCACTGTCGGGTTTCTCTGGAGATTCTAGAAAGAAAGGGGGGAGAAAAAAAGATCTGAGTAGGGCGGTTTTGCACGCAGCCTCCCTGGGGCGGGGCGGTGGTCTGATAACCTGGCTGACCTCTCTGTCTCCTCCTGCCCTGAAGTATGAGCCACATGCATTGCTGGGTGACATGCACAGATGGATGAGCCAGCGGCCAGTCATTCACCCCACAGGTATCCACTGGGCGCCTACTAAGTGCCACGGGCTAGTCGTGAACACAACAGGGAAAAGTCTTCATTCTCCATCACTGGAGAGATAGCAGGCTATAAACAGATCCACTGATAGATCCAGAAATGATCAATGCTCAGAGAAAAAGAGGGAGGTCAAGGGATAGAGTGACGATGGATGGCCAGGAGAGGTTTTCTCAGGAGGTAACATCTGAACAGAGACCAGGCAGGTGTCTGGGGGAAGAATGTTCTAGGCCAGTGGTCAGCAGACAATGGCTCTTGGGCCCAAACTGGCTGCCACCTGTTTTTGTAAATAGAATTTGATTGGAACTCGGCTCCGCCGAGTCATTTATGGGTCGTCTGTGGCCGCTTCCTCACCGTTGAAGCTGCGTTAAGTACTTGTGACCGAGATCTCCTGGCCCACAGAGACTACATACCGTCTGGTCCTCGACAGAGAAGGTTTGGGAGCTCCTGATCTAGGCAGGAGCAAAGTGCACGCGCTACTCTTTATGGGTCCATTCTCCTGGTGATGGACACCTAAGTTGTCCCTAACTCTTGAGCACAAAAGACAACTCTTCAGTCATCCATCCCTCCCATGTCGCTGGGTTTACCTGTGTGAGACTCCAGGAAAGAAGTTATTTTTCATATTAAGATGAGCAAGGGAGCGTAAAACTGCCAACAGGAGATTTTAGTCAGATTACAGAACCTGCCGTACATCCTGCCACCAGGGCTGTTGATTCTCTCAGGGACAGAAGTGGCTTATTCGCGCTTTGTTCAGAGCCTGTAATACCCCTGGTTCATTCTTAGGGGTTTGTGTACATCTTCAAAAGGGACCATGTCCGTGCAAGCACTTGGAAGACCCTAAAGGCTGAATAAATGTTGGAGGTGGAAAAGATGATGTTCTTAAACTCAGCATTGTTTAAGTTATCCATAGTACAGATTTAAATTTTTTTTTTAATTTTTAAAATTTTATTTAGTTTTCACCTTCCTTCGGCATCCCAAGCTAGACTGAACGTTTCCTGAGAGTGGGGTCCATTCCTTCTATTCCCAGAGCCTGGCAGAGTGGTGGCAGTTAACGGGAACAGAGCAGATGCTCTTTGAATAAAGACACGCCATCTCCTGTTAAGTGCTTCTGAGCAGAGTAGAAATTTGTTATTTTAAAAAATCGTTTACATTCTAAAGCTGAACAGAACCGAGTCCAGGCACTGATTTTGTTTGTTTGTTTTTGGAGGGTACATGTCATGCTTAATAGACGGTCGGGTGCATCCTGACCCAGTGGATGGCGCAGAGCTGAGTGGCATCACTGTCTGGGCTGCAGAGGAATTGCACAAGCGCGCAGAATTATGTGTTCTCACCACATGGCCCTTGCCCATGCCTGTCCTCCTGCCAGGAATACCCAGCCTGGGGTCCCTCTGCAGGCCTGTGTCCTTCTCAGCACTCCAGACCCAGCTCTTCCAGAACCTTGGCCCTCAGAGATTCTCCCCTTGACTTCACAGCGTTAGTAACCGTGCCATGCATTTGGCAGTGGGACACATGCCGCCCTGTGGCATCTGTCTAAGTGGACGCTGGGATGCAGGGTTCTGAGGGCTCAGACCGTGGCTTATGGGTCTGGATGGTCCTTGGAGGGCTGGCTCTGGGCGTTCACGTGGCAGGCTCAGTGCATATTGCCTTATTGATCGATAGGATGGCCCACTGATAGCACAGCCATTGTAAGTTGCCATGTTCATATCTGCCACGATCTTACTTTGGTTTGATTCTCCCAGGAGACAGGGCTCCAGTGCTTTGAGAAAGTACCGTCCATGTTTCTCTTCGATCCTTTCTGCGGATGGTCCAGAGTAGTTCCTTTTGTGAGTCGGACTTTGTTTTCGATGCCTGGTGCTGGTCCCTGAGATAGAGAAGTATTTCGGGCAGAGCTGACACCAGGTCTTGGAAATTAGACTGTTTTTTCCAGCGTCTATTTAATTGACAGTCTCAACTTTGCATGAACCAGGAAGTTTGTCCATTTAACTTCCTTGTGATCTCTGGAGAAGGAGGTGAGGAATGAATATGCTGGATGGGGGTGGGTAGGGAGAGAGAGAGAGGTGGAAGGAAAACATCTCATGGAAAGCCAGCCATGGCGGTGCTGCGGGGCCTTGATAGTGGCTGTCACAGCCTGTGCTTGGTGGGTGCTGGGCTGGAGGCGGTGAGGGAATAAGCCTTCTTCTTGCTGTTGAGTGGTTGCCAATGCAGGTTTTAATTATTTCATTTATATAGCGTTGCTGCTGTTGATTTTTGAACATTGAAAGAAGCCCATTCATAAGCCTTTGCCTCATGTTTTTGGTGTGAGGGTGGTGACATTTTCTCTACCCTGCGTGTTGCCATGCACAGTGCGGTGCTGGAGAAACTTAATGCTGGAAGAGGCCCTGTTCTGTTACAGACGGACTCTGCCCTGGACACATCACGGGGAGCCGTTCCTTCTGAGCCTCAGTTGCTCCACCGGAAGAAAGAACCGGGAGATGTCGTAAGGCCCTTCTGAGGCCTCAAAGCATTTCTGAATGGGCTCCGCCCACGGTTCCCAGTGACTGCCCCAATCTCATCCTCTTTCTGGCTTCTAGGCAGTTATTCCAGCCATGGCAAGCAGGTGTCTGCTGAGTTCTGGAGATCTGATAAGCGGAGCATGGCCCCTGGGAGGAGCCTGGAATGAAAATGGTTTCTAAGCATTCTTGTTTGTGACTTCCAGAAATGGTTGGAACTTTTGTCCATCCATCAGCACAAACGAGGCCCCTGCCATAATGGAGCCTTTGGGAAAGATGGTATTTGGATCCAGAAGCAGTGCCTGCCCTTGGGGCCTTAAATTGTGTTTCTGGAGCTGAAGCAGACATGCCCAAGAAGGCCTGCCTCTCTGTTACAGGTTTTCCAAAACTGGAGTCATTTTAGTCCAACCTTTACTATTTAATTCTATTATTATTTTTTTAAGTGACTTGATTTAAAAGCACTGGTTCTCTTTTTTTAAAGACTTTTTATTGAAGTATAGTTGATTTACAATATCATGTAAGTTTCGGGTATACAGCACAACAATTCAGTTATACACACACACACACACACACACACACACACACACACACGTTTTCAGGTTCTTTTCCCTTATAGGTAATTACATAATATAATATTGAGTATAGTTCTCTGTGCTATACAGTAGGTCCTTGTTAGTTACCTATTTTATGTATAGTAGTGTGTATCTGTTAATCCCAAACTCCTAATTTATCCCTCCCCCCACTGCCTTTCCCCTTTGGTAATCGCTTATAAAATCACTTATAACTTAAAAAAATAAAAGCAGTGGCTCTCAACAGAGGAGGGGTGTTGTCCCCCTGGGGACATGGAGCAATGTCTGCGGACATTCTTGGCTGTCACTACTTGCGGGCGGAGGGACGGGTATGTGTGCCACTGGCATCTAGTGGGCAGATGAGGCCAGGGGCTCTGCTAAACGTCCTACAGTGCACAGGACAGCCCCCAGCACAAGGAATTATCCAGCCCGAAATGCCAATAAGGCTGAGGTTGAGAAATGCTGTTGTAAAGAAACGTTAGTTTTAAATGAAATTTAGTGAACCAGTATCACTTCCCATACATCCAAAGTAAATATACAAATAATGAGCACATTGAAATCAAAGCCATGTTTATAAATTCTAGGTAGATACTATTGTCCGCCAAGCCTCTGGGCTTGAGGCTATCTTTCTCTTTATAATAAAGGGAAATTAGCACGTGGGGAGATGTCACAGACATCCCAGGCAGCACGAACCGAGCTTTTCTCCTTGCAGGTAATCCGTAGGATTAAAAGAGAAGAAGGTAAAGGGAGTTGCCTCCTCCTGCTGGGATTTGGTGCTCTTTTGTGCTGTCTGCCCACCACCTAAAATAAAACTGGGTTACCCCCTTGACGTGCCCCATGCCAAGCTTTGGGAAACACAGTCTCAGTGCCGTGGGTGTAAGTACTGATAGAAGCAGCTGCATCCCAAGCTTTGGGAAACACGGTCTCAGTGCCGTGGGTGTACGTATTGATAGAAGCCGCTGAGAGCTGTCGCCTGCAAGGATGGACTCCCAGTACTTCTGGCTCCCTGGCTGCTGGAGCTGATCAGCAGGCCTAGACGGGAATCTTCTTTCTCTTTTTTCACAGGTAGTTATAATAATAACAGCCCCCTTTAGGCACAGGCTTTTTTCATCTTCAGAGAGCTTGATAAACGTGAGTTAATCTCCCTGTTCCCCAGTGAGGTCAGGAGTCCCATGTTTTACTGGATGGTACCACCGAGGCCAGAGAGCTGAAGTGGGTCATAGCATTCCAGGCCGGGAGTGAGGTGAGGTTAGGCTTGGGATCCAAGTTTACAGCTGCCGGACTCCTGGACATGGCCCTCTCTGCACCACACCTTTCTCTTGGCCGGCGCTGCCTTGGTATTTGAGCCAAACCTCAAATTCAGGCGGGTCTGGAGAGAGAGAGAGGGTGACATTTCTTTTCCCTTCTCTCCGAGGGCAGCTCTCACAGGGGCAGCTCAATGCTTTTCTTTAAAAATAAATAAATAAATAAATAATTCCCCTATGGCAGGTAAACCCCCCAAAACCAGGGAGTTACCTTAAGAAAATATTTTCCTTGTGGACCCTGTTTCCCAGGATGTTGGTAGGAGTGGAGCTGGAGCAATGCTCCTTTTCACAGGCTCTGTTTGAAGACGTCTGTGGTTGGCAGGGCCCGAGCATAAGGACCAAGGGTGTCTGGCTACGAGCCGTGACCGCATCGACAAGGACCACCATGGCGCGAGCAGCCTCTGGGTGCCTGTGGACACGGCGGCATTTCCTTTGCGCTTATCCCAGCCTCTTCTGGACCTGGCCGGGAGGGGAGCCAACGGGAGGCGTCAGGGAAAAGAACCAGTAGGGCGGGCTTAGGGGACAGAAGCTACAGGGTGACAGCAGCCACCTCATACTAGTTCCCAAGGGTTCAGAAAATAAAAGAGTAGAATCTTCAGGATTCAAGAGACGTTGAAACCTGCCAACGGATCGCCATGGGTCTCTGAGCCTCCTACCTTCAGGGGAGATGGTCCATGGGGGCCACGTGGGGATCCTATGATGCTGGCCCTTAAGTACGCCCCACCACAGACTCGAGTAAATAAGGCAGAAAATGTACTTCAGGTCGGAGCTGGAGGGGTGGAGTGAGAGCACGCTCTTGTTTATGGTGGTAGTGCCACCGGGTATGGCGTGGACAAACTTCTCGTGGCACGGAGATCCTCCCGTGTGCCTGACATAGGGCAGGGGACATTCCGGGTTGCTTGAAATCTTGTCTGGGAAGGCGTGGACAGCCCCAGCTCAGCGCGGCGTTCATCTAAAGCCTTTGCTTTTGTCTTGGTCAACTCTGGCTGCTGTAACAAAAATATCACAGACTGGGGGGCTTAAATTACAAACCTTTATTTCTCAGGGTTCTGGAGGCTGGGATATCCAAGATCAGAGTGCCAGCGTGGTCAGGGTCTTGGTTTACTGCCAGATGTCTTTGTGTTGTAGTCTTATGAGGAGAGAGGGAGAGAAGGAAAGAGGGAGGGAGGAAGCAGCCGCAGGGAGGTGGGGGGTCAGAGAGGGAGAGAGGAGAGAGAGAAAGAGAAAGTAAATTCCTTTCTGGAAGGTAGGAAGGACTGTGTTTTACCCTGAATCTATGAACTAATTTTTGATGACTAATTCTTGTCTCTTCTTATAAAGGCCCTAATCCCATCATGAGGGCTGTACCCTCGTGAACTAACTACCCCCCGAAGGCCCCCATCTCCAAATACCATCATATTGAGGATTAGAGTTTCAGCATATGGCGGGATATAGTATTCAGTCCATAGCGCCTTTCTTTTTGATCTTGGGGTTATGAAGCACCCGGTACGGATGGGGAAAAGGATGCAGGGCAAAGAGCCACTCACTGAGACCTGAGAGCAGAAGCAGAGTCTAGACCAGGTCCTCCTGCATCCGTTGATGAACCTGATCACTTTTGCCACTTGTAGGATGTGAAGAAGGTCCACGAGAGCAGGGCTGGGGTGGCAGTGAGCTGGCAGGAGAGAGACGATGCTCCTAGCTCAGAGGCCGCGGAGCTCCTGCGACATTGGAAACCCAGGCTCTGTTGATCCCCATCCACTGCCGCAGCCATCTTGCTCGTCCCTTAAAGGTCAGATCCGGTTGTTGGAACCGTCTGCAGAGGCCCGCTTGTCACCTCGCCCTTTGTTGCTAAAGGATCCGGTTCTCCAGAAAACAGAAGTGTGGCCCCATGTGGCACTGCGTCCTCCTCTCGTTTCAATCATTTCTTCGGGCTTCCTGTTACCATGGTTTCTAACCAAACCAGGTAAATGATACTCGGATAGAATGGGATGGAGACAAGGGAGGGAGCTCCCACTGGGATTAAAAATACCCTCTCAAGGCACATTACCTGGTCTCTCCCTTGTCTTTCTCCATTGTCTGCAGGCTCTTCCTGCCTCTCCCTGCTGGACACATCTGTGCTCATTTTCCCTTATCCCACTTAACCCCTTCCTTCCCCAAATCACAAATACAGTAAGTTCCCTACATACAAATGAGTTCTGTTCTGAGAGTGCGTTCGTAAGTCCAATTTATTCATAAGTCCAACAAAGTTAGCCTAGGTACCCAACTAACATAATCGGCTAAATAGTGCTGTACTGTAGTAGGTTTATAATACTTTTCACACAAATAATACATAAAACAAACACGAAAAATAAAGAAAACAGGGCTTCCCTGGTGGCGTAGTGGTTGAGAGTCCGCCTGCCAATACCGGGGACATGGGTTCGAGCCCCGGTCCGGGAGGATCCCACATGCTGCGGAGCAGCTGGGCCCGTGCGCCACAACTACTGAGCCTGCGCTCTAGAGCCCGTGAGCCACAACTACTGAGCCTGCGTGCCGCAACTACTGAAGCCCACACGTCTTGAGCCTGTGCTCCGCAACAAGAGAGGCAGCTGCAGTGAGAAGCCGGCGCACTGCAATGAAGAGTGGCCCCCGCTCACCGCAACTAGAGAAAGCCCGTGCGCAGCAAGAAAGACCCAACACAGCCAGAAATAAATAAATAAATTTAAAAGAAAAAAAAAATAAAGAAAATATGTTTAATCTTACAGTACAGAACCTTGAAATGTACAGTAGTCCAGTACAACAGCTGGCATACAGGGGCTGGCATCGAGTGAACAGGCAGGAAGAGTTACTGACTGGAGGAGGGAGAGGAGATGGGAGATGGTAGATCTGAAGGATCGCCAGCAACAGGAGACGGAGGGCAAGTGCAATTTCACCCACGCCTGACGTGGACGGCACAGGTTCCGATTCCTTGCTGGAACCAGATGCACGTTCGCAACTTGAAGGTTCGTATGTAGGGGACTTACTGTATAGGTGAGAGAGCTCAGAAGCCCAACCCCTCAGGTTTGTTCATGTGTCATCCTCACCTTGATCCATTCGGTTCATTCTTGACATCGAGGCTGCCCCTCCAGCCCCACCCGCTCCTCTCAAGTCGTGGCTGCTTTGTTCTCACCCTGGATTGCGATTCTCTCCGGAGCTGAGAGCCCAAACAATCCTTCCTGCAATTGAGAAAATGGACATGAATGATCACTCCCTCTCTTTTCTCTAATTCTCTCTCTTACCCTCTCTGTGACCACAGATAAGGCCCTTTCTTAGCCTGGCACTTTTCTCAAGACATGGCTACTTCATTGTTTCTTTCCTTGCACAGACAGGGGGAGATTGCCATGAATCCTGTATTTTATTTTAACAGCTCATCCAACCTTTCCTCTTGGAAATACAACTCCAGCTTTTAGACCTCTTCTGTGTGGGTCCCTCCAAACCACTTCAGTTCTGGTTGCCTTCTCTTGGTTTTTCCTCCCTGCGTGCACTCCTGACCACTCCACACTGACCACCCACAGACTCCCTCTCGCCCCACCTTCTGTTCATGGGTGAGCTTCAGCCCTCGGTCTCTCTAAATTCCAACCCACTGCCATGGTTTTGGCCACACCCCTCGGGAAAAACGACTCCCAAACTTGCATCCATAGCCTTGATCTTTCTTCACATGTCAGCTCTGTGTGTCCTTTTCTTAGGTCCACCTCCTCAAGTTCATTACCTTTGAAGTCCAGTGGCCTCTTTGGACTTACCTCATTACCTTTGAAGTCCAGTGGCCCTCCAGTGGTCCGGGATGTGCTCTGCTCTGGGTGTCCTCATTCTCATTAGGATAAAATCACTTGTCTGCACATCAACGCTAAGTTTCATTATCTCTTTACCTTTTGGCAGTGATTCAGCTGGTCTCTATGATTTAATATTTACCTGGAATGCTGGCTTTTCAAAACCAGGGGTTATGTCTTATTCTTTGGTACTTCCTGGGTGTGCGTTATACTCTGCGGTCTTTAACAGGATGTGTTATAATTGAACTAAAAGTATCGTTCCCGCCATCTTGTGCAGCACTTAGGGTCTACCCGCCCTCTTTTTTTCCCCCGTTCTCCAGGGCATCCCCTGGACGGGAGGTTGACACCTCACCCTCCAAGCTTCCCACCCTTTTGAATGTGAAGACACGTTTTAATGTTACGTTTTTTCACAGGTTCCTATTGTCTGGGTAATAATTTAGTAATTTGTCTGCCAAATATTTGAAAATTACAATGTTTACGTAAGACATTATGTATTCAGTCCTCTAACGATGCTCAGTGTGCCTGTGTCTTGTGAGACGCTGACCTTAATTTTGTGGCCATTTGGTGACCACCAACCTAGACTCTGGCAGTGGTTCCTAACTGGTTTTCCTGACTCGAGTTTCCATCCCTCCAGCCTGTCCTACACACTAGTAGGTTATGCACCTTTCTGCATATGCCACCTCCTGCTGAAAGCCTTCTCGCTCTTACCCTGGATTTTATCCTGAAAATAAGCTCCTTAACCTGCCATCCAGGTCCACCCCAGGCTCCCAGTCTCTCCAGCGGTAGCATCCATTCCCCTTTGGCGTACGCAGTGTGTTCTGGGCAGCTTTCCCCCCAGCAGGCATTTAGGTTCCAGTTGCTTAAGCTTGGTTCTTACTCCCTTTGTCTGGAAAATCCCACCTTTTTAACTCTAAGAGCTACCTGTGTGCGAGAGCTACGTTAAACCATGCCTGGTGCGCACTCCTGCCACTCCAAGGGGCTTGTCCCACACATTTGTGCTAAAAATCCGCTTGTGTGCTGTGTCTTGCTTTTATACACACGTGCACGTGCTCACACTTTTTAAACTTTCAATTGGGAAATAATTCAAACATTCTAAAAATGGCACAAGAAACACTCATACATCCTTGACTCAGATTCATGTGTTTTTAACATTTTACCCCATTTGCTTGATGTGTGCTCTGTGTGTGTGTGTGTGTGTATATATATGTATAGGTGTAGTTTTTTTTTCTAAACCACTTGAAGGTAAGTTATGTACATCATGGGCCTTTACCTCTAAATTCATCAGTTGTATTTCCTGAGAAAAGGGACGTGCTCTTACGTAACAGCAGTTCAATGATCACTGTCATAAATCCCCATTGATACTTTTGTCTAACCTCCATCCATGTTCCAGGTTTGTCTGTTGTTCAGATAATGACCTTTGTGACACTGTTTCCCTCCAGTACAGAAGCTAGTCTCGAGTTAGCTATTGCATTGAGTTGTCGTGTTTCTTAGCCTCCTTTAAGCTGGCACGTCTCCACAGCTTTTCTTTGTTTTTTATGACATGGACATCTTTAAAGGATACAGTTCCCTCCTCCTCCATTTTTTAATGGAAAAGTCCTCATTTTGTGTTTGAAGTTTCCTCGTGGTTAGATTGAGGTTATGTAGTCTTGGCCGGAACACTGGATGGGGGTAACGTGTCACATCTGGCGGTACCCAGTGTCCATCTGTTCGCGACTGGTGATGCTAATTTTGATGGCCCACGTAAAGTGTTGTCTGACTTCTCCAATGTATAATTACTGTGTTCTTTCTCCCTTGCAACGAATGAACAGTCTGCTGGGGAGAACCTTTAAAGTCATGCAAAGATACTCATCGAAAGTTCCTCCTAGAATTAGCATCCAGGGATGATTCTTGCCTGATCCAGTCTGTACCATGATGGTTGCAAATGAGTTTCCAACCCCAGTGCTCACTCAAAATTTATCGTTTGGTTCTTGGCATTCTACTGTTAGCAAGAGACCCCCTCCCCCCTATTTATTTATATACCTGTCCATTCACTGGACTCATGAATTCCTGAATTCCTGAATTATTCAGTGGTTTATAGTTCACTACTTTTGTTAATTATTTTGGTGCTCAGAATGTTCCAGATTTGCCAGTGGGAGCTCCTTCAAACTGGCTCCCGTGTCCTTACACAAATGCACGCTTACTGCATTGTAAGTCCCTTAAGAATATATGACTATTGTGATCCATCTGTGATAGTTACTAAAATGTGTTAGGAGAGAGAGATGACTCGTGTCTGTTGGTTGCTTTCTTGGGTCCTCCTCTCATGCTGCTGTTAAGTAACATCTATAAAGATCTAATACATCTGCTCAAGTCGTTTCATGGTTAGGAACTGTGGAGCGTCACAGCACTGAAAGTGCTACTGGCTTGCACTGGAAAACCTAAGAGTGACAGTTACTGGTGTTAAGTTGTCTCTTATTTTTGAGTGTCTTTTCACCAAGCCGTGTTACTTATATGTACGTAGAAGGGCGTAGTAGATCAACGTCCATTGTTGACATTCACATGGGAAAGATCAAATAGAAACCTCAGAGTGGAGATGATTCTTTTTCTTACCAGGAATTATAAACTCAAATACCTACAGGGTCCAGGAAGGTAACTCAAATGAATAAGGCACGTGCTTTGGCAGGGTGTGGATTGCAGTACACTGGAGAGCACACGCCCTGCCTTAAAGAGGCAGCTGCTTCTCAGCTCTGACTACTTGTTCCTTTGTAGGAACATAGGTGTGAGGTTGCCAGATCTTCTCATTTTTCAAGACCATCCAGAAATCCAGATTTTTATGCAAAACCTAAAAATCTCCCATTGTTACATCCTATCACCTAATTTTTTAGAAAGGTTAAAGCATGCATCAGGCTAAATAAAAGACACTTCAGGTCTATAAGCTGAGCCAGCCAGCTCCATGGCTGTGGCCCGTGATTTCATCAAAGTACAGAGGCGGAGAATTGATAGTGGACCTTTCATGAATCTTCCTGAGGATATATAATTTGATGATCCTGTGATTTCTTATCCAGAGAAAGAATTCTTTAAGGTTCATCTTAGAGTTCCATTTAAAAAACAAAACAAGGTATAAAATCCCTTGCTGTAAAACCCAAATGATTTTCTTCTAATGTAAGTCCCAAGTGTATTGCTAATGACCTCTCCCCAAAGCTTCAATTCCCAGGGGCTTCCTGGCTCCAGTCTTAATGCAAACGTAGTTCTGTTACTCGATTTTTGGAGATGAGTGACTAGCCTCTTCTCTGGAACAAAGAGGGGTTGTAACGACCGCTCCCTCCCTGTCAATACACACTCTAGCCTGTCATTTCCCCCCTTGCCAAGCCATTTCCACGGGGGAGCATCTTCAGTATGTGCAGTTGGTCACAACTTCACAGATATTTCCACGGAATTGTTACCAAGGAAACCTTTGCCTTATGAATTTTTTTGTTTTATGACTTTGCTGAAGCAAACGCACTCTGAAAAGACACACAGTCTTCCACTTCACTCAAATGCTATGCCTTGGGCCCTGTCTCTCTCTCTCTCTGTCTCTCTCTCTCTCTCTCTGTCTCTCTCTGTCTCTCTCTCTCTCTCTCTCTCTTTTTCTTCTAAAGAAGAAGCATAAGAAATGCCAAGTTATAACACACGGCCTTTTTCAGATGCATATGGTGTTTTCTGTCCTGTGTCTCACGGTGGCTAGTTAGCTGGATTTCTGATTTGAAACGCCTTCAAGCCTTTGACCTACAAAGTCAAGTAGAACCTATTGGTTTGTGATTGGAATAGACACACCTGTCAGTTTACACTTGACCCTTTGGGTTTTTTCTGAATGCCTCCGTGTCTCTTCTTTCTGGATAAATGATACCAGAAAAGAAGATCTCATGAAAGGCATGTTTTCGGTTCTTTCTCATCTGAAGACTTTCTTCCAGCAGCCTCGTGTCCTGGCCCAAGTTGTTGGCGGCCACGGCTGTGACCCACCAGGCCAGTGAGGGATTCGATTATGAATGATTCTGGACAGGGGTCCAAATCTCTACCTTCTAATCCTCACCCTAAAATTTTCCAGAGGACCTTGGCATCTCTTTTCTGCTCTGAATAGCATCCCTACCTTTAAGAAAACTATCTCCTGGTGTCTCATTGAAAAGGGCAGACGAACGTCTCTCTCGGCCCTGATTTTTGCAGACTCAGCCTCACCGGGCGTAAACCTGAAAGGCAGTTGCTCATTCCCCGTGTTTACTTTTATTTCCAGCCACATCTGGAGGCCAAAATTCATAAATTTATCGCCAAGCCTGACAACAGTTTACTGAGTTTGTACGTTAAGGCAAGGGGGGGAAAAGAAAACAAACAAAAAAAAACAAAACGGTCTCCTGACTTGTCGGGTGTCAAATGGATGGAGAAATCAATGGGCAGACCATAAACCCCAACCTTGTTTATTAACATCTGCGGCCTGCCTGCAGACGGTGGAGGCGTGAGCCGGCCCTGTTTGTCTTGGAGGTTTAGCTCCATGGTGTACTCTCCGTATATATACAGCCAGGCATCTTTTTAACCCAGCAGAGACCAGTGGACGGGAACAAGGGCTGTTCAGAGGTGGAGGACCACAGGTCCGATAGGGGGAGAGCGGGACTGGGGCCCCGGCCGTGTTTACAATTGGGGCAGGACAGTGGGTGGGCCAGTTCTTGTGACGTACTTGAGGCTTTAAAAAACGGTCATAAATCTGATGTCTGTCAAACAGGGCTGGCATTTTCTTTTCCTTTCACAACCAGGTTTTGTACCACCCAAAAAAAAAAAAAAAAATTTTTTTTTTTTTTTTAAAACAAGAAATCGTCTAAGCGCTTGTGAAGAGTGTCCTCCTCTGCCACCGCTCTGGTGGAACGTTTCCCAGGGCACACTGGAGTATTTCCACGCAGGCTGTCGTCCACCCTCGCCCCACCCCTCCCCGGTCCCCCGCCACCCCAAACCCCTGGGGAAGGGCGTTGCCATTATATTTTGCATTTTTACTGAAATGTTGGAGCGGGTACAGCAGCAGTGACGTGCAACCCTGTTCGACAGCTTGGCTCTCACCAGAGATTTGCCCCACTTGCTTTGGGTCAACCGGGAGCACCCTACCTAAGCCAGCAGCTCCTTTAGGTAGCTGCCCTTCTGCCATAAATAAAGCAGGGACCAAGGGAGCAGTTTCGGAGGGCCCCAGGATGGGGGGAAGGGTGTGCTGTTTGTGGCCGCCAGCCACGGCCCCTCTGACGAGAAAAAAATGTGCTGGGGATGTCCTTTTAGCAGGCGGTTTGGCTCTGTGGTACCTCACGTCTGAGGTGAGCCCGCCGAAGAAAAGGGCACTTTTTGTGGTCAGGGCCCGGGGCTTGGACGAAACACTTGGCCGGAGAGAATATGTGCCTGGGGAGGGCGTGGCCCACCAAGGAGCAGAAACCGCCCCCTGTCTGCGAGGGGCTTGGCTGCCAGGTCAGGGAACACTGAGCAACTGTTGGAGAGCTTGGCCTGCCCCTGAGTCCAGGTGTGCCCTGGCCAGCCAGGTGTGTCATCTTACGAAGAGAAGCCCGAGGGTCCTAGTGTCCACCGCTGCCTTCCCGTGCCAGAGCTTCCCCTGTCCTTTGGGAAGCGCCCCCTTCAGGATCACTGCGTGTCCCAGGAGACTTGACCTTCTGTTGTTATTATACAGGGTAACGGGGCTTCCTCCCCGTCTCACTCCCCCAGGTCACCATGTTCCTTGTCCTCTCCGGGCAGCGTCCCAGCCAAGCTGCCAGCTGTCAGAGCTGAAGCGCTTACTGCTTTTCAAGGCATATTTCCTGGCTCCTGGCCCCGCGTGACTGCTTGGTCATTCGGGCAGGGCTGTTCGAGGGCGTGAAACCAATTGGGCCGGAGAGGGAGGTTAGGGCTCGATCCAGTGGGCTGGGATTTCCCCATGGTGGGGTGGATAGGGGTCACAGACATGTCCCCAGCAGGGACCCCTGGGAGAAACCCAGCCATGGAGATGCCAGTACTTTTCCATTGATGGGTGGTGCCGAGAAGAGGAGAACTTTGAGCCCCAGTGACCTTGCAGCCTAGGGGCTTTCCAGACCTGCCTCGGGAAGCTTATCCCAGCCAGAGGCTGGGAATCAGGAAGCCTTTATTCTGTTTTATTTTTATTTTAATCAAGTTTCACTCATGGTGATAAGTTGAGTGGTCATGCTTGAGGCCCTCATCAATGCCTTCCCAGAACCCAGAGGGCCAGAAAAGTACAATCTCACGGTTCTGCTCGCGTCCTTCCGAACTTCTCAGCTCAGTGGCAGGTGCTGCAAGGAAACACGGCTCTCAAGGGCTCCCTGAGTTTCTCCCCTCACCTCGAGGTCACGTCTGCAGTTCTGTGAAAGCGAGTGTTTCCCTGGCTGGTTATACTCATGGGTGTTGTGTTCTCTCAAGTCTAGTTGTTTTTCGTTTTCACCATTTCAGAATTGCCACTCTCTGCAGTGTGGCCTTGGAGCTGGGGTCCACCCCAGTTATGCCTGGGGTAGAGGCAGCAGGTGACAGCTCCCTGCAGTAACTCACGGGGCTAACTTAAGTCTTACCCTTCAGGTACCAGCTTAATGTCATTTCCTTCAAGGGGCCTCTGCTGTCACTGTAACTCGCTTCCCACCCCCATAGCATTCTTCTCTTTCTCTTCACAGAAGCTTTATCATTGATAATCCAATGTTTGTCTTTATCCGTGTTCATGATCTGTGAACCTGCCTGGAATACCAGCCAGCAGGACAGGCAGAGGCTGTCAGCTTATTACTGACGAAGCCCCAGCTGCCACCATGGCATCTGACACCCCATAGGTGCCCAAGCAGTGTTTGAATGAACACCTCCAGGATGGGAGCTGGGGAATGGCGCATATGGCGGGTCAGACATGGCCGCAGTTGGGCACTTGTCCTTTCTGGCTTCCTGCATTTCTCCTGGCTCTGGTTTATACTCGGCTGCCTCTAGAGAAGGGGAAAAAAAGGAATTCCTTTTAACATTCAAGCCTGATTATTGATCTCTCAACCTTGCAGTTGCGATCAGAGGTGCAGAATTGTGGTATATTTATTTTAGATGGGAAAACAGTGCCAGCAGGATCATGAGTTTCTTTGCCGTTACTGCAGAGATGCATCATTGCAGGGGCAGGTTTCTAAAAGTCCTGGGTTCTGATGTGGCGTTCGTATAAGGTAAATCTCTAGTTCCTTCTGCTCTTGGCTATGTGGAAGGTGGCCCTGGTCACCTGCAAAGCTGCTTATCTTGTGACCATGTCAGGTTGGCACTTTCTGCAGGAGGGCTTAAAGGGCTGATGGGTTTTTTCACTCACCGCAGCATCCCCTTAAACTGAGAGTTTGCGTTTGGTCATGAATTCTCAGATGCCCACATGTTGGGAACTTTGGCGTTTTCTCCAAGCATCTTTGGATAGCCAGAACCTTCTGCTTGAAAGGCCCAGTTGGTGTGAATGTCTGCACAAGAGGCCCAAGACATTTTCTCCGTGGAGGAGAGTGTGAATCCTACAGGCTCTGGGGTCTAGTTGATAACGCCTGTGCTAGGAGGCCTGAGCTCTAGGTCTGGCTTTGCCTCCACCCTGGGCCTCCTTTTACTACAAAGCCGGGCAGCCATATTTCATAGTTGGAGACTGGCTGAGGGTAGATAACCAGAGAGGAGAAAGCGATGAGCAAATATCTGATTTATGCAATTTGCAAAGATGTAATTATGGCAAACATAGAAAAATGTATATAAACACAGATGGTGTAGAGGGTTTTGTTTGGTTTTTTGTTTTTGTTTTTGTTTTTTTGGTATTTCTTTGTCATCTGGGCCCATCTCTAAACGAACACAAACTCTTCTGCAAGTATGTCTGCATTTCCTGCCCTGTAAGGAGATCCAGGAATTCAAAATACAGTTGCCAAACTAGCAAACTAATTTAAGATGATGTATGAGTTTGCTAGAGCTGATATAACAAAAAGTACCACAGACTGAGTGGCTTACACAACAGAAACGTATTGGCTCCTAGCTCTGGAGGCTAGAAGTCCAAGATTAAGGTGTTGGCAGGGTTGGTTCCCTCTGAGGCCTGTGAGAAGGAGTTTGTTCCAGACCTTTCTCTTAGCTTCTGATGGTTTGCTGGCAATATTTGGCATTCATTAGTGGGTAGGAGCACCAGCCTCCTCTCTGCCTTCACTTTCATGGGACAGTCTCCCGGTGTGTGTGTCTGCGTTCAAACTTCCCCTGTTTATTTATTTTAAATTAATTTTTATTTTATATTGGAGTATAGTTGATTTACCATGTTGTGTTAATTTCAGGTGTACAGCAAAAATCTCCCCTTTTTATAATGACACCAATACTATTGGATTAGGGGCCCAACCTTATTTCAGTATGACCTCGTCTGAACTAATTACATCTGCAGCAACCTTATTTCCAAATAAGATCATATTCTGCAGGATTGAAGGTTAGGACTTCAACATATGAATTGGGGGGGTTGGTAGGGGAATACAGTTTAACCCATAACAGATAACAAATGACCAAGCCTTACAACAGAACTATAGAGGGAACTTGGATTCAAAAACTTCCAAATTATTAATGTCACCTCAAGTCTTGAGATTAATCTGAGGCATCCAAGAAAATGTCCAATGGGTAGTTAGAACTTCGTGGGGGAAGGGCAGAGTTAACCCTTCCTGCGCTTCCTAAGACTTATGATTTTTGCCACACTGGTACGTGTACACTGGTATACGTACTATTATTTTCTTAATATTTTTATACCCAGTTTCATAATTTACTTAAACACACTTTAAAAGGAAACCCTGTATCACTATCGCAAATGGAGTCCAGGGTCACTGGGTGTAAATAGAAGATACGATGAAATCGTGAAAGATTTCGATTTTGTGGCTTTCCCAAGGCTCTGAGCCCGAGAAGTATTCTTTCTCTTTTTGTGTAGCTAGAATTGTAGAGGTGTTCAAGACTGGAAGCATCAAGTAGAGGTGTTCTTCCCGCTTTCATCAGGATGGAAAGAGACGGGACTTTCCTGGTGGCGCAGTGGTTAAGAATCCGCCTGCCAATGCAGGGGACATGGGTTTGATCCCTGGTCCAGGAAGATCCCACATGCTGCGGAGCAACTAAGCCCGTGCACCACAACTACTGAGCCCACATGCCACAACTACTGAAGCCCGTGCGCCTAGGGCCCGTGCTCTGCAACGAGAGAAGCCACCGCAGTGAGAAGCCTGCGCATCACAACGAAGAGTAGCCCCCGCTCGCTGCAACTAGAGAAAGCTCATGTGCAGCAACAAAGAGCCAACGCAGCCAAAAATAAATAAATTTTTTTAAAAAAGGAAAAATAAGGATGAAAAGAGACTAGAAAAAGGAAAAGCATTTCTGTGTGACTCAGTGTCATTTCATGTCGTGTTGGAGTGTGGCCAATTTATCCCAGGTGCCACTAGGTTATATATCGCCCCTATTTTGGGAGACACTGATCTAGTCCAATTGCCCCATCTCTTAGATGAGAAACTTAAGGCCTCTGAGAAATGAAGGCCCCTGACAGTCTTCAGATTCCATTGCTGATTAGTGGCTGAGCTGACTGTAGGCCGGTGATTCTCAACCAGGGACAATTTTGCACCCACTCTTTGACAGTGGTCTGGAGACATTTCTGACTATCAAAACTGGGGGATGCTACTGGCATCTAGTGGGTCGAGATCAGGGATGCTGCCAGACATCCTGTATTCTGCGATGCCCGGGACCGCCTCCACTGCAAAGAACGGTCCAGCTCCAAATGTCTCTAGGGCTGTTGCTGAGAACCCTGCTCTCGATAAAGGTTTCTTGTCTCCTGGTCTCCCGTGGATCCCCTTGTTCTCTGCTGCTTTGTCTACGGGATTGCGAATGCTGTCTGTTTTCAGAACTACTCAATAGCTATCATTCACACCAGCGAAACATTGGAAGACGTTATCTTCTCTAACTTATGAGGTCCTAAGCCTCTTAGTGGCAGACATTACAGCCTCTGGTTTTCTCGACAATCCCTTGACCTTGTCGTGGGAAGTTTTGCCCATTACTCGTTGGAAATGGCCTGCAATCTGATGGTGGCAGAATTGTTCACCCCCAGATCTTCCTACATATAAGGCAGTAGAATAATCTTCATCCCCATCCTGAACGGAGGAGGTCTGGGGAAGTGGGATGTGTTAAGGAGAAACCCTGAAGGGGTTTTTACATGAATCCGACAGCGTGAAAAGATGAGTCAGTGTGGACCATGCCTTCAAGGGGCAGCCACCCTAGCAGGGACAGTTAATACAGGGCCACAGGCTCTTAGAATACAGACAAGCTGGAAATTTACAAGAGCATGAGAGAACTGTGTGGTCTCCGAACAGCTGAATGTATACCAAGTGTTCCGAGAAACCAGTGGTGCTGAAGTTTGTATTGACGCCTATGCCTACGTGAATAGAAATGCCACCCGCTTCTTAACAAAATGTCGTAGGCGATAGGCCCACACGATCTCTTCCGTGATTCTGGACTTGACCCTCCAGCTCCGTGAGTTGATAAAACTTCGCCTGCTCGTGTCCTGGCGTAAGGCATGGCTTGACAACCTGTATGTGTGTGTGCGTTGCGTGCACTGTGCAGTTGGGCTGCGTCCAGTTTCTGCATCAGACTCCAAGCCCCGGGGTGGCCAGGCGTGTGTTTATTCTGTGCTCCTTTACCCATACGCCCTCGTGTGCGAATTGCTGCCCTCTTAAAGGGCTGTGTAGCCCTGTGCTTGGGGGTGTCTGAGTCTTTTGGCAGAGGGGCTGGACTTCTTCCATTTTCCCCACCGTCTCCTCCAGCTTTCCTCCTGGGTCCATCACGTCTGTCCATAGGCTAGTGGGTGTGCGGCCCGAGAGTCCCAGCAGGTCCCTGGTCTCCTTGGAAGCCTGGAATGTGATGACTGAGACTCACCATCGTCTTACCTCTGACCCTCGTTTAAGTAACTGTCTAAAATCACGCTCCACACACAGCCCAGGAGCTGGTGGTGTCAGACCACACGTGGAGCCAGGCTGGGTCCCTGCGCTGCCCGGTCCCGAGAGGGGCCTGTCGCCGTGGGATCAGGAAAGCCAAGTTAATCAACCCTCTGATCTGTCCGGCCCCGAGTCACAGCTCGAGGCTTTAAAATCAGCCGAGCCTGGAAAAGGAGGCGTCATGTTATGAGGCTGTAGGAATTCCATTTAATATTTTAAAATATCTGCACATTCCTTTCCCGGTCTCGGTTAAATAACCTCTCTTCTGTTAGGATTTTCTGATAAACCCAAAGAAACCTGCAGCCGTTGCCCACACATGCCTTCCACAAGTAAAATAATCATCCCTCCTGCTCACGGCTTGCCTTTCCTCTGAAATGGCACCTCTCCACCCTGTCTCCCCGCAGCCCCCAGCCTGGTTCTCCTGTGTCCCCAGACATCCCAGGGAGACAGGAAGAGGAGGAACGAGGGTCCCAATTTTGCCAGTGGAGATGATAAAGCAGCATAAATGCAGGGTCGGGGCTGGGCTGCCCCGGGACTCCCACGAGGGCCTCTCGCTTGCTTTCCTGGCTTTGAGCTGAGCCACGTACCTCCCGACAGCCTCATTCGGACACTGCCTTTGCCAAGCGTTCTCACTTTCTCTCCTTGACAATTTATTGATCGCTTTCTGTCTGCCTGCCTGCAGGTGACTGTGGACTATGCACTTTTTACTGATGGTCAAAAAAGTGGTAAAAATGCCGGTGCCCAAGATGGTACAGCTAAAAATTGTCAGAGTGGTGGTAATTCACACCTGGAGAGGCCCAGCGTCTTCCTTTCCACTAAGCCAGGTGAACCGTCTGGCAAATGACCCTGCCGCCATTCCCTCCCCACCTGCCCATATGCTCCCACCCGCCCCCAGGGCGGTGGGAGCCGTGTTCTCCCCCAGTTACTCACTGCACATACTGGGCATATCATGTAATCTATAAGGTACACATAGAATATGTAATATACCCCCATGTAATATGTTATAATACGTATCACAAAATACGAGCATCAGTTCCTTTCAGTGTCATCTTTTCCCACTAGGTTTTCTACTCTGGGGAGTCTGGGACCTGCCCTTGCTGCTTGGCATTTCTGGCACCTGCTCTAAAAGCACGAGCACATAGTAGGTGCTTTGTCAACATCGGAATTCCCTTGTGGTGTGCAGTGATTTTAGACAAGGTCTGTGCCCGCCTGTGTTTTGTGTTTTGCTGTTATAGGACTGCTGGGAGGCTTCGTGGTGGTTTTTCCTTAAGAAAAAACCCCTCCTTCCCTGCAGGCGTGTGTGGCGCCTGCTATCGGCGTCCAGCATCCATCAGGCCGGCTGGTCACGTGTGGTCCTGAGGAAGGGCTGGAGCGGGGGCGTGGGAGTGTGCATCCCTCCCAAACCTCACACCTCACGCTGGCTGCCCATCTGTCATCTGCCTGCCCTGGACACGGCAGGGACCTGGTGGGAGGTGCACTGCAGTGCTCGTCCCAGGCTTCCCGGGAGAGCTCATTCCCTGATGGGGACAGGCTTCTGTGCATCAAACAGAGGGGCGAGAGCCTTCAGTACCCAGAATGAGCTGTCACACTGTGTCCCCGGGGCCCACCTGGGCCTTGGAGGGACTTAAGTGGCTCCCCGAGAAGCAGGGCACTGGGTGGCCCCGGCATCCACGCTCCCACCAGCCAGGGCAGGTCCAAGTTTGTACTTAACTACCGGGGTCCTGCATCTGAGTTCGTTAGGGAGGAGGGGAGGCATTTAAACTATCATATATAACATTCATTACGCTCCGGACACTGTCATAAGTGCTTTACGAAAATGCTAATTTATTTAACCCGCCAAACAGCTTTATAGGGAGGTGCTATTTTTTTTTTTTTTTTGCGGTACGCGGGCCTCTCACCGTTGTGGCCTCTCCCGTTGCGGAGCACAGGCTCCGGACACGCAGCCTCAGCGGCCATGGCCCACGGGCCCAGCCGCTCTGCGGCATGTGGGATCTTCCCGGACCGGGGCACGAACCCGTGTCCCCCGCATCGGCAGGTGGACTCCCAACCACTGCGCCACCAGGGAAGCCCTGGGAGGTGCTATTTTTATACCAGTTGTTGACAGATGAGGAAACCGAGGCACAGAAAAGCCCAAGGCTTGTACTACGTGGCAGAGGTGGGATTCACACTCATATGATCCCGCTTGATTCTGAGTGCTGCCGCTTTAAGAAAGAACTTGGAGAACCATTAAGGGTTTAGTCCCCGTTTCCCTCTAACTCCTAAGTTCGCTGAAATAGCAACAGAGGAAGCTGATGGCTGGGCATTGGGAGAGGGGGTAAGACGGAAGAAGGGCCGTGTCAGGTCCTGTGACCACTTCCCTCCTGGCCAGCCCGGACACCAACCCTGGCAGGTGGGAGCTTCTCTGTCCCCCGGCCTCGAGGTACAGCTATTAAGTGGGGATTTGCCCATCCATAAATCAAGGCACCTGAAAAGTGAAACCGGGAACCGGCTCTTTCCCCGTGTTTTGGTTAAAACAAACAACATCGTGAAATGTCAACCTGTTTGGAAAGTTTGCGGCATGGAAAGACGATTGCCCAGATGGCTTTTTAAAAGTACGAGAATTTGCCTGGCTGAACATTTTTTAATTAACACCCTGAGTTAATGTTAATAACTATTCATAGCTCTATTCATAGCTCATAACTATTCAAGCTGGACTTGGGGTGGGTTGAGGGAACATTTGGTGTCTCCGGCAGAGGCGGAATGTTGACCTGGCTGGCCAGGGGGCAGTCGGCCGCTTTTGCAAACCTAAGGGACCTCGGGGCCCATTTAGGCCAGTTTGTAGTCAGAGTGTGGCCTTACGGAGCATCATCGGGGCTTTTCCTGTTAGCATAAGTGTTACTGCTGCCGCCCAGGTGGTCTCTGGGGCTGAGGTCTCCCCAGATGTGTTCCGCCCCAATCTGGTGAGCGGTCGTCTCAAGGGAATTCTTTGAAAAAAATGTTGCTTGGGGTCACACCGTTTAAATTTACTTCCCTGACTTTCTGTGACCTCATTTTTCCTTCAAATATCATTGGAAAAGTGTTTTTGAGTTGAACATTTTACTTTCCGTTCTAACATGGTGAAACTGACACACGGGGGCCCAGGCTGGGCTGGAGGGTGGGTGACCCGGGCCTCGCGCACCTTCGCGGGTCAGCCCTCGGCAGGCTGGGGGTGGCACTGGACCACAGCAGCATCTTAATCCCTGTCCAGTGATACCGCACCTCCGTGTCGCTGGTGGGTACACGCCGTATTCAGAGGGTGTCCGTCGAGGCAAAGATGAGATTTTAAAGGAGAACGCTTGTAACACTTTTGTTTCTTTTAAAGCATGGTAGATTGGGCTCTGTTTTAGGCTCCTGTCAAAAACTCTGCTCAGGGAAGACCCAGGAGAGAGCTCAAAGTAGGACCAATGTTAGCAGCTCCAGAATGAGGTGGATTGGGAAAGACGGGAGCTCGGAGAGCTACCCAAAGCTCGTCCGGCTTAGCAATCCTGGGAGAGCTTTGCTGTTGCTGAGATCAGCCGCCTACATTTATGGAGTACCATGGGCCAGAGCACGTGGCTGCTACGATGAATGATTTGTACGCTGTTCTAGGCGCTTAGGAATCCAAACAGGTGAGGCGCATTGCCCACCCCAAGGAACTTACGGTCTCCCTGGGGAGAGAAGATAGATAACCTGTCCCCTCCAGGATCTTGTGTTTAGCACGAACGTAGGGGTACTGGCAGTAGTCCTGTGGCTCAAGTGTGAGCCGTCACTGACAACTGGCAAGTCAGGTGGGGTTTGGGCGGGGCTTAAGGGAAGGTGTTGGGGAGAGGCAGGGCAAGGGAGGTGTTGCAGATTGTGGGGGGCAGATATTGGCTGAGAGCCTGCAAAGCAGTCCTACGGCCAGGCTGGAGAGAGAAGAGGATGGGTCTGCGTGCGCACGGCCTCTGGTTTCAGGCCGGTGGCAGCCACGACAACGGCTGGGCAGAGTCTGGCTGAGTTAACTGATCCTTTAGGATGATAAGCCGGAGAGCTTTGTAGAGTGGACTGGAACAGGCAAGTCTGAAGCTGAGGAGCCTGTGTTGGGGGTTATTGCAACAGTGGAAGGCAGAGTAACAAGGTTGCACTCAGCCTCACCCCTGGAGCCAGAGGAGCTTGGTGCAAATATTGACCCAGCTACTCATAGCCACCTGACCTTGGGCAAGTGTTAAATCTTCCTGTACGTCAATTACCTTATCTTTTACGTAGGGACACTAATATTCATTCATTCCTTCACCCAAAAGCGGGCTGCACCATACAGTGTGTGCTGATCATACAATGGAGAACAAAACAGACACGCTCTCTGCCCTCGGGGATCTAGTAGGCAGAGACACAAGCTAAAATGAAATAAACAAATACGGTCATTTCAGATGAGGTTAAGTGCTGTGAAGGACACAGCCGAGTTGCACTGCTTGGGTGGCCCAAGTAATAGAGCCGTCACGGGGGGCCTCTCGGAGAATGTGCCGTCGGAGCAGCAGAGACTTTGGAAGTTAAGGGAAGTGGTCCCGCTAAGGAAACAGCAAGGGCAAAGGTCCCGAGGCACAGAAGAGCTTGGAGCTTCCCAGCCCAGAAATAGAGCCAGTGTGTGGAAGGATAGTAGACAAGGTGAGCGGTGATACCAGACGAGGAATTAAGTAAAATGTTTACTGGGACACAGTAAACAAAAAAGGACATTCTTATTAGGGGAACATTACGGACCTGAGGTTATCGAGGGCCCAAGCCGTTATCATGGCCGTGGGGATATAACAGAAGACAGACCATGACCAACATTAGCGGAAGAACCAACTGGAGGTAGAGTGATGCTCGGTGTTAGGGGGAGGGCTGCCCATCTGCGTGATGGAGAGAGTGAAGCTCAATTCACCGAAGTGGGGAGCTTCCAAGGGGAGCCTGGTTGAGGCAGTAGAATAGGTACCACTTGGATGTGGCGAATTTGAGATGATTTGGCAATCGGTGATCACCCTGCCCTGCAGGCAGCTGGCACACCGGGGCTTAGGATAAAGGTTAGGGCCAGGGTTTTGGGAAGTCTTTCATCAAGGATGAGGGGAAAGGGTGGAAATTCAGCCGGCTGAGGACTGAGCCTCAGGGCTCCCCTCTGTGCTGCACCAGGAGGCAGAAGAGGATCCAGGGAAGAGACGGGGAAGGCGATCTTGTGAGACTTGGGCGCCCGAACGGGGTCCACGAGGATCCCAGTCCCCAGGCTCACATCCCCTCTCTCTTGTCCACGCTCCGGGGGGGGGGGGGGCAGCAGGCCCCTTATCTCCCCCACGGCCCCTGCAAGCTGTGTCATGGAGCCTGGCCTCTGTTTACAGCCTGGAGTTGGGTAACAGGCTCCGAGAAGTGGTAGGTCCTGAACTAAAACGTGAATGCCATCAGAGAGCCCTCTGTCCGTAACAACGCAGGTATTTGGAAAATGCCACAAAGCAGGTCTGCTCAGCCCTGCGGCTGCAGCCTGTCAGCAGGGCGAGGATTCTTGGTCAAGTACACAGTTCAAGCCAGTACTGACCATATCCTTCAGTGGAAAGCGCTGCTCTCCTATCAGTGAAATCTCAGGCTGCCCCTGAGATTACCCCGCGGCGGCCCTTGCCGTCTGGGTGTGTCCAACTTCTGGTCTTACCCTGATCGTGCAGGAGGTCCCAAGGGAGCCCTTGCCAGGTTGCACCTCAAACCCCAACTTTGAGTCAAGCTGGCAGCCACTGATCCCCGATTTCCAAGCTGTTTCTGATTTCACAGGCCATCCTGCAACTTCTATTTTGACTGTTTTTAAAAATTGCATCTATAGTTTTATTTCTAGTTCAAGACGATGAATATCCCTTGCATTTTTATTATCTATTGAATACCATGGCTTTTTTTTTTTTTTTTTTTTTTTTTTTGCGGTACGCAGGACTCTCACTGTTGTGGCCTCTCCCGTTGCGGAGCGCAGGCTCCGGACGCGCAGGCTCAGCGGCCATGGCTCACGGGCCCAGCCGCTCCGCAGCATGTGGGATCTTCCCGGACAGGGGCACGAACCCGCGTCCCCCGCATCGGCAGGCGGACTCTCAACCACTGCGCCACCAGGGAAGCCCGGCATTTTGTTTTTCTTGACCAAACAACGCCTGTTCATTTTAGACGTGCAAAAATGAGAACACAGATCACCCATCAACTTACTTACCCCTAGATGACAGCTGTTAACCTTTGCTTTTTCTTCCTGGTTTGTTTTTATAACCTATGCAATTCTGTAATGTTTTTACAATAATAATAATAGCTAGCATTTATTTATTACTTACTATGGGCCAAGAAATGTGCTATGCAGTTGAACACATGGTTTAATTTAGCACCAATAAGCAACCTGTGAAATGGAGACCAGTGTAGTTCTATTTTATATCCTCAAAGAGAAATAACATAATGGTGGTGGCTAAGAGGCTTACTAGGGGCGGTAGGCAGAGAAAGGCCTTTGTGCCCTTCTACTGCAAGAAAAAAAAATTTTTTTGGCTCTTAATAAATGTTTATTGTTAAACTGCAGCATACAGAGCACTTCAATACTGTGTCCCTGGAAAATATGTTTCCAAGAGGGGGTATACAACAGTATAAAGTATGTACTAGATAAGAAAAAATATATACAATAGCAGTAGGCAAGTGCTCACTTTAATCACAATTCTAAATTACTTATTTTCATATTAACATAGATATTTCATAAACCAAGAAAAACTAAGTATTACGTATTTTTTAATGGTTAACACGAGTCAAAGAATTTTTATTTAGAAGAGATCAGGAGCTGGTAATTAAAATAAATAAATAAAACTTAATCCTGACCTGGAGACAAATCCCGGTAAAGATCCAGGTTCATTTTTCTTATTGATCGCACCCTCGAATTCATTGTGTGAATTTGCCGGATTAGATGGTATAATTATCTTTTTTTTTTTTTTTTTTTTTTTTTGCGGTACGCGGGCCTCTCACTGCCGTGGCCTCTGCCGTTGCGGAGCACAGGCTCTGGACGCGCAGGCTCAGCGGCCATGGCTCACGGGCCCAGCCGCTCCGCGGCATGTGGGATCCTCCTGGACCGGGGCACGAACCCGCGTCCCCTGCATCGGCAGGCGGACTCCAAACCACTGCGCCACCAGGGAAGCCCGGTATAATTATCTTTTATAGGCCTGGGTGGGACGATGCTCAGTGTTTACGCTGCAGGGGGGCGTGGTCAGTGGGAGCACTCAACAAAGGGTCTCAGCAAAGACTGCGAGGTCGAGGTCGGGAGATGGGAAGGAAGTAGGCAGACTCAGGGCTGAATTAAGAATTTTGTGACCTTAGGCATTTTTATCTTCGGGAGCCCCTTTCCTGGTAAAAATCAATCAATCGATCAATAATGGTATTTTACACCTCCATAAAAGGCTGAATATAATCCAGGCTGGATTCATCGTTACATAGGCATCAACCTTATTGTCAAATTATTCCTTTTAATTTTAAAAGAAATTGGAACATTTTCGCGGGCCCCTAAATTATCGTTGAGTCCTGGGCAGGTGTGCCCAGTGGGTGTGTCGGCCTTAGGTAGGTTCCTAGAAAGGGGACCTGGCAGCTTGGTGTCCTGACAGCTACTTGGCCTGTTTTGTAGAAGTCCCTCGCCTGTGATTTTGGACCCACTCAGAAGGTTCAGAGTTCCCCCAAACTGCATCCCTTTTTGGCCAGAGGCGGGGCTCTCGCTTACGACGTGTTGAAATCCTGTGTTCCAGCCCATTTATTCTTCTTTCCCCACCCTGGTCTTCTCCGGCAGCAGTCTGCTGTGGGACGCGACATGTTTCAGGCTCATGTTTTCTTGGGGCCTCACCAGCCGGGCCTTTTGTTCCTCAGTCCAAGTTACCCAGGAGGACCTGCCCCTTCTATCTTGGTTGGAGGTGGTTGGACCGAGAACCACTAGGTGATGTTTGGCTCGCAGCATCCGCGAGATGTCAGGAAGGAACCTGTCAGGGTCGGGGGGTGCAGGGGGAAGGCAGGGACCATGGGGGGGCAGGCTGTGGGTAGCCTGTGGCAGTCTCTGGTCTTCCTTGGAGGTTTGGTGTCGGGCGTGGCACGCTGCTGTTGGCCTGTTTCCAAGGGAGGCCCGTCTGCTCCCCGTCCTGCTGTTGCCCTGAAGATGCAAAGGCAGCGGGGAGGTATGTGTGCAGCCTCGGCAGTTGTGGAAGCCAGTGTGCTGTGGGCAGAGGGAGGAAGCATCCGTGCTGCTCTGTCCAACCTCCCGAGTGGCCCTGCATCTTGTCTGCCCTGGATGGCCATGCCGAGGAGAAAAGCAAAGGGAAAAGAGACCCCTGCTTGTTTTAAAGACCAGAGCAAACACAAACCACTCTGTTCAAAGCGGTGGTTCTTAGGAATGTATTTCAGGCTAGAGGTTGGATCGCCTAGAACAGGATTATAGGAGAGGGGGAGGGGCCGCTCTCTCTTGGGACACAAGTAATGTCTCTCTCACCCTCCTACACTGCAGGAGTCAGCTGGGCAGGTCCAGAAACCAGCTGGCGAAGAGGGGAAAGCCCTAGCGGAAGAGCGGGGAGGGGTCAGCTTGCATGAGGTTTCTGGGGAGGCGGATAAGGAGGTGTTTGAGGGGATCCCTTCTAAGCTCTCGCTTCTGTGGACCACCAGCGTTGGGTTCACCCAGGAGCTTGTCAGAAATGCAGAATCTCCGCCCGCCATGTCAGACCTACTGAATCTCCAGGTGGTCAGATGTTCCTCAAACTTTGCTGCATATTAGACTTTCCCTGGGAACTTAAAAAAAACTTTTTAAAAAAAAAACCCCAGTGCCCCGACCTTAATCAAGACCAATCAGAACCACGGAGGGCGGGACCCAGGCTTCCCCTTGGGCAGCGGGAATGGCGATTTCAGTGAGTAGCCAAGTCTGGGGACCCTCCCTCCCCTCCCCATCTCATTCCCCCACCATAAGATTTAAAGAAGACCCCCTCGAGTGTCCCACTATGTCCCCTCCAATGTCTGCTGCTAAATTGGCTGGATTGAGACGTCATGGGGGCAGGGTGAGTTTAGATTCACTTGCGTCAAATTTCTCGTCTCCCCTGGAAGGCTGACTGGAATCATTTCCAGTCACCTAGGCTTGAGCTCGAATGAGTTTATCGGATGCTTTCCACCTAATAAGCTGAACATGGGTTGGGCAGGTGGGTGGCTTTGCATAAAATAGTAACAGGAATGGGAATCCATCCTGGGTGCTGGGGTTGGAGTTGGAGAGCACACTGCTGTATCGCTCGCTCCTTTTCAATGAGTTTTCTAGCATTTGCGAGTTGTCTGGTTAGGTCCCAAGAGTTGCACGCTTCATCGGAGCTAAAACTGTCAAGTTCTTTGCTCCATGGTCAAGAGGCCTATACTGCATTTGAGGTTGGCTGTGGTTGAGGAAGCCAGCCCAGCGAACATGCCCCCAGGATTGGGGGAGGGGGTCCTGGAGCGCACCGGGATCCTGATCCAGCGGCTGCAGCCCAGCCCCATCCTCGGAAACTCTAGAAACCTAGGGAGTGATCCAAGCCCCGCGATGATGTGTGTGCATCCAGCGAAGGGACAGAACGCCACCCAAACAATCCTTTCTCTTGTGAGTGAAGGTTACAGGTTTTCTGTTTCAAACCTGATGGTGTTGTTTTCCTCCTTTTGCTTTCTTCTCTCTGTTTTCACTTGCCAACCTAAGGGTCTAGAGTGATTTCTTTGAGCCTTATGATGGCGAGGCTTAGAATGAGGCTATTATCTTTGAACACCTTTTGAAATACTACTCTTCCTGGTGTCTGAATTAGGTTGAACAGAGGTCGGATTTAAAGATTAAATATCTATTCTTTGGCAGCGACAGTGACTATGCTGATAGCTGTGCGTGTTTGCTCAGGAATTCTGCGGGTGGTGTGGGATAGCCTTGTTCTCTAGAAACCCGCAAAGGAGCAAAATGAATAAAAACATAGCTAATATTTATTGAGTGCCCAGAGCTAGGTGTTCCTCATGTGTTATCTCATTCAGTGAATTCAAACATATCATAAGGTCAGAGTATATAAAAATTCAGAAATGCTGTCACAGAAATCTTTGAGCAAAAGTCTCCCCAACTCAGGACTGTGGCAATAGATTAATTTTGTAGTGAAGGTCCATTGTGAATTTAAATTTTGTTAAAACTTTAAAACAATGACTATCCAGTGTCCTACCCATTCATGTCTTAGTTTATTCTAGATCTGGTTTATTATGGTGATAACCTATATTTCTTTGAAAGTATTCTTCAGTTTGCCATGTACACGATGGATAGGAAATGGATTTCTCCATTTATTCTGAATTAATGGTAGTTTTATTCTATATTGAAGAATAAACAGCTATAAACTCCTGTGTCCCTGGGAGGCTGTCTGGCATTCGTTTTAAGCTTGAAGATGAGTTTCGTTATCTGGTTTCCTGTTTTAAATCTCCCTTTCTTTTTCCAGGTGAAATCAGAGGTTCGTGACTGACCTGAGTAGGTGCTTTGAACCGAGAAAGAAGGACAAGATAAAAGGTGAGCTGCACATAGTAATCAGGGCACAGCCCTGCTGCTCTTCTTGCTTTGGGGGTTCTGCTCCTTCCACGTCATACCTGGCTGCCCCGATATCCCTACGCACCTGCGTGCCAGCCTGGAGTGCAACTGGCAGGCCGGAGCCTTGCACTGGCCATCAGAGAGGGTCCAGAGACACAGGCTGGTAAATTCTAACAGTCATCATGATAAATTCAGGCCAGGCGTTTACTTAGATGAACTCATTCTTACCTCTCACAGCCCAAGCCAGTCAGTCATGTTATACCCAACCTACAGAGGAGGATACCGAGGTCCAGTCATTCACCCGGGACTGCACAGTTAATTAGCCAGGGAGCCAGAGCTGGCACCGGCACTGTGATCTCTTTCCGTTCCGAGTGACAGTGAATCGTCCCAGTCGCCGGCGCACCACGCATCAGTGCTCCTGCCACCTGCTCTTTAGACGCGTGGGTCCGAGGCGGGACACAGATGTCTTGCATTTTGCAGGGAGAACCATCAGGTAGGTGACTCCAAGGCTGCAGGTCTAGGAGACAAGGGGGCGTATGATTTCTCCTGCTGCCCTTCAGGAGCGGAGACTGGCTGCAGGATTCAAGGGGATCGCAGGGCTTCTGGAATGCTGCTGACTGCAGTCTGGCCCTAATAAAGCAGGACGTGGGGCAAGGGGCCACTCCCTGGGTGCGAGGGCTGGGTTACCTATAGCTCTCTAGACCCCATCATCCACAGAAGTCGCAGTTCTGGCTGTAAGTCCCAGGCACACGTACACGTCAGTCCTGCCAAGGTAGCTGGAAGCTCGGAACGTGGGCATGTTTGACTGGAGGCAGCAGATGGTCTAATAAAGGACGTGCTGTGCTATGCAAAGCAGGGCTTTGGAACTGGGAGATTATGGTGCAAATTCGCCACTGTTGGTCTAGCATCAAGGTAAACAGCATGGACCCAGAAGTCCTGGGTTCAAATCTTACTTCCGCTGCTTTCTCACTTTGTGACCACAGGCTGGTGACCTTCACTTCTCCAAACCTCAGTTTCCACATCTGTAAAATGGGGATAATAAAGATTATCCCTGCCACGGTGTGATGTGAAATGAGAGAATACACCGAGTTAGGTGCCTGGCACCGTGCCTGGGACATGTGACGCATACAGTCAATGTCAGTGTTGTGGTTGTTTTTCTTACTAGCTCTGGACATGATCTTGGGTAAATCACGAAGCCTCGGTTTCCTCGTCTGTAAGCTGGTGATGCTAATGCCCTATCCTCAGGGGAGGTCGTGAGTTAAATGAGATAACACAGAAAAGCGTAGATCACGATAGGTGCCCTGTCTATTAGTTCTCTTGCTCATTTATCATTATCTACCTGGATCAGTCAGAAGGAAGGCAGCCACTGAGTGATACGAATCCCTCCCTCCGCTAGACTACCAAGTCCCAACAATTGCTCTGCAGCGATTTTTCAATTTTTTAAAAAAAATTTTATTACAGTATAGTTGCTTTGCAATGTTGTGTTAGTTTCAGGTGTACAGTAAAGTGAATGAGTTATACATGCGCATATATCCACTCTTTTTTTAGATTCTTTTCCCATACAGGCCATTACGGAGTACTGAGTAGCGTTCCCCGCGCTATAATTAGTAGGCCATTATTAGTTATCTATTTTAGATATAGTAGTGTGTATACGTCAATCCCAATCTCCCAATTTATCCCTCCCCCTCATTCCCCCTTGGTAACCATAAGTTTGTTTTCTACATCTGTGACTCTCCTTCTGTTTCGTACATCAGTTCATTTGTACCCTTTTTTTAGATTCCGCATATAAACGATATCGTACGATATTTGTCTTTCTGTGTGTGCCTCACTTCACTCAGGATGACAATCTCTAGGTCCATCCATGTGGCTGCAACCCCGATTTTCCAGTCTGAACCTTCTCTCCTCCCAGCCGCCCGCTGCTGCTCTTGACTTTGGTAGCACAAGCTGGGATGCACCCTAGGGGCTCCAGTCTTTCTTTTCCAAAGTAATTCTATTTGTTTTCCCTAAGCCTCTTTCTTAAACCCAGGATTCATCGTGTCACTTTCTGACTGAAAACAAACAAACAAACGAAAAACCTTCCATGGATTTCTATTGATCATCTCAGCAAACAGATCTCATTGGGCACCCACCTTATCGCCCACCACTCGAATCTGAAGCCTTTCAGCTGAGCCCACCTGCTTTGGATCCTACCCCCCAAGACTGGATTATTCCTGCACCCCGCCTCTGTGCTCTCCCCACACCCTCTCCCTGTGTCCCCAACTGTGTGCTTCACCTCCTCCAAACCCCACACCCGCAGGGCCCTGCCGCACCGTCGGCCCCTACACCCGGCACATCACCTTACTTTCAGGACTTCACCTGCCGTCTTGTGTGCCTCCCCAGCTGGTGCCTTGAGAGTGGGTGGAGGCGGGGTGGGGCTTGTTTTCTGTCACTGGGGTGTTTTGTTTATCCCACCCCTTTTTCGCTGCTCATTCTAGGACCTGCACAGACTGGGTGCTCGGACGATGATGGTGTGGGTTACCTGCTGGGAGGATGGGCCTGGAGGCTTTAATGAGGCTTTAGCCGCTGTGTGGCTTTGGCAGGCTGTGTGTGAGCCATGGGGCGGGAGCAGGGGGTTAATGAGTGACTCCAGGGGGATTTCCAGGCAAATTGTGGGCACTGCCTTTCTGAGAACAGCCTCTCTGCCTTAGCCCGCCCTCTCCCCTCCCTCCCTGGACGACCCCCCCCCCACCTGAATGCCAGTTCATTCCATAAGAGGCACAGTCCCTATTCCCATCGGGATGGCAGTGATGCCCTCATTCGTTCATTCATTCGTTCTTTCATTCGTTCATCTAACAGGTCGCGCTGGGCGCCTGCTCTGGGGCAGGACTGTTCTAGGCAGAGAACATGATCCTCATAAGAGGCACAGTCCCTATTCCCATCAGGATGGCAGTGATGCCCTCATTCGTTCATTCATTCGTTCTTTCATTCATTCATCAAACAGGTCGTGCTGAGTGCCTGCTCTGGGGCAGGACTGTTCTAGGCAGAGAACATGATCCTGTTCTCGTGGAGCTTGCTTTCCAGTGCGGGGTGGGGGGACTGGGGGGGGTTGGGGGCAGGTAGATAATACACAGAATGGTAAATAATTAACTTATCTAGTACATGATAGCAGAATAGTAAATAATTAACTTGTCTAGTGCATAATAGCCTTGTGGAAAAGAAAATAGAAGCAGGAGCTGTTCAGATGCGCTGGGTGGGGAGTAGAGGGCAGGTTGCAGCCTTGAATAGGTCGGACGAGAAGGTGACATCTGAGCACGGCCTTCAAGGAGGTGAGGTGTCTGCCAGCAACAGCTCCATCAAGGCCGAGGCAGGAACGTACCTGGTGTCTTTGAGGACAGAAGCGCAGGTGGGGTTGGAACTAAGTCGGGGAGCTCAGTGCCTGGGGATGAGGCAGAGGCCAGGGAGAGCCTTGGGGCCGTCAGGCTTTCCCTCCGAGGGCCCTGGGAGCCATGGCAGGATTTGGAGCGAAGCTGTGCCAGCAGCCCACTTCCTAGGGGCTTGTATGGAAGCCGAGAGGCCGGGGCAGCTGAGGGATGAGGGTGCAAACAAAAGGGACATTGAAGGTGCCTTTTCTCTCCTCTTCGCTCACATACAGGTGACAATAGAATGATGTTTAAGGTGGGGATGAGCTGAAACTCCCACTGCCGCTTCCCAGGGGCTGAGTCTCAACAGCTGCGCCTGCCTTACTCAGCAGAGGCTCTTGCACTGGGGTTGGGGCTTAGCGCAAGGATCCCATCTCCCCTCATCCCTGCCAGTGGAGCCACCCGGGGCCACACGGGCAGGCTGCAGACTCGGCAGCAAAGAATAGTAGTGACAGATGAAAAAATAAAGGAAATAGGGAAAAAATTACAGGAGGAGAGAGACCAGCTACCCCTGTTTCCCCATGCTTGTTGTGTCGGGGCGGTGAGGGGTGCAGGCTGCTCTCAGAGGACCCCTGGCGGTGGGGTTCTCACCCCTCAGAGTGACCAGTACTGCTCAAGGTCATCCCCTTTCCCCCTCCCCCCAAGAACGTGGGCCTCGACAAGTGCAGGGATGCATGGCATAATGGTAGGAATGGCATGGCTCTTCCTTCATCTTTCCTGTGCTGTGGTCACGGGGACCACCAAGGTGGGCACGCTAGGGGTGGTCCAGAGCTCACCTCGGAAACAGGGTCTTTCTTAAAATGCTGCCAGGAAGACCTGGTCTTGGTCTTGTCAGCAAATGCCCTATGATGGCAGGTGCACTGAAAACTCGGCCCGTAACACACCTGAAACTAACACAACATTGTGAATCAACTATACTCCAATATAAAATAAAATTTTTTTAAAGAAAACAACAACAAAAAAAGAAAAAATAAAGGAAACTCAGCCCATAATGGAATGCCTAGCGCCCATCTTTGGGGGACTTCTCTGTGACTCACATATGGCGGAGGAGGTAGCTAAGGACTGTGACCCGGACCCCCGTGTACCTGGTGACGCCTTAGAAACGTGTCCGTGCTCTGTTGGAAACGCTTGGAGAAAGGAAAAGACGGAGAGCAGAGTGGACTCTTTGCTGCACATTCCCCCCACGCTTGAGTGTGCTTCCAAATGGCTGCACCAAGCTCCTGGTACCGGCTCTCCTGGGGACACTTTCCTACCCATCGCCTCGCACTCTTTTACTTCCCAACCAAATGGCCCAGGGAGATGGAACGAGATGGTGGCCCCATGGCTGGGCCCATGGAGCAGTAGTCGTAAACAGCAATATTAAAATATGACCGACTTGCATTGATTTAGCAGACTTCCTTTCAATCAACCATCATGTTCACTGCCCTTGAGCCCCAGAGGCTCCTGTGTGAGATCATCAGGGAGAGGAACTATTTTTAGAGATGAAAAATCTGTCGCCCCGGGCGGGAGGACGGGCGCTTTCCTCCATCCATCCAGTGTGTGTGTGTGTGTGTGTGTGTGTGTGTGTGTGTGTGTGTGTGTGTGTGTGTGTGTGTGTGTGTGTGTGTGTGTGTGTGTGTGTGTGTGTGTGTGTGTGTGTGTGTGTGTGTGTGTGTGTGTGTGTGTGTGTGTGTGTGTGTGTGGTGTGTGGTGTGTGGGTGTGGGTGTGGTGGGTAGGGGAGAGGTGTGGCAGCTAAAATGGTGATTCCTGCCGTAACCATAATTGAGAGGGAAAAGCTGGGGCTCTGGGAAGACGAAGCACGTCGCAGTTCTGAGCGGCCGTGGGGATGACCTCACCCAGGGGACGAGAGCCATCCAGAGGACGCGCCGACGGAACTTTCCCTCGGGGTCCAAATGTGAGTCACCGTGGCTCTGCTCCCTGCAGCGGGCTCCGTCCCCAGGCCTCCCACTTCACCCTGGGACATCGTGGTCACTGGTCCGGCCTCATGATTCACTCGGTCCCTCAAGCCAGCAGCCGGGGGTGGAGTCTCTCTCCTGGCATCTGTCCCCTCAGTGCTATCAACGCAGATGCTATGTGCGGGACGTGTGTAGCAGGGAAAGCACCTCACACCCTGCAGGGGTCAGGCCAAAGCCACTGCCACAGCCAGTGGATTTCAAAATGCAGTTTGGAAAGTACGGGGTGCTCCGTGGAGCGAAGACAGCCACAGCCTGACCTCTCCGAGCCCCCGGGGATGAGTCACGCCGTGATACCTGAGAGGTGGGGGGATAACCAAAGCTCACCAACGAGGAGCTCCACGTTGGCGCCCCATCTAGACAAGCGAGTTCACCCAAAAGGCCAGCGGCTGGCAGGGTGTCAGGTTTCTCGCCACACCCAGGGCTCAGCCTCTGCTGTCATTTCTCCTCCTTGGTTTTCATCTTCTAAGGATAGAAATAGTGTCATCTTTTCTCAGTCTGTCAGTCTCACACCTGCCGGCAGCTCCTGGCCCTGAGATGCCCAGTTGCTATCCAATTTGATGTCATCTCTGTTTACTGTCTGTTTTAGAAACCAGGTAGCGAGAGGGACTTTTTGAGGATGAAAAAAAAGTAAATCCCCAAACTATCTCAGTGAGGGTTTTTTGTTTTTGTTTTTTTATCTCTTGTGCTTTATTTTCATATTTTCCTTTTCTCTCTCTAACTTTGTCTTTTTAATTACAAACAACTATTATTCTGTAGGAAAGACCATACATGAGTGGGGAAGGAAGGATTACCCAAAGAGGTGTATGAGTTTGTTTTCCCAGATGAGATTTATCAGATGTCTATCTGGGTGATTTCCTCCTGAGAGATTTCCTCCAGACCCACCATAGGAGCCTGATGCCAGCATCTTGGCCTTGGTGGCCAGTCCTGCCTCTCACCTGACGCAAGAAGGAGGGAAGCATGTTAGCAATGGGACTCAGTTTACCTACCTTCAACCCCTGTTATTCCCAAGATGGAAGCTGACTTATTGCCTCACAGTTGTGTCCTTTGGTTCATCAGTTCTGGAATTTTCCACTTCTAGTCCGTTCCCAAACAGAGGGTTGGGAAGGTAGGAGAGCGCCATTAAAGGTCAAAGGTGACACAGGCCTCACCCAGCCTCAGGCCTGGGTGGACACCTGTCAGGCTCTCTCTCCAGACTCCTGGTGGGTCAGGACTCACCGTCCCAGTTGAGGGAGTGGGCTGAAGAGCAGGAAGGGTGGAGGCTGGGTCCCAGGGATGCCGTTTGGCCTAAACCAATGAGGGTCAGCTCCACGGGACTCAGCTGACCTGGAAAACAGGTGGTCGAAGGTACGGGCATGAACGTCCCTCGGCCAAGGTGTGAGAGCTTGTGTGAGGCTCCGGTGACTCACTCTGCTTAGCAAACGATAAACGAGAAGTGACTCACTTTCAACCCTGAACGAGAACTCCTAAGGCCAGGCCGCCAGCACCTGTCTGGGACACGGTTAGTTATTAACGCTGCCAGTAAGAGTGTCGTGGGAACCAGACGCTGGCCTGGATTTGCTGGAGGCGGCCTGACTGCTCCCAGCTCCCACACTGTCCACTCACCTTCTTAGGGCTCCTTCCAGCCTGACCCCGAGTGCAGAAGAGGCCGTGGACCTCTTAGTTGTAGAGCATCTCTCAAGGTGCCCCTCGGGGTGCAAATTCCACAAAGGACGAGGTTTGGTGAGGGGAAAACACGGCCGGCAGATCAGCCCGAACACGGGCGTTCCAGGGGTGGACTGCGGATGCACTCCCTGCCCTGCAGGTGCTGCCCCCAGAGTTCTGCTCTCTGGGGCTCCGTCAGACCTGCAGTGCATGGCTTCGGGTGGTGTGGGCGACATTGTCCAGGGGCCCCACCGAAGAGGAACTCTGCCGCCTCCCGTGGAGGCCCCGGACCCGGGATCATCAGCTCAGGCCCTGCTGACCTGTGACCCCAGAAGACGGTAGCGTCCTTGCTCCCTTCTGCCCTGCGGGCAGCCCACCGCGTCCTGCGGCTGCTTGGGACAGCTCAGGGAAACAGAGGGCCCGGCTCTGAGCACAGCTACAGGGCAGGTTGGGAAAGCCGTAGCTTGTGGGTTGAGCACGGACGGCATTCATAGCAGCTCTGCCCTCTCCTCTTTCTTTTCCCTGCCTGGAAAAGGACACAGTGGGGGGACTTCCCTGGCAGTCCAGTGGTTAAGACTTCACAGCCCAGCACTGTGCTGAATGGATTGGGTACAATCCTTGTTCTCATAAAACCCAACTCTTTTGACTACCTAATCCCATCCCCCATTCACACCCAGGACCTCCTGTACGTCTTTCCAGAGAGGTGTTTCCTGCGTGGATGCTTCAACAACAGAGAATTCCATCTCTCCTAAGGCCACCCACTCTCAACATTGGCAACTCCAGTTGTTGGGAAGTTCATTCATTGAGGGAGGCCCCCTCTGCTTCTGCATACTTCCAAGAGGGATTGAATTCTGGGACCTGGAAGAATCAAAGGAGACTGAGGTTACTGAGAGTTGAAGAAGTGGAGAGAGAAAGGAGCCGCAGACCACCTGTAGGGGGTTAAATAGTATCCCCCAGAATTCATGTCCACCTAGAACCTCACAGTGGGGCTTTATTTGGAAATAGGGTCTTTACAGATGTAGTTAGTTAAGGATCCAATGGCAAGTCCTTAGGAGAGAAGAGAAGGGGAGACAGACACAGAGAAGAAGGCAACATGAACTCGGAGGCAGAGTGGAGCGATGCGTCCACAAGCCAAGGCTTGCTGGGAGCCCCCAGAAGCTGGGAGAGAGGGCTCTCCCTCAAGGCCTCCAGAAAGGCACCAACCATGCCGACACCTTGACTTTGGACTTCTGACCTCCAGAACTGGGCGAAGATAGGTGTCTGTTGTTTTAAGCCACCTGTTTGTGGTGATCCGTTACAGCAGCCTTGGGAAACTAATACGTCGTCCAACTGCGAAGAGCAGCGTCAGAGTACGGAAGCAGAGATAAACATGCTTCTTGGGGGCCTGGAGGAAGCAGACTCGAGGTGAGGGGCCGAGGGGAATGGACTACACGTCAGGGTGGCTCATCTGTTAGGGAGGAGGGTGTGCAGGCCAGAGGGGCCCCTGGGTGGAGGACCTTGACTCCAGGCTGTGGTGTATATAGAGGAGAACCCGTTTGCCAGGAAACTTGACGGTCTTCAGGGCCCAGAAAGGTACCCACCCTGGATTCTCTGACTCTGACCTCTCTCTGCTAAACTGTCCCCAGTTCCTCCCTCTTTATTCATGGAAAGGGATCAAGCCAAACTTAACCCTTATACCACCCTGCAAATAAATATGTGACTTTTACAATGACAGAAGTAATTATAAGATGCTTACCATTAGAAACATTTACAAAAGTCAAGGAAAATATTTAGGATCCATATTCAGTTATCTGTTACTCCGTTATTATGAAATAGTACTTCTGTATTTTTATGGGTATTATTTTCATCATAGCATCATGACATGGTAATTTTTGAACACTTTCAATGCTCTTGTTTTTTTCCTTTGCTGTGAAATAAGGCCCTGATGACAATGCTGGTGGCAAGGACTGTATGCATATCTGTACTAGTTTCCTGTGGCTGCTGTAACAAATTACCACCAACTTGGTGGTTTTAAAAAAACACACATTTATGATCAATTGGGCGATTGGGTTTGACATGTATACTCTGACTGATGTGTATAAAATTGATGACTAATAAGAACCTGCTGTATAAAAAAAATAAATAAAATTCAAAAAAACACACACATTTATTGTCTTACAGTTCTGGAGGCCAGAAGTCTAAAATGAGTCTTCTGGGGCTAAAATCAAGTTGTTGGCAGGGCTGCTTCCTTCCGGGGGGAGAACTGTCCCGGGGGCCTCTCCCAGGTTCTGGAGGCTGTCGGCATACCTTGACTTGTAGCCGCATCACTCCCATCTTTACCTTTGTGGTCCTATCGTGTCCTCCTCTCTGGAGTCAAATCCTCCTCTGCTTCCCTCTTACAAGGATACCTGTGATTGCATTTAGGGCTCATCTGGATAATCCAGAATCATCTCCCTCGTTTAAGATCCTTAATCTCATTTGCCAGGTCCCTTTTGCCACATGAGGTAACATTTATAGGTTCCAGAGATTAGAATATGTCTCTCTTGGGGGAGGGGTGTGTTAAGGCGTGTCATTATTGAGCCTGTTACCATGTCCATGACTATTTTCTTACAATAAATTCCTGTAAGTGGAAATAAAGGGTGAAAGGGCAAAACTAACCTTGCGTGAAATGTTTGGAGAAAGTCTGCAGAGTTAAATAGATTGAACCGGTGTCTTTTTTTTTTTTTTAACATCTTTATTGGAGTATAATTGCTTTACAGTGGTGTGTTAGTTTCTGCTTTATAACAAAGTGATTCAACTATACATATACATATATCCTCCTATCTCCTCCGTCTTGCGTCTCCCTCCCACCCTCCCTATCTGGTGTCTTTTTGCTACGGTCCCTTTAAGAGCCCTTCTTAGCTCTCCTTAGAGTCAGATCTGATGGGGAAGCGGGGGCAGGGGGGCGGGCTGTAGATTGAAATTCCCGTTAGAGGAATCATTTAAAGTTAGCCTCTAGGAAGCTCAGGGCTAATGAGATAATTCCCATTAGGAGAGGAAGGAAGTGAAGGTGGCTTGACATCCCTTCTGTCTCTAATTTATATGATTCACTGAGACCTCCCCCTCTTCCCCCCAGGGGCCCCCCTCCTTCGGCTGGTTCCACTGTCCACCCTCGTCCTGCCAGCCAGGGCTCTGGTTTCCAGCAAGTCCCAGCACGCCGAGAAACCTGGGAAGGTTGCCTTCTGCCCAGACGCGGCATTCGGGCTCTTTTCCTGGCAGCTGTGCCGGGGGATCTGTTCTTTGCCTCTTTCTCTTTTCCCAGAGCCTCGCCCAGCTCCCCTCCACCTCCGCCCCTGCCCAACCAACCGGGATGGGGGCTGGTGTCTGTGGGACCAAAGAAAAGAGAAAAGCTTTCAACAGAACACAGGCAGGCTCCAGGGGACCTTAGAGGCTAGGCTGCCAAGATCTCGTTTGCCCGCCCCCCCCCATCCCTCTGTACTTTCAGAGGGGAGAGAGAGAGAGAGAGAGAAAAGAAGGGAGGGAGAGAACAAGAGAAAGATTCTCTTCCTGTTTTGCTCAGCTGCCTACACTTTGGGTCAAAGCTCTCTCTGCAAACATGAAAATCCAGTTTGGGTCTTTCATTAGAAAAGTGTGAAGTAGTAGCCTAAGGTTCAGGGTTTTTCGAGTTCACATCAAACCCTGGAAACACATCTGGGGGTTGCAGAGAGGGACACCCAGTCTCATTGCGGGCATGTTGCCATCAGACTTGCCTCTGTCCTTCACTGGACCTGGTGGGGACAATGCTAGCCACACCCCACGCCCCCGGGTCCAGGAAGGGTCCCTGGCACGTCAAGGGAGGTGGGGCTCTTTCTTGCCCCTGGTTTCAGTCTTTTCTTCCTCTCATCCTCCCCAAGGGAGGCCATATGGTGGAGTGTTCTGAGTCAGGGCCGAGGGCCAGAGCCGCGCTGGCCCCGGGGACAGCCCCGCGGCCCTGATGTGCCGTGTGGGTGGCCTGTCCTGTGAACTTGCTGCCTGACCTCCCAGCGCCTCTGAGAGCCCAGCTGCAGCGTTGGGGAACAGCCTGGCCCCGCCGTGACTGCAGGGCGCTGAGACCCAGCTTCCCTGTCACCTTGACACGTGCACCACACGCTGTCCGGGCCGGGGCCGGGGCCGGGGCAGACAAGACAGAGCCCCGTAGGCATCCTTCCCTGTTGGGTTGGCTTTTCAGGCTGTGGCGTCTCTAATGAGAGTGAGACAGAGACAGACAAACCAGGGGTTTAAGGACGACAGGACACACGTTAAAAGCAGGAGAGAAGCCAGGGAAAGACGTACGAGTTGAAGGCAGAGGGGGTCTGTGTATCTCGCCATTACATGATGGCAGAGGTGGAGTTCCCAGTGGCCTCAGCTAGGCTGGAGACAAGGGCGCGATCCTGTTCCGTCAGTGGCCTTGTGCACGGCCTTTGTCACCTGCTCATGACTCGTGGCTGCCTCCCCAGCTCCCTGCACCTGGAGTTCCCAGACTTTTTAGGGGCCGTCGAGGGAGCATGGAAAGAGGTAAGGGTTAATCTCAATGCTAGAAACAACATTATGGGTCAAATAAGGAGGAAAAAAAGGAGTGATGGAAGATGGAGCTGGAGTTTTGTACGCCCCTTAGGTCTGGGCTACACCGGGAATATAACCAAGGCACTTACTTCCTCCTTCCTTGGAAACGTACTACCTGGATTCTTTAATAGAGACAGTGCTACAGGGAAATACGGTAATAGTGACAAACACTACTCACTGAGCCTCTGTCCTCCTAACAACCCTGCGATGGAGGAGGTATGACCATTATTCCTGCTTACAGATGGATTAAAGAGAATGGAAGTCCCTTGCCCGGGACCCAGGATTTGAGCCTTGATCTGACTCTGTGTCATTGAGCTAAGGTGTCTGCAGTGAGATGTGCTCCCTGAAGCTTCTCCCGTTGGTAGAATTGAGTGTCCATGCCACTGAGTTGCTAGCGATTCACTTGTTTGTTCGTTCGTTCATTCATTCATTCGTTCGTTCATGTGCCTCTTCAGGTCCACACAGTAAGCCAGGTACTCTGAATGCAAAGGAGAAAAACCTGGCCTCACCCCTCCAGCTGCCAGACCACCTGTGTGGGCCTCCGGAACGTTCAGGAGGCATTCAAGCACCTGCCAGCACCTGCCTGCCTTCAGTGCACGTGCTCTTTCCCTCCAGGCCGATGCGCAGTCCGTCTTGGCGTCCAGATCCAGGCAGCTCAGAGGTCCTTCTGTGTCCTCACTGCGGGTGGGTTGCAGGCCTTGAACATTAGGGTAGGCAGTGGAGTCCAACAAGGGACGTCAAGGACCAGGTGTGAGGGCTGTCAGTTTCTCCCTCTTGAGGGAAGAGTGTAGTAAACGCCCTGCTCTCTGGGACCCCCTCCCTGGCGTGACTCACAGAGGGGAGAGGAGGAGCTCCTGCATGGTCCCCAGGTAGGTGTCTCCCCGTCCCCAGATACCCATGGTTGCAGCAGGGCTGGGACACTCCCGGGCCCGGTCCCTCATTTGCTGTTGTTAAATGGGCCATCGGAAGAGAGAGAGGAGAAGGGCCTTGTGATTGGCCGTTGGGCGGCCCCAGAGGGACATATTGCATGATAAGGAGAGGACAGAGGGAGGCTGGGACTGGGGTCCCTATTATCTTAAAGTCCATCTTCGGGAACAGTCCCCTGCGGATAAACAAGGGGTCTGGGCCGGAAGCGTCTTTGATCCACCTAGAAGTTAATGCTTTTCAGTGGAGAACCACAGAGCAGCCCCACCCAGGGCCATAGAGATAACAGGCCGGTGCAATCACCCACCACCGGCCTCTTGATAATGCCGGGTTTTATTGAGGTCTGGTTTTCGCCCAATGGGAACATATCCGGCGAGCATCAAAGGGAGCCCGCGTCACCTTGTGCAAAGAATCCCGGGCCCTCAGGTGTGTGCGTGTTGGGAAGGGTGTGTGCGTGGCTGTGTGTGCACAAGGGTGCCCGTTGGCAATTTCCTTTTCTAGAGATCAGAGGCCACCAGCCCCACAGGGGCCTTGACAAGTCACAAACTCCACTCCCTTGTTCTGGCTGGTCCAGCTCCTAAGATGTACCTGCAGGTGAGGGGTTAACATCTTACGTGGAAGAGCTGCTCCGTGTTGTTTTGTCCTTGACTGTATGCTACAAAGGCAGTTGGTATAAGGATTTTAAGGGAGGGGACTTCCCTGGAGGTCCAGCGGTTAAGACTCCACCCTTCCAGTGCAGGGGGCGCAGGTTCGATCCCTGGTCAGGGAACTAAGATCCCACATGCTGCATGGTGTAGCCAAAAAAAAAAAAAAAAAAGAATTTTAAGGGAGAAATGAGGTAGATGCTCAGAAAGAGCGAAGCTTATCTCTTGGGAATCGCAGACTTGCTCCTTTGTTGATCTTGAAGGGTTTTGCACTATGTGGGTCAAACCTCAGTGTTGTAGATCTCACCTATAAGAGTGAAAGAAACAGGGCGGGCATGGGGGATGGTGGAGGAATAAATGGGGTGTGTAAGGTCCCGTGTTTGCGGGGATAGAGTGATGGAGACAGTGGTTGAGTGCGGTCCGGGGTGGGGGGGAGGGGCATCCTCTCCACCTGCCCCCAGGCGGTGCCTCTTGGCCGCCTCAGATTTCATCTGGGCAGTCAGGCTGCTGGGCATCGCGCATGGGCCCCTGGAGACAGGAGCAGAGAAACACCACCGCTACAACAGAACATCTGGAAGCTTTTTAAAGTTTATTTTTCAATGCATTTGCAAGAGTCAGGACATTTGCACACAAGGTTTACAGGCTGGAGGGAGCCCAGGGGTTGTAGTTAAGAGTGAGATGCGGGCTTCCCTGGTGGCGCAGTGGTTGGGAGTCCGCCTGCCAATGCAGGGGACGCGGGTTCGTGCCCCGGTCCGGGAGGATCCCACATGCCGCGGAGCGGCTGGGCCCGTGAGCCATGGCCGCTGAACCTGCGCGTCCGGAGCCTGTGCTCCGTAACGGGAGAGGCCACAACAACGAGAGGCCCGCATACCCCCGCCCCCCTCCAAAAAAAGAGTGAGATGCATTCTGTTTTGGGTTTTTTTAATAAATTTATATTTGGCTGCATTGGGTCTTCGTTGCTGCGCACGGGCTTTCTCTAGTTGCGGCGAGCGGGGGGCTACTCTTCGTTGCGGTGCGCGGGCTTCTTGTGGTGGTGGCTTCTCTGGCTGTGGAGCACGGGCTTCAGTAATTGTGACACGTGGGCTCAGTAGTTGTGGCTCGCGGGCTCTAGAGCGCAGGCTTGGTAGTTGTGGCGTAGCACGTGCTTAGTTGCTCCGCGGCATGTGGGATCTTCCCAGACCAGGGCTTGAACCCGTGTCCCCTGCATTGGCAGGCGGATTCTCAACCACTGCGCCACCAGGGAAGCCCAAGAGTGAGATGCATTCTGACTCTGTGAGGAAGGGCGGTATGTAGGAAGGGAAGATGGGAGACTTGGAAATGGTCAGTGGGAGCCGTAAAGTCCTATGTATTCTTTGCACAGGAACCTGTTAAAAGTCTGTGGGAGCCGAAGAGGCACCTGGGCTCCTTGCCTGTGTGATAGCACTGGTACAGGGCAGCCGGACTTCTTCTACCTTATTCCAATCAGGTGCATTCAGTGGACTGGCAGAAGCCCCAGGAACGGAAGGGCACACACTGGGTGGCTCCATCCCACTGAGCCTTCTCCTCTTAGAGACCCACGGGGAGTTAGCGCCTCCTGTAGGAGTTCCAGACTCACACCTGTTGCTCATCTTTCCATCCAGGCGGCCCAGTGGGGCTGACGTAGGCAGGGACCAGAGAGGCTAGTTCATCCTGGTGCTGTGAGCATCCTCTTGCCCCTCCTCTCTCTCTTTCCTTATCACCTCCTTCCCATCCTCCTCTTTTTTTTTTTTTGCAGTACGCGGGCCTCTCACTGCCGTGGCCTCTCCCGTTGCGGAGCACAGGCTCCGGACGCGCAGGCTCAGCGGCCATGGCTCACGGGCCCAGCCGCTCCACGGCATGTGGGATCCTCCCGGACCGGGGCACGAACCCGCGTTCCCTCCATCGGCAGGCGGACTCCCAACCACTGCGCCACCAGGGAAGCCCCTCCTCTTTTTTCTCTTCCTCTTTCTCCTTTCCTCCACCCCCTCCCCATGCCTCCCCCAGTGACATCCTGGACTTCACGGTTTGGGCCAAAGGAAACAAGGAAACGCTTGACTGAGCATTTCCGCCGGGCAGGCTGGGGCTGAAATAACGAAGGAAAAAGTCCCGGCAGGAGAGGGAATTCACACATGACTGCCTCCTTCTCTTCACGGAGTCAGCGCGTCAACCTGTCAACCTGTTCAGCTCTCCCTCTTGCTTGGTGGCTGGTTTCTCATTTAATTCTCTCCTCCCTTTCCACTCCGACCTACTTAGCGACCCCCAGCCAAGCTTATCTTCAGGGCTACATTCAATACACGTGGAGCTTCTCCTCGCTCAGAGCGTATCCCTGTGGGAGGATTCTGGTTTCAGTGCCTGGGGAGCTTACCAGTCGGATGGAGAACGCGGGCTCTTGGTTTCTAAGCAGGCCCCATGGCTGTATCGCCGTCTTTATTGAGACAGTTGTTCTTGTTGCGTGAGCTCATGTTTATAGTGCCTGGTGGGAGCTGGCTCACTGTGTGCTGGGTTCATTGAGGGAGGAAACTGAGGCTTTGTGTTGTTACTCCTGGGAGACACTGAAAGGTGTCCACCCGGTTCTGATGGGAAACGAAGTGACACAGCCCCCGGGACTTCCACGCCATCCAGTCGCCCCGTCTGGCAGCTGGGATGTTCGTTCCCAAGTCTACCCGGGTCGCCCTCATTACAGTTCCTGCCTAGGAGTATCTTGTGTCCTGGCCATCGTCAGGGTTCAGGCGTGTGGCCACCTTCTCCAGCTTGGAGCAGGCTCTCCTCTGGGCCCACTGGCCCTTTGCCATGTGCAACAGTTCTCAGCACTGGCCTCATGTCGGCATCACCCGGACAGCTTCAGCTGCCTCGTCCTGTCCTAGTGGGTTCCGACCTCACCAGGCTGGGGTGAGAATTTTGGCCAGGGAATTTTGAAGAACTTCCCAGGTGATTCTCATGTGCAGCCAAAGTCCAGAATGAACCGCTACTCAGAGGCGGTGACGGGGGGCGATGTTGTTGCCCGCTCTGCCCCCGACCCCAGATGTAGGCCGGTGTCTGAGACATTTTGAACCCTGAGAGGGGCTTCTCCCGGCTTCTAGTGGGTAGAGGTCAGGGGTGCTGCCGAGCAGCTTACAATGCATAGGGCAGCATCCCCGCCCCCGCCCCTGACCAAGAATGATCCTGCCCAAAAGTCACTAGTGCCAGAATTTGAGAAACCTTGCTCTAGAATGGTGGTTTCACACTTGGGTGTGCACCAGAATGACCCAGCGGGCTTGTGAAGACACAGAATGCTGGGTTCCACCCCCAGAGGTTTTGAGTCAGTAAGTCTAGGGTGGGTCCTGGGAATTTGCATTTCTAAGTTCCCAGGTGCTTCTGAAGCTGTTGTCAAGGGCTGCACGTTGAGGACCACTACTCCAGAATGACTCTGAATCCTGTTTCCCTAGACCTGTGGTATATTGGATCCATTATGGTTAGTAGACAACTCTAAAATAACAGTGACTCAATAACTGAGGCAGAAGAGCGTTCTCTCTCACGTAACAGAAACCCAAAGAAAGGCCATCCACAGCTAGCATGGCAGTTCTGGAGTTATCAGGGATCTAGGCTTCCACCTTCTGGTTAGCTTATCTTAGTGCATGACTCCCATTTTCATTGGAGCCCCTCAAAGTCCAAGATGGTTGCTGGGGTACCAGCCATTATGTCCTCATTGGAAGCAGAAGGGAGTAAAGGCAGATAGGGAAAAATGGGGCTCCTTCAAGCACCTTTTGAACAGCCTCCCCAGAAGTTCCACAACACTTTCCACTTCCATTTCTTTGACCAGATCTTAGTCCCATGGCCCTAGCTAGCGGCCAAGGGAGGCTGAGGAACGTAGTCTCTTTACTCTGGGCCACAACGTGCCAGCCAAAATTCAGAGTTACGTTGCTTAGTAGCAAAGGGAGAATAGGTACTGGGATGGGCGCTTAACAGCGTCTGCCCATATCGGCACGTCTAATCCTTCTGCACGTCTGATCCTTACAGGTATCATTTATTTGGCATCTGCCACGTGCCATGTGCTTTTCATGCAGTATCTCATTTACTCCTCAAAGCTCTGCAGGGCGGATGATAATATCATCTCTGTTTTTGCAGATGACAAAACTGAGGCTTTCAGAGATGAAGCTATTGGCCCCAGTGACGGTCACCAGTGGTCTCATCTGAGAGCCCACGTCAAAGCTTGGGCTGCTTCTTGCCTCAGTTACTTTCAGAGACCTGACTTTTTCCTTCTCAGCCTGTAGAGTGGCTGTTCGACCTCTCCAAGCCAAATTCCCCAGTGTCATCGGTATTTACACTGTGATACCCTCTTCTCTAGGTCTGTGGGGAAACAGACAAGATGTGCCCTGATTGACAAGATTAGTTTCCTCTGTGCCACCGCAAAATTATCACAGACTTAGCGGCTGTAAACGAGACTCATTTATTCTCTTACAGTCTCTTACGTTAGTTTCCCAGGGCTGAAGCCAAGGTGTCTGCAGGGCTGTTCCCTTCTGGAAGCTCTAGGGAAGAGTTTCTTTCCTTCTAGCTTCTGGGGGGCCACCTGCTTCCCTTGCCTCATGCTTGCTTCCTTGAATCGCTCGCTCCAGCCTCTTGCTTTTGTGAGCACATCTCCTGCACCTTCTCCTGTGTCACATCTCCCTCCGCCTCCCTGTTATAAGGAGACCTGTGATTACATTTGCCCCAGCTCCCCCGATAATCCAGGATAATCCCTGCGTCTCAAGGTCCTTAACTTTTGCTGTAGAAGGTTAGCATTCACAGGGTGCTGGATTCATTAGGATTGAGTATCTTTGGGGCTAATATTCAGCCCATCACAGGGGCCGTCTTGCTGCTGTTCTCCCCTTCCTGGTCCCCAGTTTTTCTCCCATGGGTTGTTCCACGTGTCAACTCTACATGCATTTTTTTTAACATCTTTATTGGAGTATAATTGCTTTACAGTGGTGTGTATAAAGTTTCTGCTTTATAACACAGTGAATCAGTTATACATATACACAATGTTCCCATATCTCTTCCCTCCTGCATCTCCCTCCCTCCCACCCTCCCTATCCCACCCCTCCAGGCGGTCACAAAGCACAGAGCCGATCTCCCTGTGCTACGCGGCTGCTTCCCACTAGCTATGTACCTTACGTTTGGTACTATATATATGTCCATTTTTACTTCCGGCCCGAGAGTTTTCAGAGAGGCCAGAGGCGGGGTCTGAAGGGCCAGGTGGTGCTCTGGAGGCTTGTCTAACCAGCTCCTAGTGGCCATAGCAACGGGCATGAAAACATTCGAGTGGGAGAAGTCTGGGGGAAAGGGATCCGGCCCTAGAGGTGGCAGAGTGACTTAACCTGGGGAATGATGCTGGAGGGAGAGGCAAGAACAGCCGCCCTGGCGGTCCCAGGTCCTAACCCCTCCGGGCTGGGTTTCTAAGTAATCTTTCAGATCTCTAGGTGCCTGCTAATCCAAGGTCCCCACTGCCTTTCTCTAAGCTAACAGAGGCGTGTCTTTGGCCAAATACAAACGCTACACCTAGATGAGTTTGATGAGAGGAGGGGGGAGTGTCAGGCTCTGCTTAGGCTGGTCCTAACCTCATTTTCCTCCCCTGGGTTGATGCCCTCGTTTCCACCCCTCCCCCAGCCCCCTGGCTGGGTCTGCCGGGCCGGGATGAGTCCGGGAGGGGTTTGGGGCGGGGTCGTGTGTTTTACTTTTTATTTTATTTTGCCCATGCCTCCCGACATTCCCCTCTGTGTTTAATGTCCCACTGCCAAGTGCATGCGGTTGCCGGGCGACCAGAAGGAAGTCCCTGTGTGCTTCACGGGGCTCCAGTTAACTTGCCAGCTGCGTGAGCCTCCCTGGGGAAAGGGCTTCTCCCTGGCTCCCTCTGGGGTAGCTCAGAGGGCTGCTGGCCAGGAGGGGAGAGAAAACTAGAACGTTTAGCAGAACTTGGAGGTTATTGGGGGCGTTTGGGGGTCCGAAGGAAAGAGAGTGTCCGGAGGGCCTGGACAGCACCTGGGCGAGGTGTCTGGTTTCCCTCTTGGCCACCGATCGGAGGGCCGCCTGGAGCACCAGGGTGCCTCTGCTTAGGCTCGTTGGCTGGCTTTTCCGGGTGCTGACTCCCGCACATGCAGGCGCTCTCTCCCTTCACAGTCCTCCTGCAGACGAGCGTCCTCGACCGTCCTCCTCCTGCTCGACCTCCTCCAGGCCCTTACGTGATGTCCTCCCATCTCTAACAATCGGCACCCTTCTCTCTGGTGTCACGGTAGCCGCCCACATCCCCGCCGGGGATTCAGCCAGAGCCCACAGGAAGGAGAGCTGCCTTGAGCCAGGCTGAGCCCTGACCCTCGCCAGTCTCTAGGGACGCAGAGTTGGCCCGACTGTCCCCAGAAACCTTAGTGCATCCCCCTCAGATATTGCTGTCCTCTAGCCTCGTGCTTCACAGTGTTGCCTCCCTACTATGACCTACAGGGGTGGGGTTTGCCCGTCTGGTTTATGTCTGCGTTCAGAGCATCTCATCCAATGTGGTGCTTGTGAACGCATGGATTTGCAAGTTATTCCTCGTAGGTTGATGGTGATTGTTGGAACCGGAGACGTGCAGCCCGGATTATCTGGGTTCGTGAACAGGTCTCAGCAGTTTTCAAATGGGGAAGTCCCCTGAGGGCATTTAATGCTAATAAACACATTTGTCACTCAGAAACGGGTTAGAGGGCGTGGTAGGAAGCCAGGAAAGCATGGCGAGTCCTAGTGCATCTTCATTTGGTTGCAATCAGCATTACAGAAAGAGAACTGTGTCAAGTCGTATCTTCCCATTTCCTTGGAGGGGCCCCATCCACTCTGGATAATCTCCTAATTAGTTGTTAAGTGTCTTGTGAAAGCAGAGAGACGTTCCAGCTGAAGCGCGCATTAGGATGAGGGACCGGATGCTTGTCATCCTATGTTGAGAACATTGGCACCCTCTGTGCCTCAGTTTCCCCATGTGTAAACTGGGTAGTCTGACACCTCCATGACCCCGGCCCCATATCTCATGGACATAACAGGGACATGCTGAAAAATAGAATTTTCCGCTTCCTCTGAGCAGGCTGTATTCAGTGGGGGTTTTTTGTTGTTGTTGTTGTTTTTAAATCATTTATGCGTGTAGTGGTGAGATTTGTGTAGAGGGTTCCCAGCCATGATTCAGCATACAGGGAGTTCCTTGAATGGTATAAATTGGCCTTTCTTCTTCCTTAATGAAAATAATGCTTTTAGAAGCAGTGTATGTTCTGTTCAGTAGCTAGAACATTCTGGACTAAAGGCAGTAAGGTGATGCTCATCGTTGAAAGACATCTGTTGAAAGGACAGAAGCCGGAATCTCACTGTTATGCTGTTTCTTGGTCCACAGGCCTGGAAGTCAGGACAGGTAAAGAGCTGTTCCTCTTCACCCACACTTCCCACCAGGAACCTTAGTGGAGCCAAAGTTTGCCGCTAGGACCACCGCAGGACCTGGCTAAGGTAGGACCATCTCCTAAGAGGCAAGAGCTCTGGATTTGATTGAGAATTCTTATTTTGGAGAATAAAGAAACTTGTGGATTGGAGAAGACATTTGAGGAGAAAGCAAAGACCCTTGCCCTAAGGAATAGTGTCTGTGTTGACCTGCATGAACTGGAGGCCACCTAAAATTAAAGAGAGTGTCTGTGTTGACCTGCGTGACCTGGAGGCCACCTACAATTAAAGAAGATGCCAAGGGGCTTCCCTGGTGGCGCAGTGGTTGAGAGTCCGCCTGCCGATGCAGGGGACGCGGGTTCGTGCCCCGGTCCGGGAGGATCCCGCGTGCCACGGAGCGGCTGGGCCTGTGAGCCGTGGCCGCTGAGCCTGTGCGTCCGGGGCCTGTGCTCCGCGGCAGGAGAGGCTGCGACGGTGAGAGGCCCGCGTACCGCAGAAAATAAAAAAAAATTTAAAAAAAAGAAGATGCCGAGATCCTGGGCCTTCTTCTTCCTTCTGGTGGGAAACGTTTCTTCTGCTGGTGCCTGGTCCTAAGACTCCCCTGTACCAGTCCTCGGGAAGCAGAGGGCTTTCTGCCTCACCCTTTCTTGCCCCTGCACCCACCACATCTGCTGTGCCTTTGGACTCAGCAGTTCTTCTCGTTCGCTCCGTCATCTCCCGCCCAGATACAGAGTGAATAGTTACCTACGCGTAGGTCAGTGGGATCTTACTTTTCGTTCCTGCTTCTTCTAAAGAGGCCGGTGTTTGCACGTTGCCGTACAAGCAGCCTTGGAATAGTATCCCTTCTCATCCACGTGGGATCTGGCCCCCACAGGCTCCAGAGTGTTGCGCGTCTGTGCAGAAATCCTTCAGACTCTAACACGCTACGATGTGGGAGGGGGCTTCGGCAGGGAGCTGGATCCCGGAGGCCAGCGTCCCCCACGTGCACCTTTCTTGGTTTGGATCACGTGCAGGTGTGCGTCTGGAGGAGCAGAAAACGAATACACCTTCTGTTTACATAGATGCACGGTCCACTGTGAAGACTCTCTTCCTTCCCGCTGGGCAGTTGGGGTCCGTGTCAGAGCATGATGCTTCATTACAGAGTATCCAGCGACCAGAGTTGATGGTGTTTCTTGAGGACCGTCTCCCTGCCGTGTGTGCTGGTGACACCTACACCCGACCGGAGATGGGGCCCCACGACACACAAGTCCTGTTTGTTCCTTTCACTCTGTAGCCACCGTATACGTGGCTGAAAACTTTTCCTGGAGATGGATCGTGGTTCAACCTTGTCCAAAATGCAGAGCCCAAGATGTGTGTCCTTTCTCTTTCCGAAGCAAATGGATGACTTGCCTTTGTGAAAAGAATTCAAGCCAGACGCATACATGTTCCCTGGGTTGTAGATGCTGTGCATGTATGACCATTTAGTGATGTCAGTGTCTTGTCAGGGAAGCAGTGGGGTCCATCTTGGCATCTCAGATTCACCACCAGACAAATGAGAGGAACCTCTGAGGGATGTTTCGTGCTATTGAAATGGGAAGCTTGTCTGTGGGCTTTCACCTTCCTTCCTTGACCTGCATACATGCCCGTCACGTTAGCTTCCTTCGGGTTTTAAGGAAAAGAGACCCATTTATATCACCTCTGTAAATGCTGGCTTGTTTCAGGTTGCCATGGAAACAACGTATTGATATAAAGGAAACAGTCTGCTCGGCAGCGGCCCACCCAGGCCTTCCCAAGAAGCCCACGTCATTCAAGATACCCAGTCTCAGTAGATGGTTTCCAGGGATAGCAAAACTGAACCACCATGCTCACCTTGATCTTCTGTTAGCATCCGCACCTCTGCTCCTGATTCTAGGAGACTCCATGGTGATGAGCTGACGGTGACTGTCTGTCCTGATTCTAGGAGACTCCATGGTGATGAGCTGACGGTGACTATCTGTCCCAGTTTGCCCGGGACGGAGGGATTTCCTGGGATGCAGGTCTTTTGGTGCTAAACCTGGGGCAGGCCTAAGCAAACTGGAACAACTAGTCACCCTACTGGAGACTCGATGACCTTTGCCTCTGCTTCTCCTTCATCTGCTGTAACTGGCTGATGCTCTTGACTGGTTTGGCCAGATGCCATGCAGAGCCCTTGCGTCTGGCCACTTCACTGGCCACTGGGCAGCCTCTAGATGGACCAGGCACACCAACCGATCGTGACCACATCAGCTGTTTCCAAGGTGGCAGGACTGGACGATACTGAATCAAAACCTGGCTGTAAAGAACCAGCTGAGACCACATCCTTCAGAAGCGTGCTGTGGACAGGTGGGCATGGCAGGCATTCAAGGTGCCAGGGATTCCTTTCCCGTACAATCCTACTTATAAAGGTGAAGTGAATCTTTTCCATTGAGAACAAAACAGGTCATGGTGAAACAACAACTAATACAGCCACTGGAAACGATGGAAACAAGACTATGGTGTGTGCGTGCGTGTGTGTGTGTGTGCACGCGTGTCATACAAGCACACACTGTGTAGAATACTAAGCCAATAAGAAAATTCTGCATGTTAACTAGACAGAGACTAAGAGAGCTAAGTACCTTTGGGATGGTGTTGTCTGGAGAGGGAAGGAGTTGGCTACAGGACTTCCTGCAATCCCTTTGAACTCTAGGGTCCCTTAAAATATCAGGGGCATGTAAATTGGGCCTAAGTGTGTACTTTCTGTCTGAAGTCTCCTAGATAACCTTTGAGTTCAACTCAGATAGTGTTGAATGGGACCCCCCCCAGCTCACCCTTACCTTTCCAGACACTGGCTCTATCTGGGATAAGGCAGCGGAACGTGGTGGTGGTAGCAGGGAAGGAGGAGAAGGTTGTGCCAGCCCAGCGTGGGGTGTTCGTGACACATGAGAACCATCTGAAGGCAAATCCCAGGTTCTTTTCAGGTTCGCTAAAGCCAGGCTCTCAGCTGGCATATGCCATCCTGAAGTTGTTGCTTCTTGCCGAGGGCATCAAGTCTCCACCTCTTCTGCTGGAGCCCTGGAACACGGGCCTTCAGCTAATCACGCTCATCTTGCGTGGTGTGACCCCAGAAGGTCATCACCAGTCGGGGTGGAGATGGGCACACAAACACCTAGAAGGGACTCTCTCGTTACACACGTGGAGAGGTTAAGACCCGACCTTGTGCACCTGGGTTTTGCCCCTGTTCTGACTCTCCTTGCCTTCACTGCCATTGAAGGAATGCTAGCCAGCTCCTGGGGTGTCATTTTTCTTTTTTAAAAGATGGACTCATTTCAGATGTTTCCTTCATTTATCTCCCACACACGGTCATTGGTTCCAGAAGAAGTCCCACTGCTGTGCCAAAAGCAACAATTTCCTCTTTTTCTCTCTCTTCTTATCTTCTCATCCACGTCAAATCCCAGATTCCCAGAGCTGGAAGTGGTCTAAAGCATCACTCTTATCTAGATCTACCTCTGACTAATGCAGGAATCCTGTTTCCCACATCAGATGAGGGATGGTCCAGGCCTGGGGGAGGTCACCCTTTTTGGCAGACTGGGAGAGAACTGGGAGAGAAGGTTGGATGATACTCAACCTGGTGGCGAAGCAGAATTTTAAAGAGCGGTTCATGGGTTCCCAAGTGTCCATGAATGCCAGTTTCTTCATCGGATGTTGAGCCATGCACGGTGCATCTTATTTCTGGGTCCAGGTGTCTTATGCTGATAAAAAGCACAGAGTCAGAAGACAAGGAGACCTAAGTTTTTGTCTCAGAAAGTCCCCCTTCTTAAGTCCTTCCCTGTACAATGAGGAAGTCAGGCCACACATTCCCCAAAGCCTCTTCTACACTCTGCCGTCCACAATGCCGCCATATTGGATAGAATTCATGACTTAAGAGATTTGCTATTTTTTTAAAAAATTTTATTTTATATTGGAGCATAGTTGATTAACGATGTTGTCTTGGTTAATTCGGTTGTACACATACATGTATCTATTCTTCAACGTGATTCACTTATACATATACATGTATCTGTTCTTTTTCAAATTCTTTTCCCATTTAGGTTATTACAGAATATTGGGCAGAGTTCCCTGTGCTATACAGTAGGTAAGATTTGCTTTTTTTTTTTTTCCTCTCTGGCTCTAGTCCTGCCTTAACTTCAGCTTGCTCCAAGATCATGTATAAATCACTCAAGCCTTTTCTCCGGCTCTCAGTTTTCTCATCAATAAAATGGGAGAGGGGAGGGTGGAGTGGGTGGCCTTGACGATCCTCCAAGGTCCCTCCCATGTGTCAAGTTCTAAGCCTCGCCTGACGCAGCTGACATCTGACAAGTAGCTCTCTGAGCCTTTGCCTTTGGCTGCACAGGCCCAAAACGGGGCTGTCCTGGGAAGTCCATGACCAAAGACTACTTCCTGGCTGCTTGCCCTTGTTGTCAGCTCTACGGAACAAGAGTTCGTCGAGGGAGAAGGCAAACAGACACACAGACTGATGACAGGAGAGGGGAAGGGGGGCTGCTGTTTACCTGGGGGTGACTGGGAGGGGGAAAAAAACCCACCTGCCGTTTTGACCAATAAATAAAAACTGGGAGCTCTGCGTGGCTAAAACTGTAGGGGATTTATTAGTTTGCTTAGTGAAAGGCAAATATTAAGTCTTAAGTTGACCTGTCCTGGGACCTCCCTTTTGGCTTTTGTATGCTGTCCAGCGCTGATCACCGTGTGCTCCAGGTTTTTTTTTTTTTAATTGTTTTCTGTCTCTTTCTCCTTTCCTTCCTCCTTTGCCTGCCCCCCACTCCCACCTTCTAGGTAAGGGTAGCTCAGGCCTGGGTTTTGGAGAGGCGGGGAGAGCACGATGTGGAAGGCTTGTTGTCCTGGATGTGAAGCTGCCTGTGTTCAGGACTCCGGCTGCCCTGGGGGTTACCCATGACCACGGTGCGGTGGCTCAGGGCTGCAAGCCCACCAGGTGGTCCTTGGGCGTCTCCTCCATCCTTGAGCTCTTCAAAAGTTAGCCGTGGGCTTCCCTGGTGGCGCAGTGGTTGAGAGTCCACCTGCCGATGCAGGGGACGCAGGCTCGTGCCCCGGTCCGGAAAGATCCCACATGCCGCGGAGCGGCTGGGCCCGTGAGCCATGGCCGCTGAGCCTGCGCGTCCGGAACCTGTGCTCCGCAACGGGAGAGGCCGCAGCAGTGAGAGGCCCCCGTACCGCAAAAAAAAAAAAAAGTTAGCCGTGAGCTCTTCAAAAAGTTAGGTCTTGCCCCTCATTAAGCTTAAAATGAGCATCATCACAGCCGTTGGAAAAAAGGTACAGATCTCCCGTTTCTAAGTGGTTTCGCGGTGACAGATGGTCTCAGCCTGATGTGCTGAAAGATGAACTGATCAGGCTTGTCGCTCCCCATGTGAGACAGGCTGGGACCTGGGACCTGGGACCCTCTGCTGCAGGGCTGGCACCTGGACAGACGACTCCTGAGCAACAAGGTACAAAGAAACTATAAGGGACTAAAAATAACTGCGTGCCTGCGCAGTCGGGGCAAGTTCTGGACAACAAGACACAAAGAGACCAAAAACCCAACTGCCTGTTTCTGAAGAGCGAAAAACAGGGTGTCAGGAGCAAAAGCAGGACACTACGCTTGCCCCCTGCACACAGCACCTCCAAAGGGGTGGGCAGACTACCTAAGCCACCACTCCGGCCCCACCCCTGGACACGCCCCTACCCTCACCCCATAAAGGGACCAAGTTCACCCTCCCCCTCAGGGAACAATCAAGGGGACCTGCTACTTGTTTTTGCTCCCCACTGCTGCAGCAGGGGCCCCAATAAAGCCTTGCCTGAATTTCTTGTCTGGCCTCTGATCAATTTCTGTCGATTGGGGAAGGCCAAGAACCCTGGTCGGGACCACGTGGAGTGAGATAGCCAGACCTCCAGGGGCTAGACAGCCACCCAGTCTGTCCAGTTTCCACGTATGAGCTGCAGTGAAACTGAACTAGATGGCGCGTTCTTTACCCTTTGCCGTAAACGTCTTCAGTCTGTTCTAAAGCGCTGCAGTTCCAGGGTACTCGGGTCTCCTGGGCGGTGTTCGCTAATACCCACCCACTGTGGGGTACAGCACACCGAGGTACGTTGCTCCACGTCAGACCCCGATGCCCTTTTCCAGGCCACCCTGGTCACCGTCCGTGGAGAAGGCGTCTTACCAGCCCACCCGGATATGACGGGCAGTTCCCCACCACTGCTCATGCAGTCAAGAGATGGGAATGTTCTGGAATTGCTTAATTGAGAAAGTCCCTTTCACACTCCAGTGGTGATTTTTGATTGAACTGAGCATGAGTGTTAATCCTCTGGCAATCCTTCCTGGGGAGTCTATGCTTTAAAAGATCTGTGTCGGGCCACCAGGCTACTGAAGTGCTGTTAATCCTTCAAGGCTCATTTCAAACGCTCCCTGCTCCAGGACGCCTTCTTGGGTTTCTTCTTCCCTCTCAACCAGTTGTGACCTCTCCCTCTGTCACATATTCTCTTAAGGCATCTGGCACTGGCTAGGTACCCCAAAACGCTGTTCCCTCCTTCCTCACCAGAACACCTTCTGTATGTCATTTACTATGCTTATACCGAACTTGTTTTAAACTGTTTCTCCCAACATTCCTCTGTCTGTCTGTCTCTCTGTCATAAAAGCAGGAACAGGGTCACTCCGTACACTTTGAAATTTATCCCTAAAATGCCCAATAATGTTCAGCATCACACGGCAGGCACTGTGATTGACATTTCATCCTCAGAAATTAGAGATGTACAGAATCCATGGCTTTGCTCAAGTCTTATATATGAGAGCTGGGATTCATGCCAAGGTCATTGGACGCCTGAAGTTCAGAGCTCTTAAGTTGTATCATAGTGGCTTTTACCTGGTAGATATACAAGGAAGACGTTGAGTTGACTTTCTCTATTAGTGAGCTGTTACTGTGTATACCACTAAGGTTGCCTGTTTTTTGTCTGCCTATTAATAAAGTGTTTTCTGAACAGCAGAGAAAATGTGTTTGTTCCTTGACTGGTTGCTTTCCCTGCAGAATCTCTTCTTGAAATAGAATATGACTGGTTTTTGCCAGTTCTCTGAGAGTTAGGGTGATTTTTAAGGTAGGAAAGAGAAATTTAAAATCAAAAGTTTAGGTCAGAATTTCTAAGGAATGTCACACTGTCTAATAGGGAGAAATACAGAAGAAAAACACAACACATGTGAGAGGGCTTTTGCCTTCGGGATCTTAGTCTGGTCAGACAAGAATGGCACACATAAAATCATCAATCGCTTTGCCAGATAAACTCACAGTGAGTATTACTGGGGAACCTGGATGGATAATGCTGCCTGCTCTTCACCCTGTCATGAACGTTTCCAGCAAGTTGCAAACAGAGAAGTTGGATATGATGAGCAGGTCCCCTGCTAATGGGGAGGGACCTCCTGGGTTCCAGGGCTTACCTCCGGGGGACAGAAGCCAAGGTGGAAGAGGCACCATTTGAGAGCAAGCGGACCCAGGGAGAGAAGAGTCTGTTCCCATTTGCAATCTGATTAACCAACCCTTCTGTGGGGGGGAGAGCAGAAAGGTAGGCAGAAGTTTCACCTTTTGGGGGAAGAGAAGAACTCAAAGACCACCCCGTCTTCTTTGTCCAAATGAGTAAAATTAGAATTTGGACAAAGTGGGTGTCATCTGTGGGCCTCTGGTCGCCAAGACCAATTTCAGACATTCAACAGATGTCTTGGCCAAGACACTTGGCCAAGAAAAATCAGGCAGTTCAGGAAAGACTACAGCCCAATGTCTTACAGCGCTTTACGGTTTAAAAGCTCCTGCCAAAGCTTCTGATTGGAATCACAGCAACTTTGTGAGATGGTATTAAGACCTCTTTGTTATAGGTGAGGAAAGTAAGGTGAGGGAGGTTCAGTGACTTGCCCTAGAGCACACCCCGTAAGGCCCCTGCCCTAAGGGCAGTGTTACAGTTTCTCTGTGCAAGCTGTATTAGTCACTGTAGGCTGCTGTGTAACAAAATAGCCCCAAATCTCTGTTGTTTTACCTAATGCCTCTTTCTCATTCATTTTCCAGGGGGATATGAGTTGGCTGTGGTGGAAACAAGCTGCTCTTTTTCATGCAGATATTCAGAGACTCAGGTTCCTGTCTTAGGACATCACCAGACCTCTAGCAGTGACACCTCCAGGGAGTAACTTAACCTCATGTTTAAACTGCTTCGTAAGGTGGTTGCAAGTTTTAGATGAGTTACTGCAGGTGTGGCACTTAGAACGGTGCCAGGGACGCGGCACTTGATAAATGTGGGCTCTTAGCTCTACGCTCTGAACGTGGAACGGTATGGACTCATCTGCCGTGACTCTGGGCTCACGTGATTTCTGCGCCTGGGTAGTAGGAGACTTCACATGTGAACCCCGCCACTACACCTACGTTTCCCCAGTGTGAACAAGGCATCGCTGAATCTCCCCAGCTGTGGGGAGCCCTTTTGGTTGTTTGGTTTGGTTTTGGGGCTAGAGCTGGGTTGCCAGCCCAGAGTGTATATGATGGTGCCTGGATACTAGCCCTCGGAACAGTGATTCTCCTTCTTGGGGACCCTCAGCACCTCATCAGCTGCATCTGACTCTAATACCAGTCAGGTTTTTTCTCCCCAAGTCCAGGTTCTCTCCGGAACTTTTCAGTTGCCTCGACTGACTGAGAAAGCCCTACAGAATGCTCAATCAGACGTACACATTGGGTTCTTGAAGCCCTTCCTGTTAGCTCCTCTACCCGGGCAGAGAAGGGAGCTGATCTCACAAGCCAGGCAGCCTTCTCCCCATTTCCACACCTAGATTTCAAATCACGCCCTTCTGCTCCACTGCAGGCCAACAAGCTCCTCTCTCAGCCCCCCGGCCGGGTGTGGGTTCTTGAAGCTGTGAGACCTCAGTCGCTCAGGACTCTGGCAGCCGCTCGTCTGTTCTGTCTTCAGCTCTCCTGGCACCGCCGGAGAATGGAAAAGCTGGTCTGTTTACAGGACATAGGGCCAGAACAGCATTAAAAACTAAGGAACAAATAAGATGTGGTAAACAAATTTCCTTTCCAGTAAGGAGTGTTCCTAGCCCGGTCCTTCAACAGGAACCATTTTCCTCATGTGTTTGGATAAACGCTCATTCTGGGCAATTACCATTCCCAGGAGGGGCTGCCTATTTCCGTTGGCTATTTATTTTGACTTTGACCGTTTCTCCCCCTTCTGAGCACCACACACCTAATAGTAAAGAAACTCTGCTCCCTCTCGGGGCACTGGGAGCAACCCCCCAAGCCTGCCTTCTCTCGTCTCTTCCATCACCCCTTCACTTCCAGACAAGGCAAGGACATGGTGGGCATCTTGCCCTGGATGGCAGCTGTTCTCCGGGGAGAAGGAAGGAGGGAAGGAGGTGAAGCAGAGGAGAGAAATGGTTTCAAAGAAAAGCTGGAACAGATACAAAGGTTTATGTGTGGGTGACCGTCTCTCTGAGAAAGCTCTTCAGCATGAATCCCCCTTGTGGGTTTTCGTGGGAGCAGAAAGCCATTGATCTCAGGTTTCCTGACCCCAGCAGGTAGCTTATTGTAAAGCAGTTCATCCAGAGGGGAAAAAATACCTTGTTTCAGCATTTTAATTTTTTTTCCAGGGCTCTGAACCAGACTTGTAAGAAAGGAGATAGAGAGGATTAACTTATTCTTTCCTAGCTCTGAAATAGATGTAACTGGCGGAAAAAAAAAGAACCAAGCAACTTGGAACAATGATGATTCTTGTTTACTTGTTTAGAAATGCATTGTTATGAAGGGCCCCTATTTGCATATTTTAATCCCCCCCCCTCCTCATTCCCCCCTGCCCTGTTTTCCTTCTGTGCTGGGACAGAGGAAAGGAAGGCACACGCTAAGCGGACAGTGGTCAGTGTGGGTAACACATTCTGCGTAAGTTCACTTCACTTTCTAAATTCCTTGCCTTTGCCCGGTTGGATGAATTGGTGTTCTTGACGGTGCTGAATTCGGAGAGGCCCTGAGAAGCGGAGCGGCGCTGACTCACGGACAAGACACGGGCTGGCTCTGGCTTTGGAGTCCTTAAGGCTGGACTCAGGGCGGCACCAGGAAGGGGCGGGGGGGGGGGAGGGTGCGCTCTGCCACCCCCCACAGCTTCCCCGTGAGCCCCAGCCTGCAAATGGCCTTCCCAACTGCCACTCCCAAACCTTCTCCCAGAGACATCCCAGAGCTGTCACAGGGTCACTTGTCCTGGGCTTTACCTGGGTCACGAGTTGGTGACGTGGTGAAGGGCGAAGCGAGACCCTTCGCCCCTTGGAGGATGTTGGAGACACTTTCCTCCTTGGAGGACGTGGGCTTTCTCACGGCCCTGCCTTCTGAGGGCTGAAGGGTTCTTATTCCAGGGGGTGTGAGACCCTCATTAATAAAACCTGGTTGGCGTGGGAATAATCCTGTTCGTGCGTGTTAATGAGTGACGTGCACAGAACCAGGTGCCGAGCCTCGATCCCAAAACGTGCTGCTGGCTCTGTGCCTGGTGGGGATGGGCCTTGGGTGGAACTTCTCCAGAGCACAGGAGGAGCTATGTCTGAAGGTCCACCCCCAGCCTGGCGCCCAGGCCCCTTTGAGAGCAATGGGAGTTTCTAACTTAATAAAAATCAGTATTCAACAATCCGATGCGACGAGAGACTGCGGTCCCTGTGCGTGGACCTCGGTTTGGGGAATGCTGAGGTTCAGGTGGATCAATTAAGCCACCCAACCTCCCTCGGCAAGTTGATGGTGAGCACTGATGCGTCGGGCCTCTGGTCCCCACCTGGAATAGAGCTCCCTGGATGCCTAGAGGGTGGTACCTGCAGGGAGCGGAGGCCAGAGGAGGTATCCGGAAAGCCTAGGAGGGAGGAAGGATCCAGTCCAGGCAAAGTGCCGTAGACGCAAAATCCATTCATGGTAGCTTCACGCCTGCCGTCAGGGTTGGGCGCTCCAGGGTCAAGAATGCTTTGAGTAAGAGGCACTGGGGGTGGACCAGCCCTCCCCCGGGGACGCTGGGCTCTCCAGGGTGGGGAAGACTTCATCCGGGCTGCATCCCATTCTCGGTTCCGCTCTATTTAGAACACTCTTTTTTTGGTGGAAAGCAGATTGCTGAGGAGGAGAGCGCCCAGCCAGGCGGGGAGGTAGCTTCCAGAATTGGGGCTGGAGGGAGGGAGAGGCAGAGGCGAAGACTCGCAGCGGGATGTACCCGCCAGTAACCTTCTCACCTCTCTTCATCTCGTCCCCGTCCATCACTTTTCCCCTCCAGCCCAGCAGCCCATCTCTGGGCAGAGCTTACGGAGGCAAGGTAGCAGCACCTGGAACTGTCTTCCGTCTTGCAAAGTGACACAGGCAACCGACATTTAAAAATTCGCGAGTCCAACAGAGAGCCCTTTTGCAGCAAATACCCGCTTTGGTGATGTGTGCCGCCCGTGGACTTGTGACACAGCAGGCCAGGCTGCGTGGGTGCAGAATGACCTCGGATGCGATTCTCTTCTGGAAACAGGGGCAGCCTGGACCAAAGGTGGTTCCTGTGGAGGCGCTCGCCAGCAAAGATGGCACAGGAGGTGTTTGACGCTTTGCTTACAGGACTTGGATAACCCTCCCCCTCCCCTAGCAAAGGGACAGCTGTGCTAAATACAGGAGACTTGGTGGGCAGAGAGAAAGTTGTGGGTGGCCAAAGGATTTCTGTGTCTTTAAAAACCCTCTCCCATCCCTGGCCCTCGCATCAGTCTTTGTCTTGCAGGAGAAACTTGGTGTCTGAGAAGTGACTCCCACGGGCCCCCCTGCAGCTCCCTTTGGACCTGAGTGACACAGCTGGCTCTGCCCATTGGACTCCAGTTGGCATCCCTGATGTCCTTTCTCTGCAGAATTCTTCTGTGAAATGGGCCAGAGTCACTCACCTTCCCGGCCAAGGCAACTTTGAGACCAATGGCAACAGTTTTTCGAGAACTTTGGAAGCAGTAGGGTTGTGTACCCACTTGCTAACAGGCTAAATCTTAGGGTCTCCCTAACCCACAGGATTCTGGATGTGTGGATCTGGAGGCCAGGGGGTGGCTTCCTGCTGGCGCACAGCATTAATGACCAGCGAATGTTCAAATGCATGACACGCTACATCCCTTTCCTGCTGGCCAGCTGCCTGGTCCTTCTGAGGCCTTCCAGGAGCCCGTAGATGACTTTCAAACTCAGCTGTGCTCCTGATTTGAAACCACTGGTTCTCAACCAAGGGTGGTTTTGTCCCCCTACCCAGCACCCCAGGGGCCATTTGCAGAGTCTGGAGATATTTTCGGTTGAGGGGAGGGTACTATAAGCATCTAGTGGTAGAGAGCCGGGATGCTGCTAAACGTCCTGCAATGCACAGGACAGGCCCCCACTGCAAAGGATTATCTAGCCCCAAATGTCTGCAGCGTCAGGATTGAGAAACTGTGCTTTTTTTCAACCTCTGCTGCCAGGTTGAAACAAGCATGAACCCTCATCACCCCCCTGCCCTCTTCCCATTGCTTTATTTATCAAAGGGAGAAAAAAAATCTGTTATTTTTTCCAAGTGCATTTCCCCCTGTATCTTATCAAGAACCACCAAGTTCAGCACACCCTTGATTAGTCACTTCCATTAACAGTGTTTATTTTGGGGTTTGTGTTTATTTTTGAAACGTGGTCACCCTCGTCCCCCCTCTCTTCCTTACGCACTAGTGGTGTGCGGCCAGCTTTCTAGCACGGTCTGGTCCACATTTTCCTCCATCCATAAACCCACTGGGCCAGCTTCTGAGGAGGGAGGGCCAACCTCTCCTCCCTCCACTGGGGGTTGGGGGAAGGCTGCCACTCCTGGAATTTCTCTTAAAGTGGCAATGGGGCAATTGTCGTCTTCCTTCTGATTTCTCAGATACGCTTGAAAATCCTTTTCATTAGTGACTCTGTGGACCAACCGACCCGTGACAGAGCTGAGCCTTTCCTCCCAGCCGTCCGCGTTCCGTGAAACCGAGGACGCCCGGTGGTTTTCTCCATTGAGTCAGAGGCAAGGAGATTTTGGACTTGTGGGTCTCTCCCGCTTCTCTCCACCCATCCCCTCCTCACTGCAGGCGAGTCTCTGGGTTATATTTAAGCGTTTCTGAGTCATCGAGAGCCAAGTCCTTCTCCTCTCGGCCACCCACCCTCCACCCTCCCAAATGGCAGTGGGAATTCAGGGCTTATGGCTGAGTTACCCCGGAGCTCAGAGGGGATCTCTGCACAGCTTTGGGGGGCGTCTTCCTCTTTGATCACCCGCTGCCCACCATCCCTGCCGCTCCTCCCGGAGTTCCAGCAGCCACCACCTCCCCAGGAGGCATGTACAGAGCCCCTCAGCCCATGAAGTCCCTCCCCAATTTGGGGGGTGGGTCTCATTGCTAGTCTTGGACATAAGCACCCACGCACCCAATGGTTGCAGCGAAACCCCCGCCCAAGGCTGCTCTGAGGCCGGCAATCTGCACAGAAGGCCCAGGTACCCTCCCCCTCCCCCCTTTACTCCTTCCTGGGACATTTATTTGAATCCCACCGGGGAACTGGTTACTGTGGAATATTTATTTGTTTAAACATGGGTGGTTCCTACAGAGGAGGGTGTCAGGTTTCAAGGGTGGAGGAACAGTTGCAAACAGAGAGTGGGTGGTCTGGACATGAAGCAGGCCAGGGTGGGGGTCAGAGAACCCAGGCCTTTTTAGGTTTGTAGGTGAAAATGCTGAGTGACTATTGCCTCATTCTTGGCCCTTTTATCATGTTATGTAAGACAGAGTGACTTGGTGTGGTTGGGTGGTGTTCAGACTCTGGGACAGCCTTTTGGTAGATTGTTGAAAAGAGTATTTGGAAATCACTGGGCAATGACTGGGCAATCACTCTGATTAATTTATCCTGAGGGCTTTGATGACTGAGTGCCTGGGGAGGATCGGAAGGGTGCAGGCTGGTTCTAACTGCAGCCCCACCTCTAAGATTCTGAAAGATTCTTAGGCTAGTGCACTATTGGAATAGCAGAGCCTCTTTCCTAAAACCGCTTGAGTTGTTGACTAGAATGAATGGTCCTGCCTTGTGTCCTGGGGCCAGCCTCCTTTCCGGGTTAAACTAGCAGAAACATCTCTGATAAGTTTTGGGGTTCACATCAGCCCTGAATGACAGAGTTTGGAGTTTTGTATTCGGCAGGTAACGGTCCAAGTAAACCCAAGATGGAGGGGAAACCAGAGGTATAGTTGAGATCACTGCTCTCTGGTCCATGGTTTTCCAAAACCTGGAAGTAGCAGCAATATAGCGTGTTGTCCTTAAGCATCTTCCACAGCTTCTCAGCTACAGAATTGGAAAGTGCAGAGGAAGGCTATTAGTTTCCACAGATGCACTGCTGAAAAGATCCAGTGTTTTGCCAGGAGATGCTTTTTGGAGGGAAAGCACCAGGGGAGGTTCTGGAGCATGCAGTGACTAACAGAGTTAAATACAAGAGATCCGGTAGAGATAATAGTGAGTGACTGTCTTCTAACGTCCTACCAAGGGGAGAAGGAGATGGGATTCATGGAGCAATGTGGAAGTAGGTCAAACATCAGAAATCATCTCGTAATACTGAAAGTGATAGCGCCGAGAGGGGCTGAAGTATCCCTTTTTTAAAATTAGGACGGAGAGGAATGCTTTTTACCAAGTCTTAAGTACTGTTCTTTCTGGACAGAGAAAAAGACTGTCCCTAGATGAATAGCTTCATCAAGGAAACCTTGTTAAAAGTTAGCGATGTCACGTACATGCTGAAATATTTAGGGCTGAAGGGGCCTGCTGTCTGCATTTTACCTTGACATATGTTTAAAAAGTAAGATGGGTCGATGGATGGATAAATGCATAGATGTGTGATGAAACATAGTGGCATCTTGACGTCACAGAGTCTAGGTGGGTATGCAGGTATAACATTTCTATGTGTTTGGACGTTTTCAAATAAAATACTGGAGGAAAGTACCAAGCCCTGGGCCACCCATGGTAATTCAGATTCAGTGAGTTGGTGATGAGGTCTAGGAATGTTCTGAGCTTTGCAAGGGATTCTGATAATGAGTCAAGTCTGTTGGGGCCCATGTGGAATAGGTTGGTTTTCCTCAAACTTGGATACGCACAGGAAACCCCTGGAGATTCTGTCAAATGCAGGGTCTGATCCAGCAGGTCTGGAGTGGGGCCTGAGTCTACATTTCTCACAAGCTCCCAGGTGATGCTGAGGCTGCCCGTGCCTGGACCATACCCTGGGCAAGACGGAAGAGAGAACTCTTCCGTGTTCTCTGCATCTGAGAAGTCCAGTGGGTCTCAGCTTGGGTTTCACATTGGAATCATCTGGGTAGCTTTAAAATAAACTGGATGGCTGGGAGTGCGGGGGTCTCACCCCCAGAGATTCTGGTTAATTGGCCCGGGCTGCAGCATGGGCAATGAGATTGAAGACCCCTCAGATGATTCTAATGTGCAAGCGCTGATTTCATGTCAGGAAGGGAATTGATGGAATATTAAATTTCAGGAAATGAACTTTTGCACAGAAAGACGCTGCGGACCCTCGTCACCCACGTGTGCAGAGGCTTTTCCAGCCACGAAAGACTCAAAGCCACTCACCTCCTTTCCCTCATGATGAGAATGACTGACAGCCAGCATTGATTGAGTGTCAGGCGATTTTCGTTAGTCCGTTTCATCATCACAGTACCCCATGAGGCAGGCGTTACTATCCTATCTTAGAGATGGGGAAATTGAGCTTGGTTGAGTTCAGTGACTGGCCCAAGGTAACACAGCTAATAAATAAGACTTGGGCGGAGGTATGAACTAGGTCCGCCTGACTTCAAAGGCCATGCTTTTTAACTATCATATTACTCTGTTGTCCGCACGATCTTTGCCAAGAAATTAGAAAACTATAGCCCGTGGGCAGGTCAAGGCTGGCCAGCTGCCTGTTTTTATAAATAAAGTTTTATTGGAACACAGCCCCGCCTCTTCCTCTATGTCTTGTCTGCATCTGCTTTCGTGCTATAATGGCAGAGTTGAGCATTTGCAGCAGAGACCCTGGGGCCTGCAAAGCCGAAAATATTTATCTCTGGCCCCTGACAGAAAAGAGTTGGGTGACCCTCGATGGATTGGTGAGACAGCTAGCACAGAGCCGGGGAGCAATCCTCGGCTGTGCTCCGAGCAGAAGGAGTAACCCATGGAGAATGAACTTGAACTCACGGTCCCTGTAGCTCTGGTTTCTGCTGACGTTTTACTTCGATCTCGTGGCCTGCGTTCTACTCCAAAAGGGTTACAACTTGCTTCCTTGGAACAGATTTTATTTTCACGCCAAAAGTTTTGATCTGTTTTAAGAGCAAAAGGTCTTGCTCCCGAAGCCAGGGCTGTCACAGGGCTCCCTGCAGAGTGGGGCAAGGGAGACCAGCTGCCTGCCACCTTCTGCGGCAGCACGGTGGGAGGCTTGCGTGGAAAAGCCTGGAGCCCTGTGGCTCCTTGGAGGCAGCAAGAGGCTTCCGTCCCTTCCCACCAGCCATCCACCAAGAAACCCTGTCAAGAGGTCAGCAGGGAAGAGAGAGGGAGGAAATGCCAATCAATCCATCAAAGCCCCACCCTCCTGCGCTTCCAGCCGGTTAGCCGGGCCTGAGCATCCTTGGGGGGGGGGGGGCAGGCGCATGGAGGGGAAGTGCATTTGGTAATGATTCTAGATTTCCTGTTTGGTTCCTGGGGTGGGGTGGGGGGAGTTGGGCTATGCTAGCTCCTAGTCTATGTGGACTCTTGCACATTGCGTTCTTTCTTTTCTACCGGTTGTTGTTTCTTTGCTTTTTCTCTTTACTACTTTTCTTCCTCTGAGGTTTGTTTGCATTTTTTTGTTGTTAATTGGTGTGAGGAGGGCCTCCTTCAGGAAAATTGGTGGAAAAGGAGAGGTGAGGGGCAAGGAGAGGCCAGGATACCCTGCCTGGATTCCTGGGGCATTGGCCTGGGTACCATAGAAATTTTGTCCCCCCTGGACAGACGTAGTAGGAGAGCTGTAAAGAATCTGTTTAGGTAGACAGACATTATGCAGTGCTTACTGCGTGCATGGGATACAAAGGCACACAAAAAAGGCCCGTCTTCTGCTGTAAGAGGTCAAAGATGAGAGAGAGAGAGTTCAAAGCAGCTTGATAAACTCAATGGAAGAAGTAGGTAGGATGGAGATGGGTGTATGGGGAGGGGCTCAGGAATCCTTTAGCTCAGTTTTCTCTTCCAAACAAGACTGAGCCTTAGTCTCGGAGATGCGAGGGGCACCTCTCACCAAATGACAGTCGGAGCTAATAAGACCAGACATCACTGCGAAGTCCCCGGCACAACTGCCTGGTGTCACCGGGCAGGTGGACCGTTTGCTGCTCCCTTGGATACAAGCCTTAGGCCGGGAGCTCTGGGGCTGGAATCCTGGGGCTGCTTTGGCCTCGGGGAGGCTGAGGCTCCCGGGAGCACAGAGGTGATCTGCCTTCTTTTCATTACATAAGGACTTTGATCCCTCCAACGAGCAGAAAAGAGAGCTCTCCCTTTTCAGCACCTTCTAATATCCTCCCCGCTGGCTGTGCTGGCCCCGCTGTCACCTCACCTTGAAGGAGAAAGGATGTGTTTCCAGCTGGGCCCTTTCTCTTCCCGGTTTGAACTGGGAGTGAGCGAAGCTCAGGAAACAGATTGTAGCCACAGGGCTCCGGCTGCACCTGAGAGCATCAGGGGGAGGGGAGGGGAGGTGGAGAGACACGGGGTCCTCAGTGCCACACGCTCTGCCCAGCTGACCTTTGCTGTCGGAGCTCCAGGCTGAGGGTTCGTTGTGGTGGAGCCAGGGATGATGGCCCAGCAGCTATAGGACTGCAACTTGGCCTGCCCTACGGCACTCCATCCCTTCTTAAAACCCCTTACAGGGCCAAGCTGCCTGCACCAGTCAGCTGTGCCTCTGGGTTTTCAAGATGGACGTGGGCCGGGAGGGGATGGGGACCACTTTGTCATTCCCGCCCTTTCTCTCCTATCCCCTTTTACGCATTGTTCCGAGAGCTAAGTGGTAAAAAAAAAAAAAAGCCTTGGGCAAGATGACATGATATTGGTGCTTTCGATTAGTGTGTGAACTCTCCACCTGGAGTTTCTTTCAGAGTTGCTAAAACCTGGCGGTCTATGAACTCTCTGAACTGAGGTGAGGGCAGAAAAATAAACAGGGTGCGCGTGTGATGAAAAGCTAACGCCAGCTCAGAACTCCCATCCGGGCTGAGCACACCCGGGGAGCCTTTTGAAAACCGCCACTCCTGACAGCAGTTCTCCAGACAAATGGCTGGCAGTGGCGGCTGTGTGCTCGACTTCCTCCCCAGAAAGAGGACAGCAATGCTGGGTGCAAAAGAATCTTCTAGAAATGCTGCAGGGTTGACCCAGAAATGAAAGGATCTCAGTAAGGAAATGGACTGCTCGTCGCTTTCTAATCCATCAGCTTAGTTTCTCTGAATTTTCCATCTACAGAGTCCCATTCGTGGTCCCAACCTTGCAGAGAGAAGAATGCTACATTTTATCATTTTACCAGGTAAATATTCTTTTTGAGATGTGAATAATTACCTCCCAGTTTATCTCTTTGGAAAATGCACATGCATGTATGTACACATGTGTGTATGTGTGTATATATATATATATGCATACTTTTGTGTACATATATACAACGTATAAAGAATTTTACAAGGGAGCAAAGGCCCTACGTACAATAGTAGCTGGACCTCCAAGACGTACACCCTGTGCCTGGAAGGGTGACCAACATGTCTCAGTTTGCCGGGGACTGTCCTGATTTTAAAACCGGAAGTTCCGCATCCCCAGAGCCCCCGGGACTGGGGCAAATTGGGAAGGCTGGTTGCAGCAGAGCCCTGTGAAGTCCACCGTCTCAAATCCTCACGACGATGCTGTGAATGAGATGGTGTTTTTGCAGGGGAGGAAAGTGAGCTGGAGATGTTGACGGAGCCGCCCAGGTTCACTCCCTGAGTCTGGGACTGAAGCAAGTCTTGCACCTGGGTCTACCATCGCCGCCATGCATTTCATGTAGGAGCACCTTGGACGGTGCAAATACACAGGGAGAGCTCTGCGGAAGGTCAGGATGAGGGACAGTGGTTTCTGGGGTTGGAACTAATCAGCCTTCAAAAGGGAGGGAGGGGCCGGGAGAGGAGAGTGTTCCGAGATGGGGTCTCCTGCCCGCGGCTTTGGCAGCTCAGAGGTCTCCAGCCTGGGTGCCTGAGGAGGACCAAGGACTTGCCTGGGGCCAGGTTAACCTTCAGGATGGAAGCCAACCTCCCTACGCGTGAAACCCCTCCACCTGGGCTAGTGCTGTTAGCCCTTTCCCTGTGGCTTGAGTCCACTAAGGTGGCATCAGAGGAAATGAGACCGGAGCAGATGAGGATTTGCTGGCTGCGCGGCCTGTAGAAGCAGACTGGGTCCCCCTCCCTCCCACCCCATCACCGCATCCCAGCCCATCCTCTCTGCTCCCCCAGAGGTGTCCAAACAGCTTCTCCATCCTGCTCAGGGCTGCTGGGCCTCCCCAGGAGACCAGCAGCGAGACGGAGAGCTAATTACTGTTTTCTCTTCTGCAGGCCCTGGAGCTGTACCAAACTAGGCTTCCCCTCCTGCAAGGACCCCAATCCTCTGCTGGTACCTGGAGGTGGCCCCAGCACGGATCTCTGTCTCCCACATTAGCATGGGCCCCCTTCCAAGACATCCTCACCCCTTGTTTCTCCGACCTCTCCCAACACACACCTGTGCTTCCCGTTTCAGGTGAGAGAAATGGGTGGCTGGGTTTCCGTAGGTCTCCTAATCGCAGGAGTTGAGCTGATAGGAAACCAGGCCAGGTCATTCCACCCACGAGGTCATGAGAGCAGGGGACCTCTTGGGAGTTTCCTGGTTTCAAAAGAAACCAGACTGAGGCCTGGGGTGTAGACTTCCTGGGGCACCATGGTCCACGGAATAAGCTGTCATTCCAGAGAACGGGAACGCCATCAGGAATCAGCCTCGGGAGAATTTCCTGGGCTGCTATGTCCCAGTCTGAAGGGAAAAGCATAGATCTGAGCCGTGCAGCTGGGTACGGTTCCCCAGCACCCCCCGTCCCAGCCCCATCTGCCCGCATCTCGTTCCCACTGAAATAATCACAGGGTAGGCCCGGCCTGGCTGCGTCGCCATGGCAACTGCCCTAATTTCTTTTAATCCCAGCGTTCCTTCCTAACGGGACCTCCCCCCGCCCCCTCTCCCCCCTGCAACGTGTTTTAATTGTAATAACTCCCGGGTTTTCGGGAGGTAATGACCATGTGTGGGGAGCCCGCGCTGGCCTGGCCCCATCCCCGGAGCTGCCCTCCCAGCGTGAGCCCTGGAGGGACCCAGGGCAGGCTTGGGCAGGGCCTGCCACGGGGGTCTGGGGCCTCGGAGCTAATGGACACAAGCCGGGGAGCCTCAGCCCTGCGGGGTTGTGTCCTGAGGACGTTATGTGGCGTGCCTCCCCTTACCCCGCATCTGCACCCTCTGATCACACCTTGAAGGGAATCCACGGACCATTCCTCCGTTCCAGGCCCAGTCAGCCACATTGCATCAGGGATGTGACCCTGAATGTATGTTCAAATCACCTGGGGCCTTGTTAGGAGGCAGTTTCCAAGCCTTGGTGATGCCCAAGATCTTGCGTTTCCAGCCACCTCCCCGGGGACGCCCACACCGCCGACACTTTCAGTAGCAAAAGTCCAGAGCACCCCTGTGCGACAGAACCTTCTTCGGAGCTGGAAATGCCCCATACGTACGCTGTACCGTATATTAACGAGCCATTATCCACAGGAGGCTACGGAGCAGTTGAAACGCGGCTAGTGCAACTGAAGAATGGAATTTTAGATTTTATTAAACGTTCCTTCCTTTACATTTAAACCACCACATGGAGGCTAGTGGCTGCCATAGTGGAAACCACAGGAAGTTCCGCTGGTCATTGCAGGTCCAGACCCGGCTTCAGCTGTCTCTGCAAAGGGGCAGCTTCCTGGTCATCCCGCAGCCGGAATCTGCTCCCATCCACCCTGCACTGCGGGGGCCCATCTCCTTCGTTTTGCGCACGCTGTGTTCCTCACTGGTTCCTGTCCTGCTTCAGATGGACTGCTGAGAAGTGAGCAGATCTGATGGCCTGGCTTGGAAGTAAGAACCTCAGGTCTGCCCAAAGCCCAAGACATCTGCACATGCCCAGCTTTTCTGGGAAGCCTTCCGAGCAAAACTGAGGGGTCCAGGGTCACTGTGGGCTATCAGACGCTGTCCTATGACTGGTCTCTCAATCCTAGTAACAGTAAGAGACAGTTCAGGAGGTGATGCAATAATGCTGCAGAAGCCCTTAGTCTACTTTCCTTCCACCAAAGCCCTCCCGGGCCGAGCTTTCCCGTCCGCAGGCTGAAATATTAGATGTTCAGCTGGGAGTCCAACAGAAAAATATTTCTGCAATTGTGCATGTGTGTGTTTCTTTTTTTTTTTTTTCTTCTAATTTAATGTGCCAGACAAGCCTCCCTGTAATTAAAACCAGAAACAAGGACCAGACTTAGACAGAGATTTGAAGGCTGTAAACTTCTAGGACAGGTTTATGTAAAGCAATTAAAAAGGGAGTTAAAAATTGTTAAAAAATTAAACACTTAATTACTTTTTTTTCTCCTCTCATTTCTGCTGAGCTGTTCTGGCTGTGGAGCTCGAAGAAAGATATAAAAAGGAGAAAGTTTTGCCTCGTTGCTGTAAATCGTGTTCAGCAAATGCTTCTCTGCGTTTTGCAGCCGAACCCATCTGCTGTCTATTAGCCTAAATCATGCCTTTTCAATTAAACTGGCTTAGGGAAGTCTGGTAGCGAAACGTGTGTGTGTGTGTGTGTGTGTGTAGAGGGCCAGCATGGTGGTTGTGGAGGATGGGAGAAAGGTGAAGTCTGATTTCAGGCTGCGAGGTGGAAATATCTTTTAAAAGGTGTGATCCTATTTTAGTGTGGCTGCAACCCGGGGCCCTTGGGGTACGCAGACGGAGGCTTCCTTGGCGCGACAGTGGGTTAAATACTAGAACGGGTAACCTGCAGCAACACATTATGGCAGAGGCCCATGAGGAAGGAGGAAGGGGGAGATGCTTTTGTCTTTCAAAAGAAAATGGACTTTCACCATCCTGAGAGGGTCTGGGCGTGGTCCTGGTGGCGGGTGAAGGAGCGTCCGGTCTCCAGGGACCCTATGTGAGCATCTGTGTCTGACGCTGTGTTCCTTTTAGAGTCCCCCAAGCCCTGTGGCTCTGTGTCTTGTGTCCTGGGGGGAAGGTTGAGTAGGGTTGTGGTTCCCACAGAGGCCAGGGCCCTTGAGTTGAGGAGCGTTCGCGCATCTTTGCACGCGGAACCCCTCTGTGGGCTCCTGTGCCCACCCCTGGCCTCCTAACCGCTGACGATCCGCAAATTTCCCAGCTCCCGGCTCCTCCCCACGTTTGTATCAGGTGGGGCTGCCTAAGGGACCAGGTGACATCCAGGGAGGTAGTCTGGGGATGCCTGCCTTCGGTTTCATGTGGCCTCGTCTCCCTTGAAGAAGAAAAACATGTTTGCCTTGACGCAACTGGGATGAGGAATCTGCGTGCTCTCCTCCTGCTGTTCCCGGTGGGAGGGGCAAGAGGTGAAGTGTGTGGTCTGCTGATGAGTGTTTATTTTCAATCACCCAGCCCTCGCCTCCTGCTCGACGCAGCCCTCTCTGCGGGACCGCCCTGAGTAGCAACCTGCCGAAAAGCCTGCTCCTCGGTTGGGGTTTAGACAAGGGGATTTGGTGAAGGAAGGTCTGGTGACAGGAGCTGGGTCTTTGACATTTGAGTTGACATCGATAGTAACAGTAATAACAATACTAGCTACAGTTTATCGAACGCTTACAACATTCAAGCACCGGCCTAAACATTTTACCCAGAATCCCTCCTTCCATCCTCGCTGTGAAGCTCCAAGGGTGGACCATCCACAGTTCTATGTTGCATATGAAGAAATTAAGCCACAGAGAAGTTAAGACATTTGCCTGAAGTCACACAGCTTGTACGTGCAGAGCCGGGCTTTGAACTCGGGCTACATGCTCTTGACCCTACACTGTACTGCCTCTTCGAGGGAGGGAGCCTCTGAGAATTTCCATGCCGTGTGCTTCCGTGCTCCTGGGTTGGGGCTTAGGCGAGGATGTCTGGAGGCCACCATCAGATCAGTTTATTGACGGTCTTGGGTATGAAGAACAGAGTTCGACTTCAGAGCTGGGCACAGCTGGACTTGCATCCTAGCTGTGCCACCTGCCGCTTAGGTAACCACCAGCCATTCACGTATCATCTTGGCCCACCTGTGAAAGGAGTCAAGCCCGACCTTGGCGAGGTTTCACATGTGCTGAGTGTGCCCGGCGTGGAGAAGATACTCCATAAACCTCGCGCTCGTTGCCTTCCTTCCTGGTGGCCTGAATCCATGAAGCTTGACCTGGTTTCTTCCTGGCTCTTTCATTTCCTGCAGGATACGGTTTCAGGTCTCTTCCAAGTGATTCACTCTAAACAAGACGCGGGTGGGACGCTGTCCGCAGAGCAGGCCGGGGTGCCCATCCAGGGACTCTGGCCACGCTGAGCCTTCCTCCCCTCAGGAAAGGCCCCCCTCCGGTCCCCGAGGGGCCCTGCCCTTTGTGGCAGCCGGAAGGAGAAGCTGAGGCCAGCTGAACTCCTGTTCTGCGTCCACAGCTCCTTGGGGCCGCCTGGCGCCCCAGCGGTTGGGCCGAGCAGGGAAGGGCGGCTGGCCTGGCTCCAGAGCAGGCCGGCAGGCCCGGCCATGCAGGCGGCGCTCGCTCAGAGCCCCTCTAATCCGATGGCGGGGTGCAGCGATCCGTAACCAGGGCTTCCAGGAGCCTCCCGAGCCAGGCACCAGCCTCCCGAGCCTCCGAGGGTGGTGGAGAGGTTGTCGCCTGGCTCCACGGAGCTGGCAGGAGGCGGGCGGTGGAGCCGGGGGCTAGAGGCTCCAGGTGGATGCACACAGGTCCCCTGGGAGGTCCCCTCTGGGTCATGGGAAGGGGGGTCCGAGCTGACAGTGGGGAGGGGCGCCCGGTGAACACAGGATGGACGTGCTAGGGGAGCCCACTGAGCGGGCGCCGCTTCTGTCCTGCCCCTCTCCCCTGACCTCCGGACAGCTTGAAAAGCTTTTCTATCCAACAGCAGTCGGGTGGGGTGGAAGAGGGGCTTTTGTTCAGGCCAGATCATGGGGGAGGAGAGCACGGTGGTGGGGAATCAGAGAAGCCAGGCTCCGACCTCAGTGCAGTCACTTGGGCTGTTCGACCGCAAGCAGGTTACTCAGCCTCTCTGAGCCTCCGTTCCGCTAGTACAGCACCTGGCACATATAACAAGCAAGGAGGAAATTGCTCTGTAATGTCCTTCCTCCTCCCCTCAAGTAATTCTGTGGTTTTCACCCCCTGCCCGCTGTGGTTCTCCCAGACCCTCTGCTGTCAGACCTCATCCCACGGGACCCTGCTGGAGCCCAGAGACCAGGCTGCGTCTGCCCCTCCCCTGGAGGGAGCCAGGTCGGGCCAACACACTCCCGGCCTGCAGGTCATCCCAGGATGGGGTAGAAATTCAGCTTGGAGCCGCTGGTCACACGTTCCTGGCGGCCAGCTGGGAGGTGGCCCTCGTCCCTGTGCACAGACACAGCTGAGCTTAACATGATTGTGGAGAGAAGCCTGGCGTCTGGAAGAGCACGGCTGCCACTGAGGTTCCTGCCGTGTCTCGTCACCTGGGAAGCTTGCCCAGCCAAATCGGCATCTCACTCTCCAGGGGCCTGGAGAGCCCAAGTGTGGTGGCTTATCTGTGGGTCCTCATCTCCCCCACCACCCCCAAAGGCCACTGGTGCTGAGTAGCCCACTTCTGGGGTTCATCCTTCCGGCCACCCCCCGCCTTCGTGAGGAAGATTCTCATCAGAACATTCCCTGCTGCCGCAGCTTCCAGGTACTAGAGAAACTTTGCCGCCAACCTGGGAGATAGGACAGACCAGCTGCTGACTTGGGGGCAGGGGTCCCTGGAGACCCTGGCAATATTCCCGGGAGATTGCACCTACTGGTGTGAATGTGGATAAGAGTTTTTGCCTGGTTGGGCTGGTCCCAAAGGACCCAGCAGAGCCCTGACTGGAGACAGAATCTGATCCACGTTTTATGATTCTATTCCAGCATCACCTCCTCCAGGGAGCCTTCCCTGAGTTACACACATTTAAACAAATTTTTTCCCTGGGTTTACAGTTTTCCCTGTGCTCCCCCACATCAAATGAATCAGTTTGAATAGTAATTGTTTCTTTATCTGTTTGGTCCCCTAGGCCATGAACTCCGCAAAGGTACGAGCTATATCCCAGGTGCCTGACACAAGCCTTGGCTCCCCAGGGAAGTTCAACAAATGCCTATGGAATGATATATGGGGGGGATCAAGGGGAGAGGTCACTATGGTGGACACAACAGGGCTTTTAGAGATGAACTGGTACCCAGAATGTCCTCAAGAAGCTCACCCCCTAATGGGCAGAGTCCTGTGTTGGGCTGCCTGGGTCTTAGGTGTCTGGGAGACTTACCTGTGATGGGGGGAATAAGGTGGCAGAGCACGCAGCAGTCTTGCTCTGAGAGATGCTCCTGCCCCCCCGACGTGAGCGGCTGGCGTAGCGGTAGAAGCCGTGTGGTAGGATGAATGCCCGGTGTCTAAAGCGTAGAGAGAATGGGGCTTAGTCTGGCCAGAAGGCGGCTCTACCCACAAGCTCAGGAAAGCAGGAGCGTAGTGGGTGGGAGGGGCAGTGGGCTGTGGTGAGGCTGCACCTTCCAGGACAGCTGGCCTCCTCCAGAGGACAAAGATGAGAAGTCTAGTTTCAGTTACCGGGCCTTAGATGCCCAAACACTATTTCGGAATCAAGAGCGTGGGTAGTTTGAGGCCCTCCTCCAGCAGGCCCAAGTCTCCAGCTTTTGTTTTTGCTTTTGTTTTTCTGTATCCGGACCTGGAGGATGTGCACTGGTATCTCTTTTAGGAGGCTCAGACCACGGGTGATAGCCATTGGCAACAGCCCCCAAAAACACTATCCTTGGGACAGAGGCCCTGGGCTGATGAAGGCTTTGGCATCGCTGGGTGGCGTTGGGGGAGTGGCTTAACTGTCCTGGGCCTCAGCTCTTTATTGCAGTGGAAGCATTCTGCCTCCTGTAGCTCCCGGAGTTGACATGGCGCTTAGGTCAGAGGATAGATGTTCGAAAGTATCTTCCAAAGCAAATACTCTAAAAAGCATCAGGTGCTATTGGTATGCGTTTGAAGCGGTGGTTAGCCGGGCTCATGTGACCTCAGCCCCGACACCACCCTGCCCTGCCCCCAACCATCACCTCTAGCTGGGTTCTCTGGAGCCTTCTCCAAATCAGGGAGTTGGTTTTGCCTGTTTGTCTTGGCTTCTGACACAGACAAAGCCTCATGAGCTGCAGAGAGTGTCCTGGCAGTGGGGTCAATGCCCAGGATGCCTGGCCCGGACACTGCCTCCAGGAAGTCGGGGCTCTTGTGACCGGTGACACTGCGTGTGATTTCTCTGCAGAAAGTGGGTGGACGTGGGGTTTGGCAAGCTTTCTGTGCCTTCAGCCCTTCCAGCTCCTCCTGGAAAAAGCCTGGTCCGTGTCCCTAGGCGCGAAATAGTCCCTTTGAGCGGGGCCAGGTTACTGCTGAACATGTGACAAAGCCGGTTTGCTAGATAGTTCCGCCCTTGCTCTGATCATCGTGAAATACCAGTGTGTCCTCAAGGCCATCCGACTTAGCCCAAATCCTTAATTTTACAGTATTTTAAATCCTTAATTTAGACTATGTATAAAGAAATATCATTTTATACATTTGACTTTAAAAAAAAATTTATTTAGGGCTTCCCTGGTGGCGCAGTGGTTGAGAGTCCACCTGCCGATGCAGGGGACGCGGGTTCGTGCCCCGGTCTGGGAAGATCCCACATGCCGCAGAGCGGCTGGGCCCGTGAGCCGTGGCCGCTGAGCCTGCGCATCCGGAGCCTGTGCTCCGCAACGGGAGAGGCCACAACAGTGAGAGGCCCGCGTACCGCAAAAAAAAAAAATTATTTATTTTAATTTTGGCTGCGTTGAGTCTTTGTTGCTACGCGCCGTCTGTCCCTAGTTGCGGCGAGCGGGGGCTACTCTTCGTTGCGGTGCGCAGGCTTCTCACTGTGGTGGCTTCTCGTTGCGGAGCACGGGCTCTAGGCGTGCAGGCTTCAGCAGTTGTGGCACGTGGGCTCAGTGGTTGTGGCTCATGGACTGTAGAGCGCAGCCTCAGTAGTTGTGGCGCACGGGCTTAGTTGCTCCACGGCGTGTGGGGTCATCCTGCACTGGTACTCGAACCCGTGTCCCCCGTGTTAGCAGGCAGATTCTTAACCACTGCACCACCAGGGAAGTCCTATACATTCAACTTGATGGTACCCTAAAAGCCAAGATATTGAAGAAGTTAATGAGTAAATGAATGTAAAAATCGCCAAGAGCAACTGGCTTACGTTTCATCTCAGGGACCGAGAAGTATGAACTTGGACGCGAAATGCAGGGCAGCAGAGGGATAATAAGGTGAGCCTCTCAACTCCACGGACAATTTCAGATCTTAACAGTTCCCAAGCTTTCTTACTTTTGGAGGCTCCACCCTCCATCTTATCAAAAGAGTTAAAATGCACCCACACCCCACATTACATATAATTTTACAGGAAAAAAAAAGAATGCGGAGGGCTTCCCTGGTGGCGCAGTGGTTGAGAATCTGCCTGCCAATGCAGGGGACACGGGTTCGAGCCCTGGTCTGGGAAGATCCCACATGCCGCGGAGCAACTGGGCCCGTGAGCCACAATTACTGAGCCTGCGCGTCTGGAGCCTGTGCTCCACAACAAGAGAGGCCACGATAGTGAGAGGCCCGCGCACCGTGATGAAGAGTGGCCCCCACTTGCCGCAATTAGAGAAAGCCCTCACACAGAAACAAAGACCCAACACAGCCAAAAATAAATAAATAAATAAATTTAAAAAAAAAAAATGCGGAGACTTTTATGATTTTTTTTCTAACTTGGAGATTTCAGAAAGAAAGATCTGTTCTTGTGATTTAAGCTTTATATATTCATTAATAACTATTTGAGAATTGAGTTAAATTACCACTGGCCAGTTAACGATGTTATTTTGTAGATGCTTGACTAAGTATTTGGTAAAGATAGGTTTCATAGTTCTTTACATTCTGAAGCCAGTGTTTTTTGTTTTTTATTTTCTTTCTCTTTTCTTTCAAATGTTTTCATGCGCCCATGAAAAGCCTGTAGATTTTAATCACTGTGCCTACATTGCCTTTAAAAAGGAAAGTCTTATGGGAGTCAGAGCTTAAGTATGATTCCTGGCTAAGTGTCACTCACTGTGACCAGTCCAGGCCTCACTAGCTCCATCTGTTAATGGGGCTAATTCGCTCTCAGTGTTTCATATGATTGTTTTGACAGATAAGCTAAGATAATAAATGAAAGCACATAGCCCAGTGCCTGACTCTTCCATAGAAAGTTGTCTGGTTAAATATTATATGTTAGCATTAAAACTCAAGTCCACAGAAGACACATGATTTTCTCCTATTCTCCAGTAAGTTCCTGAAAACTGAAATTTTTTGTTTGTTTGTTTGTTTTTTTGCGGTACGTGGGCCTCTCACTGTTGTGGCCTCTCCCGTTGCAGAGCACAGGCTCCGGATGCGCAGGCTCAGCGGCCATGGCTCACGGGCCCAGCCGCTCCGCAGTATGTGGGATCTTCCCGGACTGGGGCACGAACCTGTGTCCCCTGCATCGGCAGGTGGACTTTCAACCACTGCGCCACCAGGGAAGCCCTGAAATTTTTTTAAAAAGGTAATTAACAGGGATTTCATTCATTAAGAATTCAGAAAAATTTCACCATGTTTTAGATTTACCTTTAAACTTTGTATGATAAAAAGTTGAGTCCAGGGAATTAACGATAGAGACAGTAGTTGATGGAGAGGGGGAGGTTTTTGGTCTACTCGAGGCAAGGAGCTTTCCAAGACCTTAGAAACAGCTGCTTGGAAACAATTGTGTGTTAATTAGGGAGGATTCTTATCAGATCCCGCAGAACCTCTCCTTGCCTGTGCCTTTCTAGACCATGTACTCTAGCTGAAAATAGTATCAGCATCCCTATTTTTGGTGGCTTTCTGTAACTGAAGGTTTTCTCTCCTTCAGACCAGTCTTCCTCCCTGAGTTTGACCTTGGGAGCTGTGTGGAGGTTGACCTTGATGGGTAGTGTCATGGGAGACCCCCGGAGGCCACCTCCAAGCATGTGATGAACACACACAGGACATGAGTCACACCCGAATGACACCAGGTAGTCTACCCAACATGATATTTGGCAGTCATAGTTCTTGTCTTTCTCATTGGAAGGGCAAAGAGGTAGGTGGATGGATGGGAAACTGCAAGCTGGAAAGTACGTGGGCATTTCAGAGGATGTACTAACAGCCGCTTGGCACGACTTTAGCAGGGTTGTTTTCTGTTTCAAGGCCACGTGCCTCGGTCTTCTCTTGGTATATGGGGTGCACACGATATTCACGATGGTGTAGGAAGCCCTGGGGTTCAGGACACCTAACTTTCAGCTTGAATTCTGTTAATAGTAAGTCGCCATGACTGTGGATTACCTAGGGTTTACAGCATATTGAATTTGATAAGAATGATACATTGGGGGAAATGAGATACTTTCCCAGAGCAAGCTCTAAATAAATGAAGTTTCACTTGACTTCACTGGCTGGTTAAAAGAGTAAACTTGAGCTGGAAAATAGTCTTGTTTGGCGGACTCCCAGGTGCTTAAACAACCACACCCAGAGTACCAGAGGCTCATTTCAAATCGTCATCTTGCTCTTGGTCTCCATGCTCGTCTAAATTTTTATCAGTGACCTGACAAAAGATCAAGAGAGTCCTACGACGCCGCTAGGAGTGAAGCCGTATACGACGGATGCCAGCGTCAGGATCCCTGATACTCTCCACGGACCCAGACGCTCGGCCAAACCCAACAAGATGGAAGACTTTCAACTATCGCTGTTCAGTTTCATGTGGTCTCAGAATTCAGAAGCACAAGAACTAGATTAGAGAGCCCTCCACGGGCAGCAGTTCCCATGAAAGAGATCTGGGGGTTTTAGTCGACCACAAGCCTAATTTGATCCAACAGTGTGACTGTTGCTAAAAATGTTAAAAATGCTGGTAGGCTGCCTTAATGGACATATGGTGTCCAGATCCCCAAAGGGGACGCTACAGGGTCTCCTGGCCTGAGCAGGCCACGTCTAGAGGAGTATGTTTAATCCTAAGCATCGCATCTGAAGAGAAACAGAGTGACCACTGGGGGCAGGCAATGGAGGTAAGAGTTGAAGACATTGACCTGGAAGAAGTGGTATCGTAGAGACCCACTAGATGCTCTCCATCTCACAGTCTCTTCCCAGGCACATTGGAAATCAGCATTTACCAGCCTCCCCTGTGGTTAGTTTGGGCCTTCATCTGACTAGCTTCTGGGTGACGGAATATGAGTAGAGTGGATGCACTCCATCTCCAGTGCCCTGTAAAATGTCCTCCTGATGTTATCATGTGCTTGCTTTTCTCCTTCACTGTCCCCGAGAGTACGACAGAACAAGATCGAGGGAGCTGGGCACCCGCAATCATCGGAAATCCCACTCGGAAGGTTTCCCATCCAACGTTCGTTTGGACTATGACAAGAATGAAAAAGAAAACTTTTTCTGTGTTAAGTCACTGAGATTTGGGGCGTGTTTTGTTACAGCAGCCAGCATTCACTATGCCGATTATTCTAAGACAGCTGTGGGAGAGCATCCAAGGGAGAAAGTGATGGTCGTGCACTAAGAATATGTGTGGCAGAATCTTCCATGGGAATTCTGTCTTGTTCTCACAACTACAGGACACTTCAAAGAATGAGAAGGTGACTTTTATCCTCCTGGAAATATTCCTGGAGAAATGGCTCCTGTATAAGCAATTATCTCTCCCTTTCTAGTAATAGTTTTTTTTTTTTTTAATGGTCTAATCATACTTTCCCCACTTGCTAGTGATGTGACCTCCAGCAAGTTACTTGACAACTCTGTGTTTCTGTTACTTAGTCCATAAAATGGGCACAAAAGTAGCACTCACCTTATGGAGTTTTTGTGAGTTAAATGAATTAATCATACAATACACAATAATGCCAATCTGTGTGTCTTTTCTCTTTTTTTCTTTTTTTCTTTTTAAGGGGCTGTTCCCAAAGAACTCTCCGCTCTGGTCCTTTATTTTTATTTTTTTTTTAATTTTATTGAAGTATAGTTGATTTACGATGTTGTGTTCATTTCTGCTGTACCACAAACTGTCTCAGTTATATATATATTCTTTTTCATATTCTTTTCCATTATGGTTTATCACAGGATATTGAATATAGCCCACGCAGGTCTTTAGAAGGTTGGGTGCATCAGATTCTCCACAAATGAGAAAGAGGTTTTGGTTTTTCCATAGATGATGGACTCAAGGCCTGGCCTGCCTTCGGTGCCTTGGGTGGGGGAGGGGAGTCCTGGAGGGAATCCTGCAGGAGCGGAAGGATGATGGGGAGGACCCAGCGTGAGAAGCAGCATCTGGCTCGTAACCCTGAACCTAAGTGTTATGAACCTGAGAATGGACGCCTTACGATGATGGAGGCCACCACCTAGAACACAAGGACCAGATCCTCCCTGTGTTCCAGGGGCCACAGAAGCCCGGGGTTGGAGAGAGTATCTGAGAAGAGGGTGGGATTATCCACCCCTGGGGCAGTTCAGTGAGCAGATACGAGGTGATGATGTATTGCTGAGGGCAAGGGCCTCAGGTCCCCCCCAGGGACCCTGCCTCGCAAGTGCTGTGTGCCCTTGGAAAAGCCACTTACCTTCTTTAGGTATCACTTTTCTCATCCTGTCAATGAGGCTCACGATACCTGCTCTGTTATCTCCGAGAGGAGAGGATGCTAAGTGAGATCGTGGCTGTGGAAGACTTTGACAAACTCACTTGTCGGTCGCAAAGTGCTACCGCCTTGCGGGTCTCTCTAGTTCCGTTTTCGCCACAAAGGAAACTCCTAACCTCTTAACTTGGACTTCAGCGGTTTTAGGGGGCAAGGGGCCCCTGGGAACCGGAAGTGATGAACAAGAGGCCAAGGACGCAGGAGAAATTGTTCTTGCAAGAGCGGAGATGGACCCAGATGTACTCCGGGGTCCTTGCCAGCCTGAGCGCTCTTCTTGGGGAGTATTTTCTTGGCACGAGTGCTTGGAGGGGCTGCAGGCATGGGGCCAGGTCGCAGCCTGTTTCGACAACGCCGAGCTGTCCTGTAGTTCTTGGCCTTTCCCAGGCTTCACTTGAAAGTGGGGCCGTGCGGCTCGCACCCCTCAACCAGCAGGGTGGGCGGGCGGGGGGGTGCGAGGAGGAAGAAAGCGCAGGCGCCTGGGCGTCTCACGTAATAATTTAGCGCTGCCTACAGCCCGAGAGGTGTTTCACACGCTGCAGAGGTAGATCATGAAGCATTCTTCCAAAATGAGGGAATGCGCCTTTTCTTGACTCTCCCCCTCCCCCCAACGCTTTTTCCAATAGAATCATTAAACTGGGATTTCTGGAGGGCCCGACACCTCACCGCGCTAGCAGATTCCGCGGGGAAGGGGAGGGGAGCTCTGAGCTTTGGTGGGAGGGGAGAAGCCGGCCTGGGAAGGGGCTTGGCGGGTGACAGGGAGAGAGCTGGCCTACCGAAGAGGGCGTTGGGTCTCCGAGGGCACAGGGGAGGGGCCTGCTGATTTCTCACCAGCCCAGATGACATATGACTTCGCACGTCCCCGGGTCTCCAGGGCTGCAGCCGGCTGTGTACATTCAACATATGTTTGGTATTATCCGTGTTTTTATAACAGTAACTGTGGTCTTGCAAGGGACTAAAATTAATTAAAACGCAGCACTCTGCCACATTTCACGTGCTTATCATAGGAATGCTTGCCTGGAAAGGACCTCCCTTGGGAGGGTCATCTTCCCATCCCCACGCCTCTGCCTGGGTCGGTACCCAGGCTGGCCCTACCAGCCCGCCTTAGGAGATTGCCAGTGAGGGAGGGTCTGCAGTGCAACTCTTTCTTGGTACTTGAACTACAGTAAGTAGGACAGTGCAGACATTCAGAGGTTGTGCTTGAAACGTCAGGATGACAGCGAGGAAGCCCCCACGGGTCATGTTTATCAAACCGCTGTAAGCTCTGCCCTGAAGGCACCTGCCGGAAAGCATCCCTTGGTTCCGAGATGCATCATTTGGCAGGTTTAGGGCAGGGTTTCTCAGACTCCACTTGGCACCATTGACATGTGGGACTGGATCATTCTGCGCGGTGAGGGCTGTCCTCCCATGGCAGGATGTCTAGCAGCGTCCCTGGCTTCTGCCCACCAGCTGCCAGGAGCATCCCGCCCTCCGGCACGTGACAACCAAAAAACGTTGTCCAGGCATTGTCCAGTGTCCCCCGGGAGGAAGGCAGAATCGCTCCTGGTTTGATCGGCTCTAATTTTGGGACCCGGATGGGGAAAGGGGCGAGGTGCCGTCTTCCAGATCAACACTGAGAATCCTTAATGGGTCTTGTCTGAGGCTCCTTCTGCCATGTTTGAAAGAAGGAAATAGCTGGGGCAGAAAATTCAGAAAATCTGGGGTGGGGCGTGGGGATTTGCATTCCTGAGGTTCCCAGGAAAAGCTGAAGCTGTTAGTCTGGGAACCACCCTGGAGAAGCCTGCTCCGAGGCAGGCGTCCTCACCCTCCACAGTATGTGCGTCTGCGGTCAGAAGACTCCGTGTTGGCACCGTCCTGTGCTCTGGAGGATGTTGGCAGCATCCCCGGCTTCTACCCACTAGATGCTTGTAGCGCTCCCCCCAAATTGTAGACAGCAAAAATGGCCCCAGACATTGCCAGGGACAGAATTGCCTCTAGTTGAGAGCCACTGATTCAGGGAAAGGCTCTCTGGAATTTCTGCTGTGTCCCAGGTGTCCAGGCGGGAGGTGGGAGGTCTTCTACGTTTCAGGAAACCCTGCTCGCCAGCTCCGCTTGGCTCCAGGGAAGCCGCTGTAATCCAGGGAGGAGTGACAGGCAAGTGTGTCACCGTCAGTTCTGAAGAGGGGAGCAAGTGACTTGCTATGAATAACATCCTGGGGTCTGAGAGTGATTCACCTTTTAAAACAAAATCGAATGGGTATTCACATAGCAACACGGCTTTCACTCTTTTGCCTTCCGGTATGGTTTTCCGAGTGGCCAGAACTGGAACGATCCCCACCTGTCTCATTTTGAGCACAGCCCAGATCAGCTAAGCAGCTCTTGCTAATATGCCCTGAGTCGTGTTTCAATTACAAGGTATTGCCGCGTTTTATTGTTTCATCACGAGCTGGGGTTGCCCAGGGGACCATGGCACATACAGGGCTGCCATCCTCTGGCTCCACCTACGAGAGAAGCTGGGCGCACTGGTGTGATGCACAAGGCGCTGTCGGCCCCGTTGGCTCACCTCCCATAACTCCCCCCTCTCACGGCTGTGCTCCAACCACAGTCGCCCCTTTCTCCACCTCTGCCACATACCTTCCTCCCCACACTGCCCGGCCTCCTTCCCCTGATGCCCCAAGCATGGCTCACTCCTCCTCTGTCATGTCTCAGCTCCAGTGTCACCTTCTCAGAGAAGGTGGGTGCCCTTGACATCGTGCTGACCTTGTCCTCCCCGCCAAGTCAACCACTATCATGTTGCCCTGTTCTCTCCCCATAGCACAGGTCGTTACTTGCAACCTCCCTGGTTTGCATGCCCCCCAAGTACGGGATGGGCTCCCCAGGAAACAGATGCTACGATGGGAATAACCCCTATAAAAGGAAGGGGACGAAGCAGGCTTGGGCAGGAGGGGCCATCAGTGTGTGAAGACCTAAAAGGTCTCTGTGGCCCGTGAGGGGCACTGGAGCAGAGATGACCCACTGGAGGAACCCCTGTGGGTGGACATGGCTTGGTCCTTGCCCATCACCTTGCACAGCCATTGACCAGGGGCTGCCCCAGAAGAGCGTGACCTCAGCTTGAAAGCTGAAGAGGACCTTGGAGACGCTGGTGGCTGAGGCTGTCCTTCTGGTCAGGCAGTAAGTCCTTCCTTGAAGGGGGATCTGGGCGGCTCGTCTCTGGGTCTGCCCTCCTGGGCTACCATGTATGTTCTCTGGGAGCAGGGATCTCACAGATCCTTCTCACAGCTGGTCCCCATTTCCTAGAACAGAGCATCACAGATGCTCAAACAATATTATGGAAAGACAAACATGTGTTTTGGGGAAGGAGAGGCAGAGAATTACCGTTTGAACTATTTTTCACCTGGCAGTGCTTCCAAGGTTTTCAAAGTTAAAAAAAATCCCCATGGTGGGGTATCCTGTCACCTGCCTCTTATAGGTGGGCTGGGTGACATCTCTTGAGCCTGCTGTGTGAGTCAGGGGGGAGGGAGGGTGATGAGGGGAAACCAGCGGCCCAGGGGGATCTCAGAGGAAAAGGAAAACAGAACTACCAGGTGGGCCAAAGGCACATTCCAGGGGCCGTGGGTGCCTGTCAGACCGGAATGGTTATCCCGTCTGGCAGAGCCGAGCACCTTGGGTGGCCAACTAAACTTCAGATATGGTGTTCCCAGAGACCGGGGTGGGTGGCGGGGAGTGTCCTCTCCTTGCTTAGCCTTTCTCCTGCCCCAGCATTTTCCTCTGCCAATGAATCGGGCTGGGATGGGCTTGTCACCGGAGCTGCAGTCTTTTATGGGGCGTATTGAAGCCCGAGATTCCAAGGGAGCCAGCCCCACGTATGCAGCACACAGGGAGGCAGGGGTATCTTCCTGGGTGGCAGAGACGCCCGTGGGGCAGGTGCCCAGGGGCTTTGGGGTAAGGAGGGGAGGGTGTGCACTCTGGGTGCTGTGGGGAGAGGACGGGGGGTGGGGGTCTGTCCTGGAGAGATGCCTGGCTCAGAGAGCAGGTGCGAACGTCTGTCTGCAAACTCAGAAATGCAAGAACTACAACTTGATTTTCTTTTTTTTTTTGCGGTACGTGGGGCTCTCACTGCTGTGGCCTCTCCCATTGCGGAGCACAGGCTCCGGATGCGCAGGCTCAGCGGCCATGGCTCACGGGCCCAGCTGCTCCGCGGCATGTGGGATCTTCCCGGACCGGGGCACGAACCTGGGTCCCCTGCATCAGCAGGCGGACTCTCAACCACTGCGCCACCAGGGAAGCCCCAACTTGATTTTCTTATAACTCCATTCCACCAGGGCATTTCAAGTTCTCCCCCCCGCACCCCGCCCTCACCTTTGTCTTTGGAGTTGCATCAGGTGTCAGGGGGTGAGGCAGGCTAACTGAATGCAGTGGCACTGGGGGCTGGGAAGCGTGCTCCTTCTCATCATGTATCCACACGGGACTCCCCTGAGACTTCCAGCTATACATCAAGAGGTCTCTGGCCATTCGTTCACACTGGTCACTGCTAGGTTGTCTCTTTTTCCCAGCCAGAGACCCTCCAGGGCCACACACTTCCGGCTACTGCTCCGAGGCTCCTGGTAGCACCCCTTACCCGGTTCCCAGAATATCGACTCTCTCTGCTTGGCTTCCTTTGCTCCCCCGATGCAGGGAATCTCTCTTAGTCTTAATCTGAGAGCTGCTTTGCCCTCCCTCATCATATGTTCTCCCATACATATTTGTTGTATTTGCTATACACTTTCAAAGCCTTCTCTGAAACTCAAAACCAAGAATTTATTATTTCCTAGTTTTTTTTTTTTTGCTGTATTGCCCATTCTCTAATGCAGTAGATTCAGCAGAGCCTGACTAACTACGTGAGGAAAGGCCAAGGGCTGCAAAGGACTATTGTAAGGTGCAGGCAGGAGTGTGAACATTGGTTAGTACTTCAGAAACATTATCCCCGCACACTTGCTTTGGGGAGCTTGTTCTGCTTCAAGCCTGGCTCCCCTTCTGCCTCATCTGAAGGTGGCTGGTGTCACCTTCCATCCTCAGTGGTGGCACAAATGCAGTCAGGTACTGATGGGGGGACTGAGGTCGGTGAGCCCTTCCATTCCTTTTCATTAGCAAGCCCTTCCTTTGCAATGGCCAGACCCCCCCTACATTGAGTCAGGAGGGTGGGGAAACAGACCCAGAGCTGGGAAGAGTGGCACAGCCCACAGAGCAGAAATATACAAGTGATGCCCTTTGGAAATCTCAGAAGCTATTAAATCCAGACTCAGTTTCCCTGAACCCATGTCTAGGTAGTGCACTGATGTGGACAGAGCGAGGACTCCAAGTGAGAGCGACCCAGGTTTAAATATTAGCCCTGCAAGGTGGCAGTGATCCTGGGAAGTGTATTTCATTTCCCTTTTTTCCCTGTTTCCACATTTTTAAATGGGTGTCATCACTGTGAAGCTAAAATACAGTGATGTTTATAAAGCCCTGAGAACAGCGTTTGGCTTGTCTATTCATGATCAATTACTGTTTGTTCCCTTCTTTTTTCTCTAGGAAATCCATAGATGAGGGCAGTTCTCATCTCTATGGGCCTGAGTATCTAATGCTGAGAATACTCAGGACCCTCAACTCCTGAAAACAAAAATCAAGTAAATTCAGAGGAAGAAGTACTCAGAGTTTCTTTCTTAGCTCTGATACCTGGGAAGATGGGTAACTGAGTATCTCATCCTGGCACAGATCTTAACATGGTGTGACTCAGTCTCCAGCAATGCCCTGCGTTGCTGGGGGACTTATTTCATACCTGAGAGTCTCTCACTGGTAAGATGTGTTTCCTTTTTCAGTATCAGTTTCTTCAGCTGATTGGCTCCATTCCATGTCTCACTGTTACGGGTGCCTCTACCCAGTAGAAGTACAACTATGACACTTTAGCAGGAAACGCACGACAAAATTCTTGCCTTTAAGTGAACTCACCATATACTGAAACCAGAAGTCTGCAGGAAAGATGGTGGGGAATGATTTTTTTTTAAAGCCACTGTGATTGCGACGACAGCCTCTTCTGGGCTTAAAGCTGGGTTCTGCACCCTTCTGAAGTTAGATGATGTCTCAGCTTTTGTGCACTCTTGGTTCAAGGTCACTGCCAAGAGCCCTTATGTTCTGGAGACAAAGGAGATGCTGGGATTTCAAAGGAATGGCTGTCTTTGGGAGAGAGGAGAGCTCAGAACCTAAGGCCTTGGAGGGGCAGGGCCAAACCACGATGGGGTCACTTGTATACGAGACCATCCTCTTGTTTCGATGGTATCCGGGGGCCCATATAAATGTCTATGGCATATTACATTCCTCAGATGTGAGTCTTTGGCTGAGAACTGAGGGTTCTTGGTAACATTCCTTGGGAATTGAATTGTCTTTATTCTGACTCAGGGGGCTGGGGGTTGAGCAGGGCATAGAAGGGAAAGGCGGCATTGGACTAGGTGAAAATCTCTGTCACCTATTTTTGCCTTTACCCAATGCCTACCTCTTGTCTGGAAATGATGAATCAGTAATACCACCTGTGGGTTCAACCGTGTGGATTTCAATTACCACTCCACTGGGGAGGACAGGCAGAGGAAGTGTTAAGGATTGGTCCACTCTTGCAAAGCTGTTTTACCTTCTTTGTGCCACGTGTAAGAGGCGGTACTGCTTGAAAATCCCCGCAGATGCACGGCCTGCCCCAGTCCTTCAGCGTTGGCTGTTTTCTTACTGCCAATGAGCTGATCGCTGTCACTAACGGTTACCAACCATGGGAAGGACTCAAGGCTCAGGCAGAGGTCTGGACTCATAGTCATGGAAGTTAGAGCTGGCAGGCACCTCGGCAGTAATTAGGTCCACTCAACACCCTCGTCTTACAGATCAAGAAGTTAGGGAACCAGGACTGGGGTGGCAGGGTGCCCAGAGGCACAGAGACACTTAGTAGTAGAGAGGAAAGTAAAGGGCAGACTAATAGATAACTGTACATCCAAAGGGATGTGTGGTGCTTGAGCTAAAAATCTAATTGTGAGTTTGCATGTCTTCCCTCGTTAGAATAGACAACCACGCGTGTGGATTTCTCCTGGTTGCCCCCTCCCACATGCCTCACCTGTGCTCCAGGAGACTAACCTGTGTAAACTGCATCAAAAGTCTTTCTGCCTCTCTGGTTTCCACGTGGTTCTGAACAATGGTGAGTACTGGTGGCAGACAGGAGAGAGGGGGGAGAGTGGAGCTGGGCTATTCACAGGCCCCTCCCCACGCTACCCCCTGTGTGTTCACGGGCGTCTCCTCTTTCAAGGGCAGCAGCTGAGCCCCTATGGATGGTACCACCCCTCACCGCTTCCTGCACCTGCCCACACCTTGCAAAATGATCCCTTTACTAACTCGCCTCAAATTAACTAATTTGAGCGTGTCGTGCATTTCCTGCCAAGACCCTGACTGACACAATAACTGAAGGTTAACGGGAAGCATTTGAATATTGCAGTGGCATTTACCGGACTCTGCTTTCACATTCCTTAAGAGTTAGCTAAGCTTTGGAGAATTCGGGGCAGCGAGAGGATGGACGACACTGAGATAATATCAGGCACCAGTAAGATCTACCCACTTTCTTTTGTTTGTCCTTTTAGTATTCTTGTTGTTGTTTTTTCTATTGTTATTATAATTATACAGGTGACAATTGGCAGGTGACATTGACAGGTGACATTGCTATTGTAAACAAATAAGGCACTGCAAGCGTGTATAGGTTGAATGATTCAATCTCTGCTCGTGCCATGACCAAACTCACTCTTCTTCCTGCTGCCTGGTGCATTTTTTCTAGTCTTTTTTTCTAGATATTTTTGTATATATCCGTGTATCTATATATACACACAAATATAGATCTTCTAAAACAAATTTGGCCCCTGGTAGATGCACTGTTTCGCCATTCCCCCTAGCAATATCTATGGATACCTCGTTCTTTTTTAAACTGCTGCATGCCCTGGATATAAACAAGCCAATTAACCATTTTGTGGATGTGTAGGTTCTTTGTAGGTTTTCACTGTTACACACACAAAATTGCAATAAGCCTTCCCGTACTGACTGACACACATGCACCCTAGAGGGGGTATTTCCTTGGGATAGATACCTAAACATAGAATTTGGTTAAGTTATATAATTTAAATCTGGTAGATCTGCCCAGCTGACCTCGATGAAAGCTGCTTGAGTAGTGTGTGAGAGTACATTTTCCTCACGCTCTCCCCAACTCGGTGTAGTATCAACTCACTTAAATGTTGCCCATCAGATGGAAAATAAAAGAAATACTTTTTAAAATGTTGGTTTCTGGGATTACCATGAGGTGGAACATCTTTTACTGCTTTTTTCCATTTGGGTTTCTTCTGCAAATTTTCTGTTCCCTTTTCTGCACTTATGGTCTTTCTCCAGGGTGGCTGTCGTTGACCCTATTATCTTCAGCTATGGAGACAGGTAAACATAGTCCATAGTCCATGGGCTGTTCTTTGCAGTTATTTCTAAATTCAAAGCATGTGATTTTGCCAGAGATTGTCAGTGAGTGGCCAAAGAGAACCAAGATTAAGAAACGAAAGAGGAAGATCGAAATCTTAAAACATGTGGATTGCAGATCCCCTCATATCTACTCATATAATTTTATATTCTACTTGATATATTTAGTTACAGATTATCTCTAGCTGTCTATGTATCATCTGTCTACTCTGAGTTTGCTCTGATGTTACCGCCATGTTCTTGGAGCACAACTGCCTCTGAAGGCATGAAGGCATGTGTCCTTAATGGGGAATAATCATTGATGAGGGTTGAAGAACACTCTGTTCAACTTCTATACATCTTACTGAGGCCCAGAGAGTGAAAATGACCTGCCTGCAAGACCACCGCCAACTGATGGTAAAACTAGAACTTGAACCCAGGTCTTCTGATTCTCAGGTCCATGAACTTTTCATGAGGCTGAATTAATATGTTCAATTTAATTCAGTCCAACTCAAGGGACCTTACTGGGTACCTACTCACTCTAGCAGCCTCCGAAGTGGGCTGGTGACTTAGAGGTGAATATGGTACCCTCCCACCGCTCCTGCCACTAACACGCTGTCACTTGAAGATAGACCTTTGTGTTCTGGCTCAGGAGAACGGCAGAGCCTGCAAAATGGCTTGAGAACTTCTCACGAGTGACACTGTGATGGCAAGTTTTCTGGGTCACCTTGGCCAGGCTCTAGTACCTAGTATTTAATCAAACACGAACCTGGATGTTGCTGTGAATGTATTTTATAGATGTGGTTAAAATTGGCTACCATTTGACCTTAAGGAAAGGAGATCATTCTTGACAGTGTGGGTGGGCCCTAATCCAACCCGTTGAAGACCTTCAGAGCAAAGACTGAGGTTTCTCAGAGAAGAAATTCTGTCTCAAGACTGTAGCACCACCTCCTACCTGATTTCCGGTCTGCTTGTCTGCCCTATGGCTTTTAGACTTGCCAGCCCTTAACGTAATTGCATGAGCCAGTTCTTTAAGAAAAATCTCTTAATATCTATGTATGTATCTATGTATGTGTGAATGTATGTATGTATGTATCTATTATCTATGTATCTATTATCTATCTATCATCTATGTATCTATGTATCTCTCTGTTGTCTATCGTCTATCTATCTATCTATCTATCTATTTATATCTCTCCTATTGTTTCTGTTTCTCTGGAGACTCTGACTGATTCAGAGATTTCTTCTCTTGCCCATGTTTAAATGTTAAGAACAGGAGACTGGAAGACCCAGAGGCTGCTGAGGCTGCAGCGTAGAAACACGTGGAGCCAGTCTGGACCATGTTCTGCCTGCTGCTTCCAGAGATATCACCCACTCTCATTCCTATGCTCCGCCACATCCAGCCCTCAGGGCTGCTTGCTGGCTGGTCCCTGGTCCTCCTCTGTCAGCAGAAGAGCTCTCCTCCACTCCTTTCTGGTGTCAATGAATACCATCCTCATGACAAGTCAGTTTCACTGTTTTGCAGTCCTTGTCATCTGCAGGAAAACATACCTCAACGGTCTGCCATCTCTGACTTCTTCCAAGTCATTAGTCCTGGAAGTCTGCCCAGCTGTTTCGATGGGGTCACCTGCCGGCATTCCCCACGGGTGACAACTTCTCCTCGAAGGTGCTTGTGGAAGGTGAGTCCTGCAGAGGCTGTATGTGAGGTTACACAAGAGGAAACAGGGCAGCTGTTGGCCATGCTCATTCCCCCACTGACCCCTCAGAACAGACATGGCTGCTTCTCATTGCAACAAAGTGAGACGGGGAAAAAAAGCGTCTTGGAAGAGATTTGCCGCGTTAAAAAAAATGTCATAAAAAGAAAGCTTCTGAGGCCATGTAGCTTCGGGGTAAGGAAAAGGTGGAGACCTCGCCAGAGTAGGCCTCTGAGGCTTCCTGTTTGCAGGCAAGCGGGAAGCATAGTGCAAACATCCTTCTTCATTTATGGCCTTTGTTCTTGTTCAGCCAGTGTGCTGTTCCACAGGGTGGCCTTTCAGACGCATGCTCCCGTCTGCATTATCTGCTTCAGATCAAAAGAGAAAATGCATGAGAATGTGCTCGGAAGGCCTGGTTACCGCACACATGCCAGTTATAATCATAATCATAAATGCTCGGGCTGGGACCTCTTGGGGAATCTAGGCTTGTGTCTCTTTCCCTGAGATCTGTCTCTTCCTTGGAGCTCAGGCCGGCCACCACGTACTGCATGTAAATGTGCCAGGCACTGCGCTGAGCATGGGGGAGGGGGCACTCATTCCCCAGTGGGGCCCCGAATGAACCGAGTTAGAGAATGAGAGTTTCCATTTCTCCCAGAGAGCGCGGTGACCAAAGAATTCATTCATTCAGCCCCTTCGGCATCCGCTTTTCAAATTTTGTTTGAGAAGCTGCTCCTGCCTCCTCTCCTCTCTCTCCCAAGATTTAGAAAATCCATAACCACACCTCTCCATTTACCCGAGAGAGTCCCAGTTTACACTGGTTTTCCCAGCGTAGTTACTAATAGCAGGTGTCCGTTCTCAAGAGTGTTCCAGTTTGGATGACAAGTTCTGTGGTCTCATTTATCTATAATCCTTCTGGGCAGCCATGAAAATGTCAAGGACCTTTTCTAGGAGCTGGGCCACGGCTTGGTCCAGAGGAGGATCCTCAAAATGCTGGTTATTGAACCAATTTATTTGCTAATCTTGGAGATTGGAGGCAGGAACCTGGGAACAGATGCGTCAGGTCTCCTGGACAGAATATGCAGGAAGAGTCAGTGTCCAGAGGCGCTCGGGGGCGGCATTTGTGCGACGTTTTTACACCATGAAAACTAGCCACAGCTTTTAAACCCTATCAGCAAGATGCTTGAGTCAACTCAAGGTCTTCGTGGAAGAAATTGGGCTTCAGGAAGGCAGAGTTGAATAAAAAGTACAAGGAGCATCTTCTGAGCCCGTTGGTGGCAATACGTTGCCACACATCCAGTGGGCTGGGTAGTTAGGTATATGTGTCATCTGTTTGGAATTTGGCACATGAGGAAGCGTATTTGCATAGGTTCTGACTCAGGACTCCTAGCAATGGGAGGTAGAGAAGAAAGGTATTATCATCCCCACTTTTTATTTTTCAGACAAGGAAACTTTCCCAAAGTTGCACCGCTAAAGGGTGGCAGAATCCAGGGTCTCGATGAGCCCTCCCGCGCCCATTGCTCTTTCCAGGTCATTATCCTGGAGATGGTATTGGAAGACTGGCCAAAGCACTTTGCGTTCCAGTAAGAGGTGTTTTGAGGTTGGGGTTCTGTGGTAGCAGTTAATACAGGGACCAGTCGGATCAGAGAAGCTCCCATGAATTGGGAAATGGTGGCAAAGCTGTTTTTATAGAACTGACGTTTGGAGGGTATCAAGCCAGCTCATTTCCATTTACAACTTGCAGGCCTTCCTGCCCAGAGGAGAAACAGGGACAGGACCCCAGCCCTGTACGCAGGGGGCAGGGACAGATGCAAAGGCTGTGTGCGCTGCTCGGCTACCACTATGTGATCGGGGCCACGTGAAGCCAGGGTGATTGAACTGTTGGTGACCCCTCGGAGCAAGGAGGCTAATTAGAGCTTCTCTTTCCCCCACTTCAGTCACAAGCCCCTCCTGCCCTTCCTCCTGATGGTGCAGCTGATAAGGAGGGATTGAATTTATGAAAAGCGATGAAGATGTTTGGATAAGCCTCGGGACCCAGGCAAGCCAGCCGGACGAGTCAGGGCCTGACGGAGGCAGCGGGGTTGTCTGAAAGCTTCGGAAGGAGCAGGCGAGGCAAGGCCAGGAGGAAGGGGGAGCACTGAACTTGAACGTGACACCCCGCGGGCATGGCCCTGGGACTTGGCAATCCAGGTGGAAATGGACCTGCTGAAAAAGCTGGCTCTGCGGGGAGATTTTCAGCTCGCCCCATGCCACCTGGCAGCTGGTAGATCCTGCCACCCGTGGCCCCTGTCCCCGGAGAGAGCCGGTGTGAGCAGAATAAACCTAAGGACATAGAGCCGCTGAGTGAGGAAAGGGTGGGAGCCTAGGAAAGAGCACCTCCCCTCCAGAGGTGACGTTTACACTGGTGGGAAGAATAAGGAAGGTGAAAATGTTTACCGAGCATTTACCGTGTGCCAGGCCCTGTGCAGAGGGCATTATATGTAGTGTCTTGCTTTATCCTTTTGTGTGAATGGTTTGGTTGTTATCGTGCCCGTTGCACTGATGTAGTAAGTGAAGCTCAGAGAGGGTAGGTAACTAGCCCGAGGCCACACAGCCAATACGTGATAAATCTAGGGATCAAAACGAACTCGTGGTGATTTTCTTTTTTTTTTTTTTAAGTGGCGGTGAGGGGCTGGAGCCTCTCTTCTAGGTGAGCTTGCTGCAAGCCGACTGGAGCTGCACAGCAGGGATGGGAGGGTGCCAGGATGGGTGAGGGCAGGTGTGTCGGCCAGGATGGGAGGGTGAGCTCCATCTTTTATTCTGGGCTGCCTCGACTCATTCCTTGGCTGGATGGCTCCTTACCTGTCCCCCTGCATTGGTCCCCCTGGTCTTCTGCAGGTGGTTACAGGGAGAAGATGCTCTCTGCCCACCTGGAACAGCCCCTCATCCTCAGTGCTGGCTGTGGAAGCACCAGCTTCTAAGGTCTTTGGAGGGAAATATCCCAACAGCTGCCTAACCCCAAACGCCCAAGCCCTCTGTCATGGAGGAGCCTCGGGGTCCCGTGGCCACCTGGTCTCCTGGTCTTGCCCACGTGTGCCCCGCCGAGGACTGCCTGAGAACCACGGCTGCCTGTAGCTATGTTTCTCCTGGCTGCCACCCACCCACACCGAGCCTGTGATTCATGGGGAGATGATGGAAGCTGAGTAGCTGTCTTGGGTGTGCAAAATGGGCTGTGTTCCTGAGGCCAGGGGTGGGGCTGGGAGGAAGGCGGGCTGGCTAGCATAAGCGTAGTGTTCTGTGGGATGAATGTGTCACTTGCATCTAAATTAAGGGAGACCTCTGACCCCAGCATCCTCGGGAAGGAGTAAGGGCGTCCTTGGCAGGGTTTCCCTAACTCGGTTCTGGATTCTGACTTTCTCCTGCCTCCCAGAGGCCAGCCTCAGAGAGGGGAGCTGGAGAAGCAGCGTCTGCTGAGTTAGCTCCTCCCCTCTGGGAGACTCCTCCCCAAATGGGCCCCCAGCCTCACACATTTATTTTTAATCATAACAAAGACTCAAACTTTTTTTTTTTAATTTTTTTTTTTTTTTTTTTTGGCGGTACGCGGGCCTCTCACTGTTGTGGCCACTCCCGCTGCGGAGCACAGGCTCCGGACGCACGGGCTCAGTGGCCATGGCTCACGGGCACATGTGGGATCTTCCCAGACCGGGGCACGAACCCGCGTCCCCTGCATCGGCAGGCGGACTCTCAACCGCTGTGCCACCAGGGAAGCCCTCAAACTTTTTTTAATTTAATTTTTATTTTGTATTGGAGTATAGTTGTTTTACAATGTTGTGTTAGTTTCAGGGGTACAGCAAAGTGATTCAGTTATCCATATACCTATATCCAATCTGTTTCAGATTCTTTCCCCATAGAGGTTATGACAGAATGTTGAGTAGAGTTCCCTGTGCTCTGCAGCAGGTCCTTGTGGATTTTCTGTTTTATATATAGTAGCGTGTATATGTTAATCCCAAATTCATAATTTATCTCTCCCGATTCCATAGCTTGCTCATCACTGCAGATTCCAAAGTCACATGGACTGCATTGTTTTCAACACTAGATTTTCCACGAAATTTCCCTTCCGTTGGGAATCCCTTGTCAACACGAAGGCAAAGCTATGACCCCAACAATTAAGGCTAGGACTGTTCAGTGTGGTCTGGTCTGATCCAGCTGGGGCTGGGAGGTAGTAAGAAAGAATAAAGCCAGAGTGGAAGAAATGTCTGTGCATTTTGATATAAAGTGCCGTCCATTCTGGTTAAATGCAAGGCACGATGTATAAATCAGCCTGGGTCATTGAAGTTAACAGTTCACACTTAGTCTTAATGTTGGTCATGGTGCCCGAGACTCATTTCATTAGCGTCAGTTTAACAGTTGGATACGTGGGCCAGGGGTAATATTAATGATTACTTGTTAGTTAAGTGGACATGGAGCTCTTACACAGAAAGCCGGCGGCACAGACCCCTTTCCAAAGGCCAGATGGGGCAGGCGCTCCCTTGTGTGTGCTGTGTTAGGCAAGGTGCAGCCGTGGGTCTGGGAGACCCGGAGCTCCCAGGAGGACAGCTTAGAAGGATGCCCTGAACCCCAGCAGGTGTGGCTGGGTCTTGCCTGGACCTCTTCCCAGGGGGCCCCTGGAAAGGTGAGCTGCCGCCCCTTTGGGGTTGAGTCATTGTCTGAGCAAAAGAGTTTTCTCTACAGAGCCAGGGAACAGCCCAGCAGGCAGCTCCCCAGGGCCCAGAAGAAATGGAGGCGGTGGCCCCTGGGCCTCCCTCTCAGGGAAGAAGCCACCTTTGCAGCCTGGGGTGGTTTTCCTTGTGTCAAGATGAGAATGCACACTGGTGAGCGACGCCGACATTTCGAGAAAGCGTACAGGTTTGCTCATTCATAAAATGGAAGAACAGTGTGTTTTGAGTCCTGGCAGGGCTCTGGGGCAGCTCTCAGGCCAGCGTCGCTGATTATAATCATTTCTGGAAATGCCCTGATTTGCCCGCAGGGAGAAGCCAAAGTTGCCTGGGAACGGGCCACAGATGGAGCCCGAGCGCAGGATGCCGACCCTGTGAATGGTGCCAAACTGAACTGTCAGGAAGGGTCCCAGTCCCACTGCCCCTGTGGCCCTTTTCCTCCTCCACGCCTCTTCCCAGACACTCTTCTGTCTCCAAAGCTTCCTGGTCGGGAGGCTGCGGCTGGGACTATGTGACACAAGGACAGGAGGGTGGCCTTGTGAGAACACTGGAAGAAGGGGATTCTTCCTGGCCCTGTTGGATCAGTCCGGCTGGGGGGTTCTGTGAACCCTGATCTGACATTTTTGTAAAGTGGAAAACATTTATTAACATTCAAACTCCCTTCACGTAAAACCATATAAAAATATTACTCAGCCATAAAAAAGAACGAAAGAATGCCATCTGCAGCGACATGGATGGACCTACAGATTTTCACACTGAGTGAAGTAAGTCAGACAGAGAAAGACAAATACCATGATATCACTTACATGTGGAATCTAAAAAAAATGGTACAAGTGGACTTATTTACAAAACAGAAATAGAGTCACAGAGGTAGAAAACAAACAAACTTATTTACAAAACAGAAATAGAGTCACAGAGGTAGAAAACAAACTCCCTCTCACCAAGGGAGGCAAGGCAGGGGAGGGATAAATTGAGAGATTGGGATTGACACATACATACTACTATACACAAAATAGGGAACTAACAACGACCTACTGTACAGCACAGGGAACTCGACTCAATACTCGGTAATGACCTATATGGGAAAAGAATCTAAAAAAGAGTGGATGTATGTACATGTATAACTGATTCACTTTGCTGTACACCTGAAACTAAACAACATTGTAAATCAGCTATACTCCAATAAAAACTAATTTGAAAAAATATAAAAATTCTTAGCATTTTGATTTTATGTAAGTCTCTATTTTCTACATAGTTACAATACTGTATAATTTAGCTTTTCGTAATACATCGTTTAAATACATCATCAGTTCTATCAAACATAAGCAATATTCTTAAATCCAACAATCTTCTCTGTACGTCACTCTGCAGGGCTAATTAGCAGAAGATGCTCTTTATTAAGAAGTATATGGTCTGAGTGTTAACCATTGATGAAGTTGAGTATTTTTATACAGCATTTTCTTTTTGCTTTGATGACAACAAGACAAAATCCTTAAGGACACTGAAATTCAGTAAGTAAAGTCCAGAGACACCACTTTAGCTGATGAATCCAGTTCATACGTAACACTATAGTATTAAAAACCTTAAAAAAAAAAAAAAAAGCCCTATGAAATCTGCCCTGGTACAGTGGGAGCTGGGTTCAGGCCTCGCCCTCCCCACGCAGCCGTGTCCTACGTTGAGCAGGTGACTCACAGAGTCAGCGTCTTCTCCGTGTTGCCTGTGGGCCCAGTGGGCAGGTGGGCAGTTGAGAACCAGTTTTATCAGAAGCCAGAGACCATTAGTGATTTTATTGCAAGGCTGCTCTGGCCCTCAGCTCTGGATGGCAGGTGCTATGAACTAGGTTTTGGTTGTGTCTGTGTAGTGAGACAACCGTGGCAAAGGAGGCCTGGGTTCCTGGACACCCACCTGTCATTTGGGCATGCTGGATCAATTTTGCTTGACACTGTGAAAGGATCAGCATTCGGTCAGTAAAATAACCAAATCCTGCCGCTTTAGTCTACCCTCCCCCACCCCCAGCCAACTGCCTGGTACCAGCTTCCTTCCGTGTCTCGCTTTGGCTTAAGGCCTTTTTTGCTGTCAGGAGTGCCCTTCCTTTTTCTTTCTGTCTACCTGGCTCTTGCCTAGTCTTCAGAGCCTAGTTGAAGCCCACCTCATCCATGAAGCCTTCCTGGACTGCTCCAGCTCATATTCCCCGACAGTATTCCCCAACTATGCCACACACGTGTCCCTGTATGATAGTCATTAACACTGCTCATGAAATATTTTCAGCTCTTTGCCCACCATGCACATGGTAAGACTGTATTTCCTGACTGGTGGCATTGGGTGGGATCATGTGACCAGTTTTGGCCAATGAGTTGTGAGCAGAAGAGACTTGTCACTTCAGAGCTAAGCCTTCTTTTCCAACAACTTCCGTGGTGATCAACAATATTCCAGTAGTGGCTACCCCATGAGCCTGGTCAGAGGACAGGCCAGGGCATGGAGGAGAGCCACTAGTTGACTTGTAATAGACGTGTAGCAAAAACAAAAGGTAGACCTTCGTTATTTTTAGCCATGGAGAGTTCGGCATTATTTGTTATCTTAGCATAACCTGTACTGTTCTATTCTTATACATGATGTCTTTACAAATGTTGTCCCCTCTACTTCGATTAGTGCCCCTCCTTCCACTTGGCAAACTGTTACTTATCTCCCAGAGCCCTGTTCAGGTGTCACTTCCTTGCTCATGTCCCCAGAGTTAGAGACATCCTTATGTTTGGTCATTGAGTGTCTGCTGTATCCCAGGCTCCATGCTTGGTGCTGGGGGTTAAACACCATTGATACAACCAAGACCCTGCCTTCTGGGGCTTTCAGGGGGAGATACTGTGTGTTTACAGCCTCAGTCTCTTTTCCTTGATATAAGTACCATGAAGGTGGAGCTCAGACTTAGCCTTATTTCTATTCTCAACAGCAGCCACAGAGTAGGAAATCAAGAAGGATTTGCTAAACCATGGATGTCACCCCTTCCCTGGAGCGTCCCCAGCCCCGATTCATAACGCTCATGGGTAAAATTTGCACATGTTTTCATGACCCCCGTTTTGTCCCCCTCCTGGATGTGGGTCCCTTGGGAGCGTGGCTGTGCCTTATGGTTCTGTGGGTGTCAGGACCGGTGGGCAAGGGAGGCTGGATGCAGGCTCGGTGCCTGGTAAGTGTTTGCAGAGAGACCTTGCTCACAGCTCATAGGAAAGGGGGTGGAGATCATCGTGAACTCATGCCAACCACGTAATTACTTGTGCAGAAAATGGTGAACTGAAATAATAAATGCTGGAGAGGATGTGGAGAAAAGGGAACGCTCCTGCACTGTTGGTGGGAATGTAAACTGGTGCAGCCACTGTGGACAACAGTATGGAGGTTCCTTAAAAAACTAAAAATAGGGCTACCATGTGATCTTGCAATCCCACGCCTGGGCATATATCTGGAGGAAACTCTAATTCAAAAAGATACATGCACCCCAGTGTTCATTGCAGCACTATTTACAGTAGCCAAGACGTGAAAGCAACCTAAATGTCCATGGACAGATGAATGGACAAAGAAGATGTGGTACATATATACAATGGAATATTACTCAGCCATAAAAAAGAATGAAATGATGCCATTTGCAGCAACAGGGATGGACCTAAAGATTATCACACTAAATGAAGTAAGTCAAACAGAAAAAGCCAAATACCACATGATACCACTTATATGTGGAATCTTAAAAAAAAAATGATACAAATGAGCTTAAAACAGAAACAGACTCACAGACATAGAAAACTATGGTTACCAAAGGGGAGGCGGGGGGAGGGATAAATTAGGAGTTTGGGATTAGCAGATGCAAACTACTATATATAAAATAGGTAAACAAGGTCCTACTGTATAGCACAGGGAACTATATTCAATATCTTGTAATAAGCTATAAAGGAAAAGAAGCTGAAAAAGAATATATATATAACTGAATCACTCTGCTGTACACTGGAACATAACACAACAGTATAAACAACTATAAATCAACTATACTTCAATAAAAAAATAAAGAAAATGGTGAATCAGTGATGCTGAAATTGCAGGCTTTCCATCTTCAAATACTACTCATGTATCACAGGCAAACAGTGGGTTGGAGCCCCAGCTCTACTGGTGACTCTGTTGGTTATTGGGCTGGTCCCTTCCCTTCTTTGGGCCTTGGTGTCAACGTCTGTACAGTACGGAGGGGACATGGGGCCTTTGCTTCTGCTTCCTCAAAGCTGATATAGGTGGGTCCATGAGGGACAACTCCAGAAAGACTCCAGAAAGACCACGTTGGGGAACCTGCACCTTTTGCACTGTTCGAGGTTAAGGAGAGAGCAGCCCTAACCTGGTCTGGGCCCCCGGACACACCATCTCGTGGCCTGGACCCTTGAGGACACTTTTGTGAAACAGCGTTGCTTCCCAGGCCCAAGGGAAAACTCTCTCACCACCCCACACCCTGCACCCCGGGTGATGCTGACCCTTGGGTGGGCACTCGAATGAGCCTGCCCCCTCCCTACAGCTACAGCCTGTGCTTCTCCTAGGAGCCTGGCACGGAGCCCCACATGCTGTCATGGCCTGGGGGCAGACACCTTCCCTCCCCACCAGTGCTTTCAGTGGCTGGTACCACCTGGTTGGGTAGCTTTGCCCCAGACCAGGCTCCCACCCTGGCACCCAGACCACTGCGTCCTCCCCAGGGCTGCAGAGAGCAGCACATGTGCCCAGCGGGTTCCACATGAGTGGCTGCCTCTTGTCTTTCTGTTCAGAAAATTCTCAGGCTGGGTTGGTGGGAGCTGATCTGCAGACACTTCATTCACAACTTGTTGTTGGTTGGTTTTTCTCTTCCAAGGGAGGCGGGGGTGTGGCTGCAAAATAAATCTTTGGTTTTTTATTTCTTCTCCCCAAAGAAGTCATTGTGTTGTAATGCAGGGAGAGCCCAAGCCGATGACATTTTTATGGGGCTGCCTCCAGTGAAGACTAGTGTCTGCGCGGGCCATCCAGAGGGTGGCTAGCGCTCTCTCTCCCTCCTCCCTCCCTGGCCATCCCCACCCCCTTTCTCTCACAGCAATACAACTTCAGTTCAATGCTTGTCTAGAATTCTCAGTGGGGCTACCTAGGCTAAAAGGGGGTGGGGTGGGAGGTGACATCACATCCCCGTGAGCCGATTGGCTGCTTTCAGGCTTCGGGAATGATATCATCTCAGCTCCTGCTTCCCCACCCCCTTTTCCTTCCAGTCCTTTCCAGGCCGGGCAAGCCCCCTCCCCAGCGCCCCACCCCAGGGTACCCCGTTGCCTTGGCGACCAGAAGTTTTCAACCTCCTTGTCTGAAGGAACGGTCATTCATTATACGTCTGACATGGGGGTGAAGGGTGCAGGGAGGGAGACCCGGGCTGGACAGTCGCAAGGGGAGGTTGTGGACAACCGAGTAATGAACAAAAATATGTTTCACGCCTGAGAAGCTGTCAAAGATGGCAGCGAGGAAAAGGTCATTGCAAACGGCATTTATGAAATCGAAAAACGGAGACGGAATTCTCAAAAGCAAGCAGGGGCCAAAATACGGTTGAAAATCACCACCCGCTCCCCCAGACAGCTCATTAGGAAGATCTGGGAGCGAGAATCCCAGGCGGTGTCGGGGTGCTGTGTTATCTTTGGGGGAAGGGCCAGCCCCTCCTCCCCTCCTGAGGAGTGTACACTGAGGCAACTCTCTCCTCCCACAAGCTTCGCTCAGAGCCAGCAGTTTCTCGAAAAAACGAACCAGATAAGGATCCACCCTTGGTGTTTGTGGGTGTCTCCTAGTCCCTTAGTTTGAGTCCCCAGGAAACCAAGGCAGGAAGGAAGAATCTCCGGTTGAGGTTGTGTGCTTGTGTGTGTGTGTGTGTGTGTATGTGTGTGTGTGCTTGTGTGTGCGTATGTGTATGTGTGTGTGGGTTTCAATTACCCATAGATTCCTGGTCTACACTGATAATATTCACTAGGGAATATTTCAGTCCCTGATTCCCTGGGACAGTTTAGGGACAACACACAGATTCCCCTCGGTCGCACCCTATCTCATCCTCTGCCTTTTCCATTCCACTTTTACCCCAGGAGTATTTCCCCTCTCTCCATGGGCTGTTAATATCTGTCTGTTTGCGGTCTTCCCTTATACTGGTTCGATGTTTGTTGTCTTGTCTGGGGCATCCTTTGGAGTCAGGAATTCCAGATTTGAAGTTTGGAATATTGGTGGGACACCTGCTGCTTTTGGTCCCTACTTTTCACTCCTAACCACCAACGGCTGCCTCTTCTTGGCCTCCCACAGGCTGCCTCTCAGTCCATTCCAAGTAGTTCTGAATCTATACGGTTAAAAGGAAAATAAGCAAATGATGAAAAGAGGTGTGAAAGATGTACTTGCTGGGCAATAAGGGGAAAGTCTAGAGATTCATTTCAGGAACAGATTCTTCTAGAAGTGTTTGTGTGCAGAGATCCATGGACGTTTTTCCCTGTAAGTCTAGAATATACTGACAACTCAACAAAAATTTGCTAGTGTTGTCTTCATGTTTAATTGTACAAATTTTTCTGAGCTAAAAATGTATTTTAAGTATTCTGTAATAACCTATATGGAAAAAGAATCTGAAAAAGAATGGGTATGTATATCAGGTATATATATCTGATATAGATGGGTATATATATATATATATATATATATATATATATATATATATATATATCCGATTCACTTTGTTATACACCTGAAACTAACACAACATTGTAAATCAACTATACCCCCATAAAAATTTTTTAAAAATTTAAAAAGTGTATTTTAAAATACCACCTACAAATGGGTGAAAACTATAAACTATATACACACACACATCGACACACACAGCCATATACATATGTGGGTCTCTGTGTGTGTGTAAATGTGTGATTGCATTTCCTTAGTTCTGTTTTTGAAGTTTCCAGATGTTTTGCAGTGAGTAGGTATTACAAATATAATCAGGAAAAAAAAGCTGTTTAAAAGAAAATCGGCCATTGGGCAGAACGTTCTAAATGGCAGATGAATATAACTTCCAAGATGAAGTAACCGGATGTCTGTCAACTCAGTGTAGCAGAGAAAACAGGGGCTGTGTTTGTCACCAGTGTGTGTGTGTGTGTGTGTGGGTGACGTGGATACGTCTGGTGTCCTGTGGCTTCTCTTCCTTTCTGCTGTGGTCTGATTTGTCAGGCTTAGAGGGAAAGCAAACTGTCTAAGTGTTAGATGGAGGTGATCTTGGACTGCCTTCCGATCCACCCTATTCCCATTTAAACTAGATATTTAATGGCTCTTAAAAAGTGAACATTAGTCCAAGATTTATACAAGCTGTCACCTCAGAATCAACATGCCCCAAACCAAAGTAATAATTTCCCTAAACTGTTTCCTACCCATCCCTAAAGTTCCTGTGTCTGATCCCAGAACCACTATTTTTATCCAAGCTAAAAAATTCAGAGTCATTTTTTTTTTTTTTTTGCAGTACGCAGGCCTCTCACTGTTGTGGCCTCTCCCGTTGCGGAGCACAGGCTCCGGATGCGCAGGCTCAGCGGCCATGGCTCACGGGCCCAGCCGCTCTGCAGCATGTGGGATCCTCCCGGACCGGGGCACGAACCCGCGTCCCCTGCATCGGCAGGCGGACTCTCAACCACTGCGCCACCAGGGAAGCCCCAGAGTCATTTTTGATTAGTCCCTGTACCTCAGCCTCCAAGACACTCACCGAGAACAGTTCATTTTTCCTGCCAAGTCTGCCACTGTATTCATTCTTTCTAACTTCCCACTGTCCCAATATAAGCCATTTCCTTCAAGGGCCATCTAAAATGCCACCTCCTCCAGGAAGACTTCCTTGATCACTCCTGTGGTTACTGATAAACATCTAACCTGAATTCCAACAGGATGAACGGACTTGAGTAACACCATCCACCCTGGATCATGCAGCCTTGATTTGTTTGAGGAATTAGACTTGGTTTTCCTCCTAGACCACATGGCTCTAGAGAGCAGGGGCCTAATAAGGTCACATCTGAGCTCAATATAATTTATTGATTAAACAAAAGGAAACCACTTCCTCTCTTGACAAACCGTGCTGGTATTTCACCCTCTTTCCTTTATAGGTATTTTACCAATCACCTAACCCAAACACCTACTCTTTTAGTTTAAGCAAACTTTTCTTTCTTGCATTACCGTTTAGTACAATTTCTCATATGTTCCTGTCTTTGAAGGTATTGATTAAACTCTGTCTCTATATTTTAATTTTTATCCGAATAAATAGTTCCAAATTCTCTTTTTTGGTTTAAAAGGCAGGATAGTCTAATGTTTAAGTCTGTGAACTCTGGAGCCAGACTGCCTAAGTCTGGGAATGAAATATGGTAGCCACTAGCCACATGTGACTCTTTAAATAGATTATAGTTTTAAAAAAATGAAAGATTCAATTCCTCATCCATACCGAGGCTTTCAAGTGCTCAGAGAGCCACATGTAGCCAGTGGCTACCATATTGGAAAGCACAGATATAGGATGTGTCTATCATTGCAGAAAATCCTGTTGGGCAACTCAGACCAGATCCGCATCTCAGCTCTGCCACTCACCCTTCCTGTGAGTATCTGACTTTGTGGGTCAAGTTCCTCATAACACCTACCTCCTTGAGTTGCTTAAACTTTAAATGAGTTCATACACGTAAAGCACTTAGAAGAATGTCTAGAGCATCACACCAGGTCAGTCCTAGTTAGCCATTCTGGTTTACACTGGTCTCGTTTTCCAGACCCTCATTCATCTCCGCGACCTGTTTAGTCCATGAATCCATATCACATTTTTGGTAACAGCATTCTCACTACTTCCTGCCAAGAATTCTCTTTAATTTCCCCTGAAAAGACAGCATTCTCTGGCCAGAAACTGTTCATAGAGGCCACCTTCTTACTTGTTGACATAGAAATGACTCTCTAAAACTATAAAGGACCCTGGGAAGTCAGAATCACTTCACGTTGGACCTTCGTGGCCTTTAGGCTGGTCACCGCCAGGCCAGGGAAACTCTTTTCCTCCCTTGGATCTGGGACGGCAAGTGTAGGGAAAGTCAAATGATGTTTAATCAGGCCAAGCATTCTTCGCTGGTGACCTAATGAGGGGCATATGAGTAAATGACCATTAGGCGGGATGTTTGTGTGAACTGCAGTAGAAAATTCCTCTCAACTTTCTGAAAAAGAAGATAATATATCTAAATAGCTTCCTGTCTCTTTCCTGCGAAGCAGCAGCGGAAGGAAAATATATTCTCCAGCAGGGAAATTTTTAGCTCGTTGGGTGCACTCAGCCCTTCCCCATGGGGAAAAGTGAGTGGAGCTGGGAAACAAGGGAGCCTTCCGGGCACTCCCAGGTGCCCTGACATTTGGCAAGTTGTTTCGGAGCTGGGGGGTCCGGAAGACATGGAGGGTGGGTGGAGGGTAAGAAGGGACTCGAGACGGTGATGGGGTAACTCTGGGGGCTCCCGTCACTCCCCTTGCTCAGATCCTGGAACAACCTTTGCCTTGGTTCTTAGAAACCCCAGTTCATGTCTTAGCAGGAAAGGGAAGAGTGGATTGCTTCCTGCCCGCCCGAGGACTGCTTCCGAGCCCTGTGCCTGTTGCTTTGGAAGACCTTTCCATTGCTATGAAAAACACGTTCGGGGGCTTGACTTTAAGTGGAAACTGCTACTTACTGCAGCCAAACCACAACATGGAGGCCCGAAAAGCCCCTCTTCCATTTGCCGTGGCTCGGGGTGGGCAAGGCAGAACGTTCTCAGAAGTCCACACCATGTGCCCCTCCAAGCCCCACTCGTGAGCCGTTTGCAGCGGGGAGAGGCAGGCGCTTACGGGAAGCACGGGCCCGGGGACCGGCTCCTGCCGATTTACCCAGTTCAGCTCTGTTGCAAATGCCCAAGATGCGAGCTTTGGGCCCCTTCCTCAGCACCCCTCCCCAGGCAGCCTTTCTCCTTTTCTCTGGCTGCAGGTGGCACTAGGCCTCATCAACCTGTCTTCTTAGGATCTAGACCAGAGGTCAGCAAACTTTTTCTTAAAGGGCCAGAAAGTGATTCTTTCCAGTTTTGCAGGCCAAGAACAAAATTGAGGCTATTATGAAGGCAACCATTTAAAATCTAACTAAACATTAAAAAGAACACAACAAAAAACAAACCTTAGCTTGAGGGCCATAGGTGGTGGGTTGGATTGGGCCTCTGTGCTATAGTTTGCTGACCCCTGATGTAGGGCGTAAACTGTGACGAATAATTGCTGTTTCTTGGCTGAAAAATAGTTACGGAGAAATGAATGTGTACCTGACACCATCCTGGACGTGGGGGACACCACTGTCAAGCGAAACGAAACAAAGTCAAATACAGGCTGTGTCCTTAAGGGTTCACTTTCCAATGGGGATGATAGATTTATAAAAAGGTCATTAAAAGACAAGATCCTGGGTAAGTGCAGAGGAGCAGATGCTCACTGGAGCAAGACTGCAGAACGGCATCCAGGCCAGCTGTGGGATATACGGGTGTGTGTGTGTGTGTGGGCGTGGTGAGGAGAGAGAGAGAGACATATGTGGCCATTGCAGCTTCAATTAACGCAAATGCCCATCAATTTCCATTTCAACTAATTAAGATTACATACAATTAAATGATAAAATTAATCGATCATTAAAATTAAAAACGGAAATTCTGCTGCTCGCTTGCACTAGCCACGATCCCAAGGCAATGAATGGCCGCATGGAGCTTGGGTGCCACATTGGATAGAGCGGGGAGGGGGGCAAGAGAGGAGGAGAGAAGGCCCCCCAAGTTCAGGGGATGCCCAAGCTGAGTCTGTAGGACCCTGTGGATTGAACAGGAATCCCTGAAGCTGAGGCAGAGGAACAGGGAGAGCAGGGCGAGGGGAAAGTGTGGGCAAAGGCGTGGAGGTGGGAAACAGCATGGGTTCTGGGAGCAAAAATATAAGCCCAGGGCTTCCCTGGTGGCGCAGTGGTTGGGAGTCCGCCTGCCGATGCAGGGGACGCGGGTTCGTGCCCCGGTCCGGGAATATCCCGCATGCTGCGGAGCGGCTGGACCCGTGAGCCATGGCCGCTGAGCCTGCGCGTCCGGAGCCTGTGCTCCGCAATGGGAGAGGCCACAGCGGTGAGAGGCCCGCGTACCGCAAAAAAAAAAAAAAAAATAAGCCCAGAAGAGGAGTTGGCAAGTGGCCCATGCCAGCGGTGCTCAGTACTCCTGGTGGAAGGGGTCATTGGGGGACCCACCCACGTGCCGGGGACTTGGGGTCCATGACCAGACACAGACCCTGAGGTGTACTTATGTGAGTGTCTTGAACGTAACAGAAGATTTCAGTGATGCCCAAGGCCACGGAGAGAGAAGATGGGGCTTCATTGAAGTGGAAGCCGGTGTGTTCCTTACACTGAAGCATCCTCTGTCCCTCACTATGACGCAGAGCCACCCAGACGCTATGGCTGTCCCTTCGGTGGCTCTGCTGGGGTTCCGTCAGGAGCTGTGGTGCTCCAAGCCTTGAGCCATATGGGGCTGTTTCAAATTTCAATGAGTTAAGATTCAATAACATTGAACTTTCAGCTGCCCAGTGTCATGAGCCCCATTTCAAGTGCTCAATGGCCACTCCTGGCTCGAGGCTGCCATGTTGAACAGCGCAGGCGTAGAACTTTCCTGTTGTGGCAGAAGGGTCCTACTGGGCAAGACTGACCTAGGGGACATGATCTCTGTTCCTAGGTTGGCTTGGGAAAGCAGTTAGACCAAAAAGAAAGAAAGAAAACCCAGTTCTCCTTTACCAACAGGCGGTCCCTCGCGATGTGGGAATGTCAGGGCCTCTCGGGGAAGTGAGAAAGAGAGAAGAGAAACAAAATACAGCTGAGGTGAGGATGGCGTGTTTTCCCCAATATTACTAAGCAACCGTGTCCTAAAATCTCCAGAGCCAGCGACAGAACTTTGTTTACCAGGAAGAAAACACTTGAAAAGGAGAATATTTGGCGGAAATGCGCTTGGGATTAGCAGGGTTTTTTTTTCTTTCTTTCTTTTTTCTTCTTCTTTTTTTTTTTTTTCTTTTAATGCTGTTTTGTTTCTCTTCTGGGTTGTTCAAGGTACTGACCTAGCACTCAGCCGTCTTTGCCAAGAAACTCTTTCCCTGCCTAATTAGTCTGTGGTATTGTTCGGGGTTCTGGGAAGGGAGGGGAGGGGGCCAGGCAGGGGGAGGAGGGCAGGACCAATGGGGAGCTGCAGGGAGCCGGGGAGGGGGGAGCTGGGAGGGGAGAGCCCGGGAAGCTAGGCTGGTCATTAGATGCCGAGGTCTTGAAAATCCCTCTGTAATTAATTTTCTCCTGCATTAATTAGAGAAATGTTGGAACGCCTGGAAGAGGGAGGGATTCGTTGCCCCTGGGCTTCTTTTCAGGGCGATTTAAGGGAAAGATGGTAAGCTGTTGGAGAGCTGGCCTTGGCCAGGGCTCTCAGGAGACTTTTTTGCCTGTGGGAGGAGAAACCAATTTAAACCAGGGATTACAGAGAGGCACGGGCTCTTGATTTTAACTTGGGCTGGAGAATGGTACACACCTCTTCAGAAGCCGGGAGCCTGTGTGTGTGAGTATGCACACACACACACACACACACGCACACACACACACGCACACACACACACATCACTGCTTCTCAAATATTTGCCCACAGATTCCAAATACACACGAATTTAGCAGAATTCTGCATGAAGAATTTCATCTCCCCTCTGTCTCCCTTGCCCCCAATCTCACAACTGGTCCCACGCAGGTAGAAATTAGAGCATCCCTGGCTGGCAGCCCCTCAAGTGATTCTCTTTTCGCCTGAACAGAAGACAAGGTCATTTTCCCTCTGCTTTTTCTCTAATTTTAAGCATCCAATGGCATGACTGTCTTACAAGTGAGTTTCTAACCCCCTGGAAAAGAGAGCCCTGAGAAGATTTTCATAAAAGCTTCTGGAATCAGCCCACAGCTTTTCTATCCTGAGTCCCGACGTGTTGAAAATGACATTTGGAGGCAGGAAGCCAGTGCACTTCTAGAATTGAATGCCAGTTCTTTGGTTTTGTTAGCTGCTTTTATGGAAATTTGAATTGAGCCCAGCTTCTTCTAGACTCTGGTTCCGTATGGATTTTATTAATTCGACCGATGGTTTAATAGCTCTGTCGGCGCTGGCGGGCCACATCCAACAAGGAGTAATCCTGTGTCTTCAAGACTGTCCCTAAGGCCAACACCTTTGGTTAATGATTCAGTGGTGATCTCCCAAAGAGGGAGGGCCAGTGTGTTTCAGTCTGCTACTATTTTCAAGGCGGTTGAATCAGTGAATCAGAGGTAAAGATTTAAGTTCTGGTCTCCAATGAAGTAATTCGCTTTACTGATTGCTAACTCAGATTAATACCTCTCTGGTAGAAAGAGATGGGATGGGATGGGTGGGCCAGTGAATGGAATAGAAGCTGGTGGCCTGAGAGGAGGGGCGTGGCCAGTTGGCCTGGGGGAAGGTGTGTGGCTCCAGCTCTCTTTCCCTATTGGTTGGATCCAAGCAACTGGACCATGGCTCCCAAACATTCCATGTGCAACCATTATTGCCCACTGAATGCACCGCTTCCTTAGACCTTTCAAGCTGTGAGTTTCTGTAAAGCACAAAGACTTGGAGGGCTCCCTCCCCAGCTCCACTCCCTGGCCATCACCCACAATCTTCCAGCAGGTGGAAGCATCTTTGACCTGTTCTCCTTGAGCCACGTGACTCCTATCTCTTGAGGGTGGGATAAGAGGAGAGAGAACAGCAAAAGAAAAGAGCAGAGTGTGGGGTGCGGGTTCTCAGCAGGAAATGGGGCTGGGAGTAAGGGTGATAAGAACAAGATGGAATCTTCCGGAAGCTCTCGGCATGCCCCTGGGAGGCTGCCGTGCCCTCTCTCTTCCCTGGCCCATCCCCGCTGCATTCTTCACAGCAGCTGTTTCAACTCTCTTCCCTCCTCAGGCCTCCAAATCCACCCCCATCATTCACAGAAGATGACTTCACCTCACGCTCTGCTGCGAGAACTAAACCACTGGTCTATACGGACTCCAAGCAGCTCAGGAGTCTGGCTGTGCCACTGGGAAGACCCGGGTTTAAATCCATGCTCTGCCGCTTTTATGGTGGATGGTGGGCCATTTACTGAACCTCTCTCAGGCTCCGTTACCTCCCGTGTAAAAGGGGGTTGTCGTGAGGATTAACTTAAACAAGGCAGGGGACTTGCATGTAGAGGAAAAGTAAGCCGCTGGGCATCATACCAGCACCACTACTGTTTCTATCACGGCTGCCAACACCATCACCGCCATTCACTCTGCCATCTTCTCATCCTCACGTATCAAGAGTGTCTTCTGGTCCAGCCCCACTTCCTTCCAGCCTCCGCAGAGAAGGAGGGGTCCTGCCTCTTGTCAATGACTGGCCTCTCCACTCAAGCAGAAAGCATCTGCTCCCATCTTATTCCAAACGATTATCTCTAGAATCTTCCTCTCTTTTCCAGAATCTTCCTCTTGGTGTTCACATGTGTTCAGGTTCCACTTAACTCCCCCAAGTGCTTGCTTTCTCTGGACCATCCCCTCAAACCACAGTCTTTTCACGGACAGAACTGTCTCAAGAATCATCAGCACTTACCGACACCACTTCCTGACCTCCCACTCACTCCCCGGCCCCTGGCAATTTGTCTTCTGCTCCCACCACTCTGCTGAAATGCAACTATCAAAGGTCTCCTAATTGCCTTCCTCCATCCTACTCAGTCCTTCGGGACCGTCTGGCTCTGTTGATCCAACTAGTCACATCCTCAACACCCTTCTCCCCGGGCATCCCTTATTCTGCTTCTCCTGGTTCTTCGTCTCTTTTGCACATGCCTCATGACCCTCTGTCTGTGTTCCCCCAGGGTCATCTGGTCTACCCTCCCCCTGGGTGGTCTCGTGCACTCCCTCTTCAGCCAGGATTTTACCCAGGAGTCTGCCAAGTCTGCGTCTCCATCTCTGATCTCTTCTTAGCTCCAGATTCTCACTTCTGGCTGCTTGTTCTTCTTCTGCCCCATCCGTGCAGCATCTTTATCTCAGATATCAGCCATCCCGTGTGCCTTCGTATTTCTCATTCCTTCTCCCCTCTGTCAATCCATAGATCTTATTGAGACTGCCTTCAAAGTGGGTCTTTGATCTGTTAGTTTCTTTCCATTCCCATGAGCTCTCTGCCTATGGACACTTATTTCCCGCTCAGATACTTGGAGTGGCGGCTCTTGAACTGGCCTGTCGAGGTCTAGCCTCTTTTTGTCCCAGTTTCTGTTTCCCATTGACAGCAAGGTGATCTAAACTTAGGGTGGCCATGTAATTTAGTGTCCAGACAGAAACACTTTGGGGAGTGAAAAGGAGTTGTATTAATAGTGACAGGATGGGACTGTCCTGGGCAGAGAGACGTACATGTTCAACCTGTGAAAACGGCATCCTCAAGATGTCATTTCCCAGTTTCAGAATCTCAGGGCAGCCACAACAACGTGGAATCTCAGCGTAGAGTGGTTTGCGGCTCATCGTGATCTGGCCTCCTTATTATTTTAGTCTCACCTTCACTCCGGGCTCTTAGGCACCTGAGTGTTGAACATCCTGAGAGCTTCATCGTTTCCTGAAGTGTTTTGTCCTTCCCCGTCTGTAGCCTGTGCTCTGACATTCCGCTCCCCGGAAGACTCTTCTGCACCTCCATCCCTGTCCTTTAAGCCTCCACTCAAATGCCACACCCTCCCTGAAGCCTTCGCTAATACCAGTCGTTAGAGTGAATTTCCCCCTCTTCTCTGTTCTGACGGCACGTTGCATGATCATCACAGATGCCCACGGTTGGAGTCATCTGTATCCACAGCCTGAAGACTGGGCACCTGGCCAGGGGTAGGGCCAGACCACATTCTTCTCTGGATCTCCCAGAGCTGGTAGCTCCATTTCTTGTTTAAGGAGTGAAGAGGGAATGAAACATTCTGAGCACCTACACTGTGCCAGGCATTCCCAGGTGGCCTCTTGTTCGGACTTGACAACTCAGCTTGACAGATACCATTATGCCTGCCACCTCCACGCTTTCTTTTTTCTAAATAGAAAAAAGATAAGCCTGAGAGATTAATTCACAAAGGGGGCAAGTAACAGAACTGCATTTCAATCTGAGACCTGTCTTCTCTAGAGAACATCCTTCAAAGCAGGCACGGATGACTTCTAATCCTATGATCTTTCTGTCCACTGGGCTATTTCTAATTTTTGTGTATTGAATAAGATTTAATAGAAATAGTGTGTGGTGTGCAATAGTGAAATTACAATGGGCCCTCAACACACCCCTCCTCCAACAAAACAATAACCAGACACTTCCATCCAGGGGAAATCAGAGTAAGCTATGCATTGAGGTCAATCCTAAACTGGAAAACAAGTCAAAGACAAGCAGCCTACTGGAGGGTGGAGGTGGAGGTCAGGGTTGCGTATAAATACCTTCTGTCTTGGTGATGGTGTGAGAGATTTTATAAGCAAAATAAGCCATTGAAGCTTTTAATTTTTCTGATGCAAAATCTCCTTCTTCTCCTCTCTTCCCTCATCACTGTTGAACTACCAGGATGGTGGAGTGAATCTCTATGGAAAGTTGGCTTACCCCAGTGCCTGTCTCCTGGACTCAGAGTCAAGAGAAAATATGATAGTAAGTCTGAACCATGTCAGGGGAATCAAAACCAAGAACCAAAAGAGGACTTTGGGAGAACCTTTGGATTACTGACTTTTCTTTCCAGTTAGGCCACATACACTTGGTAGTTCTCAACTCTTTCTTTTTCTTTTTTTTTAATTTATTTTTTAAATTGACATATAGTTAGTTTACAATGCTGTATTAATTTCTGCTGTACAGCAAATGACTCAGTTATACACATATATACATTCTTTTTTTATATAATTTTATTTATTTTTGGCTGTGTTGGGTCTTCGTTGCTGCGCGCAGGCTTTCTCTAGTTGCGGCGAGCGGGGGCTACTCTTTGTTGCAGTATGCGGGCTTCTCATTGCGGTGGCTTCTCGTTGCGGAGCACGGGCTCTAGGCGAGCAGGCTTCAGTAGCTGTGGCATACGGGCTCAGTAGCTGTGGCACATGGGCTTAGTTGCTCCGCGGCATGTGAGATCTTCCCGGACCAGGGCTTGAACCCGTGTCCCCTGCATTTGCAGGCAGATTCTTAACCACTGCACCACCAGGGAAGTCCTATACGTTCTTTTTTATATTCTTTTCCGTTATGGTTTACCCCAGGATATTGAATATAGTTCCCTGTGCTGTACAGTAAGACCTTGTTGTTTATCCATCCTATATGTAATAGCTTGCATCTACTAACCGCAAACTCCCAGTCCGTCCCACTAGAATGTCACTTTCGTCTTAGAACCTCCTAATGCGTCACTATGTCTGATATGCAGACAGCTCTGAGATGCCATTCCTACCTCCTGGACAAGAGCCCAATGTCTGAAATGCTTTAGACAAGACAAGGTGTCTCCTTTGGAAACATACAACCGGCGCTGGGACAGGGAAAGAGAACTGGGAGTGCGGAGGAAGACTTCCTACACCTGGTGAGGACCTGTGTGTATACAGGTGAGTGAATAAGGATTCCAACCACAAGAAGGGACTCTCCAAAGCTTCCTGTCATACTTACACGTTTACTTATGTGCATCATGTGCCCGCTCAGGGTTGGATTTTTCTCTCTATAAAACTGAGCCCATTAAACAACATCTTTGTGCCACCCTTCGAACATTGCCTGGGATACAGCAAATGCACAGTGAATCTTCTGTCTCTCTCCTTCCCTCCCTCTGGAACACAGTGGCCAGAAGCAAGAAGAGAAGACCTAGGAATGTGGAAGCCTCTACTGCCACATGGATGGTAGAGACATGGAATCTCAAACTCTGCCAGGTCCCCAGCCCCTTTCCTGCCATCGTTACGATTTCTGGCTTTCTTTATGCAACTCTCCTCCACTCCCCGCATCTGCAGGGAGGGCTAAAGTGGACGGCGCAGAACGACCAGTGTGGGAGGGGACCAAATGATATGAAAGAGGGGTCACCTGTCAGTGGTGAATAAACAAGGCCCATGAAGAACGCCCCCCTAGCTGACTTCTGAATAAAAGTTTCAGGACCGATTGACTCACCAGGGGTATGGGGAAGAACTTTACCTTCTAGAAGTCTCCCAACTATATTTGCTTGAAACTATAGATTTGGGGTGGGGGGCTGGGATAGATTCAGATCATCTAGTCTAGTGGTCATCACAATAAGACCAAGGGCTAAAATGAACCCACTACCTAATTTATAAATATAGATGGACTGGAACACAGCCATGCCCACACATTGTCGTATTGTCTATAGCTGCTTTTGCTGTGCGTTAGCAGAGGTGAGGCGGTGCACCAGAGACTGTATGGCCCGTGAAACCTAATATATTCACTATCTGGCCCTTTTTAGAAAAACTCTGCAACCCTTGGTATTCCATTGTTTAGATTGTGGACAATATGCTGTGGCAGAATGGGACCAGGCTGAACTACTTAGGAAACATGTATAAGGCCATGAGAGCTCTCACACAAATTTTTTTGATTGTAAAATTTAAAGAAGAAAGTAAAAGACACCCCCAATTCTATCACCCTCTAATAAGAACTGCTAATATTTTGCTGTGTTTGCATCTGGTCTTTTTCTATTTATACATAAAAATATAAGTATATATAATTATGCCATTAAAATCCTACTGTGTTTAGTTTTGTACCCGGTTTGTGTGCCTGTGTTTCCCATTTTACAGTGACCACTTTGCACGTCCTGGTGAACTTGACTTTGAATAACTTTTTAATAGGTGTCTCAGCATCACTGAACTTCTGGGTAGTTTTTAGTTATTCACAAATCAAAATATTGTGCCCTAGAGCAAATTCCATTGAGCAGAAATCTTTGTCTGAGTCTCCATTATTTCCTTGAGATAGATTCCCAGAAGCGGAATTACCGGGTTAAAGGGTAAGGACAGTTTTCAGGGTCTTGATAACATATTGCCAAATCGCTTTCCAGAAAGACTGTACCAATTTATGCTCCCACCAGCAATGTACGAAATTGCCCCCTTAGCCTCCTCTCACCAGCTTTGAGTACTATCATTAAAAAAAGTTACCAAATTGATAGGCAAAAATTGCATTTTGTTGTTTTGATTTGGATTTCTTTGATTACTGGTGAGGTTAGACATTTTTTTCATATGTTAAACACTTCTTCATATGTTTATGGCCAAAGGGAGTCTTAATAATGGTCTTCAAGTGTGCAAAGGGGTTATTTAGTAGATTGGGACCAGCTGTTCTCGAGAAGAAACGAGAAATGTTGAAACTTCAGCAAGAAAGCAATGGGTTGAAGGTCCTTGGATGGAGAACGATCCTAAGAATGGTCAAAGGCTACTCGGAGCCCCTTTCCTCAAGGTGCAAGGAGACTGAAAGAAAATAGCTATAAATTGTTGGGTGCTTATAAGTGCTAAAAACACTGCTAACGTTGGCATATGTTTGCATTTAAATGCTCACAAAACCCCTATGAGGAACATGGGGCTTAGATGTGATTTAATATTAATTATCCCAAGTAGGATTGAAATCTTCACCCTAAAAGCCTGGTTTCATCACCACTCTGCTCCACTGCCTCTCAGAGAACAGATTCAATGAACTTTTCTGGCTTAAAGGTTTTGCAAATTCTTCCTAAACAGAAAATGAAGGAAGTGTGCACCTCAGTTCCCATAATCTCTCAGCAAGACCTCTTCCCTTTAGCACAAATCAGGACATAGTTGTTTGCCACCAAGAACCCATTCTCTACTCTGATGTTTGTGCTTTTGCATTTTTGCTGACTGCATGAGCTTGCAGCGCTCGGCTTGTCTCCTTCTTTCCTCCTTTTGGTCTTATGTCTCCACCCTGCTCTGGAGGAACCGCAAATATCAACTGTGTGCTTCCCTCCAAACTGTCATTCTCAGCAACACATTGGCCAGGTAAGGCTATGCTTTCTTTGCTCCGATGTCGTCCCCTGGCCATGGGGACGATGATCAGGGTAAGGAAAACCCTCCACGGGCTCTCCCTCCTCTCGCCCAGGTCTCCACTCAATCAATGGGAGCTTTGTCTTTGCAGAGAACAAACCTGAAACCCATCCGGCCATGGCCGTTGTTGTCTGCTGGCTCCTGCGCTATTTGGATTCTGACTCTGTTAGAGATCTTATAAACTTCAACCTGCTTATTAGAAATTCAAGGAAATCACCGAATAATATTTAAAAGCAGACAAAGCCTTCTGTCCCCACCCTGTCTTCCTTTGCTGGTCTCACACCTCTTTCCTTTTTTGGATCCGGTTCCAAACACCTCATTGGGAATTTATCTTAAACAAATAAGATGAATGGCTCAGGTGAGCAATCTCCAGGATTACGAGGACAAGATGGTTGGAGTATTTTATTTGTGGGGAGGAACTAAAGGCATCAACTCTGGTTCTCCTGCCCCCTCGGTTTTTCAGTCCAGAATTTCAGCGGTCTCACCTTCTAGGTGCTTGGTGTCCTTTATCCCGCATGGTCAAATGATGGCTCTGATGAGCGGCGCTGTAAAAGGCATGATCTTTCAGCCTCCCCACCTGTCCATTTCCCACCCTCTGTTTCTTTGAAGTGCTGGTGCTGTGAACCCCTGGGCGTGTGTGTGTCCAGGGGGTGTGGATGAGAGCAGTGATGCTTTGTTCATTTCCGTTTGAGATAACAATTCAAATACCATCACCCCCGTAATGGGCTTGATCCTGCCTTTGTCACCTCTGAGCGCAAAGGCACCTGTGCTGCCTTGAATGAGGAAGAGGAGCTCTGCTATTGTGGAAGATACAGAAGATTTAGGTCACCGTGGCTCTGCCCTGGTTGCCGTGTGAGATTGCTTCCACCCACTGGGTTCCTTTCCTTCCCTTTTGCAGTGAAGGGATTTTGGTCACTACAGTCCATTTCATCTCTAAAATCATGTACTTCCAGGACGGCAGGAGACAGGTATGCCCAGGGTCAACGTGTCGAGACTCCTTGGCTGTCCTTCCCTAACCCTCAGCTGAACCTTCCCGAGCTCTTCCGTTCAGATTTGTCTCCCATCTGAGCAGTGAAGGCAAATCCTAGACATGGCGACAGGTTTGGATGCATGAAAGATAGTCCTCTAGGGAGTTGGTCCTCCAAGAGTGGTCCAGGACCAACAACATCCCATCACCAGGGAACTTGTCAGAGATGCAGATCCATGGGTCCCACCCCAGACCTACGGAATAAGATGCTGCGGGGATGGGTCCTAGCAGTCTGAATTTTAACAAGCCCTCGAGGGAACTTGAACGGAGGCTCCAGTCCCAGACCCACTGCTCCGGGCTTAATCTGCAGAGGTTAGCAGGAGAACACAGACACACCCAAAGTCCTCTTTGGTTTCATCTCGTACTGGCAATGAAGGAAGATGTGCCGGGGACTTCCCTTCCTTCATCCACAATTAAAGTCTGACCCTTAGTACATCAAAAGTTATTAATCAAATATTTGCCTGCAGACATCTTAGTCATGAGCATTGCTAAAAACACAAGGAAACAAAAAATGACAAACAGAGAAAGTCTTACAAAGCTAAACACAGTCTTACCCGACAATCCAGCAATCATACGCCTGGATATCTACCTAACTGATTTGAAAACTTTTGCCCTGCACACGAATGTTTATGGCAACTTTATTCATGGTCCCCCAAACTGGGAGCTACAATGATGTCCTTCATTGGTGAATGGATCGAGAACAGTTGATGCTATACACAATGGAATACTATTCAGCGACAAAAAAGGAATGAACTATCAAGACACACAAAGATGTGGATGAATCTTAAATGCAGTTTTCCGTGCAGAAAGAACTATTCTGGAAAACTAAAACTGTGTGATTCCATTTTTATGATATTCTCAAAAGGCACAATTATAGATGGCGCAAAAAAATCAGAGGTTCTTTTCAGAAGGGAAAGAGAGTTGAATAGGCGAAGCCCAGGGGATTTTTTAGGGCAATGAAACAATTGTGTTTGGTACTGTAGTGGTATATATACATTTGCCAAAACCATAGAACTTCACGGCACAAAGGCAAACCTTCATGTATGCAGTTTTTAAAAAGTTATTTGAAGTTGGGCGGTCCCAGGATAGAACGCAGGATGGGACCAAAGAATCTAACTGTATTACAAATATATGAAACAACCTCCTGGAAGGGATTGGGAGGAAGAGGTGCGGCCCCAAGTAACTTTGGAAACTGGTGTCTGAGACTAAAGGCAGCAGGAAGTGTACGTAACAGTGCTCTAGTTCCCATGGGGCTATGGCTAACAGCCCTGATGCTGAGATACCGGTACATTGGAATCGAACAGTTAAGTAAATGTGGGGGGGGGGGGGGGATGGGGGAACCTGGGTTCTCACTGTTGGGATGAAATTTACAGATAAGCAAGGGGAGGACGCTAGACTCATCCACGGCGTAGCGGATTGGAGTCGGAAATGGCATGAACTCATGTTTAGCTTAATATGGATATAGATGATTACATATAGAAATATTTATAAATATGTACGTGTGTGTGTGAACATGGGCTAGTACACGCATATAGGTTTCCTCGCCCTGTCACTTGAGATGGCTTAGAATGAGCAACGTCCCAGCAGCAACGAGCACACCTGATACTCAGCTCTCTGTTTCTCGTACCGTCCTCCAGTAAAAAAGAACGAGAGCTCCTTGGAGAAATGGCTGATTTTAGGACTGAGGCAGGAAGTATCCAGGATGATCCTGGAGCATCCGTAGTGCCAGAAAGTAAGGACATAATGCAAACTAATAAAAACAAAACCCCAATAAAAACACACATACACGGGGCTTCCCCGTGGTTGAGAGTTCACCTGCCGATGCAGGGGATGCGGATTCGTGCCCCGGTCCGGGAAGATCCCACGTGCCGCAGAGCGGCTGGGCCCGTGAGCCATGGCCGCTGAACCTGCGCGATGGGAGCCTGTGCTCCACAACGGGAGAGGCCACAACAGTGAGAGGCCCGCGTACCGCAAAAAAAAAAAAAAAAAAAAAAAACCACACACACACACACACATACACAACCATGGGGGTAGGAGAAGGGAACACCGGAACCCAGTGAAAGAGCTCTCCAAGGCCAAAGCTGAAACAATTTGAGCAGCACGTAAATAACGTGGAAATGGATTATAAATGTAAAACAAATATTCATGAGTCCATACTGATGTAAATAAACGAGTGTATAAATAATGAAATGGGGGAGAATAGACAATTCTCTGTGCAGAAGAATTCCAAATAATTTATGTAGGTATTCTGCCCTCAAGGGGCTGGGACTTCTTTCCAAAGAGCCCAGTAAGGAAAGGAGGGGAAAGAAGGAAAGACAGTGGAGACACCTGGTGACACGACCTCAGCCAGGTGGTCAAGGTCAGCATCAACCTTGATGAGGCATAGGGAGAGCGTGGACCCCTGCTATGACATGATGGAGTGACACTGCACCTCTGTGGTCTTCTTTCTCCAACATCATAACCCCAGTGCATTCATGAGAAAAACATCAGACAAGTCAAAATGGAGGGACATTCTCTGACATACCTGACTGGCACTCTTCAAAGCCATCAAAGTCACGAAAAACAGGGAAAGTCTGAAAACTGTCACAGCTAAGAAGTGGGTAAGGAGACGTGAGGACCAAATGTGATGTGGTGTCCTGACTGGGATCCTGGAACAGAAAAGGAACATTAGGAAAGACTAAGGAAATCTGAGAAACTTGGGGATTTTATTTAATAACAATGTCTCAATGCTGGTTCATAAATTGTGACAAAGGTACCACAGGGATGTATGAAAGGTCACCAGTAGGGGAAACCGGTGTGGGGCATATAGGAAGTCGTGGCACTAACCACCAACACCACAACTTTTCTGTAAATGGAAAACTCTTCTAAAATGAAAAGTCATTAAAAAAGAGCCGGGAAGATTCTTGCCCTTGAGATTAAAGTCAAGATGAAGGACGCTGATATGAAGTCATAATCAAATACCGAGAACAGATGCGATGTTGAACTGTCTGTGAATGAAATAAGTCATGAAATGAATAGCACATATTTTATGTCCAAGTAAATATGTCAGCTCATGTGAACGCCACGAAACCAACACCTCCTCGGTCTGTTTAGCTGCGGTGTTCCCAGCAGGTGAGGAGGGTGGGGGTCCTGGGGGTGGTGGAGGGGTTGCCATTTTAAATATAATTCCATATGTTACTCAGCCATAAAAAAGCATGAAATATTGCCGTTTGAAGCAACATGGATGGACCTAGAGATGATCATACTAAGTGAAGTAAACCAGACAGAGAAAGACAAATACCATATGTCACTTATATGTGGGATCTAAAAAAAAAGATACAAATGAACTTATTTACGAAACAGAAATAGACTCACAGACATAGAAAACAAACTTATGGTCCCCAAAGGGGAAAGGTGGGGGGGGGGGAATAAATGTAGGAGTTTGGGATTAGCAGATACGCACTACTATATATAAAATAGGTGAACAACAAGGACCTACTGTACAGCACAGGGAACTCTACTCAATATCTTGTAATAACCTATAATGGAAAAGAATCTGAAAAAGAATAGATACATATATGTGTGTTAAGTGAATCACTTTGCTGTACACCTGAAACTAGCACAACATTTTAAGTCAACTGTACTTCAATAAAAAGTAATATATATATAATTCCATGAAGGAATTATAACTATTATTATGAGTATACCCAGCTTTCTTCTTCCTACTCGGTAACAGCAACCATTCCAGTTCAGTCAGACAAATGAGGACGAACTCATAATAATAGTAATAATTCCTTCAGTCCCTGCTGTAAACCTCATAGTATTTGGAGGTTCTGTATCGGTGCTTCTCAGCGGGGGTTAGTTTTGCCCCCCAGGGGACACCTGGCAATGTCTGGAGACGTGGTTGATGGCCACAACTTGGGAGAGGGCTGCTCCTGGCATCTAGTGGGTAGAGACCAGCAATACTGTACAGGACAGACCCCCCCACACCCCTTGGCAAAGAATCATCTTACCCCAAATGCCAGTGACGCTGCAGTTGGGAACAATTTGCTCTCTGTGAACCTCAAGTCTCTCCTCCCTCACAACCTGGGAAAGAAGGACAGTCTCTCATTCTAGAGATGAAGTTAATGAGACTCAGCGTGATTCAGTGGTTCTCAACTGGGTAAGGCACTGGCCCCTGAGGGGTCTTTGGAATGTGTGTGGCGGGTGACTTTGGAAGTTACAATGCCTGGGGAGCAGTGGGGTGGGGACACTGCTTGCAGTGACTGGCTGGGTTCTAGGGAAGCAGAGTGTCCTACGCATGAGCATTCCATGAGAGGGGTGTTCCCTCTCATGGAGAAAGCCCTGGAATCCATGTGCCCAAGGCCGGGTGCCTCTTTTTCTCCGGGACATGTCTCCTTGGATCAGGGGAACTCACAGCTCCACGGCCGTCCCCTACCTACAAGCAGAGCGCTTCTCAAGGGGATTCTTCTGGGGCCCAGATTCCTCAGTCTATCATGAATGTCGTATAGGAATGGAGGGAACAGAAGCACCGGTCATCATGAGGATGAAATGAGACAGTACGTGTAGAGTTTTTGTATGTTGCCTGCGACCAAGTGAGCGGTGAAAGTCCGGAGGGGGAGGGAGAGGGCGTGTTCACAGCCCTTAATGCAGGACGTCAGCTGAACCCAGCATCCTTCCAAACCATACGACGGTGGTCCCATGAACACCCTCCACAGGGCATCAGGGAGGGCCCAAGGAAACTTAACAACTACCAGAGGCCTGCGGTGGAGTGGAAGCTATTATTGGTGATGGTATTAAGGACTGCCATTACACACCGAGAACTGGGTAGCTTAAACAACAGAAGGGTACCGTCTTACAGCTCTGGAGGCTGGAAACCCGAAATCGAGCTGTCCGCAGGGTCCGCTCCTCTGAGGGTGAATGGGAGCCTTCTATCAGAAATCACTGCCCTTCTCAGCCAACCCCATTCCTCCGGCTGAGACACACTTCGAAGGTCCAGGGGTAAGGCCAGCACTTCCCAGCCTCAAATCTGGCCCCTCCATGGCCAGGTGCAAGGCCCCGAGCAAAAAAAACAGTGCTGGTTGTCATTGTGGAAAGGGGACCCTTCCGGTAGAGAAACCTCGAGCACAGAAACCAGAACCCTGTGGACTGACTCGCTGCCACCTGTGAACCTCACACAGGGAGCTCTTGCTTGTGGTCGGAGGCTGATCCCGCACGTAGTTTTGCCTTTGAACTAGGCACCCTTGCAGTGTTAGCAGAAGCCACATGCCGCAGGAGCACATATATGCAAATGGTTTTGCATTTGGTGCTCGTCCGCAGGCACGTGGAAAATCACATTTGGTTAAGTGTCATCTGAGCCCTGATTAGTCCCTTTTTGCTTTCTTGCCTTACCTCTAACCCTTATCACTTCCTGCTTTGGGACACCCTGGCTATGGTAGCTCCTGGTTTCTGTTGTCCTGTTGCAGCGAACAGACAGCTGTTATCTCATGCAAATAAGCAGGGGAAGGGTGGCAGGTGGTGGCATCTCAATAAACGTCCCCCTCCTCTGGTCTCTGTGCTCAGCAGTTAATATGCAGATTAAGCATAAATAAATAAACACCCGGGTTCGGTAGATGAAGCTCTGGTTCCTGCTCCGACATCCACCGCACCATCTAGACTTTGTTTCGCCTTATTGCCAGGACATTCACATATGCATTTTATGAAACTCTGCAGCCAGTATTTTAGAAACTCTCCATATTATATTTTCACATGATCTGGAACAGTTGTCTGAGATTTCATTGTACGTTGGTGTAAACTTCTTTTTCCAGAGAAATGCATCTCCAATTCTTATAATAAATGTCATCAGGGAAATAAGAGTCGATCCTTGAAACTGCTTAGAGGAAACTTTCCAGGAAAGGGAGATGCTTCAAGTGGAATATCCCCATACTAGCCCGGGAGTGGTTTGGATAGACGACGCTACCCTCTGATTTTATTATAGCATTTATTTATTCACTTATTCAATAAATATCTAGTGTGTGTTTATTATATGCTAGGCATCGAGCATTTAGCAAGGAACAAAAGAAACCTGAGGTCTACTTCTAGTGAGGGAGATGGATAATAAATAGATTTGTACCCTTCATGTCAGACATGATATGTGCCACGGAGGAAAAGTAAAGCAGGGTAAGAGGGTAGGTGGAGAAACCACAGGGCTGTTTCGGGTAGAGCGGCCAGGGGAGCCTCCCTGGAGGGGCACAGGAGAGCAGACCAAAAGAAGCCTGGGAGCAAGCCATTGGCATGTCGGCAGGAAGAACCTTCCAGACAGAGGGAATGGAAAATGCTGAGTCCTTGAAGCAGGAGCATTCTTAGTATAGTCAAAAAACATCTAGAAGGCCAGTGCAACTGGAGTACAGTAAATGAGGCAAAAGCATATGACCTGTGTTCAGAGAAATCGGTGGAGGTCAGATCACAGAAGGCCTTAACGGTCCAAAAAAGGAGGTTGGATGTTATTGTCATTTAAAAATGCACCTGTTTATCTGTTATCCTTATGGACTCTGCATTCCTAGAAAGAGGAGAACATGGCTTCTTTATTTTTGCGTTTTGGGTATCTAGTATCATCTCAGGACAGAGCGGATACTGGGAAATATATATTGGGTGACCTCTTCTGCTTCATTGCTAAGATCCAAGTGGGAATAACTTCTCTCCCTGCTCTGTCTCCTCTTGGCCCATGAGCTCTGAGGCAGGGTGTGGTGGCCATCCACAGAAAAATCCAGAATGTCTTTAAGGGTACAGTTTGTAAGGCAGAATCTCATATCACCACTGCCCATTTTTCACTGTCCTTCCCTCACAACTCCGGCAATAAATGCAAACAGCCCCCTGAATACTGTCAACACGCTTGGTTGCTTTGGGGTGTGTATCCGTGGGGCCTCGGGGGAGAGAGTCCGGCTGATTTGAAGGGGAATCATAATAGTCCCAGTTTGCATGGGAGCATAGGTTTTAAAGGACCCTTACCAACCTGGAACCAATTCTTTCCAGGATCCCGACTGCTAGTGTGCGTGTGTGAAGGGGATGAGTGGAACTGAAATACAGGAACAAAACTTGCATGAAGGGCTTCCCAGGTGGTGCAGCGGTTAAGAATCCGCCTGCCAATGCAGGGGACATGGGTTCTAGCCCTAGTCTGGGAAGATCCCACGTGCCGCGGAGCAACTAAGCCTGTGCACCACAACTACTGAGCCTGCGCTCTAGAGCCTGCGAGCCATAACTGCTGAGCCTGTGAGCCACAACTCCTGAAGCCCACGCGCCTAGAGCCTGTGCTCTGCAACAAGAGAAGCCACCGCAATGAGAAACCCGCGCACCGCAATGGAGAGTGGTCCCTGCTCTCTGCAACTCGAGAAAGCCCGCGCGCAGCAACGAAGACCCAACACAGCCAAAAGTAAACAAATAAGTTTATTAAAAAAAAAAACAAAAAAACTTGCATGAAGTCTCTAGTTTGTATGAACTGCCCGCTGCCCCCCGCCCCCCGGTGATGGCTGTGAAACCCTAGTCAGCATATAGAGCATTTCACCTCTTGACTCCCCGAAGGCCCTTCGAATGCCAGGCGGACCCAGCGTGGAGGTGGTCGCCCCTGGGGGCACAGCGCAGAGGGGGACGCGCAGCGGAGAGGTGCTGGGTGTCCCTCCTGAGTGACTCCAAGAACTGGTCAGTCTCAGCCTCTGACCAGAAACTGAGATTTATTTCCCACTGGCTAGAAGAGAGAGTTATTTCAAAATCTTCTTCCTCCGTTACAAAACTCCCCGGGGAGCGTGGTTGGCTCTAGCTGCCACAATCTTGGTTTCTCTGTCTTTCATGCATCTATAGAGTTACATACGAAAAATGAGGGTGTGGGTTCTGGAGGGGTGGCCTCGGGGTCCCAGCCGTCCCTGGAGCCGATGGCTGGCTGCCTCTGGAAACCAGGCCCTGCTTCTGCTGGGTTCTGGAAGCCCCACCTTCTTGTGGAGCAGAGAAGCCAGCAAAAACAGACCTCTGGCAAGAGCGCTCGGCTTTGTTTGTTTGTTTTCATGTTGTTATTTTTGTTTTGCGTTGCATAACTTCCTTGATAGAATGCTCAATTTTTAACCACAGATAACTATAGTTGAGTCCCAGGAAGTTAGAGAATGTTGGAATGAAGGGACCAAACCATTCCCATGGGGTGGCATTGCCATCGACTGCATCCTTTGTTGAGTGGCACCCAAACGTCGTGTCCCTGTATTAGGGTGATGTCTGGCCCTGCTTACTGTCCTTTTACTGTCATCTGAAACTATTGTATGTGTACTTAGTTGTGTTTTTGGTGGGGTTCCCCTCCGCATCCCTGTTAGAGCATAAATCCCATGAAGATAGGGATTACGATTTTTTTTTCAATGCTTTATTTCCAGTACCTACAACAGAACCTGTCCAGAGCAAGTTCTTACTACGTATTTCGTAAAAGGATGAACAAATGAGCAACTGCTAATATCTAGGCACTGAACTGGGCGCTTAAAGGCATAGCTCACTTTTCCTTTTTTGTTTCTCCTTCAAAGTCTATCATGCAGGCGTGGCTATGATCCCACACTTTGGGGTGTGGAAACTGATGCTTAAGAAAAGCTACAGCAGCTGCCTAAGCTCCCAGAGCAGGTAAAAAGCAGAGGGATTTGCATGCTGGCAGCAGGACCAGTCCGCGGCAGAGGCACACGACCCTGAGGCTGAGCATCTTCGGTACCTCACGGGCCTCACCTGGCCCTGCCCTGCCTGCGTCCCGTCTGTCTCCCGTAGACCCTGAGATCTTCATCACAGGCCGGAACCGTCCTCGTGAAGTGATGACTCACACGCATGCTCACACCACGTACCCACATACCCACCCCCACTATGTTCACACCCACACACGCACACACACATACACACTCACACACATTACATGCACTCACATAGATGCACACACCCCACACTCACATGTTCACTCCCACGTGTTACACCACATGCACACACACCCACACTCATCCACAAACATGCTCTCACACTCATGCACACACACGTACACACACACACACACACACACACACACACACACGCACACTGGCTTTAAGAGTGATCATGGCAGTCCGGTCTGATTTCTCCTTACTGGGAGCTGAGAAGCGGAACAGAATCAGCTCTCTTCCGAACCTACATCATCCGTAGGAAAAAGGACTCCTTTGAGCCTATCTGGCTTTAGGGGAAAATCTTCCATCTGATTGAAACAAATCTTCTCCAGCTGAGCCTCAAAGAGATCTCTACCAGTGGTCCCTAAGTCTGGATGCCCTAGGGACCACCTGACAGCTCGTTAAAAAAAACGATTCCCAGGCCCCAGCCTGGGAGAGCTGGCTTCAGAGTACTGGGATGGGATCCGGAGTCTGGGTTTCTACTGGGCCCTCCCCCCAAGTGATTCTGATGCAACCAGCGCTTGGGCCGGCCGCGCTGGGAAGCCACCGCAGCAGGCATCCAAGGGGGAAAATTCTCTGAGTTTCACTCGTTGCAAAATCAGTGCTCCCTTAGCAGGAAGGTGTGGCTGAATCACATTTTAGCATTAGTGTCTTCTTCATACTAGAAGGTGCCCCACAAATATTTGTGGAACTTGGTGACTGGCAAAGGAGGGGGCAGCAGAAAATTCTGAATCATTGCCAGCTCTGTACTTGCACAGGATTTCTCCAAACTTTGTCTAGACCTTAGGAGCCGGTAAGAATCTATCTATGCCTGAGGCGATCCCTACCCCCATTCTGACTTAATTGATTTGGGGTGCATCCACATGAGTCATTAAAAAACTCCCTAGGTCATTCTAACATACTGCTAAGGTTGAGTGGCACTGTCTTTGACCAGGGGGTGGCAAACATTTTCTGCCAAGGACCACGTTTTGAGGGTCACAGGACCCTCAGCTCCACCACTGTACTGCAAAAGCAGTCATAGACAATATATAAACCAGTGGGTGTGGCTGTGTTCCAATAAAACTTTATTTATAAAAAACGGGCCACAGGCCAGATTTGGCCCCTGGGCTGTAGTTTATCAATCCCTGTTCTAGATTACCCTAGCTTTCTAAAATGTGGGCTCAAAATTACCTGTAGGATGTTTTAAAATGCTAATTTCCTCGCCCCCTTAGGTGGCCTTTTTCTAAATCCTAAATCTGGGAATCCATATAGATCCAAAGCATCCCAGAATTGGGGGCTGTTCTGATGTTGGGAACCAGTGAACCACACTTTTAGAAATACCCAACAATCATCTGACTCGTCCACCAAGACCATAAGCCTTCTCCACGCTTCTACCCTCCCGGGGGCTCCAACTCCAGAGTTCTGTCAGACCATCTGGTCCCTCTCACCTTCCTTCTCTCTTCCCTTTCTATTCTCTTGCCTCTTGAAATCCTTCTCAGACATTGGTTATTAACTCACACCATTTGGAGGGGGGAGTTGCTGCCAGGCCTTTTGGCCAGGGAGGCTGGGAGGGAGCTGGAGAGGCAGGCAGGGCCCTTCTGCTGCCCCTGGGGATGGTGGGAGTGTGGCTCTCCGGAGACTGCTACGGAGAGTGCTTTGCATATCTTCCCCTGCCGCACCAGCCACAGGCGCAGCTCTGGCTCCCGTGAAACCCAAACTCTTCGTGCCTCTGTGCCCTGGTGGGTATTGCTGGCTTGTTTTCACAGGTGAGGGTGATGGAGCCTCTTCCAACTTTCTGTCTCATCATGAGATGCTTATCTCCTTGGCCCTCTCCAAGCTCCCGGGTGATGGCCCCGCAGAGGCCTCAGCTTCTGCTCGGTTGTTCTTAATTAAATTTGAAATCGACTTGAATGAGAGGGCTCTGGGAGCTTGGTGGGCTGTGGGCCAGCCGTCTGAGTAGCACCTCGCACAATCCTGACCCCTGGGACGTGTGTACAGATCACGGAGAAATCTCTCTGCAATGAGGTTATGTTAACTCTTTAGCCTGGGTGCTGGGTTTCCAAAGTAACCACGGATCGGGGGCAGAGGACCTGGCTTTGCTTGCTGAATATATGGATCTAGGGATTATCTGGGGCACTGGGAATCAGCATCCCCTGGAAATCGGGCTTACATATGCTGCCTTGTCTAATCATTACAGTAACACAGAGATAGTTACCGCTATCTCCACCGAAGGAGAGGAAACTGAGGCACAGAGAGGTTAAGCAATCTTCTCAAGGCCATGCAGGTGGTGATGCAACAGTATTGGATCCCAGGTTGGCCTGATGCCCAGAGAACTTAAAATGTATTAAAAGTGACAGAACACATCCCCTCGTCACCAATGGAAAATATTTTCAAGGCAACCCAAGAGCAAAGGCAGCATTGCGTGGTAGGCTTGGAGGGAGTTCAGTCTGGCAGCAAGTTACTGGGGCGACTGAGGGCTTCAAGAGATGGAGTTAGTGAACCGACCTCCAAATTCTGCACAGTCCCTTTCTGCAGGGGCAGGGCGCCAGCTTGACCATTTCCCCCGAGGGTTACGTGCAGCGGGAAAAAGGGGCGTCTCCAAAGGCCCCGGCAAAATGACGATGGTTAAAGGACCCTCAGGGACTGAGGCCAATGCTGGGCAGAATTGTGAGCGTGTTTCCCTCCTGCCACCTCCCCCAGGGCTGCTGACCTTTGTGCACTGCCTCTTCCAACCCTCAGGATCCCTTTCTCCTCAAGCTGCTTTCTGTCCCAGAGGAAGGAGACTGGTGGATAGGGGTTGAATGGTGTTCCCCCAAATTCATACGGTGGAGTCCTGCCTAATCCCCAGAACCTCAGAATGTGAGCTCGTTTGGACCTGGGGTCTTTACTGAGGTCATCAGTGTGGGTACGAATCCCAGGTGACCGGTGTCCTAATAAAAAGAGGAAATTTGGACCCAGAGACCCACACAGAGGAAGATGGTATGGAGAGATACAGGGAGAAGACGGCCGTCTGCGCACCAAGGACAGAGGCCTGGAACAGACCCTTCCCTCGCAGCCTCAGAAGGAACCCACCCTGCCGACACCTTGGTTTTGGACTTGCAGCCTCCGGAACTATGAGATAATACATTTCTGTTGTTGAAGCCACTGAGTTTGTGGTACTTTGTTACAAGAGCCCTAACGAACTAAAGCCGTGAGTAACAGAGCTCCTAGCGTGAATGGGTTTACAACAATTCCAGGAGCATTTTCGATTTCAGAGAGTAGGAAAAAAGTCAAAGGAACGTATCTTAGAGGACGGCATCCGGGGACTCTGCAGTTTGGTGGGTGGGGTGCAGGCAGATGTTGGGGGAGCAGCAGATCTCTAAGTCCCAGGCATTGCTTTACTTCTGCCACCCATGGTGGGCAGTGAGTATGAGGGGAGGAGGCCAGCCTAGCAGCCTCGCTGGGCTCAGCCCCTACCAGACACACTTCCTCCACATTCCTCCCCTCTGAGACCTTGGCGTGTGTTTAGCTGCTTCGTTTTGGTATCCTGGAAACTGAGCCACGCTCCCACCACCACCCCGAGCAAGCAGGGCTCCCTAGAGCTGTGACATACAGAATGTTCCTGGTCTCCAGAAGGCAAAAAGAAGTCCCCCGGGGGTCACATTCTCCTTAGCAGCTAATGCGTTGTGTCCAAGCTTCACTTTCCCCTGCGGTACATTTAAATGGAGGAGGTGATCGAATCATTTGGGAAAATCTTTGCTTTTGCATCTTTACTTGCTGCCTTCTCCCAGACAAGCCTAATTCTTCTGTTTGGCACTAATTTATTGAGCCAGGGACTAGGGGCGCAGTCACGAATAAGCCTGACACTGGAGTTCACGGTCTAGGAGGGGAAAGCCCCAGCGGACCCGTATCGTCGGGTCTGATGATTGTTGTAAAAGAAGTGTCAGCTCCATGTCTCCTGCTCTTAACCTGTTACCCATGGTCCTTTATGTGTGTTTTCCCGTCAATCTTAGATTATAAACTGAGGCCACAGCAGTCCGGCACACTTCTTCCCAGAGGCTTTTTCTGCTCCAGGTACCAAGGAGGCAGTTTTGATCAAAAGTTAGCACCCAGGGCTTCCCTGGTGGCGCAGTGGTTGAGAGTCCGCCTGCCGATGCAGGGGACGCGGGTTCGTGCCCCGGTCCGGGAAGATCCCACATGCCGCGGAGCGGCTGGGCCCGTGAGCCATGGCCGCTGAGCCTGCGCGTCCGGAGCCTGTGCTCCGCAACAGGAGGGAGAGGCCACAGCAGTGAGAGGCCCGCGTACCATAAAAAAAAAAAAAAGTTAGCACCCACAATAATCACGTGGGGAAGTTGTGAAAATGCAGATTACCTGGTCCAGCCCTCAGAGATTCTGAATTAAAGGGCCAGGGGTAGGGTTCAAGAATTCGCGTTTTGAACGAGAATACCTGGTGAGCGTGGAAATGTGGGCACTGCAACTTGAGAATACCTCCTAGGAACAGAGGCCTCTTTATTTTCATCGGTATTTCCACAAAATAAAACAGGACGCAGAAAATCGTGAAAACGGAAAATGGCAAATGGTGGGGAGAAAAAAATTCTTCTGGTGAAATTAGCAGCTCAATTAAATGTTGGTTGAATTGAATTGGAGTCCTGCTACCACAGGTGTTTGGGGGTTTTTTGACTTTATTTTTTGAGAGTAATTTGAGGTTCACAGCAAACCTGAGAGGAAGGTCCAGAGATTTCTCATTGACACCCCTGCCCGTACACAGGCACGGTCTCTCCCACCATCAACATCTCCCATCAGAAGTGGGACATTTGTTCAAACTGATGAACCTACACTGACACATCATAATCACCTAAAGTCATAGTTTACAACAGGGTTCACTCTTGGTAGTGTACGTCCTAAGTGTTTGGACAATACATAATGACATGTGTCTACCATTATAGTCTCATACAGAGTAGTTTCACTGCCCTAAAAATCTTCTGTGTTCAGCCTATTCATCCCTCCCTTCCCCTTAAATCCGGGCAACCACTGATCCTTTCACTGTCTCTATAGTGATGCCTTTTCCAGAACGTCATATAGTTGGAATCCTACAGTACGTAGCCTTTTTCGATTGGCTTCTTTCACTTAGTAATATTTATTTCAGATTCCTCCCTGTCTTTTCACGGCTTGATAACTCGCTTCTCTTTAGCGCTGGATAGTATTACACTGTCTACACGGATCACAGATCGTTTATCCTATTGTTTGTTTTTGAAAGGCCCTGAGGTAGATGGTACAGTGTCTGCATCAGCGGTGGGTCCCTTTCCCTTTCAATAAAATGTAGCAAAATATTCACACGCCTCCTTGTATTTGATTGAAAAACTTTCCACCACACCTGGATTTCTTTGACATTCTTAGGATCGGGGGTGCTTGTTAATCACAGGTACTGAATCTAACCTGGGACAGGACCACGAGGAAGGTGGATGAGATGGTCATGGCGGTCACCTGTGTGTCCGTCGTATGACCTACAGGTGACCACGTGGTGGAGACCTGCTCTGAGGGGAGTGTCCCCACTCTGGAGTTGTTCTCTGTAGGATTCATGCACCAGCTCTTCTATGCAGTTCTCATACATTGTCCTGGGGGCCAAACAAAGTCTTGCCAGCCAACTAGGGAGCTCTGTGTCTTAGACAAACCCCTTGCCCTCTCTGAGCCTTGTTTTGCTTATCTGCAAATCAGTGGTTTCTCAGATCTCCTCTAACTCTGACATTACATGGCGTGGCCACGTGAAAGCCAGGTTATCACCCTTGTCTCCTTATCGGAATCAGAATGCCCCAGCCGTTTGTCAGCCCAGCATGGAGAACAGCACGAGATAGAGTCAGCACTCAATACATATCGGCAGATGGCTCCTTGGTTCTCAGACTTGACCGCTCTGTATCTGGCATATTTCTGAACTGAGTGGGTTAGAAAGAAGGCAGCTGGAGATAGTTTTTTTTTCCCTTAGGGATCCCCCTTCTTTTGCTTCAGCTCCATCCAGCTGCCGGTGCGCCGGGCCCCTGACCCTGCAGCCAATTTCCCTCCTACTTCTTGTGACTCATACTTTTCATCACGTCTCAGGAGAGAGGCGTCTGTCACTTCCTTCTCCTGGAAACCGGGAGGGTTTGGGCAGAATCTGAGCTGTAACTCAGCATGGCCGGGACCGGGCATAATCCTTGAGCAGTTAGCAAAGCTGGGAGTTCTGCTTCCAGCGCGGGTCCTGCGCACGTTTGGGTGAAGGAAGTTTCCTGCTTTCTTAGCTGCATTCCTCCCTTCCTGCTTGAAGCATTCAAGAGAGGAAAGAAAGTGTTCTTGTTCCTTTTCCTCTATCCTCTCTGAGTCGTGATTCTGAAGGACACAGAGGATTATTTGCTTTGGAGGGAAGAAGTGTGCATTTTTCGCGGGCAGAGTGCAGCAGCAACGGGCTGGCTCAGAGCCAGCGTTGAAGATAAGACCACCGGGGTCTCGCCTCCCTCCACAGCTCTGACCCTTTTCCCATGAGACTTCCGGAAAGGGTCTTTGCTGAAAACCCAGCCAGAATCCTTGCCAGTGTGTTTGGGAGAGGAAAGCTTACTTGACATCAGTTTTCCAGTGCATTCCTATAATTATCGCTTGATTCTAAAGCACTAAATGGTTATTATTATGAAGCCAATGTGTTTGTTGCCAAGGTGATAGGAAAGACACTGTATAAGCCACACCAGCCTGAGGTTTAGGGAAATCAGGGTTTTTACTGGATATGAGAGGAAGGCGGGGTGGTAAGAACAAAAGGTAGAGATCTTTAGCCATGGATGCAAAGTCACAGATTCTTAGGACCTGAAATGGAGGAGAGAGCAAAGCCTCAGGACTGGTGGCAAAGAGAGCAGAGACTTAGAATGCACAGGTACGGGGTCAAGTACCCATTTTCAAGGATTCTCGAACATATAGACTATTGTGATGTTGAAATGTATATTTCCCCAAACTCTGACTTATTTTCAAGTGTTTATACAGCTCACCGCATGCCAGTCATTGTGTCAAGCATGCTACACGTATTAGCTCATTTAATTAAATTTCCGTTGAGTTTTGTCGTTTCTAGATTTACGGAATTTTCACCCCAAGACTTCTAGTGAAATCTGGGATCACTCCTCTCTCCTCTGTCCCCACCTCTTGGAATGGGGACAGATCATTCTAGATTCCAGCCCACACTTTCCCTGTTGGCACCTGCATGTCTGCCTGGCCTCTCCAGTCCTGGGAATGTTTAACCCTTCGTCTGCTCGGCAGGACAACAGCTAGCGAACAGGAATAGGAGGTGGGAGGGGGACTGTGGAGAACGGGGAAGGGGGTGTAGGAAGGATGGAGAAAGAACCAGGAGTTGAAAACAAACTCAGAGGGAAGCTGCAGCCAAACCATTTGAGACTGTTTTTCCTAAGATGTACCATCCGAGAGCAAGAGGGAGATGTGTCCCAGCTGGTGAGATGACCGCGAGTTTCTGGTTCAGGCACTCCTCCCCCTTAGCTCATTCTGATCAGGTTCATCTCCTGGCAGGGAGCAAGGAGGCTCTGATGAGCTAATGCTGCCAGGAACTTGGGAGGAGGGGATCACCTTTCTTGCCAGGGCAGCGTCCTGCTCTTTGAAGGACTGGTTTGGAAGAAGGGCCAGAGTCAGGACTGAAGCAACTGAACCAGGCGACACGCTGGCTTTGCTTGGACGCTGTGACGTGTCTCTGTCCATCTCGAAGCATCTTCTCTGTCCTTCCTTCCCCACTTGGCACCATTCACGTGTTTGTGGTGCTGACTGGAGGGATGTGATGGTGACAGTCCTGATATGTTGAGATTCTTCCCGGGAGCCCTTATTGCACTGGCCAAAGCAATCCTTCTGCCTGAATGAGGGGTTGGTGTCAAGGGCCCCAGGGCTGGGTAGAAAGGACCCAGGGCGAAAGCAAATCAGGAGCCTGTAAAGGAGGGTCAGAGGTCAAATGCTGGGAGGTGATGTCCGGAGAGCCAGAGGTAGGACACTTCAGAAAGGTTCAGAGGTCTGTAATGACTGAGACGGTGCCTAGTTTAGGTGAAGCCAAGAGTGCCCTGGGCAGCTGAGGGGAAAAGCTCTGGGAGGTCTGGGCTTCCTTCATTGTTGCATTTGGGGATGGTTGAAGGGGTCAGAGGGGAGGTGGGCAAGTTCCCTTTTCTCCCTTAGTTTCCTTCTAAAGGGAGGCAAAAGGGTTAAATGACACAATTCATGAGAAGTGCCCAATACAGTGCCTGATATATTATCAATATTCAATACATTGGCTTTTAGGGTTCTATTTTGTGAAACGGCGTCTCCAGCGGTCCTAATAGAATCCAGCCACACCTGGTGATATTCTCTGGAGCTGGCAGGAAATAGCCAAATGCGCTTTCTTAGTTCTGGCCTGAAGTTTTGGAGCCTTGGATCAGTGGGTCTGTGCTAGCTGGCACGGCCCCCAAACATAAACTCTTGCGTTTGGGAAATTGTGAAAAAATCTTGTTTCAGGTCTGGTGATTTGAAAGTGAATCCACCAAGAAGGTGACACTTGTCTTTGGCCATTTTCAGCCAGCGGTTTCACAGTGACTTGAGAAGAGAGCGGAAGAAACTTGATATATAAATTTGTGAACTCTGGGATTCTTCGGTGGGTATGGGGGTGGGGGATGGGCGGATCGGGGAGGAAGGGTTGGGAGGCCATCCAGCCCAGTGTTCCTTGACTGCAAACCCACCCCCAATTCTAGTAAATGACCTGAAATATTTTGGGAATCCCTGCTCTATCATAAGTGGTGACTTGGTAGAATCCTTTCTTTTTTTTTTTTTTCTCTTGAAGCCATTCCTCTCTTGCTACCCGCTTCAACCTGGCTTTGTTCCCAAAAGATTTGCTCGTCTGGAGGCCTCAAGAGAGCACAATATCTCAGCAGCTGGAAAACCAGACCGGAAGCAGCAAGCACCCCTTCCTGGCCGGCTCCGCCTGAGCCCTCTGGTTCCCTAGCTCAGGGCCAGCTTGTTGCTAAGTCATGCACCCAAGAAGCCGTGGGCAGGAGGGGCTGAACTGGCCGCTCTGGGCCTCGCCTCCCATCTTGCTGAGAAGCTGTTGCTTCTGGCCAAGAGCAACAGGGAGACTTGGTTTCGGGAAGTTTAAAGTCATGTGGAGAACAGCAGCGTGACACATGGGGGGGCCGTCTGCTCTCTGGGGTGCTGACCCAGCTGCTGCATGAGCCAGTCCAGCGGCCAGATGCTCCAATGCAAGGCCTTCATTCCTGGCGTGGTGGCAAAATGAGGTAGGGGCTCAAGGAGGCTTATCCCACAGTAAACATTCTAGGGATCTGGAGGATGACTTGATATCAACCGTCCCCTAGTCCAAATATATCAACTCACACGTAGCAAGGGTCTTCTACTCACAGACATCCCACGTTAGTTATGTGATCCAATTTGTAAGATAATTTCTCTTGATAAAATCTCTCCTATTTGGACGTGACAGGCTCTTCTGGGATGGTGAGTCATTACGGATGCCTGGAGTAGCAGGTACTAGGGGAGCCATGATGAACCTTGAGGCTACACGGGGATGAAGGGGCCAAGGTCACAAAAGGTCTTACGTGGTATGAAAAGAAGGGCACGTTTTATCCTATCAGCAGTAATTCCTTATTACAATGAGGAATTTAAGCACGTGGGGATGAGAGGATCATTTTGGCATGTTACAAGGATGACTTTGGTATCCGCTGGGGATATATTGTAGCAGAATTAGGCTGGAGGCAGGAAGACCAGGTAAGGACATTATACACAATTCCAGGCAAGGGAAGCTGAGAGCAGTGGGATGCAAATGGTGAGGGAAAGGGGGCAGGTGACCTGAGAGATCTGGGGGAGGTGGGGTCGACTAGGCTTAATTTTTATTTACCTGCGAGTATGAGAGAATGGGGAGCATTCAGCACAGCTCTTGGTTTTGTTTTTTGGACAAAGCGTGGTTAGTGGTTCTATTCTCAGAAATAGGGAGATCAGGAAAGAGAGCAGTTGGAAGGGGGTAGACGGTTAGAGGTTGACGTGCTGTGGATGACATGCACGTGGAAGGTATGAGTGTGTACGTCCAGCAGGCAGCAGGCTTTATGAATGTGGAACCCAGGAGAGGAGTCTGGGTCGGGACTGTCATTTAGAAGTCAATAGCACGTGGGTGGTGGCTAGCCTTGGCATGGTTAAGTCACCACCGACAGGAAGGGATGTCAAGTGATAAAAGAACTGAGTCTTGGGAAACACTCATATTTGAGAGGTGGGTAAAGAAAGAGAAGTTCACGTAGGAGTTAAGGATGAGAATCTGAGGAGAAGGGAGAGAATTAGGAGAGCGGAGAGGGTCCAAAATGGAAACGAAAGGACATTTAAAGAAGGATGTTGTAGGTCATATAGTAAACATCGCAGAAAGGGAAAATAAGACCACAGAAAAACACTCTTGTGCTTGGGAATTAGGAGGTCACATGTGATCTTGGAGAGAGCTGTTTTAGTACAGAGAAGGAGGGGAAGAAATCTAATGAGCTAAGGGCATTGCGGGGTGTGAAAGCAGATACTCTACAGGTAAGCTACACTTAAGTGAAACTTGGTATCGTGAATGAAGGGAGATAGATGGATGGTCGTTAAATAGATCAAATATTATCTAGAGGGGATGAAAAGTTTATAGACTCTTTCTTAAGATAGAAAACACTTGAGTAGGTTAATGGACTAAAGAGGAAAAAGTCAATGGAGAGAGAGAGAAATAAAAAATGCAGGAAATATTGGGGCCAACTCTTTGAGGGAGGTGATGGAAGGAATACGCATGAGTTTATGGACTCATCTGGGATGGAAGGGAAGGTCCAATTTGTATTAGAGATACAGGGATGGAGGTAGGGATGACGGTAGGGTTGGGTACCGAGCGAGGAAGTTTATACTTGATTGCCCCATTTTTATTCAATGAAATAAGAAGCTAGGTCATCTCTGTTGGGAAAGATGGCAGAAGGGACTTAAATGTTGACATTGCTGCTAGGAAAATGAAGGATGGGATGGATCTGAAAATTCTAGGAGGATTGCTGGGCACCGTGAAGAACTCAGCCGAGATAGGCTCTTGGCATGTGTAGTCCTGCCCACGTGTGGGGTCTGTGAGAAATTCTCCAGCTGTGCCCAGCCATCAGGAAGTGGGACGGAAGCAGACCTTTGGTTGGCCTGGTCCATCAGTGGGGCTGGAAGTGGAAAGACAAGCAGCGTTGTTTTAGTTATTGGCAGAGAGTGGCCATGGCCAAATGGGCTTAATTGGGAAGAAAATGACACCAGGAGGGAGGTGACAAACTGGGAGAAAAGGGAGGCATCCCAAATCTGGAGAACGTGATGAGGTGAGAGAATGGGCAGAGAGAAAGAGCTGGAAAGATAGGACATTGTGTCAGAGATTTCAGGTGTTAAAATGTCAGAGGTGGGACTGTTTTGGGTGATGGCAAGTCCAAGATGTGGCCAGGAGAGTGGGTTGGTTGGTGAAGAGCAAAGGCAATGAAAAAGTACTGAAACGGAGGTCAAGGGACCAGAAAGCTCTAGCGTGCGCTGGATGGGGACCACCTAGGATGGCTGCAGGATTTGTCACGGGAAGAGGCTGTAAGGCAACAAGCATGAGATGGAAGGACCCAAGTGCTCAGAGATGAGCCTCCTGTTAACGATGAAGACTCCCCCAAATCTAAAGGCAGAATTTTTTTTTTTTTTTTTTTTTCGGTATGTGGGCCCGGACGCGCAGGCTCAGTGGCCATGGCTCACGGGCCCAGCCGCTCCGCGGCATGTGGGATCTTCCCGGGCCAGGGCACGAACCCGCGTCCCCTGCATCGGTAGGCGGACTCTCAACCACTGCGCCACCAGGAAAGCCCCTAGAGGCAGGATTCTTGGTAAACATGCTCTCCTGGGCAAACGAGATGAAGAACAGGGAGGGTCCATTCTATTTTGTCTCCTTGCCCACTTCTGCCAGGGCACGAGCCTGGGGACCAATGCAAAGGGGTTTTAACAGCAAAGGGGCGAAACTAGTTATTCCCAGCATACAGAGAAGTGGAAACTTTGACAAGAGCATCAGTGCCTTGCCCAAAATGACATCCCTGTGGTGCTGACCTCAGTCTGTCGCTTCATCTCCCTCGTCCTCCCCACTTGGCGTTTGCATTTAATCTATTGCAGCAAAGCTGGATCAACAGGGACCTCCTCCATGCATGCCCTCTGGAGATCTGGCATTTAGACTTGATACAGGGACCTGGAGGGGAATTTTCCCACTTGGCAAAGGAGTATGAAAATCAGAAGGGAATGTTTTTCCTGCACAGCAACAAGAGGTATCAAATCCTGACTTCTCTTCCTCCCTTCCAGCTCTCTTACTGTTTATGTAGATGTAACGGTTCCATAAAAATACCTTTTGCTTGGAAAAGGCCTTCTCTTACCCAAAGCGCTAAAAATCCCTATATTTTAAATTTCGGTAGTAGATGTGCTTGGATCTGTTTCCACTTCCATTTAAAAAAAAATAATGATCTCTATATCATATCATATATATCACCTCACCTAGGTGTGAGGTCCTTGAAGCTGGGGACTCTACTGCATCTTAGTGATTTTAGAATCCTCTAGAGTCTTCCGGTCCTTAGCACAGGGCGAGTGGGTTTATGGAATGAGTGAGATGTGTTTATGGAATGGACAGATAGAACTCTTTTGCTTACCCCTCTAAAGTGGGTACTTTGAGGCTTGAATAACAGTGTCAGGGATACCTTACACGGAACCCTCATCGCTCATCCGTGGCTCCCTTGATAAAGGGGACAAGAATGGCAAAAAGAAAAAGGATCAGAAACAATACCAATGAACTGATTTCCAAAGCAGAAAAAGACTCACAGACCTAGAAAACAAAGTTATGGTTACCCAGGGGATGCCGGGTGGTAGTGGGGAGATAAATTAGGAGTTTGGGATTGACATATACACACTACTATATGTAAAATAGACAAACAACAAGGACCTACTGTATAGCACGGGAACTATATTCAATATCTTGTAATAACCTATAATGGAAAAGAATATGAAAAAGAATATATATAATCTGCATATTATATATATATAACTGAATCACTTTGTTCTAACCCTGAAAGTAACACAACATTGTAAATTAACTATACTTCAATTTTTAAAAATAGTTTAAAAAAAAGGATCAGGTCCTGAGACCCCCTGAGTTTAATCTTGGCTTTACTACTAGATGTGTGGCCTCATATAAATCTTCAAAACTCTCTAAATCCCAGTTTCTTCATGTGAAAATAAAAAGAAATAATACCTCCTTCATTAGATTGTGAGGAATGTTAAATTTGATTGCATGTAGCCAGGTAACTGAAATGTAGAAATGCATCAATTAAAAGAAGATTCTTTCTCGATTCCCATCCATGTAGACATCCATCTACCCATCTTCTGGTCTCAGGGCGTGTGTCTCTGAGATGTTGAACTAATTAAGAAGCGTTTCCTGAAGCTGTGGAACAGCATTTTGCTCTATACAAAATTAATCTGGAATTGATTTCATGACCAGGACACAGTACAAGCCATGCTCTGAGAACACTAATTAGCTCAGATGCCCATGTGGGTGAACTGAAGCTTTGGAGAGAAGGCACTCTATAGATCATAGCCCATCATGTCACTAGGAAACAGTTTGGTTAAGAACTTGACAGGAAGACTCTCTTTCCTGAAAGTGAAGGAGGTGTAGTGGTGGTGGCCAGGAGCCTCGAATATCAAGAAAAGAACAAGGATGGGAACTTACTTAAGTACTCACCATGTTCCAGGCACTGTTCTAGTTGCTTTCTATTTTTAACATTTTTAAGTTATTTAATAAGACTCCTTCAGAGAATTGGGAAAGTGGGAAGCCTGGAGAGAAGGAATTCTGGATATGCTAGCTCTTAAACTACCTCTCAGTTTTATAATATATGAGTACAAATGGATTTGTTCAAAGCTGCTTTCTGCAAACAGAATTGAAAGGAACAGAAATCACTATAGATGGATGTGATCCAGGGCCGTCTCTGGACCAAAAATAGACTATAAGCCTGAAGAAGTCAGGGATCCCATGTTTTCAGCTCATTCCTGTACAGTGCTTAGCAGATGATAGGTGCATCATACAGGATTTGATGTTTGGAGCTGCAGCAGCCATTTTGTGACCATGAGGACAAGTGAAGAAAATGTCAGGGAAGGCGACCCAGAGCCCTGACACATTTGAGCTGCCAAATTAACCTACTCTGGGACCATCTACCTTCATCCCTCTTGCTTTATGGAATAATTAAATGTCTTCATTTTAAAGTCATTTCTTTGTATGGCTACTTTATTAAACTCACGGCCAGAAGCATCCCAGCCGACCCCATCTCTAAATAGGAGCTTGGGCTGGTCATTTAACACTTCTGTGTCTCAGCTGGATGGTCACAGTCATGCTCTTTATGGAGCAGCACCTCCTGAGAATGACGGTAGCCACCTATTTCTCAAGGCGACACTATAAAATTTGCTGGGACCTTTGGGCTGATCTCTCCCACTTTTAAACAAACTCTCATTTCACATGAGAGTTGAATTCCCAGCAGTGCGGGTGGCATAGAATAAGCCCGGCAGTTTCGTGTTTGGTTTGTCAAGGTGCCACGTGGTTCTGGGTGCCAGGGCCGTGTTATGTGATCTGAGCCATCCCGCTGACCTGCCTGTTGCCGTGCCGCATGGCAAGCCAGCATTTGAGAGAGAAGCATAGTTGACATTCTTCCCCTCCTGGGGAATTCTATGCAGAAAGACACCTGCACTGGTCCTCTGGGCATTTTCTCCTTCCTTTTTCCGCTGGATCTGCCATCTCTGAAACCGAAACTGGGGTCGGGGGTGGAAGGGGAAGGGGGAGCATCAGTGTGTCCTGAGGTTTTATTAGCCAATCAGACAAGACCATGATTTCCATAAGCATTTAGGTCGGATTTTAGGGAGTGTTTGGGACCTTCTTGTGAGCACGTGTGTATTTCATAGAGATCAAGAAGCTCAACTTTGATTCCTCAAACATGTCACCCTGACATAGGGCTGGCTGCCTGGGAAGAACCATCTCATTCCAGTATCCACTGAATCTCCCCTGTATCTCCCCTGTGGTGATCCAAAATATTAGGGATAAAAAGATTAGATGAGCCTTGAATACATCTGGGCAACTGCGGCTAGAAGGCTTACTAATAGTGGACAAATAAGGGCTGCATTTTCAGCTCATTCTCTTGGAAGAAAGGATGCTTCCTGCTGAGGCTTTGTCATTGCCCCAGTGGGCCACCAGGCTCTACAGAGATGAGTGGGTAGAGCCTTGAGACAGGAAAGACAGAGAGCTGCAGCTACAAGCACAGCCAGGCTTGGGGAAGCACACTGTGTAGGAGCAAGGGGTCAGAGCCTTCCCCAGGAATCTGCTGCTATAACCAGGGCATAGGCAAGGCGCCCTGCAGCAGAAAGATGCCCACATTGAACCTGTACCAAGACAATTGCTTCGGGTTCATTGATGATCAATTATCATGTGCCCTTTGGGGAGGAGGACATGGGCCTCCACTTTGGAACCTTCTGTGTTTCCTCCATGCTTTGGGAAGCTGTACAGTCGAGTCTGTAGTTCCCAACTCAAGTTTGGGTCCAGTTGGAATTGTAATCAATCTCTTTGTCTCAATAGAATCCCAAATCCACTTCCCCTTTGGCTCCTATTATATTTTGCTATCTGTATCATGTCTCCCTATAGGCCTATTTTATTTTTTAGATTTTTTATTTTGAAACAACCTCAAGTGTAGAGAAAGATTGTGAATGCTGTATAGAGAATATTTTTTTTTCTCCAGGAACCACTTGAGAGCTGCCAACGTGATGCCCCATCCCTGTGAAAATATTAGTATGTAATTCCTCTGAACAGCACAGCTTCCTCCATAGCTGCATATACATAACTGTATCCTACATAGCTAGGATCCAGCCATCACACTCCCAACACGTTGCTACCAACTTAACCATGGGCCCTGTTCAAGTTTCACTGACTGTTCCAAGAATGGATCCAGTTGTCATTTCATTGTCACGTCACTTTAGGTCCCTTTGAACCATGAGTTACTTTCCTCAGCTTTCATGACCTTGGCAACTTTAAGGACTATAGACCCATCATTCTTAGACTATTTCTCAACCTTAGTTTGACGATGGCTGATGATTACCTTTAGGTGATGCACACGTGGCAAGGATATCACAGAAGCTATGCACACCCTGATGCATGATACACAATTCTGAGCCTTTGACTAACGTGGGTCGGCCAGACCTCTCCATCCTAAAATTAGTCCTTTTTCCTTGTGTAGCGAATAAATATTTTTCTTGTGTGAGAAGGCACTTTGAGACTCTGCAAATATTCTGTTCCCCATCAAACTTTTGAGTTATTTATTTATATCAGATTGGACACACGTATTCTTATCTTTATTAGCCATGAACTCTTCCTTCGTTAATTTTGTTGCTCAAATGATCCCAGATTTGGCAAGTGACTTGAGGCACTTTTGAGATGCCTTCATTATTTTTGTAGTACTTTCTTAATTCATGGCACAAGAGAGTGATCCAGGCTCGTTTGTACTTTCCCCACCCAGCCCTGAAATCAGCGATTTGTCCAAGGATCCCTGGTTCCCTTTAATGGAAAATAGCACGCAGTTCTGGGAATGTCCTCATCACTTCTAGGGTGTTGCTGCTCCCAGACCCTCTCAGTGGAAGGTATGTGCACACACATATGTGGAAGTGCATTCAGCACGCACACACACGCACTCAAATTTACACCCTTTTTCATTTCTGTATCCATGTCTATCTATTGAAAACCATGCCCTTACATCATCTCAATTTTCAGTCCAACACCACAGGGTTCATTCTTTTTTTCTCCCATTCTGCAGTTGTAATTCTCTTTCCCAACAGTGAGAATTTGGCTTCTGTTACCGTGAGTATAGTTACCCATCTGACCAACCCCTTCGTGTATCACTCAGGTCTTATCACAATTGCCACCCCCTCCCACGCATGATGCTTCTTCACCTTGCATGGGCTCCAGCACCCCACGCTGGGCTTCTCCTGCTGTGTAGACACCCTCATCATCCCTCAGGCCGACAGACACTGGACCCTGGGTCATCACAGCTCATCCTGTCCTCCTAGCGTGGACAGCTCCACCAATGGCTTGTGACCCGTGTGTTCAAGATAAGAGGGGGAAGAAGAAAAGGAAGGTGTCAAGAAAGCTCTACCTGGTCTTGCAGTGATGATTTTAGAGCCCAGGGTGGATGAAACTCTGTAAGCAGCTTGATCTATTAAATCTGTCTTCTGAAGCTTATTTGTGTGGGTGTTGCTATGTCACACTAATGTCACGTATGTTTTCTCTCTCTCTTCTTCCCTCCCTTAATGATGCCGTGAATGCCTGGGGAGCCATGATCCAAACTCCAGACCTTGCTTCTTACCTTCCTAGGTCTGGTCTGCAGAGCCTCCTTCGGTGACAGGAAGGGAAGGCACGTCCCTGGGGGCAGTACCTTCTGCCCCCACCTCCCTGACCCTTCCCCACACCTACGGCCACTTCTACAGGCTGAGCTCCCAGCTCTCTGCCTGCCCCTTTCCCCCACAGAAGCCCCTCTGTGACAAAATGCCTGGGAGTCGTGGCACGCAGGATCAGTGATGGGGAAGGCCAAGGCCATTCCTGTCCCCTGCCAGGCTGGTTTCATGCCATGAGGCCACATTCCTCATACTCCCTGGGGCCAACCTCATCCTCCTGAGGTTTGGCGAAAGAGTGGGATCCACTGCTTTGCACAGTGAGGACAGGCCCTCTCCCACCACGGGTGGATTGGGGATTAGCCTGTGAGAGCCAAAGGCCGTGTGACCCTGCCACCACTGCTATGTCTGCTTTGTGACACCACAGGTCACATCTCTGAGACACTGCCGCCACCTCTTTTCCCTGCGTCAAGGCCCATTGCTTCTGCTGCTGTTAGGTGCATTTGGGGAAGGGAACAGAGAGGAGGAGCCAGGGTACCAAAGAAAATCCAGCTCTTTCACCTCCAGTGCGTGTGGACAGAGGGCAGCTTTGCGTATCAGGTCTGGGTTTTATGTGCCTCCCCAGGTCCTGTTTGGTTGGAACTTGACGTGGAAGATGGGGACAGCTAGCTCTCTTCTCTGAGTCATGGGAGGCGAGGAACACGACTCCTCGGGGGCTTCTGAATGCCGGAGCCAGAGGACACGAAGACACACGGCAGGAAAGCACAGCGTGGTGATGTTTCCACCTCTGCCCCCCATCACATCCCTTCTCTGCTCCAAGATTCTTGAACGATGTGAATCCTTCCCCAGAGAACACAGCGGCCTGGTCATAACTTGTTAAATACCGTAATTAAAATAGTTCTATTATTAACTTCATGATAATGCTTTTTTTTCCTCCCTCCTCCTCCAAATTACCTGTTAGCGTTTTGTTAATTAAATTTCCAGTTCCCACAGAACTGCTTGCTGTTGTGTGAGGTGTACCGGGTCGGGGGGGGGGGCCCTCTTCCTGGGGGGTGGGAGGGTGGATCAGCAGGTCAGACAGGTTTCCATCTTTCCTGCAGGAAGGCTGAGAGAAGGAAACAGAAGAGATCAACAGTCGATGCTTAAACAAGGTGCAAAGAAAAATAAAGGGCGTCCAGTTAAGTTAGAATTTCAGATGTACAATCAATAATTTTTTTTTGAAAAAAATTATTGTGTGTAATTTTATATTAAGTATATCCCCAACATTGCATGAGACATACTTATGCCCAAAGCTTATTTGTTATTTCTCTGAATTTCAGACTTGGTGGCGTGTCCTATACTTTCTCTGGCCATCTTACACCTAAACCTCAGCTCCAGCTCCAGAGAACGGGGTTGTCTACTCTCCTTTCAAAGCACGTTCGTTCTTTACTGAATTCACAGTAGAGGTTGTTTTTATCGTTTTGGTCAGCTCCTTAATGCATACACTCCAAAAGATTTTACAGTTTTGTATCGTATTAATAATGGTATGATGACTATCGTGGATCCATTGATCTGTTAATCATTTAAATAGTGTCTAAGATGCACCAGTTGCTGTGTGAGGTGTTAGACACCAAAGTCAGTGAGACTCAGGTTTTGACCTCAAGGAGCTCACTGCTCAGAGCAGGAGTCCTAGACTTGTCCAAATCCAGCCCGTCATCTTGTTTTATAAATAAAACTTCATGAGAACACAGCCACACCGCCATTTTATTTTATAAATAAAACTTTATTAGAACGCAAACTCACCCAACCACTTACTATTGTTTATGCCTGCTTTTACCTACTAGTGGCTAACTGAATAATTGTAACAGAGATTATGTGGTCCAAAAGCCTAAAATATTTACTTTTGGCCCTTAAAAGGAAAGTGTGCTGACCCTTGACCTAGAGGAATGCTAGTCAACAAAGTGAACATTATGTTAAGAGAGATGTAAGCAAAGGGCATGGGGAGAACAAAGAAGGGAGCCTCTGATCCAGCTTCTGTGTACCAGTTGGTCCGAGCTGACATCAGAGCTGAGCTTCCAAGGGTGGGAAGGGGAGAAGGGCTGGGATTCTAAGCAGAAGAAGCATCGTGTGCAGAGGCACAGAGGCTGCTTCTGGGCTGTGTCCTGAGGATGTGGAAGGGGTGGGGTGAAGGTGGGAAAAGATCGCATCTTGAGGGTCTCAGTATGTCAAGTACTGACAGGGGTTCACTTATGTAATGCACACAATAGGCCTTGATGTTGAAATTAGATTCCATCTTTTGCACGTGCATCACTGAAGGCTCAGAAAGGTTAAGGAAATTGTCCAAAGTCCCACAGAAGGAAGCAGAAGAGTCAGGACACTAACTCAGAGTGAGCCTGTCTAAAAGCTTGTATTCTCAGCATCCCTCATGCTGCATTGCACAGTGTACGGACTCATCACTTGTAACAAACCACGGGCAGGTTCCTGGAGGGCAGGGAGCATGTCTTATTCTAGACAAAGTTTCCCAGCTGGGGATGATTTTGCCCTCTGAGGGACATTTGGCCATGTCTGGAGACAATTCTGGCTATCACAACTTTGGGGGGAGTTGCTACTGGCATCTGGTGGGTAGAAGCCAAGGATGGTCTAAACGTCCTATAATGCATGGGATAGGCTGCCACAACAAAGAAATCTCTGTCCCAAATGTCAGTAGTGCTAGAGTTGAGAACCCTTGCCCAGCATTCCTGTGCCCAACACAGGGCTTGGCAAATAAAAGATACTCGGTAAAGTTTGTTGAACTGAAGAAAAAAAAAAAAAGGATGTGATTCAGAAACGGGGAAAAGTTCAGAGTCATTAGTGAGTAGGATGTAAGATGGCAGATGGGGGAAGAATGGAATGTTGGAATGGGATTGCAGGCCTGCAAAGACTGACATGAGGGAGTTTTAATTTATTCTAAAGGCATGGTGAATACCAGTGAGGCACCTTAGTTCAGGACAGTGACGCAATGAGGCGGGTTTGTTGGAGAGTTACACTGACTACAGCGTGGAGGACAGAGGCGTAGGAAGACCTGTCAGGTGGTCTCAACTAAGGCAATGCCAGTGGCAGAGAGAGGCGGAAACAATTTTGTGAGAGGTTAGACGGTAGACTCAGCAGCATTTGGGTGCATGGGGCAAGAAGAAGGGTCATGAAGACACTTGTTTGAACAATTACAACACCGACTGAGGTAAGGGATACGGGAAGGTGGACCAGGTGTACGTGCACAGGTGGAGGGTGGAGGTGGGAGGGTGATGGTGTTGGGTTAGCTAATTTCCAGGAGGCCATAGGATTCTCACGATCCACGGGGAAATGTTTCAGTCAGCCGCTGGAAACGTGTGTATTTTTCACACGTTTCACACATGTCTTACCTGGTTTTGCCCATTCCCCCTCTCCAGACCTCAAGTCCCCAAGGTCAGAGGTGATGCATGGATTAAGAGCTCAGACAGAATTGAGTTTGAATTGTGGCCCCAATCGTGTATTAACTATATAATATTAAGATGTTATTTTGCTTCTCTGAGTCGTAAAATGTCCTTATCTGGAAAATGGGGATCATATTAGCTACCTATGAGGTTGTGGATATAAAACGTGTAGGGGTGGGGTGGGAGGAACTGGGAGGCTGGGATTGACACATACACACTACTGATACTATACATAAAATAGACAACGGATGGGAGCACACTGCATAATGGCACAGGGAACTCTACCTAATGGGCTGTGCTGACCTAAATGGGAGGGACGTCCAAAAGGGAGGCTGACTCATTTTGTTGTGCAGTGGAGGCTAACACAACATTGTAAAGCAACCATACTCCAGTAAAAATTAATTTAAAAAAAAAGTATAGGGTGCTTTCTGTAATGGTGGCAACGTAGTCTTACCCTCCAGTGACAGCACACGTGTGTGCGCGCACACACACACACACACACACACACACACACACACAGCCCAGTACATCTCACTGCTGACCACGTCATCTTGAAATTCTTGGCTGTGGACATAATGGTCCCTGTAGACTCTGTTCCAGGACAGGGTCTCTGTCCTGGCTATCTCTGTGTCCCCAGCACCTAGCACAGTTCCTAGATCACAGGTGACAAATGCCCCAATCTTGAGGGTTCCGACGGAGGCTTTTAGCGACCTTCCTAAGGTTACACAGTTTGTAACAGGCAGAGCTGAGGCCTCCTGAACCCCAGTCCTGTAGCCTTGGCAATATTGAGAGATCGAACTGTCTCTGATCATTTTGATCAGCAGAGAATCCAGAAAAACAATGTCAATTATTAGCTTGGAAACATATGTACTTAACTTTGAAGGTAACTTCATGCTCATGGTTATGTATGTTTCTTGGGCTGCTGTGAGATGAGTTCACACTCCTGAAGCCTTCCCCGACAGCACAGCGCTAGGAAGAGGCAGGTCTGCGTTAGCAAGTTCCTCTGAGGGTCGGTGAGAGTTAGTTGGGCTTCCCTGGCTCTTCGGGCTCTGGACCCTTGAGACCCACTCTGACCTCTGATCCCCACCGAGTTGTCTTGGAACACACGTTGTCCCGCCCAGCACGTCCACTTCCTTCTGACTGGTACCACGTCCCTTCCATAGAACAAGAAGGAACTTGCTTTCTATGGTTTGCTTCACCCACTCACCTTCTCAGCCAGAGACACCTACCTGTCCGCTTCTGGACACCCTTCATTATGATCCACATGTGGCCTTATGCACAGATGGCTTTCTTTATCAACCTGGTCCAAACAATGAACAAAGTAAATCTGATGAAACCACTTTAAAAAGCACTATATTATAGGTTCCAAAGTCAATTCCATTTTTTAAAAAAAATTCCTCCGCTACCGCTATTTTCTTCCTCTTTGGTCTGGCAATAGGATAAGCCAGAAAGGGGGGCAGAAGCAGATACCCTTGGTTTAAATCCGCACACATTTATGGCACAAATATTTCTGTGCCGACCACTGGACTCGCTTTTCCCTGGGGATTCTCAGCAAGTGGCAACGGCATCCATCTTGGCCTCGATACTGAAATAGGACATTTCACGGTGCCCTGGGAATGGCAAGCCGTTGGGCATCTAGGTGTGTTGTGCCCTCAGCCCCAGGGAGTTCCTAAAGCCAGAGTTGAATTCTGCCCTCTCCTAGACTTTTAGAAGGACCCAGCGTAGGACACAGAGCACGGCAGATTCCTACCTGGGCGCTCTGTGGAGCCCCACCAAGCAAGGAGGCTCCCCTCTAAGCCTGCAGGCTCCTTGCTGTCTGACACCAGCCACCTACCCTCGATTCAGATTACAAGTAGGACTGGAGGCCAAGAGCCAGCCAAATGCATCCTGGTTCCCGCTAAGGAGACGAAGCAAAGCTGCCAGCCGGCAGGGCTTGTCTACAAATGCCCACGAAGCAGTAAGCTTGCCCTGAGAAGGCAGGATTTTGTGGGTTTGTTTCTACATGCAGCTCCTCTCTCTGCAGAAGCGTCACGTGTCTTCCAGTGCTTTTATATTTATAGATGAGCGGTGTTATTGGGGATGTCATTTGGGGAGCTCTGATGTGTGCGCCACTGGCTGATCTAATTGGCTCCACTTAGGATAAAGACACCTCCATTGGTTCGGTCCCCTTTAAGTTTAACTAGCCTGGTTCCCTTCTGGAGCCGCAGAAGGCACCGCTGATCTGAGATGGTACTTTTATAAATGAAGAGCCTGGGTCCACAATGGGACTAGGAGGAAGGATGGGTAAGGATTACACGCTCAGTCTACTCCCAGCACGTGCAAACAGCTCCCTCCTCGTTGCCACCCGGCCTCACCCCTCGTCACACGCTTGAACGACAGTTTGGTGTGTCAGTTTCTTGATATCCCTGTGATGGGCAGGGGAGTGACTCGCTGGGGAGAACACTGGCAGTTCTTCATCTCAGCAGAGGTGGCTACTTCTGGGGTCCTGGCAGAGGACTGACTCTGGGACGTGAACTGGTCGTGTAAAGATGCAAGAGTCTGCTATTGGTTATTGTGTAGATGTGAGTATATACTGGAATCCAGAAACCTTAAAAGAAAGCATTGCCCATTCTCATTAGCAGATGCAAACTATTATATATAGGATGGATAGACAGCAAGGTCCTACTGTATAGCCCAGGAAACTATATTCTATACCTTGTGATAAACCATAATGGAAAAGAATATGAAAGAGAAGATATAAATGTGTAACAATCACTTTGTTGTACAGTAGAAATTAACACAACATTGTAAATCAACTATACTTCAATAAAATAAAATTTTTAACATCTTTATCGGAGTATAATTGCTTTACAATGGTGTGTTAGTTTCTGCTTTATAACAAAGTGAATCAGCTATACATATACATATATCCCCGTATCCCCTCCCTCTTGTGTCTCCCTCCCCCAAAAAGAAACATTATTAAAAAAAAAAGAAAGCTTGTGATTAAAGAGAAATTATAAAGCAATCCATGGACCTTTATTTATTTTATTTATTTATTTTGCTGTACGCGGGCCTCTCACCGTTGTGGCCTCTCCCGTTGCGGAGCACAGGCTCCAGACGCGCAGGCTCAGTGGCCATGGCTCACGGGCCCAGCCGCTTCGCGGCATGTGGGATCTTCCCGGACCAGGGCTCGAACCCATGTCCCCCGCATCGGCAGGTGGACTCTCAACCACTGCGCCACCAGGGAAGCCCGGATGTTTATTTTTTTCAGATGACGTATAATTACAGGGCTTCTTCCCCCAGAAGATTAAGGTGGACATCAAGGGCTAAATTCACTATACATTTTGCCATGCTCTTTGTTTTTTTTCTTCATGGATTATATTTTTTCTATGTTTCCTGAAACACAGGCTGCAGAAAAATAAGATATTTCTCATATTTACTAGAAATCCTGCCTTTATCATTTTGAAATAAGCTACGGATAAGCTTTCTATTCATATCAAGTGTTGTGGAATATGTTTTTGATAATACATGAAGTCATAATATATAGGTAGTGAAAGATAAAATAAAAGCTCATAAATTAAAAAAAAAAAAAAGAGTTGCCCATTCTCTATCATATAGTCACTCATTGATTCATCAAACATCTGTTGTCCCTCTCTACGTGTGCAGCCGGCACCATGCTTCCTCCGTGAAGTATGTTGGTTTCCTGGGCGATCCTGGGTGAGGTTCTTGTCGTTTTTGTAGAAAAGCCCTGCATGGGAGCCAGGAGACAAAATCTGTCTTTGAGTGACCTTGAACAAGTCACTTCCATCACAGGGTTTCTCCCCCGAGGTTCCTGGCAGTTCTGACGCTCTGTCCCTGCTCTGACGGCCGGGGAGACTGGATTCATGGGTCAGAAGAAGCCTGTTCTTCCTCTCTCCCTGCAAAGGTGAGGAACAGATGAAAAGAGGATGGGGGATACAGAGAGATAAACAAACAAAACGCAAAAACCTCATGACTTCTTGTAGCGAGCTGAACTCTCAGGCCTGAACCTGAATGCAGTTGTGCCACCGTGCTCCCTGGCTGTTACCTGACCGTGGAGTCCAGACGGGTGTTCTCTGTCAAGTCAGCGATTGTGGTTCAGAGTGAAGACGGACTCATATACACATCACCGTGGCAACGTTTAGGTAAACTGGCTCAGAGGACTGAGGATGGATATTATGGGATAGCTTCCTTTCTTCTTCTTTTTCTCTTTCCTCTCTCAACACTAGCCTAAGGTAAAGAACAGTTGAGCTGGATTAATTGACTCCTTTTATAAGAGATTTCTTACCTTTGGATATATTGGCTATGAAATTGTCAGTGAAAATTCATCTTAAGGTGTCAGCCCAAGGCATTCTGGGGTCCTTGAGTTTTATCAATAACTGGAGGGTGGGTTGATGACTCTTGGTCCTATCCAGTGACACCTAAGTTGCCTTTTGTCTGTTTAGCCAGAATTTGAGCCATTGTCTACCTAGTGCCCCAGGATCATACACCAGCAGGACCCTGGAACATCAAAACGAGCTTCCTCCAGAGAGTCCCAGAGCAGATGCAGAAAACAATTTCACATCCCCTATCGCCTCTAGGGGTTGACACTAGAAACCTCCAAGAGCTTATCTATAAAACAGTGAGTCTCTTGGACTCCCCTGGCTGTTTTATTTTCTTGCTTTTCTGACTTGGACTCTGAGGCTGCATGCTTGAAGCGTCAAGCTTACCTGTGCGCCAAAAATTGGTCCAGTAAATACAGCTATAGGGATTTCTGGAGCTCGTCTTCTAAAGATGTGTGGGCAATCTTTAAGCAGCATCAGAAATCTCATTTTCCAGGTTCTGCGAGCGCCACAAAGGTGGACACTGGGGAGGGAATCCACAGCTGCCATTTGGAGAATTTGGTGGAGCCTGGGCTTCGCTCTGCACTTCCTCCCAGTGTCTGGGGAATATAATTTCTACTCTCTTACTGATTGGGATAATGATAGGATATTCTTTTCCAAAGATAAAACATCTGAAAAGTTACAGTGTCTACAGATGTGAGCCTTACTTTGGCCATAGACAGGTACCTGGACGTCCGTGTGTATAGATGTGGAACATTTGAAGTGGGAAATTTTTAAATACATTTAAGGCGCTCATCAGAGGATATCCTTGGGGATTCCTGTGTAAAGTGCATTGCACCTTCATACCTCTCCTTTTGAGATCCACTTAGCGTTTTGGAGATGTGTGGACATCCTTTTTTTTGGACTCTAAAGTTGCTTAGGTCATATTTCTTCTTTATCAATGAAATGCCCTTGTCAGAAATTCTTTTTTTTTTTTTTTTTGTATTTTAGTAGCTTCTGTGGCATAGAAACGCCTAAGAAACCAAGAGTTTCTAGAATCACCTTTAATATACATTGACCCCTGCTCCTTTGAGAAACTCAACTTTTTTGCCATCTCTGAAAACAACCCCCTTTGGCTGTTTAGAGTATTGAGTCAGCAACTTCACAGGAAAAATGAGGGGACCTAACAGAAGGAGACGAGGGGATGCTAGGCAGAGATGGAATAAATCCACTGCAGACAAGAGAGTGCTTTCCAGCTCCAAGTCTGTGTCAATATGGAACCCCCAGGGCTCTCCTAGTTTAAAGAACTAGTGGAACCTCTCCTCTGGTCTTTCCTGGGCTCTGATCGATTTTAATATAACTCCGGTCTTGGCAATATAGACTTGCCAAAAGTAGACTCTTTATACTTTGATCCTTAAGGAAACTGGAACAAATCTAGTTGTTTATTAAAAAAAAAAAAAAAAAAAAAAAGTCAAGGGTGAGTTTCCCTGGGGTGTGGTGTGAGGATTGTGCTGGGAAAGAAAGGATACGGTCCAAGCAAACACTGCTGAGAAAAGTCTTCCAGCTGGATGGGCTTCCTAACAGTTTCTCCGGGCAAAGGGGAGATCTACTGTCAGATAAAAAGCGGCTCATCACCCTCAGAGCAGCAGTTGGGCGGGCAGCCAGGTTGGGAAGAACAATGATTTCCTCACTTTTCAATTTGATTATTAGTTCATAGTTATTGGAAGCCTGTGATGCCTTTAGCTCTGTAGCCAGCACGCAAGAGGAGGTGGCCTAATGGGATTCATTTTTTCCTAGTCACTGTTTCCATTCTTCATCAACTGAGTCAGCATCTCACTAGTTAAGAGATGTTGAGTCAAACCTCATCTGACCACCATATAGCTACGAAAATGGTACCTCCCCTCCCTCTCCTCCCAGGCCCCTGGTCAAATCGGCCTGTCCCTCACACCTCACTCCACCCCTTTCTGCATCTATATCAATGAGGTGAAATGCCTATCTCATTTAAAATGCCTCTAGGATGGACAGTTTTTCTATTCCTGCCTGGAAGCAAACCATTCTGGTGTTTAACTTGCTTTAGGGGTGGAAGGAAAAGAGGAGGGTTCAGGCATTTTTTTCCTGTTTGCTTTTTCTTTTTTTTTAAGATTTTTTTGATGTGGACTCTTTTTAAAGTCTTTATTGAATTTGTTACAATATTGTTTCTGTTTTTTATGTTTTGGTTTTTTGACTGTGAGGCACGTAGGATCTTAGCTCCCCGACCAGGGATCGAACCTGCACCCCCTGCATTGGAAGGTGAAGTCTTAACCACTGGACTGCCAGGGAAGTCCCTTTCCTGTTTGCTTTTAAAATTTATTGAATGCTACAGTCCGTTAGACTCAGAGTGTTATGAATTATCTAGCTGACTCCTCAAGCCTCCTTAACGAGACAGGCCGTGTAATTGGCCCCATTTTACAAATGCAGAAACAGGCTGAGAAAGCTACCGGAAATCTCTAAACCTGGAAGTTCACGTTTGTCTTCTCACCAAGTTTCTGGATGAACCAATCTGCAGGCTGCCTTCCGTGGTTTTGAACATTGGTCCTAAAAAATCAAAAGCCAGGGCTTCCCTGGTGGCGCAGTGGTTGAGAGTCCGCCTGCCGATGCAGGGGACATGGGTTCATGCCCCGGTCCGGGAAGATCCCACATGCCGCGGAGCGGCTGGGCCCGTGAGCCATGGCCACTGAGCCTGCGCGTCCAGAGCCTGTGCTCCGCAACGGGAGAGACCACGGCAGTGAGAGGCCCGCGTACCGCAAAAAAAAAAAAAATCAAAAGCCAGTGGAGAAGTACTAAGTGGCATCTGCATTTTTCCTCTAAGAAAAGAATTGGGGAACTGAATTAAAACTCAGGTTTTCAGAAATGTTTATAATTAGAGGTCTGACACGTAGGGCATCTTGAAGTTTTAAGCATCCATTTAAGAATGCATGCTTTTGCTTGAATTTGTTCCCGAGACCAAGCTGTAGCTCTCTTATTTTCAAATTGCACTTTTCAGAAGTCCATTGGAAAACCAAGCTGTCATGGGATAAACTCAGTCTAGATGCACCCAGGGGTTGAGTTGCTTGCTGGCTCGTTGAACAAGCTGGTGGCTGTGTGAAGGTTGGGCAATCTCACCCAGCGGGTCCAGATGGAGCACATGTTTGTGGCCCTCCCTGAGGATTACTGGTTCTGGTGCTACCTGAGGTTGACCCTAATGAGGAATTGTTTCAACTCCTCTGTTTGCCTATTAGATGCACTCTGGATGAAACAATTTGGGTATGAGTAAGTGCTATAGGGGTTTGCAAATGAGGCCAAGGTTTTTGCAATCCGTTGATGCTTTTCCTTCTGAGGATACAGTGGGTTGTGGTTCACGGCCAGGTACAGAGTTGTTTATAGACTGACGGTGGAAGTGGAAGCCAGGGCAGAGGGAGCTGACCGCAGAAACAGTATCCTTTAGGGTATTTCATGGATGGCCCGAGAAAGTAGAAGTAGAATATTTAAAGTCAAGATTCCGTAGAAATGACTCTGGGTCTAGAACAGATTTATCATCAGGAGATGAATCAATCACCTTGCTAGGTTCTGGGTTAGCACTGGGTATTCAGTGGGATCTTAACAGAGGGACAAGTTAGATAGCAGTGGGGTGATTTCTTGTTTTCAGAAGGGGTAGGAGATGAGTGTATGACCTGGCAGGAGTTGTGGTGCCCATAGGGTCATTTCTAGGAGATCATTTCCAAAATGACACTTTAGTGCAAGATGTAAGCATCATTGGACTAAAATTGGGAGTTTAAGCAAGGCAGACCCCAGATGCTCTGAGATTCTAGCGGGCTAGCTGAACACACCATTTCTCCCTGAGCAGGTGGGGCTTACAGCCACCCTCAATTGATGGGTGGATCATGGCCAACTGCTACCATCCAGTCAAGTTCCAGACGACTCTGTGGGCAAATCCTGACCAGCCACCTAGGTCTGCCAGCATGGGGCTCGTGGGTACACAGACGTGCTGGTCCTGCATTGACTACGCTCAGGGGCTCATGGGTCCTGCACTGACTACGCTCAGGGGCTCATGGGTCCTGCATTGACTATGCTTAGGGGCTCATGGGTACACAGGAGTGTTGGTCCTGCATTGACTACGCTTAGCTCTAAACCTGCTCAGACCCAGGCAGACCTGCATTTTGCAGATATTGCTTTTTGTATCCTCGTCGACTCCTTATGTCTAGCCCAAATCCTTTCTTTATGCCATAAATACTTTAGATGGTGAGGTTTCCTATTCATTCCTTCCAAAACCTAATAGGAGATGCTACAAAGGGTGGGTAGGTGACCAATTTTATTGACAGCATGAGATTTTTCTTCTAGGTGTCCCCTCCACCTGCACGGAGAAGCCCCCTTGTCACTGCCGTGCTATCCATACCTGGGAGGTAGCTTTCGAGGAGCTTTGGACTGATGACCAGTAAGAGTCCCAGTTCCGTCTAACTTTTAAAAAGTTTTGAAACTTCTTAAATGTCACTTTCCTCACTGGTAAAAGAAAAGGGTCATGGCTGGAATTAGCATTGTCACGTGCTCACGTGTACCGGGCACTTTATGTGTCTGATCTCATTCGAGTCCTACGATGACCCAGCTGGACTGTGCTGGCTGTTTTCCGTCCTCCTCTTCAGATCCACTCTCTACTCTTTTGTGTCCTGCTCTGTGCCTCCACGAGGCTGAGCTCTAGGGACATCAGCAATAGGCAGCCTTGCCCTTGGCCTCCAGGTGGGCTCAGCAAGAGGGGAGGAGAGGAAATCGCGCTGAGCCCTGCCTCCCAGGGGTACCTTGTGGGCTGCGTCTCTCATCAGAGTTCATAGCTACTACTAAGTCGCGTCGCTGTTCTTCTGATATCTTGCTCTCCCATCCTGGACGACGGGCCCCTACTCTTTCCAGCCCTAGGGTATTAGACTATCCCCCACTCCGATACTTCCCTACACTCTGCCCACTAATAAAGTAGTTCCTTTATTAAATTCTCCTTAAATTACCCAATTTGAGGGTGCCGTCTGTTCCTGCCGGAACATTGAATGATACAGAGGTAGTTACTCACATGATCCCCATTTTATAGGCAAGGAAACTGGAGCTTCGAGAGGCCACTCCACTGAGGCCAAGGGGTCACGCCCAATAAGAGGTAGACTAGGGATTCAAATCCAGGTGCGTCTGACCTCAGAGCCTCATGGCTGCTGACGGCACCTCAGCACTTCTGGAAGGGCCTTTATCGGGCCGACAGTGTCTGACAAAGGCACCCGTGACTCAGCCGCTGAGCCTTGCTCTCGAAGCCTCCCCACCTTCCACTCTGCCTCCTAAGAGGGGGTCTGTGAGGCTACACCTGCCTTCTCGCTCCACCATCATCTGGACAAAACACAGGTGTGTGTGCGTGTGTGGCAGATCTGGTCTGGGATGCAGATCGCACTGCGGTGCAGAAAAGTCACTCGAGGAGTGACCGAGCCTGGCTTCCTCGGCACGGTGTCCCCTCATCAGAGGGACAGGGTGAGAAGGGGGATGGTCCGTGGAATGCAGGAACTGCAGAGCTGCTCACCTCCTACTAGAGTCATTCCCGAGAGCATAGATTTACTTCCAGGAGGCCCAGGAATTTGACTCAAACCCTTTCCCGCACTTCTTGAGAGCCTTGAAAGAGCCTTCAAACGCGTAAGCTTGAAACTTCCAAGCTTCCGTTTCCTCACCTGTAAAATGGGGATCGTATTAGTAACTACCTCTGTATCATTCAAGGCTCTGGCAGGAACAGACGGCACCCTCAAATTGGGTAATTTAAGGAGAATTTAGAAAATGCAGGTGCATGGGTTCAAGCAGGTACCAGGCGCTTGCCTGGTTTTGTGCGTTTTCACTGTTCTTCCCGTTGATGCTTTGATGCCGACGGGTGAAACCGAGTTGGTTAATACATTAAGCTATCGGTATTGTTGAAAGAGTGAATGAATGGGATAAGTGATCATACTTTGAGAGCACAGGACAGTGCTTATAAAAGCAATTGAATCATTTCTCATCCCTCTTTCAGAGCACAGACTAAGGTCAGGGCCAAGAGAAGAAATTTGCTGGGAAATTGGTAATGCTGGGAATACTGCTGGGAAAAGAATAAAGGATAATAGCTATCTTTTCGAGAGTGTGATACGTACCAGGCATTGTACTAAGGATTTGGGGTTTTTGTTTGTTTGTTTGTTTATAAATGCATTTATATCCTGTATAAATCAGAAAAAATGGCTTCTCCCTTCAAGAAGTCTGTAATATTTTTCCAGCCCCTTGAAGCTGGGCGTGGCTTTGTGACTTGGGCTAAGGTTTAACATGCATTATCTCACTTCATCTTTACAACTCTCTGAGGTTGATAGAATGACCCCCATTTCACAGATCAGGAAGTTGAGGATCAATGAGAAAATTTACATTTCCTCCAGATTTACATTTCTAATAAGTAGCAGCGTTGGGATTAGAAGGCAAATCTGTTCTCAGACCTTAGAACTTTGGCTAATTATTCAAAACCCGGGGCTGGATGCGTGGTGTTTGCGGTCTGTTAATCCGATCTTGTGGGTGTGGTCTCGATGCTGCACTAAAGTCCCGCTGCACCTATAACCTCGCCACCCAAGGCATTTGTCTCCCCACATGATCCCTTCTCACCCCATCCCCCGCTCTTCTGAGGTTTCTTTCTTGCCAGTTTCCTCTTCTCCTCATTGTGAAATGGTTTTCTCTCTGTTGCTGCCTGTCCCAGCCCTAAGGCGAGAGGCCCTGAAATTGATTCTCTAGCGTTTGCCCTGACCTGTCTGTCGCATCTCACATCACACCCGGGGATGCTTTGCCTCTCAGCTTTATTAATCACGTCAATTTGACATCGTGTGTGTTTTATGGTCTTTACTTCCGGCCCTACTTTGCCCCCATTCAATTATGTTTACCTTTTAGAGCAACAGTGGAAGGGAAAAATCTATTCCTCCTGCCAGATGTTTAAAAAAGAAAAGCGCTCCTTAGACGCACACACACATTTCTGCCTCTAGTTTTCCTCTTTAACACACTCAGATAAATAGGAGAGATGAGCAAAGCCCACCTCCTTGTTTCTAATAATGAGCAGTAGGCATGTTGTCTTGAGGTATGAGGATCCCTAAAGCAACACGTCTCACACTTTAATGAACATATAAGCCACCTGGGGCTCATGGAAGATACAGATTCTGATTCTGTAAGTCTTGAGTGGAACCCCGGATTCTGCAGGTCGTGCCAGGGAGTAGCAGGGGGATGCTTTACATAAGGCTCCAAAGTTTCCCCTTCCCTCTTTCTTCCACGCCTCCATTTTCGTCCCTGACGTTTCTCATTCTCCATCATTCAAGGGATGCCCTTGCCTCGGACGCTCTTCTGGGCTTCCTGGTCATACAACATCTCCCAAGAATGCTGTGCCCCTCTCAGTGGCATCACCTTTTATGGCTGAGGGCCTTTTATGGTTTAGGTTGGAGTCTCCCTTCTAAGCCCTTCCCAGGATAAAAGTTCGTTGTCCCTGGCTGGGAGACAAAAGAAATGCATTTTGCTGGAGCCAGTTTTTCCCCCAAACGCTAATGGTACCTTTATCTCTGGGTAATTAAAGCTCTGACAGATGAATGCATAATTATGCATAAGCCGGACTAAAATGATCACCTTGGTCTTTCATCTTTTAGCTTACTTCATTTAGAGAGGTAACAGTCTCGGGCGTGCTTTAGAGAATAGCTATTTGGAGGTGTCTGAGTTGGGTGTGGAGTTATTTGGGGGGCCGGCCTCTCCCACAATGACTGTGGTGTGTGAAGGTCTGAGCTGTCTCTGTCTCCATGGCGTAGTGGCTTTGGGTGGCTGAAGGACCCTTGGGGAAGGCATAAAATTTGTCATGATTTGCCAGACTGTTTGGAAGTTCAAGCTATGGCCTGTGGATCTGGTCCAATTCTGGATGCAGAAGGTGACAGGGTTCTGCTGTCTCTGGTACTTGAGTCACTGACCTCCCCTTGACCTCTCCCTGTTTAAGAGCAGGCTCGTCCTTCATTCTGGCTGCCCTTGACCATAACTGTGCTAGCTAGTATCACTGTCATCCTGTGACCCAGTGCTGACTCCTCCCGGGAAGATGCTCATGGAAGCAGAAAGAGTGCTAGATAAGCTTCCAGGTCTCAGAACACCTACACCAAAAAACATCCACAGAATGATGGTAGAACTCATGGGTTCTAGATTCCGAATGAGCTCAAAACCCCTCTCTCCCTCGCGTGAGCTCTGCAACAGATGACCACTTGTTAAACTCCTCGGAGTCTCAGATTTCTCAGTTATGAGATGGAGAATATTATTGTATCCATTTCATAGGATGGATTCGGTGAAATGAAGTGTGCTTTGGCTTAGCACGTGGTCAAGCGATTGCCTTGGGTATTCCTATACCTCTGTATGCTCCTCGGGTGCTGTAGACCAATAGGAGTTGTTTGAGCCACCGCCTTTGAGGGTTCCTTCCTCCCTAACACAACCTCAACATCTGTTGGACCCTGTAAGGTCCCAGGGACAGGTGCAATGGACTGTTTCTTTAAATGTTTGGTATGGAGGTTATGACGAGCTCTCCTCTGATCTCCAGAAACACAAGGACTCATGTGAGGGCCAATTAGCTGGGTCTAAACATACATGATGAAATGAAAGAAATCATCTGAAGCCATTTAGGAATAAGTAGACCTTTGATGGATAACTACTACCTCTGTGCTGTGTATTTTTCATAGATGTTAATTTATCTTCGCTGCGATCCCACATGGTAGATATTTCTACTTTCATTTGACACACGAAGCTACCGAGGCTTAGAGAGGTGGTTCCTCCCAGTTTATATCACTGTTAACCAATCCATACGGGCATCCCGTCTCCCAATAAAGACTTTGACACCACAGTCCTTTTAACCTGATGTTCTGGCTCCTTTTTCTTTCTTCAATTCACAGGCAAGTTTCTCCAATGTACCTCCCTTCCCCTGTAAGACATTCGTCCTTCAATCCCCTAAAACTAGGCTTCCACTCCTAGCTGTCTATTGACACTGTCACTCAAAGGTCAGCAATAACCTACCTCTTCATTGTCACCTTCAACCATCTTTTCCCATTGGGGCTTCTCTTTCTTTTCTGGCACATTGCATCGTTGATGGAAGCTTTTTCCTTAGTGTCTAAGACAGTATATCATACTTATTCACTGCTTGCCTCTTGACTCCCCACTTCTGTCTCTGCTGCCTCTTTTTCCGTCCTTATACCTATGATTTTGGTCTGATTTCCATATCACGTTCCTTGAAAAACTCATCTACTGTCACAATTTCAGCTCTATCCTTTATGCTGACCGTTGTTCAGACTTTTCCTCTAACGAGCTGTAGGCATGGCCACCCAGCTGTATCTCTGGATGTCTTGTCATGATTTCCACAAGCCTAAAATAGAAGTCTCTGTCCCTCTTTGCTTGTCCTTTCACCTTCTGATTTCTCTGTTTTTGCTGAGGTACCACGGCCCCCCAAGAGAAATCTCAGTTATCTTTGATGACTCTGTAGTCTGACCCTCAATATCAACTTTGTATCAAATCCTACAGCTTCAGTTCCTGACCCCTTGGCCCCATCCCTTTATGAGGCCCTGAACACCTCACAACTGGCTTATTGGAGCGATTTCCCAAAGGCTTTAAATTCTTTCATTAGTTCTCCAAGCTAGGACACTCTACACAACCCAGCCAAAGTATCTATTCTTCTGGAAATGCCACTTCTATTATATTTGTCTGCCTGGAAAGCCTACAAGACGAGTGACACAAGCCTTAACTTGACTCGAGAAGTTCTCCGTCATCTCAATGTCTTTCCAAACTGCTCTTCCACTGATCACCTGCAGAAACGCTTGGCTCAAGTCAAACTAGACTATGTTCTAATTAGGATTAAGTTCATTGTCAGTAACGGGGTAACCCCAAATAACAGAGACTTAAGCTACTCAGAGGCTTATTTCTCTCTCATTTCAAAGACCCAGTCTAGGCAGCCCAGGACAGGAATGTCGGTTCTGCTCCACCAAGTGCCTAGAGGCCCAGGCTGCTTCTGTCCTGCTGCTCTCCCTTGTGTGACCTACAGTGCCAAGGTCACCCAGGATAACGATTAGCCATTTCAGATCCAACTGTCAAACCCACAGTCCAGCCAGAGAGGAGGAAGGAGTGAAGGATACAGTTTTTTCCTTTGAGGACATTTTCTGGAAATTGGATGGCTTCCACTGAAATCTCATTGGTCACAACTGAGTCACGTGACCATACACAGGTGCAAAGGAGACTGGGAAATGTATGTTTATTGCTGGGGGGCCTTAACCCAGCTAAGACTCAGGGTTTTCTTACTAAAGCAAACAGGTAGGAACAGCTAGTGATCCTTGCTACAGCCAACCTTTTCTGTTCCTCAAAGCCATGGATATTTTTGTCACCATGCTGGTGCAAAATGGTCTCTTTGCCTGACATATTTTCTGACTTATCTAAATCCTGCTTCTCAGAGAAATGAGGGAAATGAGCATTGACCTTGGATTTGCTCAATACCAGGTTCAGATCCTAGCCTTCCCACCCTCACTTGCCCTAAGACCTTGGACTTAATGCCTCTGAGCCTCAGTTTTCTCCTCTGTCAAATGGGATAGCAAAACTAACCTGGGTTATTATTATGAGGATCACACAGGGCAGTTTTTTTTTTTTTGGCCACTTTTTATATTCTTTCATTGCAAAGCCACCAGTTAAATATGGCCCTTAACTTTAAAAGCAGTACTTTTTTTTTTTTTTTTTTTTTTAGTTTCTGGGCATAATCTATTTTTTTTAACATCTTTACTGGAGTATAATTGTTTTACGTTGTTGTGTTAGTTTCTGCTGTATAACAAAGTGAATCAGCTATACAAATACATATATCCCCATATCTCCTCCTTCTTGTGTCTCCCTCCCACCCTCCCTATCCCACCCCTCCAGGCGGTCACAAAGCACCGAGCTGATCTCCCTGTGCTATGCGGCTGCTTCCCACTAGCTATCTATTTTACATTTGGTAGTGTATATATGTCCATGCCACTCTCTCACTTCGTCCCAGCTTACCCTTCCCCCTCCCTGTGTCCTCAAGTCCATTCTCTACTTCTAAAAGCAGCACTTTTTAATGCCCATGTTAAGTTCTTGTGGTGAAAATGAAAATATTAAAGACCTCTTTTACGTTGGCTAAATCAAGAGGGTAGATCTCATGCTAAGTGTTCTTACCACAATAAAAAAGAAGTCTCCCCAAACTTAAAAAAGGAATTCACTGAGGAGCAGGTGAGAATTAAAGCTCACACCTTTTACACTATCTATTAAAACATTCACTATTTCTCCTGTCCAGAAATTTCTTGAGGCCAGTAATTGTATTTCATAATCATTAATCTACCTCAAAAACAATCACATGGTACTGATGAGCTTTCAATCTGACTTATTGCTATTGATGTTAGGGAAATGATGATGATGTTCACGGGGCAGTTTTGATAAAGCACGTAGCAGAGTGTCTGCATAGGCTATGTACTTGAGAGATAAAAGTTACTTATCTCATCAACAATCAGGAGATTTATGACTTATCTCAAAAGACTCAACCCAAGTCCTTTTTCCCTCACAGATAGTTTCCTCTGCATTTCAGGTTAGGACAACTGTTTCCTGTATTAAACTCTTCCAATAATACAGATTTTGTTTGAGACACTGATATGAAAATGAATGTAACGTCTTTATTTTTATTTTTTTTTAAATTTTGAACCCTCAGAAAAGTTGAAAGAAGAGTGCTTTGACTTTTCGTGAATTGTTACATTAAATGACGATTTCTTCATATACCTATGCCCAGTTTTTTCTCTATTCCAGATGAAATATCTCTTGAAGGCAACGACCGTGTGTTAAACAGGATGTTTCTTTTGGTTTTGATCCTTGCTTTTTTATCCTCTTAGTACCTCTAATGCTGCTTAATAAAAATGTGCATTTCACTTCTACCTGTCTCCTCCTGTCTTTGATGATCTCCAGGGATGTCAAAACAGCTGAAGGCAGCAAGAAAGGCCCAGGATACATTTTTTAAGTCTTGTCAAAATTGTCTATGGTTGTTTTAAGATGTGGTCTCCAAGCAGATGTGTCCTTCTGTCACGTCTCCTTTGCACGTATCATAACTCCCTCGAGTATTCTTAAGGCAGACAAACAGTGGCTGAGTGAACGAGTGAGTGAATGTGTGGCTGTAGCGATCCAACTTATGATGACTGGGAGTGACTCAGATGGTCAGTGACAGAGCGCAGCCTTGGCCCTACATGAATCCAGGGCTCTAAACTACGTCCTGTAAGTAGTGAGTTCACCCAGAGGCAACAAATGGTCCTGAAGATGCTTTGTGCATGTCTCCCCATTTTTCTTAGGGAAGTCTAAATTAACTAATTTTGATGTCCATCTGCTCTCGTAAGAGAATTACATTACTAAGATATGACGTGTACTCTGAGGCTCTGGGGAAGCTTGATGGACTAGAATTCGTTGTCTTTCTTTCTTGGGCACTGCAAGGGGTTAGGATGGCTTCTCAAAGGCAGTCAGAGAGAGCCAATCACCTTCAGCATCTTATCCCCTTGCCACAGTTGTCGTCCCATCTATTTTTCAGAAGGTAGGAAGGACTGTCTCAGCGGCTGGAACAAAATCACTCCCCAGGTGCATACTTGTAAATATGAAATGATAACACTCTGTGCAGTGTACTGGGTGCATACACGACCTTCACTCTACACGAAACTTCCAAGGTAGGTATTGCTATTCCATTTTAAAAACGAGCTAACCAAGAACCAAAGAGGGTTACACAAGGTCACACAGCTCCCGAGGGGCAGAGGCAAGATTTGAATCCAGGTTTCTTTAACCCCAAAGTTCTTTTTAAAATTCCACAATTGAAGCCCCTCCATGAAAATTTCATTACTAAAGAACATGTTCCAGAAAACATAAGAATCTGCAAATTTGCTATAGTCGGTTGGCAAACAAGAAGTGAATATGCAGTCATGTCATTTCTTCAGTAATATCCTGGACATTTTCTTATCCTATTTTTCTCTCCTCCACTGCAACTTCCAGAAAATAAACTAGAGGTCAAGGAAAGTCGTTTTGCTTGTTCTTTGTTCAAGCTCTGGAACGCGAGAATTAACGCAGTCATTTTTTATTTTTAAAAAGTTATTTCTACTTTATGAAATGACCTCTTCTCGAAAATCACTGCTGGGTTTGAGATGCTAGTGGCAATTAGGGTGCCAGAGGCCAGCTTGCCTAAGAGAAAGCAAACTCTCACTGAGTCACAGGCATTTACATTCTCTCTTCTCTCTCTTTCTGGTCCATATATATATACATATATATTTTATAGCCAGTAATGTGCATGTACACCTATGACACACACACACATAATAAACTGAACAGATAAAGTGCATTATTATGCCTCAACTAGATCACCAAATAATGTGCCGGCTGAACAAAGGCTCTTAGCAGAAAGATTGCAGCGTCTGTTCATTTTTGTCTCGCCCTCCACGTGCCCCCCCTTCCCCGGGCTCAGAGCACTCCATGTCAGGGCTACAAAGCATCACATTCCTCCAAAGGTTTAATCTTTGCAACATTCCGGCATGCGAGTTATTAAGAGGAGATTGTGGAGGGCTGTGATGACGGCCTGATGGAGACTTTTCCTGGATAAAAGACCCTTGCCTGGGATTAGCTCTAACTTCATTTGCGGTAATCCTGCCACCCCCCTTGCCTGATTTTGCTTTTCTTGGGGCCCAGGTGACAGGGGAGGCAAGTGCAGGGAGAGGACTCTGCTGGGATTAGCAAGGGCTTGACGGAGCCGACGTGAAGGTGGACAGCATTATTGGAGGAAACTGGGGAGGGGTCCAAGAACTTTACTCCATGGAAGATGGAGTTTGCACAAGTCCCTGCCCAAACAGCCTGGGTTAGGGGGCCGATCTCTAAGGCTTTTCTTTAAAACGTAAAACGAGGCCAAGCTACTCTGTTGACGATGAGGTTGACATTGACCACAGGTGCCAGTGCACCCGTGGGCAGTGCCCATGTCCTAAACGGGCAGTTACTTGTTTGTCTCAGCCTTTCCATTTTTCTTCTCTGCCTGCTACCTCCAGTTCTGTCCAAAAGAGACACGCCTTTCCCTCACTTCTCACTTGCTGTTCGCAACGATTTGATGATTTCCACTGATGTTCAAATAAGTAAAGAGAACGATGTCTATGCAGGTTTAGATTTTAATGCACTCAAATGTTGTTTGTCTTCCCTAATGTCCACGCTCATGGGGAAGATGGGAAGTCACTTCTGTTGAGGCTTTAGATGTTGATGGCAGAAGGTTTCTCTTCCATGAAGTGTGTGTAACGGTAGCTCCTTAATCGCGTTGGCAGCAAACGCTGAGGAGATATATACCTGGCACACGGTAAGCAGGCAACAGATGTGGCTCCTTGTGGCTGACGAGGAGGTTAAGAACGTGTCCCAGGAGATGCTGTGATCACAGAGACCTCCTTGCCACCAAGAGCAAATGGGGTAGTGTTTTTGCGCCATGACAGAACATCGGGTTTACCTGGGGGACTTGGTAAATACACAGCATCCCGAGCATCTGTTTGTTTTAGTTTATTTTAATTTCGTTTGCAGTAACTCTCGTGGTTCTGCCTGGTATGAGAAATACTCCAGGAGAAGTGAATAGTGTCCGGGAGTTAGAAGGCTGGCGATCCACCTGCAAGGGGTAAGAGCTCATCTACATCGGTAGCAAATAGAAAGGGAAAGGAAAGTGTGGATAAAAGAGATTTCAAAGAAGAAAGGACACATCTTCGTTACTTAGTGCCCATGGGAAGTGGAAAAGAGAAGGAAGAAGTTCTGTGTTTTCAAAAGCAAGTACCCAAGAGAAAGGAAAGAAGGGGTGGGGAATCATAGAAAATGATTTCATTGATGGATATAAGGATACTAGGAGAGGAAGAAGAAAAAAATATATATGTAGACCAGATTTGAGATTTAACAACTTGAGTTGATATATTCATTAAAATCTTTCAGGATCCCCAATTTGAGATGTTTTCTCTTCCCCAAAGTAAAGTTTGAGAGAGGAAACTATGAAATAGGCCTTTACTGATGCAGGGGATCAGGCTATTTCAATGAAAGCTTTGACAGGATCCACACGGATGTGTGAAGCACGTTTCATTCCATTCAAAACAGTGTTTGGACGGCAAGTTTGAGGCTCCTGTAAAGAGAAGTTAAATCAAACCCCGGCACACCCTGAGCGCTATAAAATGACTCATGAGAAACTTGTTGTCAATTACCAGGGAAAATAATAGGGTGTTTTTTTCTCTCTTTCTTTAAAATACCACTTGTCAGCCAAGCAGTCATAAGAGTGCCGTCAAGGGCCGGATGTGTTGTTTCCCAGCAGGGACGGACAGGTTGCTGGGAGTCACCCAATGGGTGGATTTATGGCTTAGCTGGCATTCTGGGCAGGCAACACAAGGCAATCTCGTGAGGAGCTGCAGAAGAGTGCCTTTGCTTGTGGCTTGTCCCGTTTTCCTTCCTAATATGGTACTCACCTCTCGGCCCCATAGGGGTTGTCTGCACTCCAGAAGATTTCTGTTATGACCTTGATAGTCTTTCTGCGAGCGTGCTGGCATGCCTTCCCCAGGCTGCCCACTGCTGCTTCCTCATGGCCAAGCTGAATGGAAAGTTCCCATGGCCCTTGGGAAGCTGCCACGTTGATCTCTGAGGGAAGCACTCCTTCTCTGCACCCTCAGGATGAGCGGGAAGAAAACGAATGCCTTGGCAATTGGTTTGTTCGCGGCTCGATCCAGATGGCAAAAGGGAGCATCTCAATAAATCGCCACTTTATAACATTTATAAACACCCTTGAATCACTGGTTCTCAGCTCGCAAGAAGCATTAGCTAAGTTATGGTCTCGGCTATTTTATTAACTAGCCAGGTGAGCGTTAATTTACCCCTTGGGTCTTGACACTCGAAGATGAATGATATCAACACTTACAAAGTATCTTCTGGCACTGAGTACTTTTACTCCTATTCTGCAAGTATGACACTTACAATGATACTTTGTGATGAGCACGATCATTTACGTCATACGCAATGGAAACACTGGGCTCAGAGAGACTTCCAGTGATTCACCCAGAGTCACACAGTGATTGTAAGATTCAGGAGGTAAACCCAAGTCTCTGACTCCAAATTTTGTGCCCTTCTTGATCATCATACTGAAGAAATCGAACTTGACAATCAGCAGGTCCTTTCGGCTTTTAACCTCACCTTGCCTTGGGATTCAGTGCCGGCTGGGAGCCTGTCTCCTACACATGGCAGCTGTGGAATGTAGAATTCAAGTGGGCCATTGGAGGTCGGCTCAGCCTCTTATCCAGGAAATAAATGGAGTCCCCTCTTCTAAGGCACTCCTGGATCTCTTGGTCTCTTTTAAAATCAGCCTCAGGATTGATGAGCCATCTTTTCTGGCACCTTTCCTCTATTCTCTCCTGCTACAGCTCAAGACAGTTAAAAAAACTTTATTTATTTTTTATCCATTGGAGTTTACACAGATCGTCATCTCAGTAAATGCTATATCTATTTTTCATCAAGGACTGGAATGCACAGAATTTAACAGTCAGTATTGATTCTCCCACTTTTGATAAGACTTACTTTTCTCATGTGTGCCTTCTATCTGAATCCCTCATCCCCTCCCTCCTTTTTAAGGCTTCAGATGTCTCCAGGTCAAACACTGACATGGCCACCACAAAATACTATTTGCTTGGCTACATGCAATCCCTTGGGGTCTCTACGTCCCCACTTTCTGACTCTCCCCTCTATCTCTCTGAGTTGTCTATCAACCTTTAATCTTCCTTTTTGTCTCTGCCACTTTCCCTCTTCCTGTCTTGGTGTCAGTTCTCAAGCCTACGTGCTGAGAAGAAAAGTGAAAAAGTGAAGAGTGTGAAATCTGATGCCTCGCTAACCTGTCTAATCCTGTTCCCTGGTACAGCAGGGGCTGAAATACCTGAGCAATAACCACAGGACATGAAAAGGGAAGAGGGGGAGATGGGCACCCTCTCTTTTTCATTCATTCATTCTGACAAATGCTTGTCAACACTTAACAAGGGTGCCTTAAGGTCAAGAGGACAAAGCAGTTCTAGATTATTATTTCCTTTAGTCTAGCTTAAGAAAAGCACTTGTTCTCCTTGGAAATGGAATGACCCAGATGGCAGGAGTTAACCAGAACCTTATGTTGGGGAGGAGGGGAAGAAGTCAAATTTCAGTGACATGGATGACAACCCTGGACGTAGCTTCAATTAGATCATGTGACCGTGAAAAAGTTACCCTTGCTGTCCATTTTATCAGTTTAAACCTACAGATACAAATGTCCTCACAGTGAGACTCATAGACTGTGATGTTAACAAGTTAGAGGTGTGAAAGGGCTTTGAAATAACACACACATCACACGAATGCATGGAATAGCGACTGGTCTTGCAAGCATCGCGTTTGCTGGTGGAGTTCTTCAGAGGGAAGTATCAAATTCCCGTGGGCTTTCTGTGTGTTCTTTCATGACTGGTTGAAAAAGTTCAACCAATTTTGATTTATTTTGCCTCTTCTATGTAATCTATTCATATCTGTTTATAGATGTGAGAACGATCTGTCACCCACTGGTCACAAGGGTTATTTGAGTAATCTGACGGGCTAAGGGAGCATCCCATTTTGTAAAAAATGCACATCCTCCCACATCTGTGGGCTCCGCTGAGAAGAGGCATTCTTCCTCCACCGAGAAGGCCAATTTTCCCATCAAGTCCTGTGAGCAGCTGACCTCCCCTGTTAAAACACTCACGTCTTGCTTGCTGTCGTTTTGCAGCCATGTAATACGTATCACACAATAAGGGAAACTTCCGGGGTTCTTTCCATTATTAACTTTACTTATATTTCATCTCATCATGGGAAGGAGCTCAAGGCAAGCTTTGTTCATGAAAAGAAGACCCTGGAAAACCACCTCTGAATTATCAGTTTGCGGTGAGATAAACCGAAGAAAGATTAGGTCACCAGCACTATCTGATTGTAACTGTCACCATCCACCTGGAAGAGTAAATTTCATCCACTCATAATATACTCTTATTATATAAGTAAATCTCTGGAATCAAATACATTTTAGTACAATAATTCCAGAATTATTGTTTTCAAAAGGAACAAAATCTAAGCTGTACTATTAGGAGGGATGTGTTTTCCTCATCTAAGACCCAGAAGGGATGTATCTAAGAAGAAAATAATGATGTTGGTTGCGAGGAGGAGAGCCTGCTTCTTAGGCAACTTGTAAGTGTATTAGCTTCAGCTTTCTATTGAAGATGTAACGTGAACTTGAGTTCCTACCTTCTTCCCAACTCTTGGGACTCATTTCCTTCCGTTTCCAAACACATGTCGATGAGACAGATCCTCCATCAGCATCTAGTAGAATGCTAAATTTGCAAGATGTAAGTAGGGAATGAGGGGGAGGGCGGATTTCTTTTTTCTTTAATTAATTTTTATTGGAGTATAGTTGTTTTACAATGTTGTGTTAGTTTCTGCTGTACAGCAAAGTGAGTCAATTATACGTATACATATATCCACTCTTTTTTATTGATAGATTTCCTTCCCATTTAGCTCACCACAGAGCACTGAATAGAGTTCCCTGTGCTAAACAGTAGGTCCTCATTACTTATCTATTTTATATACAGTAGTGTGTATATGTCAATCCCAATCTCCCAATTTGTCCCACTCCCTTTTCCCTCCTTGGTAACCATAAGTTTGTTCTCTACATCTGTGACTCTATTTCTGCTTTGCCAATAAGTTCACCTGTACCATTTTTCTAGATTCCACATATAAGTGATATTATATATTTGTTTTTCTCTGTCTGACTTACTTCACTCTGTATGACAGTCTCTAGGTCCATCCATGTCTCTGCAAATGGCACTATTTCGTTCCTTCTTATGGCTGAGTAGTATTCCATGGCATATATGTACTACATCTTCTTTATCCATTCCTCTGTCGAAGAGTGGATTTCTTGAGGAAAATGAGAAAATGGACAGGTCAGGAAAAGGGAGCACCCATGTGGGACCCCTGCCTTCCTGAGTTCTATGGTACCTCTTCCTCTTGGGTGGTACAAGGAAATAAGTAAGGTGGAGTTCCCAGTGTTGCTTTCTGAGATCTTCCTGACCCTTCTGTGAAAAGATGTAGATGTTGGTGTAGATGGTTTGGGGAAGACCAGAAGGGCAGAAGGAAGAAGTCGAGTTTTGGTGACATGGATGACAACCCTGGGCTTACCCTCAATTAGGTCCCAGGGAAAAGCAGGGATATCTGCTTCCCATCACCTTGTGGATTGCTCCAACGGATCTGGGGCCGAGAGAGCACCCACGGGCTTCCAGTGGATCGCCAGCCAAGTCATCTCAGCGAAGCAGCAGTTGTGGTGGGGCCTGAGGACTGGCGGTGACGGAGACAATTCCCTGGACATAGGAGACCCTACAACGAATTCTTCCTCCTTTCATTGGTCAGCAAGGAAAACGGCTGCAAGAACCAAGGGCCTTATGCCACGCAGGCGCTTCGTGGGTGCAATCCCGTGCTGCATCCTTCATATTCAGTCCACCTGCCCCTTTTCCCATTGCATGGCTGATGCGTGATCAAGGGCTACACAAGACATAAATGTGAGCCAAAGCAACTCTAAACAGGTAGCGAAGCAATTGCGAAATAAAGCATATTTAGTTCATCTCAAAATTAAACACAAGTACCCCTTTACACACTCTGTTCAGGTGGGTAATGAAGAGTAGCTCTTAAATCTCCAAGTATGAAAATGAGGTGTCTCTCCGTCTTTGGTTTCTACATGATTCAGCCAAAATTTGCTAAGAAATTAGAGGCAACTGTGACCAACACCCTTCCCCTTTTCCACGAGTCTCTGAGCCTTGCTGGAGTCATGAACTGGGCTTCCGTGGCTTATCCAAGGGTTGTTTTCTTCATCTTAGAGGATGCGGCAGGTTGAGCTGGTCGTTGCTAGCTTCCTGAAAGCACTCCCAGATCGGAGTGACTGTCCCTGCCAGGTGGTTGGAACAGGAAGAATTTCTAGGGAGGCGTTCACGTTGGATCTAGTTCCCATCGCTAATTAAAATCTGTAGGTAATGGGTTACTAATTTGTTGGTTCCTTTTACCACGTTATTGCTTTTTGAGGACCTGGGGGATAAGGTTACGTTATTATATAGCTCTTGGTTAATTGGGGTGTAGGATCTGGCAATGGTCTTTGGAGTCATCTGCCTTTGGTTCTCTTTCTCTCATCCAGAACCCTGGATGGCAGGGTTCAGAAGGGCGTTTCATCCTGGGTCCCTAACAAGTGGAAATCTGAGCTCAACTGAACCGAGCTGCTCTTAAATTTAAGTGGAAGAGAGTCGCGGCTCACTGAGCAACACTTCTTTTCCCAGAGGGAAATTCATAATTCAGTACCATCGACCCTCTTGCCCGTCCGCTTTGCAGGAAGTGGGACCAGGTGGGAGAAAAATGCTGACTTTTTTTTTTTTTTAAGAACATGCTCGGGTGGAAAGTCTGAGCACTGGGCTTGGCATCAGATGATTTGGGTTTGCACCTGGTCACTGCCGTGTGAATCTGGGAAAGTCATTTGAATTTTTCCGAAACTCGATTTCTTTATCTGTAAAATCAGAGTGCTAATACCTCCTGTTGCCTACATCAGAGGGTTGCTGGAGGGAGGAAAGTTAAAATGAGATATAGTTTGTTTATGGACAAGAGAATGGGCAAAGTGCAAAACACTGTGGGACGTGAGAATTGCCCAAGGGACGAGAAACGTTATAACTTAGAAACATAATCCAAATAAAAGATGCATCACCCTACCCAGTCCCTAATAAATCCTCTCGTCTGAAGCGATCCTTTGAGGGCTTTTGCTGGAAAGGTGGAGAATTGAGTCACAAGAATAATAGATTCATTCTTGAGTTAACACATCTGCAGCTACCTGCCTTATAACGACAGCCTTGCTCATTTCATGGGCAATCTCCTGGTGGCTCTTTGGGTGACTCTAGAGCATGGCAATCTCACTCTTTAATTCTTTGCTTTAGGGACTGCGAATGCCAGTGTCACAGCAGAAGTGGCTTCCAATGGGCAAGTCTTCCAGAAGCTCGTGGCCCCAGCAGTGTCTGCAGGTAGATCTCGGCAGGCTGATGAGCAAGCAGGTCGGGCACCAGCCGCAGGGAAGAACCGGTGGCCAAGTTTCAGCCAGGAGGGGACATCTCTTCTGGAGTTTATAACCCTGCAAAGGAGGCAGTCGGTAACCAAAAGCTGCACCACGCCCTTAATACCACCACATTAGCCATGAGCACCTTGGTGTTAATTCACGGCAATAAATCCCACAGTTATTTCCACTTGCTTACCGCTCTTTCAGGTAGCAACACTGAGACACCTGGCAGGGAACCGAGAGGGGGTGGCTTATCATCACAAAGTTTTGGAGGTCTTGCTGAGACCGGAGCTCCGGCTGTTCCCATGGGTCTCTCATCAAGGGGCAAAGGGATTCTCGGTTTGGCTGCCCGTGTCGTCGTACCAAGTGTGGGGTATACAGCAATGATTTCTCTGGAAAGTTCAAGTTGGAACCTGCTGGTTTTTGAACACTCCAGTGAGTGCTTATTTGATGCAAATAAGTTTCCAGTCGTCCGTGAGCGTCCCTGCTTTCTGAGAGGGCTTCCTGAATGATGGGGTAGCTCTCACCCAGCGTTCACATGTGGTCTTCACCATGGTCCACAACTTGGAAGGTCGGATGCAGGGAGTATTTTTCAACTTTCTGTGAAAACTCGGTCTTCATTATAGAGAGACGTGTCCCTATTGGATGTCCAAATTGGACGTGATTTATAACAGTCTTTTTGCATTTTTTTAAATCAAAAAAACCAAAAAATAACCTGTATTGAGGACTTCTTCATGCCAGATACTGGAGGGACATAAATAGGAAAGGATCCTGGCCTTCAGGAACTCACGGTCAAGTAAAGTAGATAGACGGCTAACACGTTCAACCACAGTGTTAAATTACACACACAACCATAGCAGAGGTTCAGAGTGCTACGGTCATCCTTGGGGAAAGCAGTCTTTTTGGGGGTGGGAGATGAAAATTAATTTTGAGAGCTGAATAGGAGTTTTCCAGGGAGAGAAGTCTTGTCATCCCAGGAAGAGAGAACCGCCAGGAAGAGAGAACCTCAAGGTAGAGGAGAGCAAAGCATGTTCTATAGAGTGAGAACAAGTCCGTGGTAATTGTTTATCCCAAGTGGGACTTTTCTCATGAACTTGTCTGGTTTTTTGATTCTTGCTTCCTTGTAGAACATATACCAGGCTTGCTCTGTATGCATTTTCTGCACAGGTGTGTTTATGCTAACATGCTATGCATGCTAAAAACATTCATGTATCCGTGAACTGTAACCACGCTGAGCTTCTTTTATGTATTGTTTCCTCCTTCTCGTCTCCAAATACGGGGCTCAATCCCCATTCATCCCAGATCTATTGCTCTTAAAGGTAATGAGTTCAAATCCTTCTCTTTCAAAATTTACCCCAGCTCCCCCTTGTTCCCTGATGTCTGGAAGCGGGGTTGCAGGAGGGAAGGAAAGGGGGCCCACTGCTTTTTCTCCAGCCCACAGTTCATCCCTCCATTCATCCCTTGCGGGACAATTGTGTGGGTTGTCAGGTGGATGTCTCTCCCATGCTATGGGTCTCCAACGACAATTGTGGCCTCATGTCTCACCTCCACGCCCCATGGGCACTGTGAGTGTCATCGGTGAGGTCAACGTGACAAGCATGAGGGTGGGGAAGTGTTCCTGGCACAAGCCCTTGGGACTCCAAAGTTCCATGAGCTGTTTCTGATTCATTTATTCATTCATTCATTCACTCACCTCTTGGGAACCAAGCAAAGTGCTAGGCGCTGGGGTCGCCGCACTGGACAAAGCAAATGGTACCTGTCACCGTGGACCTTTCCCTCACAAGATCCTGATTCAGAACATCGGTCAGGCTCAGAGTTGGGGATCTGGGTTCCTTAGTACCCAGCCACCTTCCAAGAAGGGCACTACCTGTAGGAAAACCACTTGTCCCTTTGGGGATGGGAGGTCAAGAAGCCACCATTGACCACAGCTTCCAGCAAGGGTCAAGGCAGCCTCTGAACTGGCACAAAGATGCTGAGGAGAAGATGCCCCAGGGCGAGGGAGGGGGTGGTTGAGTCTTCAGATTCGGGGCTTTGGAGGGAATAGTTCATTCAGGCAAGAGATCTGGAAAAATGCAAGAAGCATCTGATTCCTCTGTGGAGAAAGTGCATTTCACGTGTCTAAACTCAGACCCCTTTGCCCACTGGCCTTGAAACTGCAGATGTTTAAGCCCCAGTAGTAGATTTTGGAAAAGGGCATATGAAATGCACAGGCTGCTCTCTAGCAGACCGGCTGACCCAGTCGCAGGATGGGGCTCCCGAGTGAGGGTATCGGCCTCTAGCTTCTGCCCCTAAGCTTCTTAGGGCCTCTCTGGCAGTGGTTTCTGTCTGTTGCGCTCACGGCCACACCTCCAGAGGCTGGAGCAGAGCCTGTGGCATCCAGAGTGCTCAGTAAATGCTCAGGGGATGAGCGGTTGAAGGCTCATTTTGACTCACACACAAACCGCCCAGCTGCCAACACCTTGTGAAAAGGAAGGCGAGGTACTTGCTCTCCTTTGGCTTAATACCAGTCTGCAGGAACCGTTTCCTTTTATATCCCTGCTTAGCTCATTGTGGAGGCGCCATAGATATTAATTGATGGACGGGAGCTCTGGGGTTTGGCTCCAGACAGATCCAAGTCCTATTTTTTGAGGAAGTTTGTCAGGGCAGGGGAATGTGGGGCGTTATGTGGTGAGTCTGGAGGCTCTCGAGACCCCCTTCTGCTTCTCCCAAACACGAAGCTTGGCAGAAGTGGGTGGGACAGAAGGGAAGCGCCTAATGACACTCATGGGTGAAATAATTACACGTTCGGGTTCCCACTGGCGGTGGGTTTTAAAGGAGCTCTGAGTAACTTCATTTTCGAAAGGCTTTGTTTTCCTCACCCTTCGTTCATCACCCTTCGCTCTTTCTCTGGTTCCAGGAGAGACCAGCTAATGTCAGGCTACCCCGCTGAGCCCCTCGGGGGACTCGGCGGGCGTCTACGCACAAGCGTACAGAGATTTGGAGACACTGTCTGCCTTACTCGTAGTTTAGCAACGGGACTCAGGGGCCTAGAACTCAGCCCGCGCTGCTCTGCCTCTTCAAGTCCCCTTCATGGGAGGACCTCAGGATCCGCTGAAACAGTGCTTCTCGTAGTCTCGTCCCCAGGCCAGGAGCTTCCCCAACACCGAGGAGGCTCTGCTAGAAATGCACATTCATGGATCCCACCCCAGAATTCCCAGACACTCTAGGATGGGGCCCAGCAACCTGTGTTTTCACGAGCCCTCCAGGGAATTCTGATGCATGTTCATGTTTGGAAATCACTGCTCTAGCTGCTAGAGTCTAATACGGTGATTCCCGGGCATGAGTGTCTGTTTACAACATTCAGCGAAGCAGCTGCCACCCCAGACCTACTGAATGAGACTCCCCAGAATCTGCTGTGGTCCCAGCATCAGATTACTGTTTAGTTCTCTTCAGCTGCACAGGGGTCCTAAGGATGTTCGGTCGCGGCTGAGAGCCACTGCACCAGAGAAACGCCCCTTGTGTTGGACATATGTTGGGCTGTTCCCATGAGTAAAACTCTCCAAAGAAGGTGGCGCTGGGAACAGAGCTGTGGGCCTCACACATCCTGCCCTAGGACATAACCAGCTCGTGCTCATGGTCCACACTTTGCCCCAGCTCTGGGCTACAGTCAGCGAGGCAGCCTCTGAGCCTATGAACGCTCAGAGGCTGTGACTCAGGAACCTGTGTGGGAGGGCATCACACCACAGTTTCATGAGGGACTGAAAAGGCTGTTGTGACATTTCAATTTGGGGAGAGAAGTCCATTTGGGGTGTAGTTTGCCAACCCTCCTCTAGGCCCTAGATCTGGACCCTGACTGCACAGTAGAATCACTCTCAGAGGTTTTCTTGTTTCATTATTTTGTTGTGTTTTGCTTTTTCACCATTGAGTTGTTTTCTTTCTTTAACATCTTTATTGGAGTATAATTGCTTTACAATACTGTGTTAGTTTCTGCTGTATAACAAAGTGAATCAGCCATATGCATACACGTGTCCCCACATCTCCTCCCTCTTGCATCTCCCTCTCACCCTCCCTATCCCACCCCTCTAGGTCATCACAAAGCACGGAGCTGACCTCCCTGTGCTATGCGGCTGCTTCCCACTAGCTATCTATTTTACACTTGGTAGTGTATATATGTCCATGTTTCATTTTTTTAAACTGATGCCTGGATGCTACCTGCCCCCAGACATGGATTCAGTCATTCTGAGGTGGAGTGTAAGCTTTTCTTTTCTTATTTTAACTCTCCCAGGGTTTCAATGTGCTGCTCGGATTGAGAACCACCGCTCTGGATATTCACTGAATAAGTAAAGTACTCACCCACTCAGAACTTTAAAACATCAGTCAGATCATATCAGTCCTTCAGACAGCATTCCCCACTCCCACGCCACTGGAGCCTTGAGATGAACACAGCCTCTGGGAGATGCAGAGGCAGAGGTACCGGCTGAGCCTGGCTTGGATTCCTGACCCACAGAGACCGGGAGACAATAAAGGTTTGTTGTTTTAAAGCACCAAATTTTAGGATTGTTTGTTACACGGCAGTAGATAGCTGATACATTTTCTGTGCTGCTTAAGCTGGTTCAGAGATTTTTTCCCGAATATCTCATCTTAAATACGGGTATGTGTTCTGGGTCTCCAGTATAGAGAACATTGGAATGGATGACTCGTCAGGGATATTTTTAACCCTCTCCCTCCCACCCCCATCCCCACTATAGAGAGTTTTAACCCAGATCCCAGACAGGGAAATTGAGTTTTCAGCTGCTGCTCATCCAGAATTGTGAAACCTTGTGCCTCCCAGGACCGGTGTTTGCGAGTAGAGCTCCTCAGCCCCATGGTTTGACTATTCCCATGTCAAAAGCACGGCTTCCCTTCCATCAAGGCCCTTTGGCAAGGGGGATGTTATCAAATTCCACACTGAAGCAGAGACTTATTGCATCTGGGGAAGGATTCATTCTGCTGAGCCTTCAGCAGCGGGGTCCCCTTGGAAGGCAGTCCATCTGTGTTAATAAATGTCTCACCTCCCAGACAGCTTCAATAAGGTTAACTGCCAAGGGGAGGTCATGCTTGTCCGTTTAGTTTTGCAGAGACATGGAGGTCCCGTCTGATGAGGCTCCGGAATTCAGCTGTTGTCCTGAAGGAAAGACAGACTGGCAGCGTCTTCCCAAAGACCTGCCCCCTCCCTCCCAGACACACTCCTGTTTTGCTTCCCCTCTTGGAGGCTAGAGACTGCTGGAGCCATATAGCTCAGTGTGTGTTTGTGTGTGTGTGTAATATATCTGTGTAGGGCTTTTCTATTTTAAAAACTGCTTCCTTAGCAGCCATCTCTTTTGTTTTCCCAATAGGTCCACTGTACAGGGATTACCTCCCCCATTTTACAGGTGGGTATGACCGAGTCTCGGTGTTACAGGGTTCCCTCCTCACTCCTTAGGATTACAGTGGCTAGTCCTCTGACAAGCTGTGCTCTCCTGTTGGACATAGCATCTCTTTGCATCATCTTCAAAGAAAATGTTAGTGGTCAAGGGCTCCCTAGGGTTTCTCAGAGCTTCAGAATTTCACGAAAGGAAGAAAACGGCAGAAGGCCCCAAGCTTGGGCATTCCCAATGTCCCATGAGAGGGAAAAGGAAAGAAAAACAGAACCCGTCAAGGCAGAATCTTGACAACCAGAGGGACTGTAAGAATCGTTTCAATCAGGACCTTCAGGCTTCCCTGGTGGCGCAGTGGTTAAGAATCCGCCTGCCAATGCAGGGGACGTGGGTTTGAGCCCTGGTTCGGGAAGATCCCACATGCCACGGAGCAACTAAGCCTGTGCACCACAACTACTGAAGCCCGCGAGCCTAGAGCCCGTGAGCCACAACTACTGAGCCCACATGCCACAACTACTGAGGCCCGCGCGCCTAGAACCCGTGCTCTGCAACAAGAGAATCCACCGCAGTGAGAAGCCCGCGCACCGCGACCAAGAGTGGTCCCCGCTCACCACAACTAGAGAAAGCCCGCATGCAGCAACGAAGACCCAACACAGCCAAAAATAAATAAATATATTTTTTAAAACCCAAAAAAACCCAGGACCTTCATTTGACAGATGAAAAAACCAAGGTGTGCAAGGGAAGGTGAGTGACCAGAGCCAGGCAGGCCAAGACTGGACCGTGGCCCTGACTCACAGCCAGGGCTTTTAGCCACGTCTTTCTGAATGCTGACATTGGGGTCCGATGGCCCTGAAGGACCTACATGAGCACCTGTGTGTCTCTGTGCTGGTGGTGGTCCCCTTCCTGCTTTTCCCTCCTCCCTGTGTGTAGGTTTCCCCCTTTAACTCAGACATAGCAGATTTTCTGGGTTTGCCTCATGGTCAGTCTCACTCTTGCTGTGGACCCTGGCTGTGCCCATCTTGCCTTCCCAGCCCGGCCGTCCCTCTCCACTCCAGCCTCTGGGTCCCCAGATGCTTCACCTGCCACGCTAGGTCTCTCTTCTTCTCCCGCGGCTCCTCCTTCCCTCTTTTCACTTTGTCAGGCCGTGAGTAATGATCTCTCTCCTTCAAAGAGGAAGCAAGATTAATGGCGGAGGAAAAAGACCAGTGAAGGTTTTCCTCTGCTTCTCCAGCTCCAGCAGCAAATGTGCCTGTTCCTTGTGGATTTATGACGTGGTCACGTCTCCCTCTTCCAGATAAGGCCTGACAGAGACTCGCCCGCCCACGGTCTCGTTTCCTTTTGCAGCCGAGCCCAGAGACAGAGTCTCCGAGGGGGGCATGGAAGACCACCAATGGGGAGCAGAAGAGGAATCTAGACGATCACTCAGAGATGCTGTGGTCTTTCAGCCCAGCCTCATTAAGTGAGATGAAGGAAAGGTCTCCTATTTTTTTTTTTTTTTTTTTTGGTTACAGGTCAAATCCTGCTCCAAGAAAATGGCATATTTCTGCATCATGAGACTCTCTGTTCCCTCTCTGGATTTTTTCCCTATGTGTTTACTTCTTCCTGAAGACCATATTGCCAGATAAAATACGGGACGGCCAGGTACATTTGAATTCCAGACCAACAACCAGTAACGTTTTAGTATAAGCCTGTCCTGAATGCTGCACAGGGCATACACTAAAAATGTGCTCCTTGCCGGCTTTGTTGCTCAGTCTGATAGCCCCACCTGTATCTCATTGGTCTGGGTCCTAAGGATGAGTTTAAAAACACGTTGGGGGAATAAACTCCCTGAGGCCAGGAACTGGGCATCTTTCCTGTGCTTCCTCCTCTCTGTGTCCCCGGGGGCCCCGCCCCTCCCGCCTGTTGCGGAAGGCCCATGGAAGGCCAGCACAGTCGAAGTTGATGGCGGTGACCAGAGGAGGCACAAGACAGAAGATGCGCAGGGCAGTGGTTCTGAACTGGGGACGATTGTGCACCCGGGGGACATTTAACAATGTCTGGAGGTATTTTCTGGTAGTCACAGCTGGTTGGGGGATGCCATTGGCACCTTGTGGGTAAGAACCAAGGATGCTGCAGACCACCTTGCAAACTTACAGACATGCGTACACAAGCACGGGAGCAGCACGCAGGAATTATCCATCCCCAAATGTAAAGATGGCTGCTGTGGAGAAAACCAAGAATAAAGGAAGAAACAAACGAGTTTTAATGTATAGGCTTGAGGCTTAAATACAAACCCTCAGCTTAAAAGTACCCTCAGGCCCCCAGCATCACCATCAAGGGTCGGATGGGCAGCCTGGGACCTATAATCCCTCCCCACTCCTCCACTCAGAGCCTGCAGGCCGCGCAGCCTCTGATTTCCCCTTCCAGGCTGCCCCGAGGTTAATTCTAACCATCTTTCTTGCACAGAACAACGCTGGGGGATGGGCCCTCTTCTCCAACTCTCTGCCCTTCCTGGCCACCGTCCTTGCCTGATGGGAGCCGTACACACGTCTCCGATATGCAGGTGTTCCTTCTGCCCAGGTGGAGGCTGAAAGAGAGATGTCCCCTTGCTTGCTGCCTAGTGGGAAATTTGAAAGCCCCGAAGTGGCAGCATCTATAGGGCTGCCTTCTCCTGGAACCCACCTCTCTCCCTGCCTCCCCGAGCAGGATCCCCAGGCAGGAGGCTGTCAGAATCTTTATTCCTAGGTTCTTAGAACAGGAGGAATGGGTGGAAAGTCAGCCCAGCAAAGGAGTAACTCTCATTTTTCAGCAAACCAAGTCAATTCTCAGTAACGCCTCGTGCAGAGAGGTTTTCAAAGGGCTGCGTTCCTGCATGCCTGTCCGTCCTTTTCTTACGGACCCCTCAGCAGTCACACTCAGCGGCGTGCCAGCTGCCAAGGATGGGGATACCGCAGACGCCCCCATCAGCTTCTCTAAGGGCCCCCCATGTGGTGTGGGCAAGCCGAATCCCAGTGCTCTGTTTAAAGTGGGGGGAAAAAACACCCCCCAAACAGACAGACAAACAAAAAATAAAAACAAAACAAAGATAAGCGGCCATAAAAGCAGGGGACTTGGCTTCTTCAGTAAAAGCACAGGACAGATCATTTCGAGCTAAAAGAGTTCAAAAATATTTTATGAATGAGATTTTTGTTTCCCACAGTCTCTTACTTCTCCACCTATCACCGGAGAAGCAGAAGACTTTATTTTCCGTGACGTGTGACTTTCCTCTCCACCGAGTGACAGAGCTAGTGGCTGCCTGTTGGTCTCAGCAGTGAAACTCTCCTGGCAGCACCCCCCCCCTCTCCTGACCCTTTTCTGTCTGCCCCTCACTTCGGCTCCCCCTTCCCTACTCTGCCCTGGCCAAAAGATTTATAGAGCAGAGTGGCTTGAGAACAAATGAGCAGACATTAGGCTGATGTGTTCTGCATACTAATGACAAGACACTGCTTCTGTACCTAGGGGCAAAGCCAGGTCAGGCCAGTTTAACCATAAACTTTATTTATGGGCTTATAACTTTGCAGCTGCAGTAGCTCTGCCCAATCTTGGGACTGTGATCTGTCTCTCTCTATGGATTCATACGTATTTCTTTAAACAAATTTAGCGGGGTGGGGAGAGAGTGCTGGTAGCTCCTTCTTTATGATCTCCTGAGCAGTTCCGGCATGAAATTGAAGCTGAAGGGGAAAATGAGTCAGAGAAGGAAAAAGGAGCAGTAGCAGCAGTGGTAGTAGTAACATCACCCCCAGCGGCAACAGCAGTAATAATAATAACAATACTTCCTCTCCTGGAGCTCCTGGAGCAGGCATCTATCTGTTACTTCTGAGTGTTTCACAAGTTGATGTTTAGAGCTACGAATCTTGAATCAGAGAATGAAATGCCTGTTCTGAAATGGCTCAAGACTCTTCTCCTCTGCACAGGACCTTCTCAGTTTGACCGTCTTTAATGCATCTGCAGGCTGGTCCTCTCCAGTCTCGATGGTGTGATGCTCTGACCTCCGTGACTGCCCACCTTCCGTCCTTCAATCCTCCCCACGCCCCTCCTGCCTTCTGAATCTGTGTTACAACCGTGTTGGTCCGTGTGGTTAGTGCAGCATGGAAAAGTGGTCAGGGGTCCTGGATTCAGTGCCCACTGAAATGCATTGATCTGGCTTGGTCTCAATGTCACTGACTTAGCTCAAAGATAGAGATGGTGTAGAACAAGATACAAGAGCCCCTGTTCACAGTGAGCCTAGTGCATGAAGGATGCATTTCAGAGCCTATGCCGGCCCAGTTCTGGTTCCTGGGCTCTTATTTGTCAAACATGTCAATCCTCTCAATTACAAGAGGAACACTTGGGTTGGTTGTCAGCCTTAGTATCCCGGGGGTGTGGGTCATAATCCCTGCCGGTCCACAGAATGGCGGATCCATTTAACCTTTCTGCACTGCCCTTCAGGAAGGATCGGAGACATTGGCGGGTGGGGGCTTAGCTGCTGATGAAGGAAGGTAGTGCAGGAATTGCCATTTAGCCTTCCCAGGAGCCTGCCCCCACTTCCAGCCCCCTCTCTCTCGTTTACCCCCTGGGAGGGGTAGGTCTCTCTTTGGCTGGAAGACACTAGAAGGTCACAGGGTGTGGGAAGACAGTGGCAGAGCTGAGAATGGGTGACTGGTTTGTGGGTGGAGTGAGGGAGTGGGTTGGGGCCATAGAGCTTTATAGAGTTCAAGCAGATTCACTTGCCTTGGGCTAAGAGGTCTGTGGAAGCTTCTGTGGCCGCTGCATTGGGAAGGCTTCTGCTGAGCCTACCTGCTTTCCACACTGAAGGAGACACACCAGCTAGGCTGGGGCAGCTGGAGGCTGCAGATGCCGCACAACTGCCAGGAAGACGGTATCAGTGCTGGTCCTGGGAACTGGTGGCATCTCATTTCACTGGACATGGGACAAGGGGATTACCAAGCACCTCTGGGAGAGCCATCTGGTGTCGAAGTTCCAGGAGAAGAAAAGCAGACTCTCATCCTTACATTCTCAGTGCCTTGGGGGACATGTGGATTTCACATGGAATGAGAGAAAAGATTAGAGCATGAGAGCTTTGGGGACATGAGAGTAGTGAAGGGAATGGTAAGCTAGTGGACAGACCTTGACTTACTAGCTGCATGACCTTGGGCAAATTACCTCACCTATCTGAGCCTCAGTACACAAACCTTTGAAATGGGTACAATAATAACTCCTGCCCCAGCTACCTTGCAAGGTAGGTAATGCATTTGTGAGGTCTATGTGAACGGTAATGTGCTATAAAATGTCAGTTTCTTTTTTTTTTTTTTTGCGGTACGTGGGCTTCTCACTGTTGTGGCCTCTCCCGTTGCGGAGCACAGGCTCCGGACGCGCAGACTCAGCGGCCGTGGCTCACGGGCCCAGCCGCTCCATGGCACGTGGGATCTTCCCAGACCGGGGCACGAACCCGTGTCCCCCGCATCGGCAGGCGGACTCCCAACCACTGCACCACCAGGGAAGCCCTGTTAGTTCTTTTTGTTGTTGTTGTTGTTGTTGTACACGGGCCTCTCACTGCTGTGGCCTCTCCTTTTGCAGAGCACAGGCTCCGGACGCGCAGGCTCAGCAGCCATGGCTCACGGGCCCAGCCGCTCCGCGGCATGTGGGATCTTCCCGGACCGGGGCACGAACCCCTGTCCCCTGCATCGGCAGGCGGACTCCCAACCACTGCGCCACCAGGGAAGCCCTCGTTCTTTTTTTTAAGATGACCACTTGGACAGTGGAACTCGGTTACTGATGTGGATTTGCTCTATACATGAATGCATAAACAATTGAAGAGTTTGAAGGCTCCACAGCTTTTTAATCACACTGAGTCCATGCCTGTATATATAAATCTATAGCAATTAGCATTTGTGTGACTGTGCTTTTTAATGGATTCACTGGTCCCCCGTGGGGACACAGGGAGGTACATGATCTCCAGGAAAGCATGAGGCTCCTGTGGTCAGGAAATAAGTCTCGCCCTTTACTGATGTCCATCAGTGCCCACTGTGAAAGGCTACTGGACATCACGGCCCCTGGCTGACCAACCAACTGATTAACACACTAGGAGCAGGGATGGTCTTTCACAGACATGGAACTACGTTTGCTCGTTTCTTCGCATCTGTGACGTGCCTATGAAATCCCCAGAGCTGGCATCTGTAAATGCCACCCGAACAAGAGCAGGGAGCTAAGCAGCGTCTCGTGCTATTTGCTGGCACTTACACTGAGTGTGGGTGAAAAGCATGATGTGGTTCAGGGTTCCTTTACACCACGGTTAGTTTTCGCTCCATTACTTCAAAATGAAGGCATTGCAAGGGAGTCGCTTTGCTCTCTGAGTCTTAGTTTGCTAAGAAATTGGAATACTAAGGGATACCTTGCAACTGTTATGTGGATTGGAAATAATATATGTAAAGACCCCAGGTCAGTACCTGGAACAAAATGATGCTTAATACATATTCTCTTCCGTATTGCCTTGGTACCGATACAGACTCAACGCAAGACGACATTTGCTAAGTGTGAAGCAGTGTTCATGTTACCTGTTAGCTTTCTTGGCAGACAAAGGGCCATCTTTTCTAGGTACCTGTCATTGGCTACAGCCTCATGGGTCTGTTGCATTTGTCCCCAGTTTCATAGCTCCTAAGCATGTTACTTCTGCCCTTCAGCTGACCCCAGAGGAACCGCTGCAGGAGTCTTCTGTCACACATCATTTATTCCTTCTTCATCCATCAATCAAGCATTTGTTAAGAACCGTCTGTGTTCCAGGTGCTGTGATGGGCATTCTGAGATACCTCTAGGTCAGTTGCACTGAGCTCAGAACATAAACAAACCTGGTAATAATCTACATCCCAGCTCAGCCCACAAGATCTTGATAATAGAGAAAGTTCCTATTGATCTCCTGTCCGCTGTCTGAAAAGAATTTTTAACTCATTGCTGAAGCTAAGGTGCTCTTCTTCCTTTTTTGATGATGCCTTCTTTCCCAAAGCCAGCAAAAAGAAAGAGATCATAGAAAACAGAATTGAAGAAAAGGTGTTCTACAATTTAAACTCTAGATCAGGGGTCAGAAAACTTTTTCTGGAAAGGGCTAGATAATAAGTATGTTAGGCTTTATGGGTTGTATGGTTTCTGATGCAACTGTTGAACTCTGACAAGATAACATGAAAGCAACCGCAGATAATACATAAATGAGTGAGCATGGCTATGAACCAATGAAATTTTATTTATAAAAACAAGCAGAAAAACTGGAAAATGCTGCTGAAAAAAATTTAAAATTTTAAATAAATGGAAACATATATTATGTTCATGGGTTGGAAGATTCAATACTGTTACGATGTCAATACTTCCTAATTTGACCTGTAGATTCATCCCAGTTCGAGTCAAAACCTCAGCACGCTGTTTTGTCCATATTGATAAACTGATTCTAAGGTGTATATGAAAAGGCAAAGGACCTCAATTGGACAACACAATACTGAAGAGGGACACAGTTGGAAGACTCGTACCACCAGATTTCAAGACTTGCTCAAAGGCTGCAATCATCAAGACAGTGTGCTGTTGGTGGAAGACTGGACATATAGATCAATGGAACAGACTAGAGAGCCCAGGAAAACACTCACACAAATATAGTCAGCTGACCTTTGACAACGGAACAAAGGCAATTCAGTGGAAAAGGGATAGTCTTTTCAACAAACGATGTTGGAACAATTAGACATCTATATGCAAACAAAAGAAGAAGACTCTAGACTCAGATCTTATACCTCGCACAAAAGTTAACTCTTGAAGGAAATATAGGAGAAAATCTGCATGACCTTGGGTTTGGTGAAAAATTCTTAAATACAACACCAGTATCACAATCCAGAAAAGAAAAAAAAATTAAGTCAGACTTTATTAAAATTGAAACCTTCTGCTATTAAGATCCTATTAAAAGAAGAAAAAGACAAGCCACTGATTGGAAAAAAACATTTGCAAAACACATGTCTGATAAAGGACTTGTATCAAAAAATATATGAAGAAGAATTCTTAAAACTGAACAATTAAAAAAACCTAATTAAAAATGAGTAAAAGATAAGAACGGAACCTCACCGAAGAAGGTACATAGATGGCAAATAAGCACAAGAAAAAACACTCAATACCATTTGTCATTAGGGAATTGCAAATTCAAACCATGAAATTCCACTACATATCTATTAAAAATGACCGAAATCCAAAAACTGACAACACCAAACTAGCAAGGATACAAAGCCACTGGGTGTCTCTTTCATTGCTGGTGGACATGCAAAATGGTACAGCCACTTTGGAAGGCAGTTTGACAGACAGTTTCTTCTGACACTAAGCATCTCATCCTACACTTCAGCAGATCACATTCATAGGTATTTACCCAACTGGTTTGAAAAATTCTGTCCACTGAAAAGTATGCCTGTGAATAGTAGTTTTATTTATAATTGCCCAAACTGGAACAACCAAGATGTTCTTCAGTAAATAAACTGCGGTACATCCATGCAATGGAATATCATTTAGGAATAAAAAGAAATGAGGCTTTAAGCCATCAAAAGGCACAGGTAGATCTTAACTGCCTATGGTTAAGTAAAGAAAGCTAGTCTGAGAAAGCTATACAGTGTAAGATTCTAATTCTGTGACATTCTGGAAAGGGCAGATCTATACAGATGATAAACAGATGAGGGGTTGCCAGGAGTTTGAAGGGGAAGGAGAGTTGAATAGAAACACAGTTTTTTAGGGTGATGAAATTGTTCCACATTATACTATGATGATAAGTACAAGACATTAAGCCGTTAACAGAACCCATAGAACTTTACAGCACAAAGAGTAAACTTTAATGTATACAGATTTTAAAAAATCATTTTAGAGTTTGGGGGATCCTAGGATGAATGAGGAATGTGACCACAGAACTTCAATGGCGCTAGAGAGCAAAGTACTGACCTAAGTAAGTCTGGAAATGAGTGGAGTTGGTAAGACTAAAGGCATACGAGTTAACAGTTCTGAAACTTTTATGTACGTACATTGGGACTGGTCAATTAAGAGAATGGATGGAGGAGCTCCCCTGGTGGCGCAGTGGTTGAGAGTCCGCCTGCCGATGCAGGGGACGCGGGTTCGTGCCCCGGTCCGGGAAGATCCCATATGCCACAGAGCGGCTGGGCCCGTGAGCCTTGGCCACTGAGCCTGCGCGTCCGGAGCCTGTGCTCCGCAACGGGAGAGGCCACAGCAGTGAGAGCCCGCGTACCGCAAAAAAAAAAAAAAAAGGATGGAGGTTGGTGGGAGGAGGGTTTTCATTGCTGGAGTGGAAGATTACACATGAACAAGAAGAGGAGGTTAGAATGATCCATGTGACAACGGGATAAAGTTGGAGACGTCAGTACGAACTCATGTTTAGGTCAACATAGATACAGATGATTGCATACAGAAATATTTATAGATACGTGTGTACACGCAGGTTAGTATATACACTTATGTCTCTTTGCTCTGTCAGCTGAGAGAACCTAGAAGCCATGAGACCCCTGAAGCAATGAGCACACCTAATACCCAGATCTTCGTTCTTAATAACAAGATTTTCTCCAGGAAAGAGAGTCAGGGCTCCTTGGAGAAATGGCTAATGCGGGTGGGCCAGGAAATATACAAGATGAGCCTGGAGTATCTTATAGTGCCAGAAAATAAGAAGATGCTCAGAAAACAAAACGGCACCAGAAAAAGGGCCACACAATGATGGGATATGTTACAGGGATACAGGAACCCACTGAAAGAGCCCCTGATGGTCAAAGATGGTTGAGCCCGAAAATAGAGCAATATGATGTATAACCCAAAGTATAAAATAAATAACCATGAGTTCATAACGACATAAATTAGTGATTGAATAACTAAAGAGAGGTGAACCGACAAATCTCCTGTGCAGAAGAGCTCTAAATATACCCCACCCTTAGAAGTGGGCCACTCAGAGTAGTTTTCTTTCAAAGAGTACAGTATGGAAGGGAGGAGAGAAAAAGAATAACTGTACATTGGAGAAACCTGGCAAACCCTACGTCAGCCAGGTGACCCAGATTAACATCCACAGTCATAAATCTTGTTGATAGTGTGTACCAGCAATATGATGTGATGGGAACAGCACATGACAGCTGTGGTCTTCCTTCCCCAAACACGTTATCCCAGTCTAATCATGAAAAAAAAAAATCCCATGAATCCAACTAAGAGACATTCAGTACAATGCATGATCGGTGTTCTTCAAAATGTCCTAGATCATCAAAAATGGGGGAAGTAAGTCTGAGAAATTATCATAGCCAAGAGGAGTCTAAGGAGACATGATGACTAAATGTAATGTGAGATCCTGGATGGGACCCTGGAACAGAAAAAGGACATGAGGGGAAAACTGAGGAAGTATGAAGTCTGGCCTGCCGTTGATGATGATTTATCAATATTTGCTCATTAGTTGTGACAAATGTACCACACTAACAAAAGATGTTAATAATACGGGAAACCAGGTGTAGGGTATATGGGGAATTTCTGAGACTATTTCTATAGTCTCAATAATTTTGAAGATCTAAAACTGTTCTAAAATAGTTTATTAAAAAAAAAAGACAGGAAGCAGGCTGGATTTGGTCCACCTGTTATAGTGTGCTGACTCCTGCTGTAGATAAATGTTTTCAAACCTGATTACTCATTAGAAACACATGAGGAAATTTTTAAGAACTTTATTGTTGAAAAGAGGTGATTTACATGCTTCAAAAGTCAAGACACTATAAAAAGTCTATTCCATCCACGTCCCCAAACATTCTGTCACCCCCCCGTTCCCAGAGTCACTTTTATTATTTTCTCGTACATTCTTCCAGTGTTTCTTTATGCAAATACAAGCAATGTAAAAGTATATTCTTGATTTTCTTCCCATCTTACGCAAACAATAGTACCCTATAAACAGTCTTCTGGCTGTTGCTTTTTTTTTCTTTTCTGTATATCCGAAAGGTCTTTCCATATCAGTGCAGAGAGACCTTTCTCATTCTTTTTGAACAGATGTGTAGTATCCTAGGCTGAGCTTGGACCAGAATTTATTTAATGACTCTCATAGATAAACATTTGGGTTCCTCCAATCTTTGTTGTTACAAATTATGCTGTAATGAATAATTCGATATATATGGAATTATAAGCTTGTGGAGGTATCTTTGATCCTGTACCCCACTTTAAGCCAATTAAATCAGAAATTCTGGGAGTGAGTTCCAGACATCTTCATTTTTAAAAAGTCCTCCAGGTAATCCTAACATCAGCCAATGGCAAGCAGCACTGCTGCAGATCAAAGACATCCTGGAAAGAAAGAGGACGGTGGGGATGCCCCTGGTGGATTTTCCAAGCAGGACGACGGTTCTCAAGCCTGGCTCCATTATCAGAATCGCTGAAGAGCTATTTAATAAGGAGTGAGCCACTTTTGATGGGCACCTTCTAGTTTTATAGTTCTTAATCTAATCTAAACTTAGCATTTTCTATTTCTTCCTTTGGAAAAAACTACAAGCCACCATAGGCACGTACTACACAGTGAGTTAGGTCAGCTCTCCCATAGACTTCGAGGTGTATTACAAGAATCCCAGCCATTATCATCTTCCTCCTGAGTTATGTTGAAATGGTTCTTTGGGGGGTGTGTGGGGGGGGGCGGGGTACTGGGTTGGTCCAAAAGTTCGTTCGGGATTTTCCATAACAGCGTTACAGAAAATCCCAAACGAACTTTTTGGCCAGCCCAGTACATTTTGGCTGCAGTATTGGTGGTCGAATATACTACAATATGGATCATCTCTACTTCTGTATTTATTTATTTATTACTAGACCTCAACCACAATCTTCTTTTTGCCCTTCCACCTCTCTTTGCCTATAGGGTGTACTGTATGTAGTCATCATGCACTTTGTATTAATATATCAGAAATCTATAAATCTGTTTTGTACTTTTTATACTATTGGTACTTAAAATCAAAACTTTTACTAGGGTCTTGAATAAATTTAGTCTTATTAGAAAATTGAAAAATACCCATGTTCAAGGCTCACCTCAGAGAAACTGAATCATAACCAGTGGGGGTAGAGCCCCAGCATACTTTTTTAAAAACTTCCTCTGTGATTCTGACGTACAGTCGTGGTTAAAAGCCACCCATCTAGGGGGGAAAAAAAATACATCCTTCTAAAGAAAAGGGCCGCTGGCAGAGTCAGAGCTCTCGCCTGTCTTTTAGTCCACGTTCTGTCTCTCTACCCCCTCCCCAGCCCTGTCTTGGAAAGCAGTTTGGATGTGGATCTAGAAGCGGGGATGCCCGGCCTGCCACAGTGAGTGCCCACAGCGCCAGGGTCGGGTGACTCAGCCCACAGGTAGCATGAACGTGAAGGCAGTGCCCGCTGTTGGGGAGCGCGCATCACTGCCCATCTGTGAGCTCCCAGATTAATATTTTGCCAGTCCTTGATGAACTTTTGTTTCCTTCCGGCGACCTCTCTTTCCCATCAGGAGAACTGTGGTGAGTGACAAGGACATTGGTGGATGAACAGAAACTGCTCTTTCCTCATCTTTCCTTGACTTCCATGAGTTGGCTTCGTATCTAAGACATGACATACTTCGGGCATTGCTTCCTCATTGTGTCGTGGGGAAGGGCAAGGGAAAATGTGTTTTTAAAAGAGAAACAAGAAATATCCCTTAATAATTGACATATTGAGCTCTTACTCACAGAAACTTTACCTCAAATGTGTGAGATTTTTATCCTCCTCATTACAGTGGGAAACTGGGGCACCAAGAGGTTAAGAAATTTGTTCAAAGTTACACAGCCGGGCAGTTTCAAAGCAAGTGGATCGCAAATCCAGGTCTATCCAGCTCCCAAACCCCAGCTCTATATGCCGTAATGTCTTGTCTTCTTCTGATAGAGGTTGAGCGTTTTCTCCTGATTCCTGGGGGCCTATGGTATATTCTTGAGGATTGCTACCTTTGAAGAAATCTAATACGTTGGTGGTTTCCACCTTGGAAAGAAATAAAAGGATTCTTTACACATAATCTGCGCTTATTCCAAGATTAACTTTCTGTATGAAGCAAAAAGGACTGCTTTGCGTCTTCAACAAAGCCATAGCGCTTTTTCATGTTGTTGTGCCCAAAAGGTCTTTGTAATGTTCGTCCTGAAACTGCAAATGCCACCTACAGTCCCGTTACAGTAACCAAGATAGTTACTGGGGAAGAGAACTGTTACCCTCATCGCCTCATTTAATCCTCATTTCCCCTTATTCCATAAGCAAACTGGGTCTCCAAGAATTTAAGTAATGTGTCCAATGTCACATCACTAGGAAGAGGTACAGCCAGATTCAAGTTCAAGTCTCATTTGACATCAGTGCCTGTGCCCAACACATTCCAGTGTGTTTTCTAGGGAAACGTTCTTTTCCACCCCCTGGTCCATATTTCCACCCTCCTGTCTCTACCCCTAAAGACATTCAGAACTTTTAAGTCTCCTTCTCTTTCCTCTCCTACCCAAGCCAGAGAGAATTAGGCCACAGTGGATGGACTGATATGCAAAGTTAGCCCATATCTTCCCCAACCAGGGCCAGAAGAATCTAGATATTAGACTGGGTCCAAGGAGTTAGAGTGAGAACCCAAGGGTTAATATTGCTCTAGTGGGAAAGTTATCTTCTTTGTTGTAAAACACAGCTCCCCAGCACTACAGAAGGGGCTATTAGCATGCAAATGTACTTTGCCTCATGCTTTTTTAATGTTTTACTTCTCTTAATTGCTGAAACCGGTTGTAATTTCTGAGCACTGTTGGCTTCAGGGAAGCAGTTTCCTCTAAAGGGGTCTATCATTGCACCTGGAAAGATTTTGGATGCTAATTTTATTAACCAGTTGGGTGAGGCATATTCTCATCTTTCAAAGGCGGGGGGGGGGGAGGGGGGAAATCCAGTTTGAAGTTGGAAACCTCATTTTGCCCCCGTGCTCAGCTTCCTCCGAATTCTTTAGTTTGGACCTTGACGTTTACTAAGAGATCAAAAATCACATGCACTATTTGGTGAAAGTAAGAGGAAGCTTATTAAAGGTTTTACATAGCAGACCACTGGTTATGAATTTGCGGTGAAGAGGTTTTCTGAATGCTACCTGGACCGGAGAATAATCCGTTCTCTCATCCCAGCGATACTGTAGATGACTCCGTTATTTCCATTATTATTGCTCTGCGATTCTCAAACTACTTTCTACGAAGTAGCAATGACTAGAGAAACTCGGTCGTGATAAGACAAATGTTAGCACCAACCAAGACACTCTCAGCCAGTTTAAGAAATAACTACCTAACCCTCCCCATCCACACATACATCCCAAAGGAATTTTGTTTCATGAGTCAGTACAGAGAGACTCCCACGGAGAGACGCCGTACGTAACCCGTCTCGGAACTCTTGGCGACAGTTAGCCTGACTTGGTACTTCGTTCCGGTTGAAAAGCATATTCTTGTGGCGCCTGAAACCCCAGCAGAAGCCCTCAGTGGCTCCATGTGGATCCAAGACCACTGTATGCAGAGGTCTGTACCGGAGAGACAGTGGGAGTAGCCGGCGGTGACGTCACCACGAGTGAAAGGATGTGGTTCCCACCCTGACCCCACTGGGTCCAGAAAGTCAACGTCAATACGAATTTGGCCTCTGCTGAATTCGTGCTGCCGAGACTGAACCTTGTCCTTCCATTTGCTATGTAGAAAGGATCGTTCGGATTTTTGCTTTGGCAGTTCTTTATCCACCACTTTGTTATTTAGCTTTCAATTCAGTCCTGAGTTTCTGGGAATCCTGAGTGCACTGAGGAATGATGGGAGACACACAGGCTTGGAGCTCGAACTAAAGAGCGATAGACCCGCACGTGCGAATGTTCGTCTCCTTGTCCCCCCCACCGCGGACCTCCCTGCATCTGCACGGAGTCCATCCTGCACAGCATCTTCCCACAGTGACGTCCTTGTGACAGGGTGTTCATAAACGTACATGGAGCAACGCAAGGCAGAAAATAACTCCCTGGCTTACCCATTGATTTATTGATGCACAAGTATTCAGGGTTTGGGAGATGGTAATGTCTGAACGGACTAAAGTCTAAGCAAGAAGGCATTGTGGCGGAGCTGAGGGCCGGACAGGGTTTTGGAGGAAACTGCAGAGAAGACAAGAGGAGTTTGCTCCCAAGTGGAAGAAGCAAGAATGCTGTCTGTACTGCGGGGTGGAGGGAAGGGGAGTCGGCGGGGAGGGGGTGAAGTGACATTCGCCCACTGTATCAAAGCCTGCTTTCTTTCATTTTGCCTTTTCAAATGTCTCCTTAGGAGATGTTGGGAGTGGGGCTCCTCTGTTGAGGGTGAGAGGAGAAAGCCTTTCCCCTTTTTGAGCCCCTCATTTGTACCCGGCACTTGAAGTTCACTGAAGACTCTTAAGGGCCCGGGGAGGTAGGATTTATCTCCATTTGGCACTAAAAGGAAACTGAGGCTTAGAGTCACACAGATGCTCCAGGCCCCAGGGCCAGTGAGACAGCTGCAGAGCCAGGGCTCACCTTCGTTCTCCCCATCTCCTAGACACGCACCAGAATCTTCCACTTTCCTGGGCAAAGCCTCAGAGTAAAACTAATGATGGGGGACCCCACACTCCCCACAGAATGTGGCCTTAGTCTGTCGCCAGCCCCCCACTAGCCCTTCCCCTCCCCAACAATGTCAGCTTGTTTCCTTCAGAGAAAACATGACTTTTCCCATTGATGGAACTCCGGGGCCAACAGCGCACCGTTGCATGCCCCCCACTTTCTCCCTGCACCGAGCTTTAACACTGGCTGCCCCCTTCCATCCCCCCCCCACCTGCCCTGCCCTTCCTTTGGGGGGCACTTTCTGCATAACAATGTCTGGTCCCTGCTGCCCGGAGCTGCCCTTTTGCTATTAGCACCTAATGAAAATGTAACCGTGTTTAACCTTCCCCCCCCCGCCCCCGCCCCAGTCCTAGATTAGCAGGAGAGAGCCCAAGTGGCTTTAATTCCTTTGTATGGTAAGCATCCCGTTCACCATTCGGATGGCCCAGGCCCCTTCTCCCTGGAGAGGATGCACAGCTGCATAGGGCTAACTGGGACCTCTCAGCTGTCCAGGGCACAATGGGGAAAGTATCTTTTGTGGCATTAACGGCTTTCTTTCGGGAGGGGAGAGGGGAGGGTACGGGCTGGTGGGGAGGGGTGCAGTCGAAGAGAAGGAGAACAATGTGTGAGAAGCCGAGGCTGTGGGTTTCCCACACGGACCAATATGTCCCCCTAACCCCCCTCTGGGACAGACAGATCTGCAGCGACCAGCCCACAGCTGATCCCGCCTTGATTGGCTTTTTTTTTTTTTTTTCATTGTGCTCTCAAGGGACGAAAATCCTTTTGTGGCGTGAAAGGAGAGGCGTTCCTGCAGTCCCCTCCCTCGAACTGATTGGCTGTGTCACAAGATGGCCAAATCCACCCGGATTAATGTGCGGCCTACCCGGCCCCGAGCAAGGCCGTCTGAGTCCTCCCCTTCGGGCCAGCGAGCGTGTCTGCTGCCCTGGGAGCAGGGCGGGGGGGACACGGAGGGGCAGGTCACCACTCTCTTCATATTTGTTATTCCCCCCACCTCCCTGGCCCCGCGGGGATGTTTATTCATGGGCCACATCTGCTGGCTGGCAGGCCACACGTCTCTTGTTAGCATGCCTGAAGTCCCCAAGGAGCCAGGAAAATGGGACACATTCCTCAGGACCAGCCTTTTCTCTCTGCTCACTGAGTCCTGCGACTCTGGCAGCCCACCTGTAATCTTAGCCCTGCCCACCGCCCAGCCTCCCGCCCTTTACCTGTTCCCAGAACTTCCCACCTGGAGAGGCTGGGCTCTCTCGGCTTCCTCCGGCTCCCAGCGTCTGTCTGAAGGAGCATCCTCTCTCTCTGCCCTTTGCCCTTCCGGCGCTTCTACCCAAATCACTCTTCCCCGATGTTGATGCTTATACAATTGATTCTTATATAATTCCATCCCAGGTCTTGGAGAACCAGCTCAGATGGCATCTCTCACACTGTCCTAATTGGAAGAACTCTTCTTTCTCTGACCTCTCGTGTGATTTCATACCTCTTTCACTGCGCTTAAGTAATCATGATTCCAGAGTTATGCTTTTCCCCCGCTCCCCAGCCCAGAAGACTCCCCAGCCCAGAAGACCTGCCCCCGACCAGTGTCGATTTAGAATGTGTGTACTTGGGGGGCATCACCCAACAGCTGTTGATTAAGTGAAATGAATGAAGGCAGCTGGACCCCACCCCCAGGTCTTGGATTTCTCTTTCAGATCTGTCATGGATGCTGGGACGAACGTAGAAAGTATGCGACGCCTTTTTTTGCCATTTGTAAAATGACACTGTTTGCTTCAACCTGGCTTTCCATTTGTCTGTCCTGAGGACAGTTTTATCGGTACCATTGCATTTCAAAAGCTTAGACGCTGAGGAAGATCCCAGTATAAGGTGTATGGAAAAACCTACTCCCAGATTTCGGGGGGGAGACAGGACACTCCGCTGAGCTGCTCGGAGGTCACTCTGTCTGTAGGACCAGCTGCGTGGCAGTCAGGTTGGTGATCACTTTTGCATTGGCAGCAGGGAATGTCTTTGCTGTTTTCTAATATAATTGCCATTGAGTTTTGGAAGTGGGACAGCCTTCGATGTACAAATGGGCAAGGAGGAAAAATAGAAAAGAATTGAGGGAAATGGTAGCATTTTTATGGACAAGCCAGGTCAGATCCTTACCGGTGTACAAGCAGTGCTATCAAGAATTCAGACGAGATGCTGGCCAGTTCTGGTTGTGAGCGGAGTATGTCTGTGAGATTGTGGGAAGGGGCTTCTAAGTGGGATGGCCAACTTTCCGATGGTAAGTAGGATGTCTTTTAGGTACACAGTTGAGGGGCTGGAAGGCGGCCTTCTTCCAGGAGAAACCAGAGAATTGGAGTGAGAAGGGCCCAGAGACACTTTGACCTGTGCTATTGAAATATCACTTAGTTGTATCAGCCACTCACACAAGAGCATAAACTGATTCCATCAAATTGCCTTTCTCTTAACTAATAACGGGTATTAGCTGCCCTAGGTAATGGGAGCTTGATTACTAGAATGGGGACTTGATTAGCTGGGATGGGCTGGATGAGAGCTAAGAAAGCCCTAACAGCCTCAGAGAAAGGACCCCAGGAAAGAGAAATGCAGAAAGGGAGAGGTGTGATTTTAAACTAACTCCCCCCTCTTCTCCCCTGTCCCCCAACATTTTGCCTAAGATCATTCCCGTCTGGGAATTCTGACAATGACTTTTCACTTTTCTAGCCCTCTGCTCCCAGAACCTTGCAGACAATAGTCATTGCTGCAACTTTGCTCCCTTATAGGTTAAATAAGGGCGCCCAAGGACCAAAGCACCATTCAAAAGGAAAGAACAAAAAAGCCACATGAGCTCTTAGTTCCAATTAAGCTTGACAAAATACTACTTGGAATGCCATCTATTCCCAAATTGGGATCCGCGTGTAGACTGGACATGGGAACTGCAGGGAATCAGGGCACAGAGGAAGTGGCCGGGCCTCTGAGGGCAGCTGACCCTCCTTATTTGATTCAGGCAGAATCCAATGAGTCCACCAAGGGGGACCTGCAGCAGTCACTTTGGGGGCGTTAAAAATGCAAGTCTGGTCTCCAGCTGAGACTCTTCAGATTCTCTGGGGGAGGGGCCCTGGGAATTTGCATTTTGACAAGTACCCAGCCCACTGCAGTATCCACGGCCCTCCCGAGAGAGGAGGCTGGATTGTGATGAAGCAGTGATTCTGAGTTAAACAGCCTTAGGAGTGGTTAACACTTGAAAATGAAAAAAAAAAAGAAAAAAGAAAAAAACACTTTCAATTCAATTAATTAACCCGAAGGGCCTACTTATTTTTTTTTTTTAAGAGGGCTGGTTTTAATAGCAAAAAGTTCATGTTCAAATATGAAGATTCATCTTCCAAGGCATTAGAGGTTACAAGGTAGATTTGCAAACGTGATAGGATAATGGACATTCTGAGGAAACTTTTCCTTTTAAAGACAGTCTCTAAAATGAAAGTCCCCCATTGCCATTAAAAAGTTGAGTGCCTCACTCTAAATAGGGTTATGAAAAGCTACCATGCCTTTATTATCTACTTATCTGCATCTATGCATAAATAATACATTTATTCATTCTCAACCTTCTAAGAGCTCAGACTTTAAGACATAATTTGTCTGAGAGGGAATCTTGTAGGAATCGGGCATGGCCCTGGATAAATGTTTATGTCTCCCTTTACAACAGAGTTGAATTGGCTCAGAACTGTGAGGGACAAAATGTTAGGCAGAAGGTCCGGGGAATGGGTTAGGAAAAAAGGTCTCAAAGAGGTTTTTTTTCAAAAGGAAGCATTGAAATTGGTATTGATTTTCTCAAGTTAATTGGTTTGTCATTTTTACCTAAAAATACATAATTTAAAAACAAGAAGAAACAGATTTTAGCTCTCTTCCTATTTTTTAAGAAAATCTGCACACCTTTTATAAAGGTCCAGTTAATTAGAGCTGAATTGGTGAGGTCATAATGAATTCTCACCAGCGTGGACGGGGTCAAGAACGACTTCTTAGGAGTTTACAGTCTGAAGTGAAAAACCACTCTTCCAAAGCAAGCGTTCTTAACAAAGTGGTTTCCTATCATGTTCTTTATCTCCATGTTTTAGGACAGCAGGAGAGTCAAAATATCATCAACCTCAAAGTTGCTTTGTAAAATCTGTATGTTTTTCTATGTGTTATTTTGGTCTGATGTCTACCATAGTTATACATCTAGCTCTTTGCTTTTTTTTTTTTTTTTTTTTTGCGGTACGCGGGCCTCTCACTGTCTTGGCCTCTCCCGTTGCGGAGCACAGGCTCCAGACGTGAAGGCTCACTGGCCAAGGCTCACGGGCCCAGCCGCTCTGCGGCATGTGGGATCTTCCCGGACTGGGGCACGAACCCGTGTCCCCTGCATCGGCAGGCAGACCCTCAACCACTGTGCTACCAGGGAAGCCCTGCTTTTTGATTGAAGTAGAATTATATACCTATAAAAAGTCCACGATCATCGGTGAGCAGGTTGATGAATTTCATGAGCTGTTACCCCTTTGTAACCAGCAGTGGGATTAAGAAACAGAAACCAGGAAGCCCCTTTTCCTTCCTTCCAGCTCTCCTCCTCCCCGCCAAGGGAGGCCCGTCTCCTGACTTTTTTTTTTTTTGGCTGCGTTGGGTCTTCTTTGCAGGGTGCGGGCTTATTGTGGTGGCTTCTCTTGCTGCGGAGCACGGTCCCCAGGCATGCGAGCTTCAGTAGTTGTGGCACGCGGGTTCTGTAGTGGTGCACGGGCTTAGTTGCTCTGGCATGTGGGATCTTCCCAGACCAGGGCTGGAACCTGTGTCCCCTTCATTGGCAGGTGGATTCTTAACCACTGCGCCCCCAGGGAAGTCCCTCTCCTGACTTTTAACACCATAAATTCGTTTGCTTATTTTTGAACCTTATAGAGATGAAATCAACAGGACGTGTGGTTTTGCATCAGGCTCCTTTCACTCGACATTCAGTCTGATCGTTGCATCAAGCTGTAGAATGTTTATTCCCATGCGGTGAAATAGTCCATTGTGTGAAAGTCCCACAATTTATTTTTCCATTCTGCTGTGGATGGACATTTGGATAGTTTCCAGTCTGGGCTATAGCTATAAGCAGAACATGCATAGACCTTAAAGAATCAAGCACATTGACAAAACTTGTGAGAGGAGTGTATGTCTTTTCATTAATTATTTTTTTATTGACGTCTAGTTCATTTACAGTGTTGTGTTAGCTTCTGGTGTGGAACAAAGTGATTCAGATATATATATATATATATATATATATATATATATATATATATACTTTTTCAGATTCTTTTCCATTATAGTTTATTACAAGATATTCAATATAGTTCCCTGTGATATAGAGTAGGTCCTTGTTGTTCATCTATTTTATACATAGTAGTGTGTATCTGTTAATCCCAAACTCCTAATTTATCCCTCCCACTACTTTCCCTTTCGGTAACCATAAATTGTTTTTTAAATCTGTGAGTCTGTTTCTGTTTTGTAAATACGTTCATTTGTATCATTTTTTTAGATTCCACATATAAGTGGTATCATATGATAGTTGTCTTTCTCTGTCTGACTTACTTCACTTAGTATGATAATCTCTATTTGCATGCATGTTGCTGCAAATGGCATTATTTCCTTCTTTTTTGTGGCTGAGTAATATTCCATTGTACACATGTACCACCTCTTCTTTATCCATTCCTCTGTTGATGGGTATTTAGGCGGCTTCTATGTCTTGGCTACTGTAAATAGTGCTGCTATGAACACTGGGGTGCATGGATATTCTCCAATTAGAGTTTTCTCCAGATACATGCCCAGGAGTGGGATTGCAGGATCATATGATAGACCTATTTTTAGACTTTTGAGGAACTTCCATACTGCTCTCCATAGTGACTGTACCAATTTACATTCCCACGAACAGTGTAGGAGGGTTCCCTTTCCTCCCTATCATGTTATTAAGGCAGGAACGAAGAATTTCTCTGTACTCCTTAGTGCCTGTTGCAGTGCTTGCAACAAACCAGAGTTCCAAAGACGTTTGCCAAATCAGCTCTCTTGTTTAATTAGCTTTCCAGTGCAAATAACCGTGGGGTGGGTTTCTAGTTTAAATTGGCGCCGTCTCCTATGTTTTGGCATTAGATGAACCAATGAATGTTTGCAGAGCAGATTTTATATCAGGGAGAGGGGGACAGTGTGAAATCTCTGGGTTCTGGGAATAAGGGTAAAACCTGGGGTTAGAACAAGTACAGACCAGGAAGGCGGTGACAGCAAGGTCAGATGTAATGTATTTCACAATTTGCACCTGGTCTGTCCTGGCCCCCAGGGCCATTGTGGCCATCAGAGGGGCCTCTCCTAGGGCTAAGCCACCACCCTGGAGATCATGCAGAACACACTCTTCTCTTTCCCCTGAGTTAATAGGTATTTCCTCTCTTTCTCTTATTGGCTTGAATGTCATAATTAATCACTTGAGAGGAGCTTTGCAGGAAGCGTTCTTACCTGTGGAACACTCACTGCTGGGGTTACGGCCACAGATCTTTACGCCCCAGAGTATTAACATTCACTGTCTCCTTGTGCTAGGCTCCATATTTGTGTTCACAACAGCTCTGTGAAAACATAGGTATTTGTTTCCACATTCTATAGGTGAGGAAATTGAGGTTTCCCATTCAGTAAGTGGCCGAGTGGGCCAAACGGCACAAAATGATCATGACAATCATGTCTTACTCAAATCTATTATTCATTCTTCTTCCCAGGCTCTTCTTCCCATCCTCACTCCCCTGGTCCTATCCCATCCCCCACCCTGGCCAATCATGTCACACCTCTGCTCTCCTGTCCTGTCATTAAGGTGCAGCAATCACTTTTCATGCCTTTTCTGGGCGTCTCCCCACATCAATGTGAAAGTTTCATCCATTTCAAGAGTGAAGCTGACTTTGTAAAATTAAATCTGGGAAAAGAGATTTGATAATACTTTGATGTCATTGAGCAAGAGTTAGTTGGAGGTAGAGAAAGTCTTGATTTGAGGGGTCCATGTCATTTATTCACTCATTCTTCATTCATTCATTCAACACACCGGACATATAGAGCTGTCACTGAGCTCAGATACCTGAACAGAAGGTGAAGTTATCAATATCCTGAGAACACAGTGGCTTCCCTCCAGGGTCTGAGGTCCCCAGTTTCCAACCTGATGACCCTGTGTGTGATGCCTCACACTCTGAAGCAACATAAAAGGGCTTTGGAGAAAGGTGTGAAGGGCATCACCACCGCCTGCATCTTGCAGTCACATTGGCCATTAGTGTTAGATGAACTTCCTGCTTTGAACGTGCTCCCCCTCTCATTTAGTGCCTCGTCCTTTCTCAGATCCAGAAGCAGTGGTGACAAGCTTAGAGGCATTTCTGCTAAAATTAAGAGACTTAAATTAGGAGTTTGGGGTTAACATATACACACTACTATATATAAAACAGATAATCAAAAAGGACCTACTGTATAGCATAGGGAACTCTACTCAATATTCTCTAATAACCTATATGGGAAAAGGATCTGAAAAAGAATGGATATATGTATAACTGATTCACTTTGCTGCACACCCGAAACTAACACAACATTGTAAATCAACTAAATTCCAATATAAAATAAAAATTTAAAAAAGAGAGAGAGAGACTTACATTCCAGATTATGAAAGCAACATAATTTAACACTAATGTCCAGGGTTCTGAAAACTCATCTTTTTTTTTTTCCCTTTACTTATGCATTTCCAAGTCTTAAAATGAATCCATTACACGACCACATCATCATTCTTTTCTTCTCTCTCTCTCTTCCTTTTTATGAAGATGCATCTTTTTTTTTTTTTTTTTTTTTTTTTTGCTGTATGCAGGCCTCTCACTGTTGTGGCCTCTCCCGTTGCGGAGCACAGGCTCCGGACGCGCAGGCTCAGCGGCCATGGCTCACGGGCCCAGCCGCTCCGCGGCATGTGGGATCTTCCCGGACTGGGGCACGAACCCGCGTCCCCTGCATCGGCAGGCGGACTCTCAACCACTGTGCCACCAGGGAAGCCCTGAAGGTGCATCTTTAGACAACATTTCTTGGCAGTTGGTCCTGCCAGGATTCAAGAAGCTGTTAAGGAATAGTAAAAGATGGTCCAAAATAAGAGCAAAGAAAATGGAAAGTTGAAAAACGGAACCATTTCTGGGAGGTTATTTCATCTGGAGCCGTGTGATTTGAGGAAGGCGTTAATAGCTACCTTTATGCCTGTGGAGGGAAGAGGTAAAAAGCTAGCGTTTATAGAATACATACAATGGGTCAGGCATTCCTATTCTGGTTTCTCCCTCTAATCCCCACAATATCAGTGAGATTGGTACTATCTCCAGACTTTCACACATGAAGAAACTGAAGCTCAGAGAGAGTAGGTGATTGGCCCGAGGTACTCAGCCTGTAGTCAGCAGAGCTGGCTCTGGACCCAGTTGGGCTGGTTCCTGCACCCATGCCCTCTGTTCTACCAGTGATGGATGTCCTCTGGTGGTGATAATTCCATCTTGTTCCATCTTTCATGAGCCCTGAGAAAACAAAGGAAGAAAACAGAAGGTAAGGGTAGCACACTGAAGACTTTTTAATTTAGACTGGGAATTCAATGGAGGGGAAGGGACCCAGGAAACGCAGTGATTGAGAGCTTTCGGGGGCAGACAGATCCGGGTTCAAATCTTGGCTCTGCCAATATTTTGCTCTGTGTTCTACTTATGTAGCCCGAAAAGGCTTTTGAGTCCCAACTTTCTCCTCTCTCAATTGCAAGAAATGCTTAACACGGTGGTGTTATGAGTACTAGGGTCTTTGCGGAGCTTGGACTCTGTGATGGGCTGTCCACCTTGGGCGTGTACTGTTGGGAAAATCTTGGAGCTATGATGCCTTTGGTATATTTACTTGTGGATTACACTCAGCTTCCTGGAAGAGCCCCTACGACTGAAAACCAGTGAGCACTTGAAATACTTGGCTGCAAAGGACCAGACCCCTTTTCCCTCTAGCTTTCAGATCTCAGAGCTGGAGCTGTAAGAGATGGTCTGGGAGTCCAGGCCACGCCTTCCCCCACGATCCCCTTCAGAAAAGTGTAGCAGAGACCTGAAGATGGAAGGACCTCTCCTTGGGACTCCAACTGGTGAAAGGCATGATGGGAGAGCACAGGGCAGACAGAGCTTCCCCGGGTCCTGCCACGGAGGCCTGGCCCTGGGTGGGCTTCATAAATGCTGACACCTCCATGACTAACCCGCAGATCCCAGAGGTGACCCAGACACAGGCAGAGAAGGAAAGAGCCAGAAGCCCCAGATGCAGCTGCACATCCCCCGAAGCTCCCCACAGCTTCCCTGTTAGGGACCCCATGACTCCTGGAGCTGAAAGACTGCACCAGGCAACGACTTTGGCAGTTGGGAGGAAAAACAGGAAAAATGTTTAAGTTTGAGTGAAAACCAAAGAACCCTCAGCATTTGAGGGGTTCGGCCAGCGCATTTCTTGAATTGCTGAAGGATCTGAGCTTTCCAGGATTCCAGCACAAAACTCTTTTTTAAAAAAAAAAATTTATTTATTTATTTTTGGCCACGTTGGGTCTTCGTTGCTGCACGCGGGCTTTCTCTAGTTGTGGCGAGCGGGGGCTACTCTTCGTTGCGGTGCACGGGCTTCTCATTGCGGTGGCTTCTCTTGCTGTGGAGCATGGGCTCTAGGTGTGTGGGCTTCAGTAGCTGCGGCATGCAGGCTAAGCAGTTGTGGCTCGCGGGCTCTAGAGCGCAGGCTCAGTAGTTGTGGCGCACAGGCTTAGTTGCTCCAGTGTGTGGGATCTTCCCGGACCAGGGCTCGAACCCGTGTCCCCTGCATTGGCAGGCGGATTCTTAAGCACTGTGCCACCAGGGAAGCCCAGCACAAAACTCTTTATCACCCAGACTTGGATAGAATGAAACAGGAAAGCCAAATCTGAGCTCCCAAATCCCGAGCTGAGTCTCTGTTGTGCCTACAGGGCACCCCCATCCTTGCCTTGGATCCCTCTTTATTCCCCCTACCCACAAACACACACCTGAGTGACTTCCTCTGTCCCCCTCCTCTGAGAGCACCAGAAGCCCCTGCGTGGCAAACCTCCCCACACCCCTGCCCCACTGGAGCTCTCTGGATCACCGCCCAGCCGATGGAGGTGTAGCGGTCTCTGGGGCCCCGTGGGAGGGCGTGCAGGTGGGGGCAGCGGCAGGCGGCTGCGGTCCGTGTGAATGTGGCCTGCTCATTGCTCCTCAGCTTCAGGGAGCTCTCAGGGCTTCCCGGGTGTAACACAACTTGAGCGGCTCTGGGGGATGCTTTGTTCTCCAATGACAGCTGACTTGGTCTGCAGCAGGCCCAGTCTGAGCGTAACTCCACACCCCATGTGCTGTGCCCGCAGCTGCGGCCTTAACTCTTTCTTACCCACCTCTGTAGGTCCTTCAATTTCTGCTCCTTCCTCAAAATGCCAGCTCTCAAAATTACCTTTCTGGGCTTGGAGGATGGCATCGATGCCGAAAGGGGGAGAGGCGTATGACATCCCACACGTGGGACGCTCTGGGGCCATCGAGAGTGTCCCCGGCCCATGCAGTACCACTTTGCTGGCAGGAAAGACCATCTGGTTTGAGTCCAGCACAAAATATGACCAGTCGCCTCTCCACAGGTGTTCGGGTGGATTTGTTTCCACCTGGCAGAAGAGGCTGGAGACAGACGAACAGGAATTTTAAATACCTGCTCGCACTCTGGGGTTCCTTCTGCTCTAAAAACAGAGGCAATCGGTTCAGGAAATCCGAGGAGAAGGCCAGCAAGCGAAATCGTAAGAGCACGGGTTTGGAGCCAGGCAGACCGACGCTGGGGTTGCGGTGTCACCATTTGATCTTGGGTAAGTTGTTTCATCTCTCCAGGCCTCAGTTCATCCGTAAAAATGGAGATGGTTGTAACAACAGCGCGACCCCTTGGGATTGTTGGGAGGATCAAGTGAGTAGCGCGTGGGGATGTCAGTGTCCAGTGCAGTTGCTGTGATACCTGAAACTTTCTCCAAAGAGAAGGTGCGTCTGCTCCAGGAAGCATGGAGGAGGTGAAAGCCGCAAATGTCTCGTAAATCAAGTTATTATTCAGTTTCTCTTTGGTTGTGAGCTAGGAAGGCGGCCAAAAGGAGATTGCTAGAAACTTACACTTGGTAACAAACCAGTTATTTATTCAACAAGTGGTTTGCGCCAGCAATAAATTGGCCTTGAGGATAACAGAGATGACGGAGACCTGGCTTCAAGGAGCTGAGAAGTGGTGGTGGCTGGGAGGGTGGGACGCACAGCTCGGACTCTTGATTGCAAACATAAAAACCCACCTCCAATGGCATGCGCAAAAAGAGAACTTGAAAGGAAGAATACACGTGTAGCCCGTGGGGTGCAAGGAAGAGTCTCTCAGCCATGCACCTGGAAGAGTAGGGACGTAGCCTGGCTTCAGGAGCAGCTAGGACCAGAGATTCAAGAGTGATCAGGCCCCTCACTCTGGGGCAAACTCCCACTTCTCTGTGTTTGCTGGTTCCATCATTCTATCTCACAGCAGGTTCATGTAAAGCATAGTGGACAACATAGGTCACAATGATTCCTGAGTTTAACACTGCACAGAGTTCCTGGTGAGTTAACTCACCATGGTTGACCCAACCATGGCCAAATGCCCACTCAGGACTGAGCAACTCTGGCCCCGGGGGCAGGCTTACGTTCCACCATGACAATCTCCTCTGAGCCCCCATGAATGGACGTGCGAGATTTGGCCAGTTCTCAAAAGAGTTTCTGGGGAGACAACCATACAGGAAACCACTACAGAGAAAGGACCAGATAATTAAGGGAGTTTCGATTTTGTCTTTAGGCCAAGGAAAACCACTGAACAATTTTACACTGAAGGATTAAACATATGTGTATATATGTGTGTATATATTGAATATATATGTATGTATCTATATATATAGCAAATGGAAAGGAAGGAGATGATTTTTAAGGTAGAGAGACCTGTCAGAAAGCTATTGCAGCCGTTCAAGCATTAGATGTTTGGGGCCTAAAGTAGGGTGATGAACTGTGGGGATGGCCAGAAAGTGATGGAAATGAGAACTATTTAAGAGGTAGAATCAACAGAACCAGTTAACTAGATATTGGATGAAAGAAATTAAATATTGAGGTCAACCTCCAGGTTTCCATTTGGAAAACAAGTTTATAGACGTGGGCTGTAACAGTAGTCCTGGTCTGGGTGGGTATGATAAATTGGTGGGTCAGTGAAAATCTCGGGCATATCCATATCTATATCTAAATTAAATATCTTTTTCTTACTTCCTCCTTCCCTTTTTCCTTCTCTCCTTCCTTCCTTCCTTCCTTCCATCTATTTCTCTATCTCTCTAGATTTCTATCTATCTATCTACCTACCATCTATCTATCTATCTTCTATCTATCTATCTATCATCTATCTATCTAGAGAAGCGTGATTGTATTGTTTTGGTCTCTGGGAGAGAGAGGAGGAGACAGAATAATGTAGCCAACAGAATGGTGACCATTCCCTAGCCTGGTCCCAGACACAAGCTTGATCTTTTATAGGAAAAGCAGTTGCAAGCAAAAACTCCAAGTCAGAAATGAGATGTATCTAGGTGACACAACGAGATCCAGAGTTGGGGAAATGGGAACACTTCCCATTGCTTCCAGGCTCTAGCGATGATTACAGCCCAGTGAAGATGAAGGGACACCATACTCTTTAGCATCTCAAAGTTGATGCTATGCTCTCTGCATCCACTCAGCAGCCTTCTCCTAGAGGGCACCAGTGGCCGCATCAGAAGAGAAGCTAGAGCTGTAAGGTTCTGCAGAATTGCTGTAGGGATTGTCATGGGGGGTAATGCATTGTCTGTTCCTCTAACCCTATTCCAGGTTTATCCAGGAAACTCTGCTTTTTTCCATCTATGTTAAGACTTCAATTTGGAAAAAAACAGGAGATTCTGTTGAAACAGTATCATGTTTTCTTATGATGGGTCAGATGCAAAAGCATGGAGTAAAAACTGGAAACAAGGATATGAATTTAGAAGAAATTGATATTGTTTAAGTGAGAAGCTACTGAAGACCTGAAGTAGAGGGTAGCAGTTGAAATGGAAAAGGGGAAACAAGATGGAAAACAGTGAAAAGATAGGTTCTTAAGAGCTTGCAAGTTGCATGTGGGGGCCAAATGAGCAGTCTGGAACAACGACCATTTTTCCTCATGTGGACCCTTGGCAAAGAAAAATGGTAGTTTTATTAACAAAGTTAGAGGGGTCCGCAAAAGGACATAGTTTGGTTGGAACTCAAAGAAGCTAAGTCACATAAAAGTCCTCACTGAAGAAGGAATAAATAAGAAGATATATGTGTTAGATGCTGCAATGTGTAAGGCTAAGATACTACAGGTCATCTACTATCATGACATTTGCTGAAGTATCTAAAACTATAAGGATTTTAGGGCCAGGGTGAGTGACAAATGCTATTGGAGAATGTAATTGCTAGTAATCACAGAATTAGAGGCTAGTTCCTGCCTTTGCAAAGAATGTTTAGGACAAGCTGGGACGGTACGGATTAGTTTTCTTTCCAGTAAAACTCCACCTCTCATCACTCCGTCCATCCATCCATCTCCTTCCATCCAGACAACTAACCATTATTTGTTGAGCATCTCATATTTTCTTGACTCTGTATTTCTGGAGGGTCAGAAAACAAAATACAGCTTTACCCCTTGATTAGCAGAAAACAGGTATAGCCAGTAAATCACCAAGTCTCCAAAAAAAAATTTGGCATTATATTGTCAGTACTTTCACTTGTGTAACTGATCAGAGAAACTAGGGGTCTTCTTGCAGACTGATAGTCAGTTAACATTTCTTTTCAGCTAAATGACAAATAGTTTAATTTCAAGAGAATTCCTAGAGACTCTCAGCTGCCGGCATTGGGATTATTTACATTTTATATTATTCACTTCTGTTTTAAATTCCTTATTATTTTCTGGAATGCTTGAGCACTTTCATTGTCTGTCCTCTCAGTGGTCCACATTTTATGCTTAGAGAACTCAAATTCATTTTAATACTAGCTTTATCTACATATAAAGATGGATCTCTTTTTCAGAGTACATACCTTGCACTGCAAAATGTTCTCCATCATCTCGGACTTTTTCCATGCCCTTTAACAAGAACTATCAAGAACTGATTGAACATCAATGCCTTGGACAGGTTACTCCTGGTGAGACAGTTTGGTGGATTCCCCAGCTTGTATCTCTCCAAACAGGAGATTCCATTTGCTATTTCAGTTTCCAGGACTCCAAAACATACTTTTGTTGTCCATTAAGAACAAAATTGTCAAAGAGATGACAGTTTCATTAAGTATATTGGTTAGGACTCATTATTATTAAGTTTTTTAAAACAATTTATTAGAACTCTTTATTTTGAAAACAAAACAAACAAGTACACAAAAAGACAGCCCATCTCAAAATGGCTAAACAACAAAGCGGCTTCCTTGATTGAAAGAAAACTGGATAAAGTGGAATTCAGGGTTGGTTTGATCCAACAGATCAATTAAGTCATCAAGGACCTGGTTTTATTTTGCCTCTTTTCTTTGTTCTCATTGGTGCCGCCTTTATCTTCAGGCCAGTTTCCTTCAGGATGGCAAAATGTCCAAATCTCTTGGATTTTTATCTTCATATCATGCTGTCCAGGAGGGAGGAGTTGGGCTTTGGTGGCTCTCTCTGACAAAGGTAAGAAAAAACTCTCTCAGAAGTCCTACCAATCTTGCCCTCAGGACTCAGATGGGAAAAGACCATGTATTGATGTATCAGACTTCATCTACCTGAACCAATCATTGTGACAGGAGGACTGGAATCTAATCTCTGATTGGTCCAAACTTGCAGCTTGGTGGGGTCCATCTCCACTTAAATTCCGTGACTGATAAACTGTGGAGGAAAGAAGAGTTGGTGGAGATTCAGCTATAATTTCTACTACAGTTAAGACTTTAAACATTTTTCAATATTCAATAAACCAACATGTTTTGAGTGCCCTCCACAAGCAATGAACCCTGATAGGTTTTGGCAATTGGCTGCAAAAATCCTTCTTCACCTTTATGGCTACTGCAATAACAGAGCAATGACCTGAACGCTTAGAGCAACAGGCTGAATCAGTCCTCCAGCTGCTGTGGGCTGAGTGTGGAGAGTGGCTTGTTACGAGAATCCTGATGTGTACCTAGAATTTGAACGATTCAAATGACCGAGTTTCAAAGCACCTAAGTAGGAACATGTTATTTACATTTTTAAAAAAGTAGGAGTAACTGAGAAGTTTCTTTCCTCCCTTCCTCCTATGTTTATGTTTGATGATGGCTGTTTGGTGGAAATTATGTCCACCAGACCTTTTGAGCTGTGATACAACTCCAGTTAATATTTGACTGTCGGCTTCCTGTTACACAAAAAACTAAATAGTGAAGAATAAACCACAATATAGGTTAAGTCTCTTCTTCTCCTTTTCTTCCTCAAACTTTGGTTGTCACTACCCTTTCAAATAGATGCCCTTCTGCCTGTAAATTTAGATGATATGTTTACCGTTTGTTCCAACTGGAAAGGGTGGGTGGCATTTGGGCCTTGCGGTCTACTTTCCAAAGTGGCTGAAGGAGGTTCCAGTGACCGTATTTCAAATATTTTGCCTCTTTTCATGCCTTCTTGAGCATATATCCAGCTGCCCATTTTAGATGTTATCCAGATTTGTAGGTGAAGTAGAAGCGGCAAGAAGAAATGAACATGGAAAAGAAAACAGAGCCTTGGTATATGGTGTTAACAAGTATCAGAATGATGCAACTCCCTGTGGAGAGAAAAGAGGCTTCTAGTTTCAAGGACAAAGCCCACCTGTTGGTACCTTAGCCCCCAGTTCCCCATCTCAGTGCCTATCCCCCTCCGACCCCCAATAGACTGAAGGATCTTGTTGGTTCACATTGATTCCCCAAACACCTGTGTCCACCAGACTGTCCTTTATGGATGTTTCCTGATCTCTTGGCTTTGGCTGGCTGGTGTCACCATGGTAACAGAGAGTGGGGAGGGGGACCTGGGGGCAGCTCCGTCCATTTGTCATTAGTTGCCACTGTTTTGTTCTGCCTAGTGTGCGTTCTCAATTGAGTCCTGGGGAAGGAGACGCAGAGCAGAGGGATTCAGCTGGTGGGTTGCTCCCGCCCTCTGATACTTAGGACGGGGGAGGTAGCTACGGGAACTGCCTTCAGAGACAGCCAAGACGTGGAGATTCTAACCAAGTGCTCACCTTCTCCAGGAGTATAATTTTTCTGTACCTCAAGATTTTATGTGTTAAGAGGGAGGGTGGTATTTGTGTCGACCCAAAGAACTTTTTTTGTGAAAGTAAGAGGAAGGAAATTGTACCACCCCCCCCCCCCCCAACAGAGAATGAGATCTTATCCTTCTTACTCTGGGTTGGAATGTTACCTAAAAAAATTGATTAGGCTACCACTGTATCACTGCCTTAAACAGAGCACGCAAACGTGTGTATCCCGTTTCATTTTTGACCCTGCCCAGATGCTATGCGTTCATTTAGATAATTCACAAAAAGACTTTGCCCACCACAACCCCACCCCCAATCAGGCTTAAATAGTTCAAGCCAGGCCAGCTGAGTGGAAACGTTCCTGGTTGGACCTGGCCTAGAAGTCCCCTTCTTGCCACCATCCCGGCCCCAGTGTACTCTTTGCTTTGCTCCACTCTCATCTCTGCCCTTAGCAAAGACTGGGACCAAGTTCTACCCGGACTCACGGCAGGTTGGATGGTGCCCCGTCTCATTCTATGTGGACCTCACCAGTGCAGTCAAAGCGAATGGCTCCTTCCTCCATCTTTTTCTATCTGGCCTCTTTGCATCCTTTCCAACATACAATCACCCCTCCTCTAGGCTTCCGGTCTTCCGCTTCTGTCACTCAGAACGCTCCCTGTTCTCCTTCTTCCTCTCTGTATGAACCTCCGTGGCCCTTCTGTCTCCCTCACTATTAAAAAGTTGGTTTTCTCCAGGGATCTGTCCTTGGCCTTGTTTTCCCACTGCTCGTCACTCCTTGCAATGTCGCCACCTCCTAAAGCCTGGACTGCGCCTCTGAGGCTGACGCGTCCCACAGCCCAAGGGCCAGCTCTGCACGGATGTTACCATCAAACGCCTCAACCCAAACTCCACTTTCCCTTGAAATTTCCCTCCGTTTTCTTCGGCGTTGTTAGCATCCCTGTTCTCCCAGTTGCTCAGACTCAGAAGCTTTGTATCATCTCTAATTATCTGCGTACATGCCATGACTCGCAGCTGTCTTATTTCCCTTGCCCTCCTTCTTCCTCTACATCTCTTCCCCGCTCTCTGTCCTCCCCCCACATTGACACAGCCCATCTCAGTGCTCCATTTTCCCTTTCTTACATCAGGGTTCTCTACTATTCCGGTGTTTCCCCCCTTCCAATCTGTCTTTCCTTCTGCCTTGCCACTTCTGGCCAAATCAATCTCTGCTCAAAAACTTGAGTATCTCTCTAATCCCTAGAAATCAAAATCCAATCTTTACTTCATGTCACGCAAGGTCCCCTTAAACACAGCTGGCTCTCTGACCGTCCAGCTCCCCTCCTACTCCCGTGTCCTTTGACTAAGCCTTCTGAACCCTAGATCCTGCTGCTGGGACTATAAAAAGGTGCACACCCTTTGGCAAAATAGATTGAAAATCTTCGTGTGTTTTGACCAAGTTATTTCACTTCCAGAAATTGATCTTAAGGAAATAATCAGACAGCTGCACAAAGATATGTGCATACGAAGCTTCATTACAGCATAATTTGCAATTATAAAAAAATGAAAACAGTATCAGCATCCAATAATATCAATACAATGGAACACGAGGCAATCATTAAAGAATAATATAAACGTATCCACTGACATGGAAATATCATTCCAGCATTTTTCTATGTTTCTAAGTAAAAAAGAAGCTATGCCGGGATCTATACTAATGTACAATTCATATATATTTATGTGTGATCTTTATATATAATATTTATATGCATAAAGAAGTAGAACAACTCTCCATGGATATATATGTACCTCTGTCCGTATGTACACATATACAGTGGCTGGAATTAGAGTTAATGGTTTATTTTTTTCCTTTTTCTTATCAGCATTTAAAAAATTTTCTACAATAACCGTGGACTCACTACATAAAGTAACGAATAATTACGTTTACAATGTGCCAAGGTAGAACAATTTAAAAATTCTTAAAAGAAAAATGGCCTCCACTCTTTTCTCACCTTGCCTTTGTTAACCTCATCATTGTGCCTTTAAGCCTTCAACTCCCTAGGTTGTGGTAAACTATTATCTCTTTCCAAGTCTAATTAAATTTCTACTGCGGAGGAGCAAAGGATCTGGGGTCAAAGTCCAAGGTCTGTATCCTGATTCTTCTCTTACCAAGCCAAGTTTCCTCCTTTATAAAAGAGAGAGGGGTAATAATATCTAACTAACCGATGTGTCATGAGGGTCAGATAATATATATGAAAAACCTTTAGAGAACAGCGAAGTGTCACTCGGTGGTCAGGGAGTGTGATTTACTATCAGTGGTATTGAGGCCCTTGGGTCTCTCCCTGTGGGTTACATTGGCACCAGAATTGGAGCCTTTTCAGCCCCAGCCTTGAGCTCAGTGTGGACACAGCCCAAACTGTGCAGCAGCGTGAGCTCTGGTCCCCAAGAATTGGCCTTGCGGGTGAAGAGGGGGTAGCATTCCTCCCAAACACTCCCGGTACTTTCTGTCCCTTCCAGTGTGTCCAAAGAGATACTTAACTCTAGAAGTCTCAGAAAAAAACATTATGTCCTGGACCAGTCTGTCTGGTGCCCACATGGAGACTTCAGAGCTGCAACCTCCCTGACCTCTTCCAGTCCTGTACTCGGACCCCAGGAGCTGGGGACCCTCAGTGCTGCTGGCTGTGCGGATGATAAAAAGACCTCCAGTTCCCATTAGAGTCCCGGCTGGGCTACTATGCGTGTATGTGTGTGTGTGTGTGTGTGTGTGTGTGTGTGTGTGCGCACATGCGCACGCGCGTGTCCCTGCCTAGATTAAAGTCTTCTCTAAACATAAGAGGACTGGGTCTACTGCATGCTTTTAAGTGACTCAAGACTCAAAACCACCTACTCAGGTCCTGAATTGTTTGAGTGGGAAGGAGAGAGTCTGGGAAGAAGGAAGGAGGGTCCAAGAGGACCCAGGCCAGGCTCTACCTAGACAGCCAGCGATGTCAGCATAGAATGGAGAACCAGCCTTCTCCATCTCGGTCTGCTCATCCGCCTGTGGAAGAAGTGGCACCTGGGGATGATCTACGGGGAGGTTCGGAGGCGGCTGCCATCCAGGAGGAGGACTTGGAGGCACAGGGGCTGCACGAGCTGGAGATCATTTGTCTTGGCTCGGACGGGATGCTCCTTGGCCAGCCTGACTGAACTTGTCAACAACCAGAAAGTGAGGTCAGCTGGGGGCTGGAGGCCTCATCAGCTATCGCTAGAGCTCGCATCTCAAGCCCTTGAATCATCCATGATGAGACTCTTTATCAAGGCAGGAGGAGGCAGCCCCCGGGGAGTAAGGCTTGATTTTGAGCAAGGCTACATCCGGAAGGAGCGGCCAGGATGAGTTAGCCCCAGTACACGCTCCAGGACAACCACACAAGCTGACTTGCTGAAGGGAGTTGTTTGGCATCCTCCATCTGGGATCAGCAGAATGCTGTGGTCCCTCTCTCTCCTTCCATGGCCAGGCTAATTTAACCCTCCCAGTACCAGCCTGCAGACTTCCCCCCAAACTCCACTCTCAGGAGAGAGGCTGGGAAGCCACCAGTGGAGGGACGGGGCATGGCAACAGTTTTACTTCTGTAGAAAGATTAGGACTCATTATATGGTGGGGAGTGATAACCTCCAAGGAGTTTTGTCAGCGATGTTCTGCTAAAAGGAAACAATCGCAGTCCTCGAGTAACACGTTGGAGAGATAGGAGAGGGGAAGAATGTCTTGTACTTTAACGTGTCTCTAAATGCTTCAAGGCTACCCCAAACAGCATGGGAATGGGGGGAGGCCGGCCTCGGCAGCCGTCTTGAGAGGTACGAAGAGGTACTGGCCGCCGGCAGTGGCGATTCTGGGGGTCAGAGTCATGAGGGAGGCTGGAATGTTTAGTACAGCCTTGAAAAAAAATATCAACCTGCCCCACCCCTGGGATGGGAATAAGGTAGGAGTCCAGCAAAATAAAGAAAAGCTGCCGTCCCGACTAACCAGGCGTAAATTGTTGCTTGAACAATGGCGAAGGACAAAAACAAATGTGCCAGATATGCTTCCCGTGCTTGTTTTCCGTCTTCTCATCCTGTGTCCTTTATCAAGCCCCAAAGGGAGCAGTTGCATGAGGGCCAGAAGAGGGGCAGCCCCGGGGGTCCGGCAACACCCTCCCGTCGGTATTCCCACCCTGGGAGACCCCTGGGTGGGGAGCTTGCAGTCAGTGCCCAGATTTTCCCCAAATCACCCAGGAACACAGCACTAATGGAAAAAAAGGGGGGAAGTGCCCTGTACCATTTGTGTATTTACCTTCCGTTTCATGCTTCAAAAGGAAATTCGGTTGTCATTAAAGTAACAGTTTGCAGCCCCGGGGACGTTTGAATTTTTCTCCTTTGTGTTTTACGTTTGCTGTTCTTTTAAATTGTTTTCAACTTTGCCCTCACCAGGGAACAGGGGAGACGGCTGAAGGTGGTCCCAGGCCCCCAGATTTTCAACCGGCTGCTGCCCTGAGCCCTCCTGCAGGGGGGCTTCTTTGTTGCTTTGTGGGTGAAATTAACTAGAAAGGGATTGTGTGCTTCTGAGGTGGTTGTACTGTTAGATCAGAAGAGCCAGGCCAGGCACCTAAAGGGTGTGTGCGTTTATTTCAGGGGTTGCAGGACATCCGGGCGATGGGGCCGGGCTGGAACACCCCGGGTGGGTGGCTGAGATGGGGGATCTTTGGTTGGGGTCCGAGAGCACCAAGTGACTAGAGGTAGAGGAACGTGTAATAAATGCTCTGACCCCTTCCCCATGGAGACAAGTCAGGAGCTCTGGGGAGCGTGAGCCCTGGAAGGTGTCTCCTGAACGGTCCTAAGCACCTTGAGCTGCTGAGACAAGGTGAGGACTGAGACATGGCCAGGGAGCCTGGGACTGAGTCAGCTGCGAAGGTTCAGAAAAGGAAGCTTTGTAACCTGGATGTTGGCTAAACATCCTGTTTTGCTTGTTCTCCTTTCGGTTTTCTTTTCTCAGTCTTTCTGTCTCTCTATCTCTGTCTCTTGCTCATTTAAATTCTAGTCTCTCAGTTGGGCTTAAGGGAATCAAGGGAGCAGATGGCAGGCTACCCTTGGGCCCGAGCTCTGAAGGACGAACAGTAACTCACGGCCGGGCTGACAGGGCTGTGGGAGAGGAGACACAGGGAACGAAGGGTGAGGGAAAGAGGAGACTCAGGAGGGACGGCAGCTCTGCTCGGTCAGCCCTCCCTCCCCACCTGGAGAGTTGGCCTCCAGTTGTAAAGCCTTGGGGACTCTGTGTTTTGTTTAAATAAGAGGAGCTGTTTCCCTTACATCCTTCCAAAAATAAATAAATACAAGAGGCTGTCATATCATCTTACAGATGCTCCTCCAACAAACAAAGGTTCAGAACTCTGGACATTTTTTACAAAATCAGAAGATGAGGAGGTGGGGTGTGGGATGCAAGGGAGGACTTTAGAGACAGAGGAAGCCAATTAGCTGGCTTAGTTATATCTTGTATTAACCCCACAGTTGCCACTAGTGACAACAAGACCACGGAACCACCACCACTGTCATCACCACCATCACCACCACCGCCATCACTACCACCATCACCGCCGTCACTGCCACCACCATCACCACCATCACCATTATTATCACAACCACCATCAACTCATCATCACTACAATCATCATGATCATCACCACCACTAACACCATTAGCACTCTCACTGCCATCACTGCCACCATCAGCACCACCACCACCATCACCACCATCACCATCACTATCACCAACACCACTATCACCACCACCATTATCATTACCATCCGCAGCAACACCGTCACCACCACCACCACCGTCACCATCATCACGGCCATCCACCACCGTTACCATTACCACTACTACCATCCATCATCACCACCTTTACTGTAACTACCACCACCACTGCTACCACTACCGCTTCCACTCCCTCCCCACCCTCACTGCCCTGAGCACCACCATTGCCACTACCAGGCAGCTCCTAGGAACACCCAAAGTTGAGGACTGCCAACCTTGGTCAAAATGAGGCATGCTGACTGTTGAATGAGATGGAGGCCACTGAGTCTATAGATGCCTTTTTCCAGATGATGGGACTGAATAAGTAAATTAGAGAGGCAATCCCAAAGCTACTGGCGGCAGCAGCAACTTGATGGAAAGTTCCTGGCCTCGGAGCCAGAAAACTCAGGTTTTGCCTGTCACCAACTGAGTGACCTTGAGCAAGACACTTGTCTTCGGGGCCTCAGTGTCTTATATATAAAACCGGGGGTAATCAATACCTATGGCCTTATAGAGTTTAAAGGGGAAAACACACGTAAAACATTTTTCACATCGCCTAACCTATAAAAGATGCTAAAAATCCTTTCTTTTTTCCCTCCCACCCTCTTTCTTTTCCTCTCTTTATTCTTCCAATTTTTCCTCTTCTCATTACTCCTAGATTTGAGACCCTCACCCATCCCCAAACTGCAAACGGAACCATTAATATGGAATCATAAAAAAAAGTTCCTTCGTTTGAGCCTCTTAATTACTCCTTTAGCTCCTATCACCCCATGTCCACAGTACACGATCCCTTTCCTCGAAGAGGACAGAAGTGAATCCCAGGCTTCAGGCACCCAACACATGGAAGATGGATGACAATGGCAAGGGAGTGGAGTCGGGGCCGGGGAGAGGTCCAGTTCCTCCAGAGAATGAGGTCAGGCTCTGTGTGAAGGCCAGTTAGAAGGTGTGGCCTCATTTCTGGTGTCTTCCAGGAGCGCTCACAGGGTGAGGAGGTGGGGGAAGGCCGAGGCTTCCTGAAACAGCCTGCCAACTCTGTACTGCAGCTGCTGGCCGGAGAGCTGGCTCCGGAGAGCTGTTTGCTTTGGCCAGATGCGCTACATGGAAACAGTAGTAGGACAACGTCGGGGGAGTGGCCGGGATGGGGCAGAGGGGCCCTGTGCAGTTTCAACGGAGAGAAGCATTTTCTTTACAGGTGGTGTCAGGCCTCAAGCTGCCTCAAGGAGCCGGCTGTGACTTGGGTTCAAGATGCCAGCCTGTGGGGACATACGAGATGCTGGGGCTGAGCGTGGTGGGAAGGGCAGCTGTGCGGTTAGCACAGAAGTGGGTGACGTGCCGAATGGAAGTAAAGCAAGGGTCCACGGAGAGCCAGACTTTGGTGCTTTTTTTTTTTTTTGCCTGTCTCCATTTGGGTTGAGTTTTCCTGGGATGGTGAAGGGTTTGTGGCTAATGGGCATGCCTGTGCTCTCAGCCCAGAGAGGAGATGACCTTGAGGCAATAGGAGCAATACGGCCAGGAGATGGCACTGGAAAATGTGGCCGATCCAACACAACTTGCAGATGTCACTTTTACTGAGACAAGCTGGAAACTGGGACCCTTTGCTGCAATGCTTGCACCTGGACACACGTCTCCTCAAGCAACAAAATACAAAGAAACTATAAGGGACTAAAAATAACTATGTGCATGGGCAGTTGGGGCAAATTATGGACAACAAGATACAAAAAGACCAAAAACCCAACTAAGACTTCTGAGGAGCTGGGTGCAAAAAGAGGGTGTCGGGAGCAAAAGCAGGGTACTGTGCAGGCCGCCTGCACACAGCACCACCAAGCGGGTGGGCAAAACGCCTGAGCCACACCCCTCCGGCCCGACCCCTGGATATACCCCACCCTCACCCCATATAAGGAACCAGCTCAAAGGGTGAGTGAGCAGGGGAACCTGTTACCTGTTTTCACTCTCCGCTGCTGCAGCAGGGACCCCAGTAAAACCTTGCCTGAATTTCTTGTCTGGCCTCTGATCAATTTCTATCGATTAAGGAGGCCAAGGGCCCTGGTCGGGAACATAACCACTTTTAACCTTCTCGCAATACTAAAGATTTCTTGAGCGTCCTGTGCCCTTTACATACATGATCTTTACATGCATAATCTCATTCAGTCTTTTAAAAGGAAATTTTAACATTACTTTAAGAGATGATGACCCTAGAGCTCACAATGTTCAGACAAGATAGACCATGCAGCTAATAAGAGTAAGAGGGAAAGTTTGGACCGAGATCTCTCTGCCTCTAGCCTGACATCTCAGTAGCCCTGTTATACTGATGACCACTTCCCAGCAAGTTTTACAGTTTATCCCAAGGACCAGGCAGGCATGAGACCAATGGAGAGGTGAAGAGCCTGTGTGTAATACTACAAAAGGGGGAGGTTGGGGCGAAAGCAAAGGAAGGCTTTATAGCTCCCTTTCCCGATCCTGGGAAAAGATCCTTCAGTATCTTGGAGAAACAGCATCTCTTCGAGTCAGCCTCAATCTGCAAGAATAATCTGATTTCTTTCCACATTGCTGGGGCCAAAGGGAAGAGAGGGCTAAGCCAGGTGGCAGAAGACAACCTCACGCCTCCAGTTCCTTGAGGGGAATTGCTGAGGCTGACTTGGATTTCATGCGTGGGGAGCAGCTCTGAGATGCAAGACCCTTCCACGTGAGCAGAGCTGACCGAGGAAACCCCAGAGTGTGACTGCCTCTTCCCCTGATGATAGAAAATAACAGACTGTTCCTGGTCCCTTGGCGATGTACCTTGTGGCCCCCTGGGGGAAATCAATAACCAGGAAGGATTTTTCTACTTTGCTCTGCCAGAAGAATTCAAAACAGCTGGGAGGGGAAGCGGTAGTGTTTGGGTGGGGGTGGGGGGGGCTGGTCAGAACGAGTGAAGAGAGGATTAGCTGCTCCATCATTGAAGGAGATCCCCAACTGAGTCTGTAGCCTCTTCACTGCCGGTCACCACAGTGGGTCCCTTCTGCCTGCCCAGCCCCTGCAGAAGAGCTGACCGGCCCCCTTCCTCTGACCAAAGAGGCAAAGGGACCTGCAGGCTCTAGCCCAGAGCCTGACCCCAGCCCGCTGTACCGCTGTAATCTTTTCCTCTCCCTCCTTCCTCTGGTCTGATTTTCCCTCTGTCTCAAAGTGGAGGTTTCAAAACTAAGAGGCTAACATACCCTTGGCCTCAAGTGCTGGGAAGAGGGAAATGTGTTTGACACATGCTCACCCAGGGTGCACAGGAGGGCTCCCAGCAGGATACAATTAATGACCAAGGGGGAGGAGGGGATTGCAACAATATGGGTTTTTTTGTTTTTTGTTTTTTTTCCGCTCCCGGTATCAGTAGTCTCTGGACTTTGGCAACATTTCATGGTGGAAAGAAGAGCATCCCAACCTTCTGTAAATAAATAGCTGGGGCACATTGGTCTCAGGTGCAAGCTGAAGGGGGCCTAAAATATATTGTTCATCTGCCATGGAGAGCCAAGGACTTCAGAGGAAAGTGGGGTTTTAAATGGGAAACCAGCCTAAAGGCATTGGGAAATTTTCCTCAAGTTTAATCTTTGGAGCCTCCTGGCTACCTTAAAAAAGAGAGCCAAAGAAGTGAAGCAGGATAATTAATGTTATTAGAAACTGTTTAAAGTTGGGCTAGGTAATCCACCGGCATCTAAGGTTGATAGGAGGTCAGCATCAAAAATGGGAACTGGACTTTCTGTGCCGCGTCTTTAAATGGTAAGTTTGGTTCCTGGGCACCCTAAGACCGTAGATAATCAAACACCCTCCTCCTTTTGGGAAAATCCTCTTTATTTTAGAGTCACCAAATCACAAAGGGTTTTCTTAAGCCATAAGGTCATAATGAATCATTGTTCACATGGGTTAGGCGTGTATATCCTAATGGCGGTCAAAGAAGCTGCATGTGGATACAAAAACTCCGGGAATCGCTAGTTCCCTTCTTCCAATATCCTCCAGGAAAGAAAAAAAGGAAATCAAATGAAATTGATCATAAAATGTTTAGGAGAAAAATCAAATTCAGGATGATCAGAATAACTCTGTATCTGTGGACAAGTTGGAAAAAACTTTAGGGATGTCTGTTTTTCTGGGCATGGGTTAGGGTAGGCCGGGACTAACAGTACTTGACACCTGTCTGTCCCCATCAGTACCTGTGTGATTCCTTTTGTGATTCTCAACTGCCTCGGGAGGATAAGTATGGCAGACTTTTAAAATCTCCATTTTATAAAGAAGATGGATAAGCAAAACCCCTAGAGAATTAAAATGCCTTGAGGAAGTTCCATAACTTTCGAGCCTTAGGGTTAAGACTAGACACCAGTGTTCTGGTTTTGCTTGTTCATTTTACTCCTGTCGAGTTTTCCTTCCCCTTGGCCGTGATGCTCCGGAGAAGAGAGATGACCTACATGATTTTATGAAGATAAAGTGAGTGGTGCTTAATGAAGCCAAGTCAGGAAGATCTTAGGGCCCCAATCCTTACCCTTTCACTGCCCTCCTCTCTCCCCTTTTCAGGGCAGGGCTTTCCTAGAAGCTGCGTGTAGCAGGTGCTCAGTTGCACAAGTAGTACTCAGCAACTAGTACTCTGCACATATGGCGGAAGTTGGGGGAGAAAGAAACAGGGACCTTGGACATTGTTCCCCCATCCCTCTTCGTGAGTGTCCTGCAGGTTTGCCCGATCTGCTCTTGGAAGGTTATTACTTCTGTTCATTTTACCTGGGGTAGCCTAGTGCGCTCCAGAATCTTTCTTAACACAATGCAGAAGCTAAGTTTGGGCCATCTGGGTGTGGGCTCGAGAGAGCTCGGGCCAAAGCAACTTCCTCCAAGCCGAAAACACAGGGAATTCCAAAGACCCCATTGGCACTGGGAGAGCCAACTGTGGGTGGGAAGGGCCACATGGAAGTACCCCGAGTCAAGCTGACATTGGGAGATGTAACTCAACAAGGGCTTCTGAGTTCTTGTTTCTTATTCAAGGACCAGGTACAGCTTGATGGCCGGGAGTTGAGAGAGGTTTGTAAATGAGAGCCTTTTAGAGGGCTTCTCCCAGTTTCACGGCCTGCAGGGCGACGGTGCTGGGGCGGGGGAAGAATTCCACATTCCGTCTTGCCCATCCCTCCCCTTGTCCACTCCCGTTACATCTCCTCCCTTCTCCCACATGACAGTGGCTGTCACAGAAAAGCCTTCCACAAATATTAGCTCAACCTGGTTCTGGCCGCAGTACATCTCGCTCCCAGGGTCATCCTAGGCTTTGGTGAGGCCAGCCCTTTGGTGCCTGGCGCCCTGCAGAGACTGACAGAATTCCAGAACTAGAAGCAACTTTAAAATTCATATCGTTCAACCTCCCCTCCTGGGAGAGAAGACAGAGCGCTCCATCCCCTGGGTCCAGGCCCCTCCGATTCTCCATCACCATTTGTATCCTTTTCACCTCTGTCAGTAGATAAAGAGCTATTTTAGGTATCCCTGAGCTTCTCAACTGTGGAAGTCGAACAAAACTACTGTGGGTGGGACAAATCCTCGCCTTAATCTTGGCCCTTGAAGTGAGGGCTGCTTGAACACAATGTGCTGTTTATGCAAATCCCATGCAAATCAGGGCAACTGGATTAACTGGGAAGAAAAAAAATCCCATGGTCTCTCTGAGCCTTCCCAGCACTCTGTGTTGGCTCCAGAAAAGATGATTTTTTTTTCAGGTACTGTTTTCTGTTAGAAACTTCTCTCCTGCACTGGGAGCCTTAGCCAGTACCGAGTCCACAGCCCAACTCGGCTCTTTCCATCTACCGGAGTGTTGTGTGAACAGGGAGGTTTGTTTTAAGCTCTGTCAACAGCGCCCTGTTGGAAGTTACCACACCTTAGACAGGCTCGCCAAGGCCTCAGCCGGGGCTGAGCATGGGGAAGTGGCTGGCAGTGGCCAGGGCATGGGGAGGACCCAGTCAGGTGACATTTGCTCAGCCAGATTCGGGGTGTCTCCCCATAACCAGCACGGACGGAGCGCCTTCTTTTGGGGGTGGGAACCTCCTGCCGGTTTGTAAGATCCTGAATATCCTATTTGAGAACACAGTCAGTTGCCATTTGACATACTTAGAGACACCATCTCAGCCACTCAGCTTTTGCATATTTATGCAAAACAAATGCAAATGAGTCCATTGAACCCTTTGTCTGTATCCTGCCAAGCTGGGAACCTGGGTCTCCTGACACCTCCTCCTCCAAGCCTTTACCCTCTCCAGAAGAGTTTTTCTAATTAGGGCTTGGAGCCTCTGAAACTTGGCGTGTTCAGTGAAATTCCACTCAATAAATATGTTTACTGAACTCCTACTAAGTGCAAAGCACTGTGTTAGGCTCTTAGTGGGGAGTAAAGAAGAAAAAACCTGCTTATTTTTCTTGACTAGCTCACGATCTCTTTTAATGAGGTTTCCAGCTCTGATTACTTTCTTATTTAATTATCTGTTCAACACACGTGTATTGAGCACCTCCTGTGTGCCGGGCCAACAGCTCGGTGCTGGGGATACGGCCTGGAACAAGTATGGAAAGGTTCCTGCCCTCATGATATTACATCCTAAAATGGATGAGACAGACGAAAAGGGGGTAGTGACGAATAAAATAATTACAAGTTGTAAGAAGGGCCAGGAAGACAATGAACAGTGACGTTCTACCGTGACAGAAATGCGCTGGGGACCGGTTTGGTAAGACTCCATAACGGCTAAATCTTATTTTTAAGTGAATGAAAGGCAGTGACACAAAATGGCAAAGTACAGAAGGTATTTTTGCTTATGCCCTGCATCCTCGTTTGTCTTAATCGGAATAATGATGTTCCATTCATTCATGAATTCAATAAAGATTTATTGAGTGCCTACTCGAGACAGGAAGTGTTCTCGGCACCGGGGATTCGGTGTTGAACAAAGCAAGCCAAGCACCTGTTGTCACAGGGCGCAGTGTGCAGACATATAGCAAGTGCATAGGACACATAATATGATGTGGGGCAGGAGGGCAGAGAGAAGTGGGGCAGGGATAGTGGGCGTGGGGTGGCAGGTAGGTGGCCTGTAGGTGGCAAAGGTGGCATTTAAAAGAAGTGCAGCCCCGGTGAACAAGCACAGCAGGGGTAAATGGTCTAATGGAGCTGATGTGTTTAGGGACCGCGAGATGCCTTTTGTAACTGGCTGCAGCCGGGAAGGGAGAAAGTGGAGTGAGGTGAGATGGCCCAGGTGAACAGAGAAAGGGGAAGGGCCAAGGCGAGGTGTTGAGAACTTATCATAAATGTGGTGGGAAGCTCTTTGTAGATTTCAAATAAGGGAGAGATCTGGTCTGATTGATGGTTTTGAAAAGATTATTCGTTGGTTGTTGAGCAGTGATTAGACAGTAGGAGGGCAAAGTGAAGCTGGAAATCCAGACGATGCTTGCAGTAGCTCAGGCAAGAGGCAGTGGCAGTTTTAATTAGAGGGACAACAGTGGGGCTGATGGGAAGGAACATCTCAGCTGTATTTTGAAGGTCAAGCTCACCTGATTGGTGCATGGATTGGATTTGGGGTGTAAGCATCAAGAATGACTCCTAAGTTTCTGTCTTGAGCAACTGGGTAAAACCTTCATGGGTTTTATGCTTCGGGGAAAATTAGGGGAGGAGTGGTTTAAAGGGCATTAAGAGTTGTGCTGAAGACATAATGAAAGTTGAGAATGAGATGCTTCTTGGACATCGAGCTGGAGATGCGAGGGAGGCAGCCAATGGACAGGTTTAGAGCTCAGAGCACTCAGCTAATTTAGGGCTGATATCTTAACTCTTACTTGAACTTCCCACCGTTTCATAAAGATATTGGATGAAGTGAAGTGAGGTCTTCCCAATCCATGGGAAGCACAGAAGGGGCTAAAAGAGTGGATGAGGTAGGGCTGTTCTTGAGGGTTGAGGGCAGGTGTATCATTTGTACTACTCTTCTGGGGCAGGAAGAGGGCATAGCAGACCCTCGAAGCCTGCTCACAGCCAGTCTCCTGACCTTCCACTGATTTATCAGGTGTGCGTGAGACAGGTGACTTCCTGGAGATGATTGAGGAAATTCTAACTATATTCTGAGGAAGTGCTCAGAGCCCCAGGCGTTCCTTCCTGGGAGAGCCTGAAGTGAGGCCAGCCAAGAAGAAGGTGGCTAGAGCAGCTCACCGCTTTGCAGATAAGGAAACAGAGCCTCGGAGAAGAGAGATGCTCTGATCAAGGTGGTACTGTTCAACTGTATGCAGAGTTGGACCTTGAGACTGGGTGTCACCTTGGTTCCTGCATTTCTTCATGGAGGGCTTTGTAGACAGGAACCTCTTGAACGTGCTGTCAAAGTGTATGGTGTATGAGAGGAGCAGGCTCTCTGATAGCCACCCTTTGATTCCTCCTCGATGCAGTCTCACGAGCAAGAGTTTCAGGACCACTCAGATATCTCAGCATTAGCGGCCAATGACCAGGTCCAGCATCTGAACAGGTCATTCACCTGTTGATGTTGCCTCTGCCAATGATTCCATCCATCAACTCACCTGTAAATGCTTCTGAAATGTAATAACAAATCAGACCCTAGACAACAAAGCACAACAAAAGAAAAACACCATTTTGGGGGTGACAGTCAACAGTTTTCATTTGCGAGGGTTTTCACTGGTAAGACTAGATCTGTTGGATGTCTGTGCCAGTTCTCTGTGGACAGACCACCATCACCCCAAACCAGACTCGCCCTGGGTATAAGAAGCCTTCTTTAGATACTGAACTGAAAAACTTGAACTTTCTGGGTTCAGTCTGGTGACACATGTGATTAAAAGAGATTAAATGCGAAGTAGGTATAATAATCCAGTGCAATGCAGGACATTTGATTGGCTCCTGGTGAGGGGGACTGACCGTCTCCAGCTCACCTAGGATGGAATCAGGAGGGACATTTCCCAGACTTTCCCGAGGATGGGACACATAAAGCCAAACCAAGAGAGTTGTCATCTTACTTCTAATTCAGAGTGAAAAGCAGAAACAAAAGCTCAAACAGCTCTAAAACACATTTGTAAGACAGCCGGGGAATTTTAACATGGTCTGGGTAGCAGATAATGATGGGTAACAACTGTGAGTTTTTCTGAGGTGCATCAGTGCTACATGGTTACCTAGGAGGATGCCAACATTCTAGGCTTTTGAGAGGTGACGTGCCCTGAAGTCTGCTACTTATCCTCAAGTGGTCCAGAAACAAAACAAAAACCAAAAATCAAAAATTACACACACAGAGACAAAACAAATACGGCAAACTTATGAACGATTATTGAGTCTAGGGACCAACTATATAGATGTTATCTATACTATTTCTAACTTCCTGTAAGTTTATATGAAAATTTGAGAAAATGCTTGAAAGGTGGAAAGGTGGAAAGGTCACGGTCACCTCCCTTTTAAGGATGTAGTTACTTGCATAAGTTGAAATTTTGTAACTCAGTTCTTTGTCACAATTCAGTTGTAAGGGTTGCCAGATGCCAAGAGTAATGAATACAATCATATTTTAGTAAGTGAAGGTCTATTGAAGTTCTCCATCAGAGGTGGGGAAAACTTAGCACAGACATCCACCCAATAAACAATAAAAGGAAAGAAGATGGCTAGAGCTAGATGCTGGGAGACAACTTGTAAATGGGAAGACGGTCTTTCAGGGCTCGTGCAGTAGGCAAAGGGACAAAACACAGCAGATTTCTCTCTGCTTCTTCCTCGTGGAAAAAAAAGCAGCTGAACGGGGGGAAAACAAAACCACCACAGAGGGAGTGGTGAGCACACACAGGAACGAGCCCGTTCCTTGAAGTCATGGAAGATAGTCGTAGCTTTAAAGCAACTGCAACGCTTTGATGCCGGGCACTTAATAGGGACTAAAAAAAAAAAAAAAAAAAAAGCTAGCTAGAGAAATATTCTTATCAAGTCTAGGCTCAAAGGTAAGATCCACATGGGGACCCAGGAATTAAATATTAGGATGAAGGTAAATTATACCCATTTGGATGTTTCTTTTAAAAGATGGACTTAATCCTCTTATTATTCTTGTAAGCTGTTGAATACAATTTTAATTTAATTTAATTTTTATTTTTTTAAATTGAAGTATAGTTGATTTATGATGTGTTAGTTTCAGGTATACAGCAAAGTGATTCAATTATATATACATATATATATATGTTCTTTTTCAGATTATTTTCCTTTATAGGTTATTACAAAATATTGAGTAGAGTTCCCTGTGCTCTACAGTAGGCCCTTATTGGTTATCTAGTTTATGGATAGTAGTGTGTATATGTTAATCCCAAACTCCTAATTAATTTCAAAAGATAAAGGGTGAAATATGTTATTCTGATCTTGTTTTTAGATTAAAATCAAGGTAGCCACAAAATAAATCTTGAATTGGTTTTCTTGGGGGAACAGCGTAGACAAGATATCAAGGTTCTCTTGATCACCTTATTTCCAAAGGTGGACAGTCTATGAATTTGGTTCAGAACTTGAGTTCAGGATCACGCAGGCCCATGAGGGCATCCCAACTCTACTCACTGCCTGTATAATTTTAAACCAGCTGCTTAACCCCCTCCAAGCTTTGGTTTCCTCATCTGTGAACTGAGAGAATAAATTATATTCTTCATAGAGTTTCTGAGGCTTAGAAGTGTCCATGAAGGTAAAGTCATTAGCATAATGTCTAAAACACAGTCAGCTTTCAATGAATATCACTCTTACTATGTCTCTTACCACTAATAAAAAAAGAATATAGGTCTGATGAGCTCCATCAAACTTGCAACCTTAAATATGTCACTTTGAAGGGGATGACCTCACCGTGACAGAGTAGAGACTAAATCCAGGGAAACTCATTTGGAGGACCACTGTCCTCTAAGAACTTGTTGAGACACATGTCGTGTTCTTCTAGGACTATGACCTTGTTTAAATATTTGGCTCGTAACACACAGTGGTTTTTTTTTTCCTGAAACCACATGCTCTCATTTAGAAGGACTTGAAAATGTCCAGGGTCTTGGAATTTGGGGTTAAGTCCTGGGAATGAGGGGAATGAGAAAGTAGGACTGAACTGGGGGCAGTGCAGTATGAGAAAAGCAGAGAAGTAATATTCGACCCCAGCGCACAGATACCTGGCCCCAAGCACTCGCTACCGAGGGCAGGTGAGTGAGAAAGGGCGCTGGGACCCTTTATGGTGCATAATAACCATCGCAGCTGTGCAAGCAGAGATCAAAGATCAAATCAAATTTCAAGCTGCAGGGACCTCAATCTGATCACCTGCAGAGGTCAGGGAAAGGAATTTTTCTTCCCTGAAGAGCCCCAAGATTGGCTGAATTCCCAACAGGGGGGTTTGGCACGGCCTTGAAGGATCACATTACTGGCTACTGCCCAGAAGCAAGGGGACACGGCCTCGGGGTGATGAGATGGGTGGGACCCTTCTGTTGTTCCCCGCAGAGTGTCTGCCAAGCAGAATGGAGAAACTCAGAGAAAGCCCAGGTTCTCGGCATCCATCCAGGGGCTCCAGTGTAATCAGGGCTCAAAAGCCCGCCTTGGAGTGTCTGCTCTCAAGGTAGGTACCTAGAATGCTAAATGCTGGTGTTTTTGTAAGTGCTGTGCTGGTCTCCATTCTCTTCCTCCTTTGACGAGCCTAGGGTGAGATGGGACTTCTGCCAGAGGAGGATGGGGCCATCTGCACTGTTTGCATGTCCCTCGACCCCCGTCTCTCCCAACCCCAGCACATGCGCAAAGGGAAGTAGCCAGAGCTAGGAAGCTCAGACCTGTGCCCAGCTTTGGTGATACCCTCTCAGTGTGCCCTGGTGGAGACAACGCCATCTGGTCCAAAGGAACCCCCGGCATCTCTGTGCTGTCGGAGAGAAGCAGGAGGTCCCCAGCATTAGCTCTGAGAGGCTCCATGGAACTCTCTGAACTTGAATCTTCAACTCTCTCTTTGCCCTACCTCTCCCCACTCCCACTGGATGACATTCCACATTGGGGGAGAAGTTAGGAAGATTTCTTGCAATGGCAGGAAGAGGATTTCATTTGATAACTAAAGAGAGAACAAAATTTAGTTCTCGAGAGATTTAGTAGATTGCTTTTAAAATATCCCCCCGGCAATGGTATCTCAATGGTCTTTATCAGAGGGCATCCTTCAGGGTGAGGGGACGTGTGTATAAGGCATGGCAGGGGTGGGGCGGTGGCTGGGTGGAATTAAATGTATCATCAAGAGAACATGGGGAACCAAGCGAGAGTGAACTTGGCCACTTAGGCTGAGGATGCCAATCAAACTAATGTGTTTGGGGAAGAGGGGGGAGGAAGTTTGTCACCAGTTTTAATATCAGAAATTCCTTTACGTGGGTGGTAACCGGGGAACAGCTGCAGGTAGCTGAATCACAGCCCAAATCCTTGCAAAAATGCCGGTGGGACCCCTGCCAACAACTGAGCAATGGCTTTTCAGGCTGGAAGGGAGCAAAGTCGGACTAAGTAAGGCGAAGGGGGGGAGAGGGAGGGGGGAGAGCAAGCTTTTAAAAGCTGAGTTTGGAAGCCGGTGCATATTTAATAGGATTAGAACACATGAGTCCCCGGCTGAAAATTCTCTACTGGCCCCGTTCAACAGCCAGCCTGAAGGAAGGCCCAGCTCTCTGAGCAACGGCAGGAAAGCGGGGAGGGAGGGAAGTGAAACAGCCTGGGGTCCTACCTGGGGAGCTGAGGCTGGAGGAGAGATTCTAGAAGTTCTTTTCTCTCCTACACTCTCTCGGGAGCATCTATCCGTCACTCTCGGGTCTAGGAACGCACCCAGTTTGTCAATAATGCCAACGATGCCCTGCTCCTGCCCGGCTTGGCCCAGGCTGGTCCACCTGCCGCCTCGGCAGTCCTTGGGAGGAACGTGTTTACCTTTTCCTTTTCGTGTGGGTGAACGGGCCCAGCCTGGCCTCAAAGGTCTCTTTGGATGTGTCTTGGATGCAGCAGTGCTGAGTCTGGGGGTTTGGGGTGACAGGTGGTGGGAAAGGGTTAGGGTGCGCTGGAACATATTTCTTCTTCTAAATGCAGCTCTCCTTTGCTGGTCTGATGATTTAACCCAAGGGTTAAAAGACGGTCCGGTTCCTGCGTGTCCAGCCCGATGGCCTGTGATGCCCGGAGTTAGCCAGGTCCTCCCCGGCTTCAGGCTCTTTGTGAACTTGGTGAGTGACTTCAAACAGGGCCTCTCACTTCCCTGGCTTCTTGTCTGCCTACTTTTATACAGAAGCCACAGATTGTTGGAGCCTTTCTTACGGTGGCTTTTCGGTGCCACTGAAATGAGAAGCAAGTCCCAGAATTGCTACCAATATTTCATCCGAGACATTGGGCAGATCAGGCCGTGACCGTCAAGGCTCACAGAGGCCACCGTGTGCACAAGATTCAGGCCTGACTGGGCACTTCCTCTGATGGACCTTATACTTGTTTCAACTCTAAACCACCTGCTTGTTCTTCACAGCATCCTAAGTACCATTCCTGGCAGTTGAAAGAAATAGAGCCTCTTGGAAAAGAAGTACTAGAAGTTATTGAGGTACATGGGTATCGCCCTTCCTTGAATTTTCAGTGTATAAACTGTCCTCTTCCCAATTCTTTTTTTTTTTTTTTTTTTTGCGGTACGCGAGCCTCTCACTGTCGTGTCCTCTCCCGTTGCGGAGCACAGGCTCCGGACGCGCAGGCCCAGCGGCCATGGCTCACGGGCCCAGCCGCTCCGCGGCACGTGGGATCTTCCCGGACCGGGGCACGAACCCGCGTCCCCCGCATCGGCAGGCGGGCTCTTAACCACTGCGCCACCAGGGAAGCCCCTCTTCCCCATTCTGAAGTAGGAAGAGAAGAGTCAGGCTTGTCGTGAGACCAGGAGGTATTGCCTCGATTTCATCCCTTAAATGTAGGCAGAGCCTATAGCATAGAGACTGGGAGCCCGTTTTAAGACTGGAGGTGTTGAGTTCAGATTCTGGCCACCACTTATTATCTGTGCCAGCTTTTGAGCGGTATGGAACATTCTAAACCTCAGTGTCTTTGGTCTAAAATCGGTCAAAAATAGAAGGTCATGGGAAAAAAAAACCTTGCATGTAACTTCCTCAGGGTATAGGTGCATACTTCACATACCTGAGACAGAGCTGTGACCGTGATTGTTATTAACGAGAGCCAACATCCAGGGTGCTTTCCCATGGGTCAGGCGCGGCAGGGAGATGTCACATGGTTCATTCATTTCCTATCCTCAGCCCAGCGGCCTGCTCAGCCCAGCCTTGTCTCCCTTCTTGGTTGAGCAAACGACTTCCAAAGCCCTCCTCCCCAACTTGACCCCCAGGCGCAGGACTTGGTCCAGATAAAGATCTGAACCTGGTCTGGGGAGTTCCTGGAGGCCCCTGTCTTTGGACAACCCAAGGGGATTTTAAAACCCTGTGAGTGGTGGAGCCCCGGCGCCCGGATGCGGGGGCCTCAGGAATCCGGGGAAGCGGGGACCATTCCGGCCGCTCTGGGGAGCCCTGAGCAAGCAGTGTGTGTCCTGCCGGCTGTGTAAACACAGTAACCAAATGCACTGATGATTTCCAGGGTCCACCAGATGGCAACAAGTACAGTGGGTGATGTGGTTTCCGGTTCTCCTCCTCCCTTCTTATTTTTATTTGCTCCTCATGCCTCAGGGTGGGACAGAATGTGAGACACCCAGGAAGCTTAATTATCCCCCAAACCTTCGCTTTACAGGTTTGCACCGTCCCTCATGTGGTCCCTCACGTGGCAACTCCCTGGGGCAGCCCTCTTGCACCCAAGTCAATCGATCTCCCAGCACTTCACAGACCCTCCCTCTATTTACTTTTCCTCCTTAGCCCTCACTACCTGGCATGCCACGTAGTTGAACTATTTCTTTTTTTAAAAAATTTTGTTATTCTCTTTTCCCCACAAATGAAAATAAGTTCCTAGAGGGCAAGAATTGTGTGTAGGAGGGTGTGTTTCACCATATATCAGAGCTTATAACAGTGACTATATTTTGTGAATGAAAGAATGGATGTCCCTCCTGGGTTAGGCTGTCCTGCCAAAATATTTTCTGGAGGCTTAGGGATACCACCTGCCCCATTTCCAGACTTTTCTAGGAGACCTGGCAACAGGGGTCAAACCAGAGATCTTTACATTCAAGTTTTGAAGATAGAGTTACCCGCTCAAATGCACGGAACAGGGAATATGCTCGAGTCAAATTGGCACAATCACCCCCAGGGTCCCTCTTCTTGGGGGGGAGCCTCAACCCCAAGAACCCCTCCCACCCAACTCCTCTTGCTTTACCAGAGACTGGAGCTGAAGACGGCCCTCAAGTTTATCCTCCTTCAAGGGAACAGCCCACGGCCACTGGGTTCCAATCCAGGCTCTTTTCTCCTTTAAAGCTTTAGTGCACTTTCCCTTTCACTGAAGTGAAGTGTATTTTTATGTTTTATTTTATGTATATCGTTTTCACTCCTTTGGGTGGTGGAAGCAGAGGTAACAAGGGTGACTCAAGTGCCCACGTGCCTACACGTTCACTGATGGTCAGTATTCCCAGCTGCCCCCCTGCACTCAGTGTGAGCTCATGAAAGGAAACAGAGCAAAGAAGAGGAAACTGGTCTTGGGATGGACAGAATCCTTTAACAGGAAGGCTGGGAAGTGGGGAGGAGAGGAGCGGAGCCGGAGGAAGCAGGCCGGGTCGGGTTTGTGACGGGTTTGCCTGCACAGGTTTGGTAGCAGGGGCAGTATTGCCTGGGCTGGATCTGAGGCACCCTCATCTCCCAGCTCAGTCTTCCCGTCACTCCAGAGAAAGAAAAGTCAAAGCCCAAAGCGATGTCCAGTCCATTTTGGCTTCTCGCCATCTTCACTCACTGGAGCTGGTCAGCAGCTCTTCATGGTGGGGACGGTCATTTTGCCAAGTTCTCTGTCATCTGAGTTCAGGCTTCAGTTATGTAATCAATGCAATGCAAAAGCCCGTTACTTTTTTACTCTCACTTGGCTGAAAATTTCACCTCTCACTACTCTCTTTATTTTTCCTTTCTTTTCTTCTTTGTGATTTCTCTCTCTATTTTTTTTTCTGAATATAAAAGAAATCTCAGGGGAAGCATGTAAAAAAGCAGAGTTGAGAGACTGAAAGAGTTTTTCTTCTTCTCTTTCAAAAGCTTGGTCCTATTTCACAAGAGACACCAACATGAAAGAAGTTTTCCAATGCTAGAAAAGTTGTCTACCAAAATATGATTATGATATGGCCTCTGCTCCTAGACCAAGGAAGGATACAGACAAAGACACACGTGCACACTCTACACCCTGCAAGGTTCTGTAACCTGTGATAGGAGTATTGTGCAGGATACAGCAGGGGATGAGGGATGGCTTTTCAGAGTTTGCCCAGCAGTCAAAGGGAGTCAAAGGCCAGTCCCCCATGAAGGTGTTGAGGGCAGAAAGAGCATGGCATGTTTGGGGACCCCGTAGTCATTGCACATGGCTGGTATGTTGGGTGGGTAAGGCCTGGGGAGTTGGAGGTGGGCATGGGAAATGAGGCTGTAGAAGGGGTGGCTCCAGGCCACAGCTACTGTGGTTGCCATGGTGACATGCTGGCAACAGGACGGCATGGAAGCATTTGCAGCCGTCAAATAATGTGGTCACATCTGTGTTTCAGAAAGGAAGTCTCACCGATATGGAGGATACATGAGAGTGGAAGCAGGGAGCCTGGTTCTTCATTCCTTAAGCAAATACTGATAGAGCTCCTTTGGTGCACCAGGCATCATTCCAGGTCCTGGGATACAGCACTGAACGAAACAAGATTATTTCTTGGAAGGAAAAGCCAACAAGAAATATATGACATATATACAACTAAATATATGATATATAAATATGTGATATGTAACTATGTGATACATATGTATATACGTATGTATGTGTCATACGATGAAAGGTGGGAGTAGGGTCTGTTAAGAAAACTGAAGTAAGGATAAAAAGTGATGGGGAGTCACCGTTGAGACCGAGTGGCCAGAGAAGTGCTTTCCGAGCAGATGGCATTGGGGCACAGAGCTGGATGAAGTGAGGGATCCAGCCATGGCAACATTCGGGGCAAACTATACAAATATCTTGATGAGAATAAGGACGGCCCAAATTAGGTGGTGATGGTATGGGGAGAGATGACAGGAAATTTTAGGATGTGAAATTGACAGGACTTTTAGCTTTGGGAAGTGAAATAAAGAAAAAGATCTAAGATGGCTCCTGGTTTTCTGGCTTGATCATCTCGATGACCGGCAGCATCACTAACTAGGACATAGAGTGAAGGGAAAAAAGTATTTCTTTAGAGAAAAATAGTGCAAAAAATGACGATGTTGTCTTTCATTGGCTGGTGGCGCATCTTGGACTCTCTTCCGTTTCCTGGCCGTTGTTCTTACTGAGAAGTCACTCCAGACCTTGGGAAAGTTTTATATAATATCCTTTCTCCTCTAAGAAAACAATGGACTATCTCAACCCCAAACGTCAGGGACTGATCGAGAGTTGACTTGACTTGTTTCCTATTTTTCTCCTCCCTCTTTTTAAAAAAACTGAAGTATAGTTGATTTACAGTGTTGTGTGTTGTGTTAGTTTCTGGTGCATAACAAAGTGATTCAGTTATATATATGTGTGTGTATACATATATATATATATTCTTTTTCAGATTCTTTTCCTTTATAGGTTATTACAAGATACTGAATATAGTTCACTGTGCTATACAGTCAGTCCTTGTTGTTTATCTATTTTATATATAGTAGTTTGTATCTGTTAATCCCAAACTCCTAATTTATCCCTGCCCCGCCCCCGTTTCCTCGTTGGTAACCGTAAGTTTGTTTTCTATGTCTGTGAGTCTGTTTCTGTTTTGTAAGTAAGTCCAGTCCCCTTTTCTTTTTGATTCCCAGCCAATGAAACCACTTACTAGACAAAGTCAAGTCTTCCTATACCTTAGAAGACTATAATTCAGACAATGTGTAAAAATAAGAACATCTATTTCTAGGCGCAGGGTCTCTGCTACTCGCAGAGGAAAGGTTTGGAGACTCAGAGTCCGGCCACCAGCCTGACTTTAAAACCATTTTAAGCAGCTCCTGCATTCTGAAGACCAGCAGGAAAAGATAAAATTGATGACAGTTTCATCCTATTTAGGAATAGGTGACAACCAGTTTTCTGAACTGGATTCTTAAAGAAGATTTTAAACTGAACTGTTGCCACAATCTAAAGATTTCCGAAAGATCTTTGAAAAATTGTCCAATGGGGTCAGATAGTTGCCTTTCCCCTTCACCCATGCACTGAATGCTCTCCATGTGTTCACTTAGAGGGAAGGTAATGGTACTTGAATTGCTTACATATTTTCCCATCATTTTGCTAATTACACTGCAGCTTTTTTTGCCTCCTGTCCAACTGTGGAACTGGGAAGGGTGACCCTTAGCAAAACCACTTTTCCATAGGGCAGCAGCCTGCTGCCTGTGTCAGAACTTGCAGGGAATGGTTGGCGGTGCCCGAGTGAGCATGCGCTAGACCCACGATGGGATGGTCAGTGACCCATCGCGGCTTCTAAACACTACTATTGCGCCATCTTGACACGTTTCCAAAGAGAACAGGAGAGTCTGGCCAACTTACAATTGGATCACCTTTACACTTGCTCTCCATCTGGGTTGAAATTCTGGTCAAGTCTGGGAACCTCCACTCTTCTGAGCCTTCTCAACACTGATCTTCTGACTCTGACCCCGCTCTCTGTCATCTTCATGCAGGGCCTGTGGTGTCTGGGGCTCTTGTGGGTGGCATCACATGAAAAATGCTCTTTGGTTTGGGGGAGAGACTTTTAGTGTGGATGGAAGTAAAATTTTAATGCAAAGCAGAAGGGTGTGTCTTCTCTGTAAGAGAGCATGAGGGCAGGAGAAAGGAGGAAGCAGGACACGGGGCCTCCCACTGTTCTAGGCTGAGCACCAAAACCCTTATGATGGGCTCTGGGGCCTCCTGGCCTTGATGAATGAGCCTTTGCCTGACTCTCAGCTTCAACTTGTACCCTTCCCTTCTTTGGCAACTAAGCTCCATCAATTTTGGTCCTTGGTTATTGTGTTTCCCTATGTTGTAGCTCTCTGAAGACAGGGGTTATGTTTATCTGCCCACCATGTTTGTTGATTGACTGGATGGATGGATGGATGGATGGATGACTCGGGGAGCTTGCAGTTGGAAAACTACCCTAGCCTCGTGTTCAGCCACTCAGTCTTCCAATTTGGGGTTCAAGGAGGGGTCCTTTTCTAATAAACTACCCAGGACTGAAAAGGTTAAAAGTTCCTTTCAAAAAGGAGATGATGCCTTAGAAACCCTTAATCCTGTGGAGACTTGGTAACTGAAGGTCATGAACTCTGGGAAAGGAGTTCCTCTGAAGGCCCTCCTGAATGTGAGTCTCAGGTTTTATTAAATAATGCTTCCACACAAACGTACAGAAAAGGGCCCACTTTTTAAAAGCAAAGCATGCATTTGAAAGAACATTTAGTGGACCTAGAGATGACCATACTAAGTGAAGTAAGTCAAATGGAGAAAGGCAAATATCATAGGACATGGTTTACATGTAGAATCAAAAAAAAAAAAAAAAAAAAAATACAAATGAATATGTTTACAAAACAGAAACAGACTCACAGACATAGAAAACCAACTTATGGTTACCGGGGAGAAGGAGGGGAGGGATAAATTGGGAATTTGGGATTAACAGATACGCACGACTATATATAAAATAGATAAACAACAAGGACCTACTGTATAGCACGGGGAACTATATTCAATACCTTGTAATAACCTAGAATGGAAAAGGATCTGAAAAAGAATATATATATATATGAAACTGAATTGTACACTTGAATCATTGTAAATCAACTATACTTTAATTTAAAAAACTAAAAAAAAAAAAGAAAAAAGAGCATTTAGGCTCAACACGATGCCCATCATTGAAAGGGAACCCTGAGATTGATTAGCCAGTTACTTTTTAAATAATGTGATACGGGCTTCATTTTGAAATTTTCAAAAGAAGTAAATTAAACAAAAAAATACTCACCACCACTACTACAAAAGGAAAGAAAAATGAAAGCAGGTGACGTGTTAAGCCCGTGTCACTTTGACCGAGTGGGTTTACCATGTGTATAAGCAGCGGGGGCCTCAAGCAGCCAGTTTTCTTCCGTGGGGAGCCTGATATTCTGTGCTGGGCTGGGAGGGGCTGAGCCACAGAATGGACTGGAAAGGCAATCCTGCTGGTTCCCCAGAGAGAGGGAAGAGCTGGGTTTACACCCTGTAAAGAACTGCTTATCAGCGCTGACTTCCTTCCAGCAACTTCCATCTTTTTATGCTCTATGTCTTTGAACTCCTTGAGCCTCAAAAGACCTTGGAGTTGAAAAGCAAGTTTTCCAAAAGATAGGATATGTTTGCATTTGGATTTGTGAAGCTGGGGGAGGGGGTGGCACCTGGCTCTCAGACAGACCTGGGCTCTTGGCCAGTGGAGGTCCAGCCTGGATTACTGCCTTTCACCCCTGCTTCCTACTTGGACCTCTCTTTGGGTCATCACTGCTATTTATTTAGGATCTAGCTGCTGTAAATACTCTTGCAAGAGTCCTGTGTAGGAGAGAGGGGACTCTGATGGGGAAGGCTTGTGGAAGCAGTGGCTGGAGGTACTAGACACTGGCCAGCCATCTGGGAATGCGTGTGGTGGTGAAGGGCACTGGGCCGGGAGTCCAGTCCCTGGGATTCCAGCCCTGCTGTCCTCATGACTCATCAGTGTGACTAACTCTGATCAGGTCACTTCTTCTTTCTTACAGATCTATCATCTGTAAAAGGAGACAATGGGATGGGAGGAGTTATCAATTTCAGAGGCTATTAGATGTCCTGTCTGTGTCGGGAGAAAGTCCCACACGTAAGGTTGCAAATAACGGGGAGGTTGCTTTGACCCTTTCATGTCGATTGTTCAACATAAGATCCTTGTTGAAAAAGCCACGTGTGCCTGGTGTACAGGGCTGCCCTGACTGTGCCACACTCAGAGGTGTGTGTGTGAGCGCAGGGTCGGGGGGGGGCCCTTATAAACGGCGTGTGCGCTGTGGGTGTGTAAAGCGGCGTCAGCATCTGCATTTGTGTTTTATTATATCATCAGGGAATCGTGAGAAGGGCTTCTGCGACCTAATGTCAGAGAGGCAGGGATTCGAAGGCGGGACTTGTACGGCAATTGTTCAGGCGGTCTTATGAGGTTTGCATCCATTGACTTGAACACCAGCAGGCCGAGCTTGGGTACCAGCATCATGATGAAGACTGAAGAGTGCACAGTAGCCAATGGGAGAGTATCTGCTGAATTCAGAAGTTTCTCCCGTCTTCCTTTGCCTTTGCTCCTCCCGATGTATGGTGCCCCCCATCCCACCGACCTTGGCTTGTCTCACATGTGGAGAGAAGGCGCAGGGCTTCCGAGCCTGGCCGTGGTTACTGCCACCAGCTCTGCAGCAGCTCTGGCCTCAGTGGAGCCAGATGCCCGCATTAAAGGCTGTTACTGAAGCCAGAAGGTTGCAATCAGGAGTTGGCTGGCGAGGCTATGGGTCAGCAGAAGGGTCACCCCTGACTTATTTCCATGTCCCCCAGTCCTGTCAGGAGGTCCACGGGGGCACAGAAAGCAAACACAGCGGAGGGCTCCAATCAGAAACAGCCTGTGACCTTCCCTGGCTCAGATCATTCACGATGGTCAAACTCCTGCAACTCCCTTAGGACTTAGGTGGAAAAGCCTGTATCTGAGAGCCTCTGGGCCCGTCTTTGTACCTGAGGCCTTTCTGCAGAGGCGAGCAAATCTGTGCCAGATGCGCATGCGCGAGCGAACGCCGCTCACAGGAAGAGGGTTTTCGGGGGGATGTAAAAGCTTGTAAAAGTCTTGCCTGTGGTGCCAGCGGGTTCAAAGTGACCAGCCTCACGGGCTGTCTCAGGGTCCCCGGCTCCTTTGTTGGAAGGCTTGCCGGAGCCATCCTGAATAGCGTGGCGAATGGACGAGCAGATCAGAAGGCCTCCCTGTCACTAAGTGGATTTAACCAATCAGTCAGTATCAGGTCTGATCGGTATGGGAAGGCGATGAAGGGGAACTTGTTTTCAATACAGCTTTGAAAGGGATGGGGAGAGCAGGGCAGGAGGCTGTCCCCATCCCTGTTTCCCTCTTTCCTGGCCTCACCGTCCCTACTTCATGCTTGGTGACATTCTTTGATAGCAAGGCTCCCTCTTTGACCATCAGATTCCTTTGGGGATGGAAGGTCCCCTGCTAGTATTACGGGCCTCTTCAGGGGCTTTCGGAGCTCTTGTCCTGTACTTTTAATATGCATAGTACCTCACCTATTGACTTCATATAATGGTTCCAATTTACATGTTGCTTTGCATGTGATTTGCATTACATTAGGTCCATTCCCCCTTCAATGAATATTTATCAACAGTCACATACCATGGAAGATGCTATATAATGAGAAGGAGGTCTAAGGATTCAAAATCCTCTCCTTGAAATCTTTGTTGCTTTTCACCAGCAGCTTCTAGCGCCTTTCCAGTCCACTAATCCATCTCTCCACCTACTTTTCTTTGACAGCTTCTTAAAAAAAGTTGATCTCCTTGGGATAATCACTAGTTTGGTTTCTCAGAGTTTAACCCTGCCTGGACTATGTACCTGAGTGAGAAATTGTACATGCATGTGGTTCTTTAAGTCATTTCTACTGATAACGTCCTGGATTCCTTCTTTCCTTTTTACCAAGTGTCTGCTTTGCGGTTTTTGTATACCTTAAGAACACTCCAGAAGGAGACCCATGGGCTTTATTCCATTGAAGAAAGGAAGAAACTGAGACATGAACCTTGAAAGGAATTTACCAAGGGCTATTACACCACGTTCAATCCCGACTTGAGGCAAGGGATTAGCTTCAACATGTATTTTCTGGATTTAATTATGTCTGTGTGCATGTAAGATGAGGGGGAAAGCAGACACACATATATTCTAGAGAGAACATAATACATCTGTCCACATGCAATCCTTCTGACTCATTTTGGGGTCATTTCACTTGCTCGGTTGTTGTACTGGACACCACAGACCTGTTTAATATTTGTGTCCATTTCTTCAAAGATTCCTCCACGTCTCCATAGAGTATTGTATCAGACCCTCTTTGAAATGGGACCTTCGTACAAGACAAAGTAGGATAGATCGTGGTTTAGTAACTAACTTAAGAATATCTGTTTGCACGATCCAGAATGATGGCCGTCTCTCCTCCAAGTGGTGACTCAAAGATCCTGCTTCCTTTTATCTAGTGGATCGGCCATCTTGGAATCTTTTGCTTCCACTCATAGGTGCAAGAATGTGCAAGATGGTTTAGTCATCCAGCTGAGAGGGGGTGTGCCTTGCTTCTGTCCAGAACTCAGTAACATGATCAACACAACTGCCAAGAAGATTGGGAAATGTAGAAATGCGCAGAAATGTTGGTGAAGGCTCATGATCTCTGCTGTACACCCATAGCTGTGGGCCTCAGACAAATCACCAGTTCTCTCCAAGCCTTACTTCCTTATCCATAAAATGCGGACAGTATCCCCTAGCTTCTGGAATTCTTATGAGGATTAAATAAGATAATGCATAGGAAGGTACCCACCAGCACAGTGCCAGGCACAGAGCAGAGGCTCAAGAAATGTTCCCTTCACTTTTCAATCCTACCCCTCCCGCCTGTTAGTTGTTTCTGAGAGCCCACAGGAAAAGAGGATGCGGGATGGTCCACATCTGGTTTTAATTGGCTAAATCAGGAGATGAGGAGATGCCATTTGCATTCTTTGCTGATCTTCTCAAGGCAAGTGAGTAATATCTAGCTGTTTGGAAAGAGACTGTTAGCTCATGTTGAGCCCTTTCTGACTGCTTCAGTGACTGTTTCCAGGCTCTGTTAGAAAGGAAGAGGGCACAGAATGGTACTGCCCATGAGCTCTGCACACTGACTTCTAAAGCCATAGACGTTTGCTGGGTTGTTCTTGTGAGTTGTACAGAGAGAAAGGCAGGCTGTGTGCCCGCCAAGTTATTAACACAGGTGCTGGGAGCTGACTCAACCATGCTCTGCTTACGGATAAGCTGAAGGTGGGTGGAGGTTGTGTGTACAGATGGCTCTCTCTCTGACTCACGTCTCAAAGGTGTTGACACCTAGGGCACAGCTTTGGGAAATGCTCTATTTAGGAAGCGTTGGCAGATGGCCTAGACTGCGTTCTCATCATTTAGAATATGTTAGAAAACTCAATCAGATTGAAATTCTGTCCTTCCTCTCCTTATAGACCCCCATCCCCTAATTCCCACACCCCCATTTATGCTAGCTGGCATGACTCATTTTTTCTCTGTGACCCCTTGACAATTTAGATTTATATCTTTAGCATTCTTTTTTTTTTTTTTTTTTGAGGTCCAATGTAAGGCAGTTGTAGAAATCAGTATTGGTCCAATGCCTAAAAAAATACCAACTTATAGTACTGAGGTAAATAGTTGTATAGAAATACTTCAAGCTGCCATAATAAAACTTTAATAAGGACGGTTTCAACAGTAAAGGCATCTAATTATCTCACAAGGAAGTCTGGAGGATGGTAGCACAGGGCTGGTTCAGCACTCAGTAATGACCCCCAAATCCATGCTTCCTTCTACACTTCCTTCTACACTTCCCTAGCTTGGCCTTTCACCCTCATTGACATTGTCACATGGTCACAAAACAGCTTCTGCAGCTCCAGGCATTACATCTGCATTCAAGGCAAGAAGAAGGAAGAAATTAATAGCACTAGAGATATCTGTCCCTTTTATCAGGACGACAAAAGCCAATCTTAAGATATAGATCAGGACGAACAATTATTTTCAGCTAAAGCCAATGTGATCTACATTTAGTTCCAAATTCTGGGCTCCTTTATGTTTCTGGAATCCTTCTCTTCTTCCTTACTTCCTTGTAGAGGGAACCCTAGACTATAGGTTAGGGTTATGTTTTCCTCCTTTCCTCTGGTACGTCTCTTATAGATTGAAAAGGAGACTTCCAAAGATGAGAGAGAGACAGAGAGAGATGGAAAGACAGAGCGGGAGAGAAGAGAGAGAGACAGATTGACAGACAGACAGAGACAGAGACAGAGACAGAGACAGAGAGAGGGATTATCCGGGACATAGAGAGAGGTATTTTGATCTATTTCAGTCAGCGTAAACTAATATTTTTTATTTGTTTATTTTGTTTTTTTAATTCCCCAGCCATATCTTTAACATCGCCTGCTGTGAATATACCTGCTTTCCCAGTGAGGTCCTGCACCTCAGTCATTGATAATATTTCAGATTCTCACGTGGCGATGCAAGAATGCCCACAATGGGGTAGGTGGCTGAATAGTCAAGCTTATCGATAAATTATTATAGGGAGGGCTTCCCTGGTGGCGCAGTGGTTGAGAATCTGCCTGCTAATGCAGGGGACACGGGTTCGAGCCCTGGTCTGGGAAGATCCCACATGCCGCGGAGCAGCTAGGCCCGTGAGCCACAACTACTGAGCCTGTGCATCTGGAGCCTGTGCTCCAGCAACGAAAGAGGCTGCGATAGTGAGAGGCCCGCGCACCGCGATGAAGAGTGATCCCCGCTCACTGCAACTAGAGAAAGCCCTCGCACAGAGATGAAGACCCAACACAGCCAAAAATAAATAAATAAACAAATGTGGGTTTTAAAAAAAAATTATTATAGGGAGGCAAAAAATGAAAACTGTTACAGATGTAGAAATCAACTTTTACAAACCTGTCTAGGACTGGACCTGGTATTTGGATAGGAGGGTTTTCATATCTGCTTTCACATGTATAGATAAAAATTGACCTTAGACACCAGTTCACTCAAACATGAAAAGAAAAAATTAATTCTTCTCCTCTCCTTTTTAGAGTCTACAAAAATGGAAATGAAGGCCCAGGAATTTTAAGAAACTGTTCAAATATTCCTTGGAATGGTCATATTTAAAAACTAGGAATTTTATTTTGTATTATCTGAGGTGCATATCCGAGGCCACCCCTCAGGACAGACATTGCTAACTGGTCACTGGCCACTTCCTCCCACACACACGGCAGACATTGCTAATCAATCAGAGCCAACTTAATGCTGGCTTATGGTTTCACAATCCATCTTAATAGAGCACTTCCAGAGTCTATTACCAAACCATCAGGGTTGGTTGCCGAGATGTGATGAAACTTATTTGCCACGCCTGTCACAGACGTCTTCCATTGCTTTCTTTGAATAGATCTAAAAACCAGAACCCTATTCATTCAATTAAATTCTAATTTTTTCTAAGATGATAAATTTCCATTCAAACATAGTCTCCCCCGTTTCCCCACCAAAAGGCCTCTGTTAAGTTGTAGAGTCAGAGTCTGTATGGGACGTGCCCCCCAAATCTGCAATTATTAGCCTGGGGTGCATTCAGCTGGCCCTGCCTGGAGGTGCTCTTAGGCGAGGTACCAGCTTCTCTGCAGAGAGGAATAGCCGGTGGGTGATGTGGAAAGTCCCTACTCTTTTTCCCACAGCTGGGAACATTTGTTGGTGAATAGGATGGATGTCTTGCCTAAAGAGACCTTGCCCCAGAGTTAGCAATGAAAGCATATCCCCTTTCCCACAGGGCTCCAGCATAACTAAGCCTGACACCTGGGGAATTGATCCCATGGAGCTGGGCTGAAAGGACCTGAGAATTTCAGATCTTTAGATTATGTGAGAATAGGGAGGAGGCCCTTTGGAAGACAGGGGGACACAAGGCGTGATATTCCACTGGCGGTAAGGGCAGCCAGATAATTAAACAGTGGTTGATGTTTCTAACTATCCTGGTTGGCTAAAGAACAAGTTAGAACAGAGCCACAACGAGGAAGTCCTTGCAAATGTGTTAACCCTTTCTGGGGTATGGTTTTCTTCTCAAGGCAATTATTTTTGTTATTTTAGTTGCCTTCAACCTTCACTGGATGGGTGGCTGAGCCTGGCTTTAGATGTGAAGAATGAGTTCTTCGAAATTCACACGTGCTTGTACAACCCAATTTTCATTTTCAAATTACTGTCACGTGATACCCTTTGAGTCTAGGATTGCAAACGCAGGCACAGTGCTTTTGATCGTTGATGGTACTACCATCAACCCTATTTATAGATGAGAAAATGAAACGAGGGGAGGTAAGTGACTTTCCCAGGGTCACACAGCTATGAAGTGGCGAAACCTGGATTTGAACTAGAGTACGACCTCAAAGCCGGTAAGCTGAAGCCCAGTTCACTTTCCTGTCCCTTTCACCTTTAAAATGCATTCATTATGACCCAACAGTTGTTTTTCTTGAATGCAGGTGAGATTTCCTCTCCAAGTAGCAGTGCTGGCTCTAGGTGTCCCTCCTCACCCTGGGTGGTGTTCCCTGCTTCTTTGCTGCAATGGAGAACACCCCACATCCTTCGAGGCACCAGCCTGGTTTCTGGATCTTTGTATTTTCCCAACTCATTTGAATGTAGTCCTCAGGCTCTCTTCCGCTTCCTGACCAGGTCCACGGGGCTAACATTCCAAGGGCAGCAAAAAACTTTAGCTGGGGAGTCCCAGTTGTTGTTGTTTCTCAACTTCCTTTGATCCTATTTTGTGGTTGACTTGGCGAAAGTCCACATCTGTCACCAACGGGCTTTAAAGCGGCTGCAACTCAGAGCCCATATCGGATTTGACCTCAACACGCCCAGTTTGGAGGCATCCATTTCCTTTCAATCCTGGATAAAGACACGGGGTTTCGCTGATTCCACATGCATCTTTCTCACTCTGTGTCTCTCCCTTTCCTCCCCCTCAGTAATCCTTCAAACTCAGGAAGGACCTTCGCTCGTTTCTGTTGCCGTACGGCATATGCTGTGTCCTAATCCTTCCTGTGTTTGCTGTAGGTATGGCGGTTCTCCAAGACAAATTACCGATGTAGTTGGGGAGGTCACCAGGCGGCATTCTACTGGGGGATGGGAAGGAAGATGTCTCTGGTGGTACACTCCTGGGACCGCCTCCGCCTCCTGGCCAGTTCCAGGCTTGTTTGACGGCTACCGTGCTGGACCCTGGGACCCCAAGCTGCGAGCTGGCGGAAGGGGAAGGAAGAGACAAGCTTTGCCCACTGGCCCTGTCATTTGATGAGGGGGAAGCTTGCATGGGGCAGACCTCGGGCAACAGATGTTGCTGGAGAATCTGCCAAAAGTGTGTTGAGGGTGAGGGAGTGATGCATATGTTACTTGACACGGGAAGATTAGGGGAACCATGAGGAAGATGCCTCAGCCCTTCACACCGTGACGCCTCGGGGAAGTGAATTATGAGAGCAGAGAAGCACAGTCCGCGCACAGACAGGGAATGACGGGCCCGGGGCAGGCAGCTTGAACCGTGCCTTTGCTTTTCTCTCCCCCACCAACTACCCCCGACTCCCCTGCCGGGGCGATTGGCAGGCGTGGTGAGAGGTATTGTGGGAGCTGCCCAATCCAAAGCAGGAGGCATCTGATGGGAGAGCTGCCGTCAGGGCTGTCTTCCCTTGCTCTGCCCGGTGAGCCTCCCCTGCCCATCCCCACATTGTTAAGGGGATGGGATGTGATGCCCAGTCCTTTCCCTTGGACTTTGCAAATGAAGTCACATGGAAGGCGGCCAGTGGATCCAACCATTTGTCTTTGTTGATGGTGCAAAGGAGCATCGCTGAAAATGGGCGCTGTTCAACAGGCTCGGGTAGTCCGAGAAAGCCGGCAAAGCGACCATTGGAAATCTGAGATGGGGAAGAAGTGGTCTAGATTCCCTGGTTGCTTTCTTCCCCTTTGTGTTAGGTCTTCATGGGACTCTACATCCTCCTGGCAGAGCTAGAAGGAGGCAAGGGATGCAGGCACCTCTTGCATCCCCCCGCACCTGTGAAATGGTGGCGGGCGGAGGGGAAGGAGAAGGAAGAGGGAGACAGTGGAAGGTTGGCCTTGGGAAAAGTGACATTTGGTAGGGAATGGCTTTTGGAAAGAATGCCAGAATCTAAGTTCCCACTGTGGCGATTGCGTCCATGGAGGAGAGGGAAGGACAACCGAGTTGAAGTCCATTCTCGGACCCATTGAAGCCAGAGGCATTCTCAAAGCTGGGAGACCCCCACCAAGACAGTCCAGGTTGTTTATGCCCACCAAAGGAGGCAAGCCTGTAGACCAAGTCTGGTGGTCTTCCAAACTCTGTCTATTTCCACCAGAGATTCTAGGCGGGATGGAAAGAAGGTGGGAAGCCAGACTCCCTGGCCTCTACTTACTAGATGCCAGCAACACACACCCTCTCCCAGTCGTGATAATCAAAAATGTTTCCGGACATTTCCAGATGTCCCCTGAAGGCAAACAGGGGCTCAGGGTGAGACCCACCGCTCTGCCCCCTTGGCCCCAATACTGTGCTGACTGTCGAGTTTGAGCTGCGTGCCCGTCCACAGTTGATGCTCCTCCAACACTTCTTCTTCCCAGGGAGCTGCTTCCACCCAGCTGGCGGGACCCCCTGAATTTTGCTCACCCCTGCAACTGGGAGGCTTTCGAAATGGGGTCACAAGGCTATAATCCCAATACTGACCCTATCGATGTCACTTCTGTAATCAGTTATTATTTCTATTAACTAATAATAGTCACCATTTATTAAGCATCTACTTTGTACTAGAACCCCTGTTAGGCTCCTAGGTAAATTAGCTCCTAGCCTCTCAACACCCCTGGGTATGATGATTATCTTCAGCTTACAGAGGAGCAAGGATGTATAGGACAGCATGATTTGCGCTTCTGGAAATCTAGAGACCAGCACACACCTTTGCAAACTGTCAATTCCCCACCCTTATGTTGGGCACACGCGCTCGTTTTAGTCTAGATCCTGAGAACTTGAAGCAGGCACGTTTCGAATGCCAGACCCTGCCATGTTGCCCTGTGAAGGCTGTCATTATTGACACGGCCCAGTGACCATGTATGGGGGTGCCCATCTCCCACACACTCCGGATAATGTCACCTCTTTACATTTTTGCCAGATATTGCGACCCATGCTATCAAATAGAGTAGCTGCTAGCCACGTGTGGCTGTTTCCAGTTAATTAAGATGAAGTAAGATAAAAAGTTCAGCTCCTCAGTTGCACCATCTACACTTCAAATGTTTAGCAGCCACACGCGGCTCTGGCGGCTGCCATATTACGCAGCACAGATAGAGAGCATTTCCATCATCACAGAAAGTTCTAGTAGACCGTGCTACTCTTGGACAAAAAAAAAAAAGGATCTCATTGTTTTAGATGCACGTCTCTGATACTAGTGAGCTGGATCTGCTTTTTGTAGAATAATTAGGGCAAATTCTTAGACATGCTTGCTACGTAACAGGCACTATTCCGAGCACGTGATGGAAGTCATCCATTTAATGGATTTATGGACTTGTTTGAAGGCTGAAGAGCCAGCAAACGAAGTGAAGGGGAATTTGAAGGTGTCCCGGAGAGAGGTCTTACTGAGAGAGCAGGGTCCTTGGGGAGCATCCGGAGCAACTGGTCTTTGGAGGAGAAGGGCTGTGTCCTCCTCTGAGCCCTAGGGGAGGAGAGGACAGGTCAGGTGTGGGTTTATCTGTAAACTCAGTGGAATGACTTCTGCTTTCTCTGAAGTATGAGGCATGATTATTGCTCTGGAATGATGGCCCAGAAGGGAAACCGGAGCCTTGAGGAAGGTGGAGATCAGACACAGCCATTCCCTAGACTTGGAAAGCGAGCTGCCTAAAGAAACATACATAATTTCTGGCCATTTTGAGGGCCCAGTTGAGGTTAGGGAATCATGAATTTACAGTGACCACAGTCTAGTTATATGGTTTTCTCCCAGAAACTGTACTGATGAGAAACTTGGAGCCAGGGATGCTCTGTAAGCCCGAGTTTTCCCATGGGCGGAATGTCTACTTCTGAGAACTTAGGTGACATCCTCTGTGTAATGGCTGGGGAATTTGTTGAATGAATGAATAATGAATTTGTTGAATGAATGAATAACGTAGTCCTGGTTTCTTTCTTTCCCGTCCCACTGTCTGTCCCCACCCCCAACTAAACTGGTTTGTGCTTCCTGTCAAATCCGGTTAAAGAAATGAATAGTGGGAACCAGCCGCCAGTAGAGTGAGCATCAGGTGAGAGCGTTTTTTTTTTTTTTTTTTTTGCGGTACACAGGCCTCTCACTGTTGCGGCCTCTCCCGTTGCGGAGCACAGGCTCTGGACGCGCAGGCTCAGCGGCCATGGCTCACGGGCCCAGCCGCTCCATGGCATGTGGGATCTTCCCGGACCGGGGCACGAACCCGTGTCCCCTGCATCGGCAGGCGGACTCTCAACCACTGCGCCACCAGGGAAGCCCAGGTGAGAGTGGCTTTGGTGACCATATTTCAGGAAGGGGCAGCCCGGTGGCCCTGGGAAAGTAACCCTCCCCAGACCTGCTGGAGGCCCCTGAGAGGTTGGCAGTTGCCTCGGCTTGTGGTCCATAACGTGGATGTTTCCTCTTTCTCATGGCTCGTGTTGGAGTGGACAGAGATCTCCCTTCAGTACTAGCTGCTTCCCAAGGTCTCTTCAGCCTCGGACCCCCGACCAGCAGGTAAAAAAACTGCTTTGGAGAACCATATGCACCTTTGAATCTTCATAATGAATTCCAGACTAACCAATCAGGAAACAAAACGCAGCTTGGGAAGTAGAGGAGAAGAGAATGGGACTGTCTCTGCAAGGATTTTCTCCCCAGGCCCCAAGTATTTACATGCAGATTTGCATATCATTTGCATATAATTTGCATCTAGCTACAAAGCCTGTCTATTGTTCAGATAATGTTTAAGCTAAAGTTGATTTCCAGAATGTCCCACTCTCCCCTGTCCTTCCTCACCCTGTCTACTCAGGTATAGGGTGGAAATGTCTGGACTTTCAGGGGACAAGGGTAGTCCTTGGGTCACACACTTTCTGTGTCAGCAATGCTGCATGTCACTATGAATTTTATTGTCACAAAACATCTTGGACAGCAGAAGAAACCAGGACAGAGTTGCCTGGAGAGCTGCAAGCAAAAGGTAGAAGAGCGAACTCAGCTGAATTAGAAAGGGGAGAGGTAGCCAGATAAGCCAACAAAAAGTAAAGTCTGGGAAAAGTAATTAATGACAGTAGCTGACCCTTATACAGAGTGCTTCCCATGTGCTTGGCATTGTTTTCAGTGCTCTGCGTGGATTATGTGTTTAATCACCATATCAGCCCTACGAGGTGAGTACAGCTGTTATCTCCATCTTTTAGGGAGTTAAACTGAGGCCCACAGAAGATAAGTAACTGCCTGAGATCATGCAGCTTGAAAAGAGACAGGACTTGGGATGGAACTAGTCTCTTATGCTGTGTACAGAACAAGAAGGCAGAGTCCCAGAGGTGAGAGAGAAGACCAGCTCTGAACTCAAGGCTGCAGGGATAGATCCTCCGGCCAGCAGAGGGTTGGGGACAACAAGTCTGGAACTGTGTGGGGGATCAGGAGGTAGAAGGAGGCCGCAGAGCCCAGGCGGGCAGCGTGAATACACCGTAGCCCTGCTTTCACTCTGTTCTCTCCTGGCATCATCTGAAGAAGCCACGGGTGTTGACTCTTTGTTTTGACAGTGAACTCCTTTCAGGGCAAGAACTGGTCTCAGTCTGTGGCAGTGCCCAAGCTGAAGTCTGCTGATGTGGACAAGTGGGAAATACTTGGTCAGTGGCCTGGAGAAAGAGGTTGGCAGGCCAAACAATGGCAAGGATGAGTCAGCCCCTCTATAGTGAAACCCAAAGAATCCATCTTATCAGGCCCTGAATGACCAACAGCAGAACAGGGCTCACTGGGGAAAAGAGATACTGCTTAGATAAGCTCACCACAATGGAAGAGGGGGGAAAAAAATAAGAGGAACCTGTGCTCTGCGGATACCTGGCAAGACCTCCACCTCTCTGTTTAGTCAAACCCTTCTTCTCCAGGATTGATCTGAAATGTGGATCTCCTCTCGTTTTTATTTATTGTTCTTACATGTTATTTTGTTTGTGGGGATGTTTCGCTGGCTCCAGAATGAGAAGCAGGCAGCCGCAGCTGGGAGGTAAAGGGGGTTGCAGCTGAAAACAAACCTTGCAGGAGCGAAGGGGGGGAAAATAATTAATGAAAGATGGTGTAGAGGCCACCGGTTAGCATTGGCCGAGCAGTGTGAGAAACTTCCTCGTGCTGGGGCTCGTGTTGTCCAGGAGAGAGTGTTGTCATCTGAATTAATTTGCATGACAATAGGCCAACCCTTATTATGCATAGGGATGCTAATGGCACCAGCCCCAGTGCATTTCCATGGGAAAAGGGTCTTCCTTTGAGGAGGCAGCCTCTCCCCCGCTCCCCCTCCTCTCCCCCTCCCCCTTCCCTCCTCTTCCCCCTCCCCCTCCCCCTCTCCCTCCTCTTCTCCCTCCTGCCCCTCCTCCTCCCCCTCCAATTCCTCCTTCCCCTCCCCCCTTTTCTCCTCCCCCTCTCCTCCTTCTCACAGTGGGAAGCCCCCATCCATCCCTCACCCAGTAGAATATCCCCTGGGGGCCAGCACTCCTAGTGGGATAGAAAGCGTCCTCTGAGGCGGAAGAAATGTTTTTCAACACCTCCCCAGACCCTGTTCTCCCTCCCACCTCTCACAATATGATCAAGAAGGAAGTGTGAGTGTGCGTAGTTTAATTAAAAAACAAATAGGTCCTCAAGACTGCCAACCTCCTGGGGATTGGTGATATTGGGGAGAAGCTGCCGTGGGAGCAGGTGGGGCAGAAGATACCAAGGTTTGGGGTGGGAGCGGGGTCCAGGGGAAAGGATGGAGACAAAAGGCGCTTGGACTTGATTTAAGCACCTGGACGTCTATTTCAGAGCAAGCTGTTCTGTTGTCGCTTTCTCATCAGTGCTACCCTGAAGAAGGGCTTAAAATGTAGCCCCGTGCAGCTGTTCAGTCTTGCTTCCCTCACTTGCACGCTAGGAGGCTGTAGGATTCAAGGGGAGGGTTTGGAGCCAGAACACCTGGGCTCAAATCCCATCTCTGCTTTTTACCAGCCATCTGACTTTGGCACTGTGACTTAAGTCTTGGTGGCCCCAGTATCCTTATAGGTATAATTGGTACCCTAATGTCTCTTCCCATTAGGGAAGATGCTTGGAACACCACTGGCACACTGTAAGGACCATAAGTGTCAGGTATCAGCATCCTTCCTCTCTCCTCTACTTAGCTCTCCCACTCAGTGGCCTCCATGTCCCTTTAGAAAATAACCCAGGTGGCCCCTTAGGCTGGTAGATGTCTGATTATGTTGACAGTCCCATCCTCACCCCTCCCCTGCTGTCCCCCACCACTACCACCACCGTGGGACTGCACAGCCCAGGAGCACATAGTGCCCTTGGGAAGGGACTGTCCCTGTTTGGTTACATTGTATCTAGTAGGGTAGCTGAGGAGCCCAACTAACTCATTTTACTGCAATTGCTGCAAGTTCTAGAAGGCTTATCTACAATGTGTCTCAAGGTATAAAGTGTTCTTTCCTCCTCAGAACAAGATTTGATTGCCAGAGTTGAAAGGACTGCATCTAAAAGTAATTTTGAGTGGCTTAGCTTTGCCCCACAGTGTCCCTGCAGAGAAGAAATAGGGCGTCTCAGTAATGAGCGCATGGCTTATCCACTGGCTTGGAGGATGAGTCCTGGGTACTTTAGCAGCATTTCTCACACTTTTAAAAAAACTGAGGCTCAGTTTCGAGAAATATCAATATTTGATTTCTTATACTGTAATTTAATATTTCAAAATAGATATTTTCACTAGATGTAAAGCAAAGAGGTGGTAATTTAAAATATACTTTTTGTGAGCTCTTTATTAGAGGGTGTGATGGAAGGACCAATCAACTCTCTGGTCTTGACTCATGAAGCTCTAGCATCATAACTGAGTGGTACCCAAGACAGGATGACATTAACAAATGGACTTGAATCTTATATATACATATCTCTATCTATCTATATATCTATAATTTATATAAAACATATAAATATATAAAAATTATATATATATATATATTTTTTTTTTTTTTGCGGTACGTGGGCCTCTCATTGTTGTGGCCTCTCCCATTGCGGAGCACAGGCTCCGGACGCGCAGGCTCAGCGGCCATGGCTCACGGGCCCAGCCGCTCCACGGCACGTGGGATCTTCCCGGACCGGGGCACGAACCCGTGTCCCCTGCATTGGCAGGCGGACTCTCAACCACTGCGCCACCAGGGAAGCCCTATAATTTTTAATAGCTATATAAATTTAGATATATATATCTGAATCACTTTGCTGTATATCAGAAACTAACACAAAATTGTAACTCAACTATACTTCAATTAAAAAATAAAATAATATAAAAAAATGGACTTGCAACAGATATAAAACCAATTTGTTCTTGTGCTCAAGATGGCCATTTCTCGTAAACGTATTTCAGTTGCCCAACACTGAATGGGAGTTAACATGACAGAAAATCTCCAGAGGAGGATCACTTGGATTCTACTTTGCCTCAGTCCCGTTCCACATTTTAATCAAGAAAAATTAGATGAAGCCTTAAAAGAAATGCTTGCGACATGTTTGTGATCGATAATTGAAAGGCATAACTAATGTTGATAGCTTCACCAATCAAAACTCAGAATGATCTGAGAGTTAGCAGGAATGGGTCCAAATAAGCCACATGAAATTCAACGAGGTCGAAAGTAAAGTCCTGGAAAGGTTAGTTTTAACCATCAATTGGGATCGCTTTTTGTGGGCATAAACAGAGACCTTTGGGTTAATGACAAGCTCAGGAAGAATTAAGAGTTTTGAGAAAGCACCTAAAAATATTGACTCCAATCTTAAGGTTTGTGACTAAAAATAATGTAATTTTCAGTGTAAGAACAGACTATTTTCCAAACTTTCATTTACAACCTTGTTTGGAATTCAGAATGTATTTTTCCCCTAGAAACATTGTTATCAATTCACCAGGCGGTGATACAGATTCAGATAAAATCTAGCTGAACAACAGCATAAATAATAACTGATTCCCGTTTGCAGACAGGAAGACAGCTCTGGTCTAACTGTTTCCAGACTTTACACTTGTTTTGCTTTTCTTCATCCTCCCCAGATGCTGCTCTTCATTTCCTCACACTCTTGTCATGCAACATGCCCCACTTCTTTTGTTCCTGAAAGGCTGGACTGCGGGCAGGAGGAGAGATGGCCATTAGAGCAGCCACCACCAAGAAAGACCTAGAGAATGAGGCACAAGAGATGGATGACAAATTCAAACCCTGCCCAGGCTCCACTTTGGAAAAGACTTTCTTATTTGATTTAGCTGCAAAACAGATCAGTAACCCCAGGTAGGAAGTTATAATCTGCATTCAAATAGATTTCCCATAAAAGGTACAAGTTCAAGGCCCAGACTGCACTCTACTAGAATTTCAAGACTTAGTAATATTTTATTTTTCCTTCATAGATCTTTGAATTGTTAGATATCACTGTTAACGTTGTTATTTCCAGGCTTGGGAATGGAAATCATTGCAACCTCACGTTACTTTCTAGTTTTTAGAGTGTTGAAATTCCTTCTTAATGAGAGGAAATTTCAGTGTGGATTTTTTTAAATTATTATTTTATGTTTTTTTTTAAAAACTTTCTAATTTTTGACACACCTAAGTTTTGAATATGGTTAAAGTAATGATGTGTCACTAATGAAGTCATCTCATAATAAGATTTCCTTGGCCTGGGTACATGGAAGTTGAGATATATTTCTGAATAGACTGACGTTTGTTTCCCTGCAAAATTCATATGTTAAAATCCTAACCTCCATGTGATGGTATCAGGAGGTGGGGGCTTTTGGGAGGTAATTAGATCATGAGGGTGGAGCCCTCCTGAAGGGGATTAGTGCCCTTATAAAGGAGCCCCCTCCTCCTCCAACCACCCCCCCCCAAGAGCTCTCTAGCCCCTTCCTGCCTTATGAGGTCACAGCAAGAAGACAAGAAGATGGTCCTCTACCATGATCTTGGACTTTCCAGCCTCAAGTACTATGAGAAATAAATTTCTGTTGTTTATAAGTCACCCAGTCTATGATATGCTATTACAGCAGCCCAAACTGACTAAGACAGTTTCTATCAACAACCCCAATAATGCCAGGGGGAACCAGATAAAAGGATAGGTACCAGGTGGGCAAGAACCCTGACGCCTCTTGGAGCTTTGTTTTCCTTGTGACTCTGTCAAAGGAATGGGAATCAGAGTGATTAGGACATAAAACATTCCACCAAAGTTTTATGTTGCCCCAATTACATTCACAGCAGTGACAGACAAAAAAAAAAAAAAAAAAAAATGCTCTGTAGGTATTGGATTGCAGATAAAACATTGACATCATCTTCACAGAAGTTTCAATCCCATGGGAAGAACATGTATGGCAACAGATCATTGCAATACAATGTGTGGTAAATGCTAGAAAAGAGGGGGTGTTAAGATGCTCTGAGAGTACAGAGGACAAACTGACCCAGCTCAGGGGAGGGGAAGCTCCCTGAAGGAGGTGGCTCACAGTTAGGGCTTAGAGGATGAGTAGGAGTTACCCAAGTGAAGGGGTCAAGAGATCAGCTAAGAGAACCCGTTCAGGTCCAGCCACAGTTATGAGACATGGCAAGGAGTGACAAGTAGTATGGTATTTCTTTCGCTTAAAGGGCAAAGCAAACAAAGCCAGGAGAGGCAGAGATAAAGCTGCTCAGAATAGAGAGAGGCCAGGTCACAAAGAGCTTTCCAGGTTTGATAAAAGAGATCAGACTTTATTCTGTAAACAAGGAGAGCCTTTGAGATATTTTAACATAGGAGATTGGTATAGTCAGAATTGTTTTAAAATGACCGCTCCTTAGGCAAGAGTACCCCCTCAAGCCGTAATTGCCATAAAATGGGATAAAGGAGGGCTAACAGAAGGCTTTGTGAAGGAGGTAACATTAGAGATGGTTCTTGAACTCCAGATAGAATTTGCATATACAGCAATGGGGAAAGGCATTGGGGAGGGGACTCGGTCATTCATGGAGCATAGAACGGTTGAAAAGGAGACTCGTGAGAAATCAAGTCAACAATGGAAATTGGGTCCACATGACGGAAGGCTTACTTGTTTGTCTTATTTGTGTTAGTTCCCTGCCATCTTCACTCGTGAGGTCGTCCAAGCAGTAATCAGTCCTGCCCGCGACGTTCCCTGGGACGACACAGGAATCTGCTCTCAGCATCCCTCCTGGTGATGCTTGATTACGGCACCTCCCTTCTGAGTTGGTGGCCAGCGCCCCAATACTGAGGGTGGGAGACTTGCTCTGTGCGCCAATGTTTCCTTCTGCCTCACTGCAGGAATGATCTGTGATCCATGCTGGTGCCCCAGCCACTGTCAAGCACCTCCATTTGGCCATTTTACAAATTGCCCCAAGTAAGTACACACTTGCACATAAATTTCCAGTGACAGAGCAAACTAGAAAAAACATGTATATGCTGCTATCTTGTAGGACTTATTAGCACAACTACTCCAATAAAGTGATTTGGGTAAAAAAGAAAGCAACTAGTGACTATGGTAATTGACTTACAACCCACGTGCACATAGGACTTTGCATAACCCTCTTCCTCCTCATGGCTGGCTCCCATTTTGGACTTCTTCCTGTCTCCATAGCTTCAGAGGGATTCTAGTTCTGAAACTGGAGGAACCTTACTAAGCCTTCCTTAATGTAAAATAGTTTGGACATGAACTTGAATAACCGTTGAGCTGATTTTCCAGCTGATGGGAGATGGTTAATTGTCTGCTGTCTATAGGAGTCTTAAAAGTCTGTCTGGCCACGTTAATAGCGACTTGGAATTTATGACTTGAGACCACTGGGGGCGATGAGGAACTCACAGCCCCGGCAACTCAGGGTAATCATCCCTTAGGTAGAAAACAAAGCCCAGTGGGCAGATCTCACTGTAAATAGAGATGATCAAATGTAAACATGGTGCAAGTTTAGCATCCCTGGTGGTATTATTTTCTTTCCTTCTGGGGTAGCGCCTGCTTGTTCAAAAGCATGTACAACCAGTTGAGGGTAGTGTAAGATTTGGAGGTTATAGAATAGTCTGTTTGTATGCTACCGGCTTGAGAACTTTGCAGCATTTTCAGGAATCAACTTTTTTCCCTGATACGGTATTTTATTCTAACAACTGAAAGGTAGGACAGGCAAGTTATTATGAGTAGATGGATGGACAGATCATTTTTTTCCCCCTTGAATCTTGGGTCAAAATGCAGTCTTGACACTCATGGAAGGAAGACACCCAATCTGTCTCCCAGGGAGAGTGGGGAAACCTTTCACAGAGTTCATATAAGATATCTTGTTGAGAGAGAAATTCTAGCATAATCTTTGGGAGACAGGAACAGGATCCGCATTGGTATGAGCTGCAGGTTCTCTGCCCAGAAGCTCAGAGTCATAACAGGAATCTGGTCAGTGGTTCTCTGCTGTCAGCTCCTTGTTTTCTGGCCCTAGTTTAACTCTCAGCCTACCCGCTTCTCAGTGTTTCATTGGTTCCTCTGACTGCTGCCTTCTCATCCAAATACCTGGGATGTGGGGCTAATGAGCCCTCCTACCTCCTGGGGTCATCAGGAGGATCAAAAACGACAGGTGTTCAGCACAAAGTGCTAGAGAGATGGAAGTCCAGTAAATCACGCTGCCCTGCTTTCATTCTTGCACTTACTGGACACACGTGCAATGGAAGGGCACGCGCAGTGGTTAACAGAGGTTTCCACTGGAAGCTGGAGAGTGTGGGCCCTTCCACGCCTTATTTCTACACATCTGCAATTTGTTAATTATTCACAACAAGCAGGGCATTTTTATAGTTAAAAAGAAAAATTTTAATGTCACAGCAGTAAAGAAAATGAAGGATCTTTACTCTGCATACAGCAGAGTAGCTCACCGTGTGAGGAGTGGTTACTTGCACTCAGAGAGCAGGTGAGAAAAGGCAATGACTCTGACCATAGTTTTTAAGCATTCCTGAGCTTGTGGGCTGAGTCAGTACCATCCCTTTCTTCACCAACGATGCACACAATCTCCTTTAATTCAGCTGAATGTCCCCCTTGCCTGTCTCCCGTGAGAATGCACCTCCGCCTACGGGGAGTGCAGTTGTACAAAGGCTTCAGCAGCTGCTCTCTGAAACCCGGCCCCATGTTGCTGCCGAAGCCATGCCTCGCTCAGGCTGCTTCTGGCCAAGGGCTGAGCCCAGCAAGGATGCCATGCTGAGGGAGACCTGCTCCTGGGAAACCCAGCGTTCCTGTGAAGGCCGACTCTGGCTGGATAATTCCCATACGGCCTCGCCCAGCCGCCAAGGATGCTTTCACCTCTGCTTCCTGTGGAGTCAGACTTGCCTGGTGGTCTGAGAGCTCTCCCAGCTCATCCAGCTCCCCACCCCCCCACCCATGTTCCTTCAGAGAGGCATGTCCTCTAATAACGTCCTTGCACATCATCCCATCTCAGCATCTGCTTCTCAGAAGACCCAGGCTAACACTTCTTGGGTTTGTGCTTGTTTGCTTCCGTTTTCCTATCTGCAACCTCCAGGGTGGCAACTTAGGAGTCATCAATGAGATGACTCTGTCTTCTACTCTCCAGCTCAGTTTCTCCCTTCAGTCCCACTTCAAGCTTGGATAGACCTCACCCTAACTCGAATCCACATGCATGGGTCTTGTAAGAGTGTGGTCAGTGGTTGTCCATTTCGGTTGCTCAGTTTCAGGTGTTTTCATGCCTTCCTTATCTTCACCGCTGATCCGCCTTCATAGACCATCTGGAGGTTCTTCTGAGTTTGTGCTGAGGAGACCCAAGGTCTGGACCATACTTGCAGCAGGAGCTCCTAAGTACACTCAGCGATGGAGAAACAAAACAGAACTACACGTGCTGTCACTCTTGGTTTATGATGGTTGCATTTGGGGAAGTTTCAAATCAGAAGTTGTCGGAAAGCAGGGTCCTGTTTGCATCCAAGCCCGAAGTCAGGGCTACCCAGACCTCAGCTTTCTGAGGATGATTTCAGCGATTTGGTAAGAGCAGTTACCAGTAAGGGGACAAAGGAAGACCTTGGCAAAGGTAAGATAAGAAATACCATTCAGGGCTTCCCTAGTGGCGCAGTGGTTGAGAGTCCGCCTGCCGAGGCAGGGGACGTGGGTTCGTGTCCCGGTCCTGGAAGATCCCACATGCCACGGAGCGGCTGGGCCCATGAGCCATGGCCGCTGAGGCTGCGCGTCCGGAGCCTGTGCTCCGCAACGGGAGAGGCCACAGCAGTGAGAGGCCCGCGTACCGCAAAAAAAAAAAAAAAAAAAAAAAAAAAAAAAAATAGAAATACCATTCATTCTCTCCTTCTACAAGAAGATACTAAATATTTTTTCTCCCTCACCTCTCCCCTTCCTTCCTTCCTTCCTTCCTTCCCTCCCTCCTTCCTCCCTCCCTCCTTCTTTCTTTCCTTTATCCCTTCCTTCCTTCTTTCCTTTCACCGATATTTATCGAGGGCTTAATATGTGCCATGTACTCTGTGATCAATGCAACACTGTATTAATTGCTAAGTGCTACAGGGGATTCCAAAAAGAAAAAATGTAAGGCACGACTCTAGTCATCTATAAGCTTGAAAACCATTGCTGTAAAAAATAAACAAACCCACATAAAACAGCTGGGAAGCAATGACAAAGCAAATGTAAAATGCAGGTAAATACCTGTGTGTTATCGAGGTAGCATGGAAAAGGCATAGGATACACCAGCTCAGCAGTGACTCACTCAAGGTCTTCAGAGGACATGACTCAAGTCTTCAAAGATTTAAATAAGGAGGGGAGGTAGTAGGAGTATGCTCTAGACCAAGAATCACAAGAACATCGACCGGCAGCAATGGCTGTAGACCAAGGCAACTGTTCCCCTGCCCCAGGGGACATTTGGCACTACCTAGTGACTATTAAGTGTTGTCACAGCTGGGGAGTGATGCTACTGCAACTGAGTGGGTAGAGGCCAGGGATGCTGCTAAACACGCTATAATACACGGGACATTCCCCCACACCCCCAAAACGTCCATAGTGCTGAGGCTGAGAAACCCCGATGTACAAGGATGAATGACCCAGCACTGTGATGGGGGTGGAGGACAGATTATCGAGAGACATGACTGGAGGCGGATCCGTTGGGGAAGGAGGAGGGGCAGGGCTTAAAAGAATCGAAAGGTTTACGTGGCTGACATTGTTCTGAGGATCCAGTGCTGGAGGTTCTTGAACGATCCAGAAACATAAGAAAGTTCGTGTTCCAGAAAACTCCGATGACAGCAGAAGCAAGGAGGGAATTCTACCAACTTCGGCATGAGAGGCAACAGCTCTTCTAGGTGGAGAACATGGAGATATCCTCCTGCCACAGAGTGAAGGAAAAATAATCATAAAAAGTCCGGTTTGGGTATTTCAGTGTGACGGCAACCTCAAAGCCCTAGCTTTGTCCCTGGGGCCTTAGAGACATCGCCCAGCTCTTTCAGGGCCCTTTTCAGGGATGACACTAATCCTTTCTCTCTTGAGGGGCAAGTTGGTCTTTCAACTCGTTTCTAACTTTTCCTAAACCTGATGGCATAATTTCTCTTAGGCTTTCTGGAATTTGAGTGAATTTTCACTGCGGGCTGAAACCATTAGGCCCGTTTTTGTTCGTTTTTCTGTTTTTGTTTTTAGTAGAAAAGTTAAAGTAAAATCAAGACAAAAACCTGCAAGTTCTCCTAGGAAGAAAAGCGGTTGTTTTCAGGGGAAGGTTTACTCCTGCATCTGAGGCTGCTGTCAGCAGACACCCTTCCTTTAAAGTTTTCTGAGGACACCACCTCCTCTCCCAGGGACGCCTCTCCTCACAGGTGCCTGGAATGTCATCAGGGTGGAGAGTGTTCACTGGTGGTTCCGTTCTTTGTTGTCCTGAGAGGAGTTTGTGGTGCCTGGTGTGGAGTGTGTGTGCACACGTGCCTGCGTCTGCTTTGCTTCTGGGAACAGGGAAAAGCACAAGAGAGAAACAGATGGGCCCCCCTGAGCTTCTTTTTGGCCTGGAAAAATGAAACGCGGAGAAAATCGTCATAAAAAACGGAAACAGCTGTGGCAGGACCACAGCAGCTTGTGGGGTGGGTCCTCGCCTGAGGGGCTTGCAGTCTGTCAAGATTCTGCTCCCGGGCGGGGCGGGTATCACCCAAAATAATGCCCTCAGCTTAGCTGTTGCCCACCCCGCAGGTCATCACGTCGACCCTATGCCCTTCCTCCCCTCCTTACTCTCCAAGCCAGACTGCAAGACAGATGGAATTACCTTTTAATGTATCAGGAGAAGGTGTGCAAAGAAGCCCCCTCACTGAGGCTGGTAGTTAACTGTGCAGGGTGGCTCTTCCTTCTTCCACATCATATAAATCCCCCAACTTTGTTGAAACCTGTATTTTGTCAGTGTCTTGGCACATCAAGTTGACAGCAAGTTGGCACACCATGTCATTTTTGTCCACGATTGACCAGGATGGTACACTGAATAAGCAGAAACGACATTTAGTCATAATCACTGGCTCCCTGTCAAAAGCTATTGGGCTGCATCTCCAGAGGGTCTTTTGGGCTGGGCAGAAATCAAGAGGGGAAAATGTGGCAACGTGGGGGAAGGATGTAGCTCTCATACGAGACCAGACGGAGCTTCTGGGAAGGCGAGGAATTTGCCACTCCACCTTCAGTCATGAACGGGAATTAGAGTTTCCATTAAATCGCTAAAGTTGTAATAAAGTATAACACGGAGGGTACGTGTGACCACGTGGCCCCATAGGATAATCTAAACGCCCATCAAATGGAAGATGGCTCTACAAACCAGGATATTGATTTTATTTTTCTGGTAATCAAGTTATTTATGGATGAAAGAATCTTGCATTTTTCATTTGGTATTTAAAAGCAATACGCATTCGGACGAAGACATTTAGAAACTAGGGAACTCCTGACTCTAAGCTCTATTTTTTTTTTCACTGAACTCCCTGGACTAAATTTAATCCAGGAACAGAACTCTCCATAATTTATTAAATATCCTTGTTGAACGGGGATCTCTCCCTACTAGGTGTGAGGTCCCTCTGTACCACTGGCTTCTAGCATTGAGCCTGTCAGGTGGTAAATGAGAAACATTTGCTGTCTTGATGATTATGACCTCTTGAGCAATGTGGCTGGGTAGACCAGAGCAAGACAGTTCTTTCTATACTTTGTGCCCATGAGGACTGGTTTGATTAATAGCTACGGGTGCCGGCCCCTAGCTGGACAGCTGAATTTCATTTGGCCTCATGTTCATGGATCTGCTACTGCTCATGGCTGATTTCGGATACTCTGTTGGCTCAAGTTACTTTCCTGCCATCTTAATTTTGCTGTCTGGCATGAGGTGCAGGCTTGGTTTCAAGAGTTAACTGGGACTTCCCTGGTGGCGCAGTGGTTAAGAATCTGCCTGCCAATGCAGGGAACCTGGGTTCAAGCCCTGGTCCAGGAAGATCCCACATGCCACGGAGCAACTAAGTCCGTGTGCCACGACTACTGAGCCTGTGCTCTAGAGGCCATGAGCTACAGCTACGGAGCCCGCATGTCACAACTACTGAAGCCCGTGTGCTGAGAGTCCATGCTCCACAACAAGAGAAGGCACCGCAATGAGTAGCCCCCGCTCGCCGCAACTAGAGAGAGCCCGCGCGCAGCAACGAAGACCCAACACAGCCAAAAAGTAATAATAAATTAAAAAAAAAAAAAAGATTTAACCACTCGCACTATGATTGAATCAAAATGACCAGATAACACAGTTGAAAATTGGAGTGGAAAGAGTCTTGGTGGGAATAGGAAATCAAGGAGCAGGGACACTGGGGAGACTTAAAAATGCTGTATCATTTTTTTTTTCAAATCCCAGAAAACAGCTGCAGGTGGAGAATAGGATGGATTTCAAGAATTCTCCATGGAGGCAGGGGTTCAGACAGGGGCCAGCTGGGTGATGAAATCAACTCAGAGGTCAGATGTGTGTTCATGTTCAGTGACGGCTTCAGAAATTTCAGGGACTTTCAAAATTGGTTCTGGAGAGAAGCAGATCTGTTGACTGGGCAGATGGGGACTAAGACATGACCGTTCTGGGATTCAGGGGTCTCGGGCTTAAGGGAAAATGAGGCTCCAGACTCCTTGCCCTATCTCTGTTTTGGGGGACCCTAGAAAAGAAGTGACTCTTGTTTGCTGAATTTACGGAGACATGGGACACTCAGAATAGGAGCAAATCTCACCCTTTCTAGGGGCTTTAAGCTATAAAGTATGAAAGCCCCACAAACACCGTCTTTCTGTAAGGTCCCTTATCTGCATAGATGTGGGTTAGCTCCCCACAGGTCGGAGAATTGGGCGTAATTTGAATAAGCACCACCTAGAAGTTCAGACGTTTATTTGGGTTTTCACATTTCCCTCCCTTATCCTGACCTCCTCCACCCTCCCAAGCTGCCTGTAAAGGAGCTAAGAGCCCCCCATTAGATGCTCCTGGATTCCCAGCCCTATTAATCTCCAGATGGACCTGGAAAGCCAGCACAGTCGGCTCCCTCACAGTGCTTGGCATGCCCTGTATGGCTCTAGCCGGATTCATACAGTGCCGAGGCAGCTGCAAAAATGAAAAGCCGTAAGAAAAATGGATATTCAAACCCTTCCCATCCAGTGAAAGGAAATAAACATCTGGGTTCCAAAAGAGTAGGAGGTCGTCAGATCTGATGTCATATGAATTCTGTAATGCAAAACAACGTGCAAGGGAGTTACACAGGTCTTGGAGGAAGAGAGGTCATTGGAAATGCACATTAAAAGCATGAGATACCATTTCACACTTGCAAAAACAGGTGTCAACATTTTAAAATCTGACAACAAATGTTGGTATTGATATAGAGGAACTGGACTACTCTTGAGTTGCTTGTGGGAGTGTAAAATGATTTACGCACTTTGGAAAATGGTTTTGAAGTTTCTTACAAAGCTGAGCATTTATCTATTCTATGACCCAGCAATAACATTTCTAGGTGTTTTCCCAAGAGACATTTATATTAGTTTTATTCACAAGCGTTCAAACTAAAAAAAAAAAAAGAAATCCAAATGTCCATCACGAGGAAAATGGATAAACACACAGTTGTTTATTCATACACTGGAATACTACTCAGCAAGAGAAAAGAATGAACTGAATGCACGCAAAAGCATTGACGAATTTCATAGAAATTCTGTTGAGCAAAAGAAGCCAGATATAAATGGGTACATATTATATGATTCCATTTGTATGAAGTTCAAGAACAGGTAAATCTAATGTGTGGTGTTAGAAATCAGACCAGTGGTTGTCTATGGGAGATGGGGATTAAGAGGGAATGAGAGAACTTGCTGGGGTGATGGTTATGTCCTATAATCGGATCGGGTGGTCGCTGTTCAGAGGTATTCGTTTATCAAAAATTATTGAGTTATACGCTTAAGAGCTATGCATTTCATAGTATGTCATTTAAAAAAAAATTGCCTCTAGAAAATAAGGGAGGGGTGGATCAGAAAGGGAGAAGAAAATCTGTGAAGGCTGGTTTTTGGAGAGTGGACGCCATGCAATGGATATTCATCTTGTCTTCGGTGGAGAGGTGGGGTGGTGGTATTCACTAACCCTAAGTTTAGCAAAGGGACCTTTAAAGAGGTTGCTCGTAAAGCTTTGGAATGACTTTTTATAGGTGGGGAACACAGAGAAATGGCGCCTGACTCAAGCGTCTAGGTAACTTGGGTGAGATGTGAGAGGTGCTGACTTCTCCTGGCTGAGTGGTGTGTTTTCACTTACCTAACGTGCTTCTCTGGGAGAGAGAGCAAAGCATGGGGGCACCTTAGGTCCGGCGTAGCAGAGTCTCCTGCAGGGGCAAGGAGACCTCACTGCTGGACGAGGCCGGAGGTATTCTCAGAAGTGGGGTAAGGGTTGAAAACTACCAGTTTGAATAGCAGTGTATCTTTCTGAGTTAAGACAACTGCATGAATAAGGAATCCTAAAAGTGCCCCAGGAGAAAAAGAACCGGCTCTGATCAAGAGCCTGGCCCACCAGGGATACCAGCTTTAACCATCTACGAGGACCCAAGAGTGTGATGCCATCCAGATACAAGTCCCCTTCCCTTCCCTTTCCTCGTCTCCCCTACCTGTCCAATCCCCTTCGAATCTGTTGGGCAGACAGAACACAGCAGACGGGATGTACAGAGAAGGGTAGGGCCATCCCTCTTCCCCACTCCAGCTTTCCATCCTGAAACAGTCATGAGTTGAGGAGGGAGAAGATTTAATATTAAGCCGTTGAGGTATTCCCCGGGATGGGACATTTCACGGACTGAAGCAAGACTATTTATTGTTTCACTAAATAACCAGAGGACTTTTGATTTTCTGAGAATGTTGGGAAAAGTCCCGTTCTTATGGCCCCCATTCCCAGTGCCACCCTCAAGGATCACTCAGGGCCAAGGGAAGATCCCAGCTCTGGAATAAAGTCTAAAGAGGCAGTAAAGGCAAAAATACAGCTGCGTGTTGATCACAATACACATGCTGTGTTTGCTCAATATTATAGCTGGCATGTCTGTCCAAGTACCCACTGAGCATCTCAGAGCATGTTCCTATATTCCAATGTTGGTTAAATGGTACCACCTCTCACCTTGACGCTGAAGACAGAGCACAGAGCACAGAGCACAGAGCACTTCATCCTCTGTGTCTACATCCCACCAGTTTTCACACCCTTCCACCTCAACCCCTTGAGTCTCTTCAGAGCCGTCATCCTCTCTCTATTTTTAGTGCCACTGCCTTGATCTCAGCTCAGGCTTTCACTCTTCCCCAGTAGACTGAACAAGAGACTCCTAAGTGGTCTCCCTGTTCTTGGATTTTGACAGCAAAGTCAAAAGTCTGGGCTGGGGGCTTCCCTGGTGGTGCAGTGGTTGAGAGTCCGCCTGCCGATGCAGGGGACACGGGTTTGTGCCCCGGTCCGGGAAGATCCCACGTGCCGCGGAGCGGCTGGGCCCGTGAGCCACGGCCGCTGAGCCCGCGCGTCCGGAGCCTGTGCTCCGCAACGGGAGAGGCCGCAGCGGTGAGAGGCCCGCGTACCGCAAAAAAAAAAAAAAAAAAAGTCTGGGCTGGAATGATGCCACTCCAACTTTTTAAAGCACACAACTGCTCTTGTGCCCACCCTGGTTAAAAGCCTCCTAAAGTTCCCTATGACTCTACCCTTGCTTATCTCTCAACTACTTCTCTGCCATTTACCTACCCACATCCAGTCCTAGTCACACCAAACCAACTTGTAGCTGTCCCCAAGTGCAAATCTGTTTCCAATCTCCATTTTCTTGCTTCAGAAAGTCCCCTCTCTGTGTCTGAAATGTCTCCCCTCAGCTAATCGACCTCCTCCTCCAGAAGGCTCCCTCTGCTTCCAGCTTCTGTGTTTGTATAGGATTCTGGGCACACCTCTAACTTAACACTCAACACTACTGTTGGTTTAATTACTTTACCTCCATCCTTTTCCTGTGAGTTCCTTCTCTTATTCCTTGTGGAGTCCCCAAATCCTATCTGGCACGTAGCGAATGCTCATCCAATGTTCACTAAATTTATGATTTAATTACAGAGTAATCGATGACTTTTGGCCTTTGAACCCCTAATTCTCAATTCCTACCTCAGAATCTTGGGCAATAAAAACGACTTGAAATCTTAATGAATTCATCAGTAAACAATTTCTGAGCCCCTGTTATGCATCAGACACTTTTCTAGGTACTAGAGGTAAGTTGGTTACAAAGCAAAGTTCAAAGCCTTAGTCAGAGGAGAGGAACGTAAACGGCGAAGATCATTCCAGGAAGTGATGGTGTTACAAAAATATACAGAAAAATGAGTGAGCGACTGGGGCGATAGCTGTGTGGGCTCTTTGATCTGGGACGGTCAGGTAAGGTCTCTTGGCAGAGGTGATGTTTGAGGTGAGATCTGAAAAATGGGAAGGAAACAACCAAAAATTCTGATGAAAGGGTGCTTTTAGGCTGAGGAAGTAGCAAGTGCACAGGCCCTTAAGTGGCAAAGAACTTGGCAGATTCGAGAACGAGAAAGAAAGCAGAAGGGTGGCAACATAGGGAATAAGGAGGATGATGGTAAGAGACGAGGTCACAGAAATAGGCAAGGGCTGGACTCTGTAGAAAAAGGGTCAGCGAAGCTTTTCTGTAAAGATCATCTAGTGAATATTTTAAGCCATGCCGGCCAAGACCTCTGTCGCAACTACTTATTCTGCTATTATAGCATGAAAGTCGCGTTCATAGTATGTAAGTTAATGGGTGTGACTATGTTCTGATAAACCATTATTTGCGACGGTAGGTGGTGGGCCGAATTTGGTCTGTGGGCTATAATTGGCAAACCCCTGGAGTAGGACATGATAGCCTATGATAAGGGATTTGGATTTTATTCCAAGCGAATAGGTAGCCATTGGAAGGTTTTGAACTATGGCTGTGGGGATGTGTGTCGTAGGTCAGATTTTGCTTTAAAGATATTCCCTGTGACATAATCTACAACAAAAGAATTTATTCTCCTTTCTCCATTAAAAACTCTATTTCAAATTCTCTTTTGAAAACAGGACTAGGTTGGGGGGCAGGGGAGACAGGCTGTGGGGTGGGGGAGTCCATGCTAACTGTCTATAATGTTCACTAGTTACGTGACCTTAGGTTCATTGCTTAATCTCTCTGAACCTCAGTTTCCTACTTAATATAACTGTAATAATAACACCTGTCTCTAAGGGTTATTAAATGGATTAAAAGAGATCATGTATATAAAACATGTCACAGTGCCTGGCAAAGTAGGGGTCCATGATGTCAGTCCCTTTTCCTCTTTTTCCTTCCGTTGAATCTGTGTATGTCACTCTCCCGTCAAGAGAGAGGTAAATGTAAATCTTGGTAACTGAGTTCAAAAACTCAGTTGCACAATGACAAGATTGGTGAGGACTTCCTGGTGATTTGGCTACTACAACAACAAATACAATTTAAATTTAAATTAATAGAAGCACAATTTCCGATGACAAAAGGGGTGAATCTGTTTGTATTCCATATTAGTCAAACCATATCTGGAGTCCTGGAAGTAATTCTGGGCATGCTAAATTGAGAGAAATTTGGGTAAGTGAAGTACACGCAAAGAAAAATGGCAAGATATGAAAGAGCTTGGGAACCATATCATAAAGTAAAATGTATTGGAAATTCTAACACGGTCAAAAAAAAAAACTAAAAGAAAACTTGAACACTGTACAAATAGTTGAAGGTGTGTCATTTGGAAGAAAGACAAGACTCATATCATGTTGGTGTAGAGGTGGGTCACCTTGGACAATGGGATGGAAACTGCAGAGATCAGATTTTCCAGCATCAAAAATCTCCCTGATAGGACAAGTGAACTGTCAATCAATGCAAGCCTTCTAGGAAACACTGAGGAGTCATTCAACAACTGAGATGCTGATAAAGGAATTTTGCAATGAGAGTCCAACCAAACTAAAAGACGTCTCATCACACCTTCCAAATTTCTGATTCCATAAACCTGTGGGGTGCCGTAACCAAGTCTCTGGAGATCAGGAGACCCTTTTGGATTCCAGGGACTGGATCCTTCTCTTGATGTCTCTGGTGAAAAAGAAGATTGTGAGATACATGAATCTGTATTTTATCAAGAAGTAGAGAGACTAGTACAAGATTATTCTTGGTGGGCAGGAGGGAATGGCTAAGATAGAGTGGGTCCCCTCTATGTAAATTGGGTCAGAGTAAATTTCATGTCAGTGAAAAATGGATGGAGATCAGGAGAGAAAAAGCGAGTTCATGAAGGTCCCACCAAAGTTATTCCTAAATCCATCATCTACCTTGACCCTCCGCCATTCTAGACCAGGCCACCATCATCTTTCACCTGGATGGCTACAATAACCTCCCAAATGGCCCTAATGAGTTGCATTTTTTTTCATAGCACGTGAACAAGAAAATATCAAGGAGTACTATTTGTTTTCGCCTGTCTTCTTCACTCCAAAATGGAAACCCCATGAGGGCATGGGTTATCTCTATCTTGTTCACTGCTGAATCCTGACCCACAGGAGATGTTCCAAAAATGTTTAGGAGAAGAATGAGGAGTATACATCTTCCTAAAGTGGAATACGGCAGCATGAAATTACGGTAACTGGATTAAGTTCAGCATAAAGTTCTGAAATTTCAAGAAACGTATCTAGCAGTAAACTACAAGGGAATGTTCATATTGCCTCACATTTTGCCTGGTTGTTTTAAATAAATGCACATATGACATTGCCTGTCCCATGTTGTATTGGTCTAAAAATGATTCTTCTTCAGATATCCAGAGTCAGGCCTAGTCTGTGAGTGATGGAAAAAGAGTAGCCCAGTCAGGGCCCAGCAAACTTTTTTTTCAGCTGCAAGAAGCAATGGGAGATCCTAAGAAAACACAGGGGAAAGGTGGTGTAAGAAAGGAAAAAAGAGAAATGAGTAGGAAGAGGGAAGTGAAAGAATGAGCGAGGACAGGTAATTAACATTTCTTGTGGGCTTTATTTCATTTAATCTCTATTATGCCCACGAGACAGTATCATTCGAGAAATGAGAATCATTTGCGTCTCAGAGGGATAAGAAAATCGTGTAAGGTCAAGAGGTAGAATGCTATGGTATAGGTTCCCAATAACCTGTTCTGTGGCATTGCCATCAGGTCCGTGGATATGATAAAAGGTTGGTATTTATTAATCACCTACTGTGTATTGGGCACTGCTGAGAACAGAAAGAAAAGCATCTTGTTTGCAGCCTCTGATGTCATGGTTTGCTGCCCAACAGCTGTAGTCAGGGGCAGACCTAGGTTTTGTGGGGCCTGAAGCTTTTTTTTTTTTTTGAGGGGTGAGCTCTTTAAGAAAAGAATATAAATTTTAAAAATATAAGTTTAAGTACAGGGCCTTCAAAGGAGCCTGTGCAAGCTTAAACTTCTTTAGCATCATAGGAAATCCATCTCTGGTATAGCAATAGTTCATCCATTCATTTAATTTAAAAAGTGCCACCGTGGTGCCTCAGAAATGTTCATTTGGGAAATCAGGGGAAGGGGAGAGATGGGATGGCGTTGAGGTGAGAAAGGCAAACACACAGCTCAAACTAATCCATAAGTTCCATTTTAATAATAGTGCAAAAGACTGATTGTAAATGAGTTTTTTCAGTTCCCTTTTGTTTATCCCATTTTGCTAAAAAATTCGCTTTTTGTAAAAATAGTTAAGAGAGAGAGAGCTTTTATTTTGAGTACAAATAAACAAATAACCCTGGATCTGCATACAAGCTTTTTCTGGTCTGGAGGACTCTGCTGTTTCCAATCAAGATCTTGTTGTCAAGGTGATAAGCTCTGCATTTCTGGATTTAGAATAAAAATTCCTCTAACGTATTTTATAATCTGGTGATCTTGGGCTTTGACCAGATCCGGCGGATGGGGGTGAGCAGATTCAGAGGCATGCTCTGCACTCCAGTGTCTGTTGTGTTTTCCTGTGTATCAGACCCACCTGGGGAGCTTGTGAAAACCTTTCTGCCCTTTCCTTCTTGTTCTAACGTAGGAGGAATCCTGTAGAGACCCGTCAATTCTGATGCAGTCAATTCCCAGGCGGCTCCCTGCTAAAAACTGCTCTAAAAACAACCCTGTTTCATGAGGGAGGGATTATAAACGTTCTTAACAAAAAGGGAAACCGAGGAACAGGAAAGTAAGAGACTTGCCCTAGGTCACCTAGCAAGTTTATGTCTCAGCAGAACACTCTGGCTCTAAGAAAGTCTGCCAAAGTTTACACACTGAGGAAAAGAGCACATTTCTAGGAGAAGAGAGAGTAATCTGACAAACAGTAGAGGTTTGGGGAAAGGGGTGGTCGTGATGGGATGGAATGTGTTGATTTTAATTGACAACAGGCTTAGGGCACATAAGGGTGTACGAGAACTAATGAACAGTACGGAGACTTTTAAAAAGGACGCTGTGAGTTTTGGCAAGGGGGAAAAATAGAGATTTTGTACCCATGGAGGATAGACTCTGGGCCTGAGTGAAGGGATACTACGGCACAAACAAGGAACAGAGTCTGCCGTCTGGGTGAGGGGGGGTGGGCAGGGAGGGATTTGCACAGCACCCCGCAGGTCACAGGCCCTCAATCAGTGTTTGTTGAAGGAATTTGCAAAGGAGGAGAGTATAATGTTGCCTCGATTCGATAACTACCATGTTCCTGGTTGCCATGATCCTCGCGTGGGACACAAGCCAGGAATTCCATAAGCAAAAACAGACAATGTGACGTAATAACCAAGTTTGGACGCTGGTTAAGACTGTCAGAGACGTGGGCCCAGTAGTGAAACCAGCCTGAGATGAGAATGCAGACTCACCCCCTTAAAATCACTTCCCCAATCAGCTTGGGGTGTGTGTGTGTCAGGGGGAGGTGGGGTGTCTCAGTGTTGGGGGTGGGAGGGAAGGAGTGATTTCATCTGTTTAATGAAAAATGACCTGAACGATTCTCTGATCCTGGAAACTCCCATGTAACTGAGGCCAAGGAAAATAGGATTAGGTCTTACTACTTCTACGATGGCTTTGCATCTTCTCAGAATGAGTTAAACTGGAGGGAACAGAAAAAGAAGGGAATCTCATGTCGTTGTGCCTGCAGATAAAGGAGACTTAATGGGACAGATTTCCCCCTGGTCTCCTTCAGACAGTTTTACTTTGGCTTCCTTTGCCTTTTCAATGGACACCCCGTTTCTTTGCTATGTGTTCATAATCACAGAAGGTTTGCTCTAACCCCCTTTGGCATTCTGTCTTCTGACAAGCTACTGATTTCAGGGCTAATATTCCCCCTCTGACTTCTTCAAGCAGAGCAGCTTTTGCCCTGAAGCATGAGGGTGTTAAAACCACAACAAACATCTTTGCCAGAATGGCAGCTACGGACAAGTAATTCTCTATGTGACCTAAGGGGGTGGCACTTTTCAAGATTTTTCTGCTTTGAGTTTTGGGGACACAGTCTTTTCTTCAGAGCAGGTTTTAGGATTGCCAAAAGTGCGCATACAAAATAAAGAACATCACAATGATTGGGATGTCATGGTCCCTTTGGTGCCCCAATTCTTCAAACCATCCTTTTAACAGGAGAACCAGATGAGTAAGTCCACAGGCCATTGTCTTTTTAATGCAATGTATATTTATTGTAAACAATAATATACAAAAAAAAGAAAGGATGAGAAAAAGGAAAGGTAAGTTTCACAGAGAAAACAAAAGGTTTGGGGGGGGAAAACAAGCAAAACAAACAAAACACAAACACAAACCAAACCTTACCTAAAGACAAAATATGATTTAAATGCCAGGTTTCTTAAGTTACAGGAATATTTTTTTTAAAAAAAGATCTGCTTTTATACAGAAATGGAAAGATGCCATATTATAAGAGTGCTTTAAGATTTTACTCTACTGACTTCTAAAACTGTTAATATATCTTTTTTTAAATAAAAAAAAAAGTTTGCTGTCTTTTTTAAAAAGCAATCCTCACTCCCCAGCCACAGAATTAAGAATTAAGGTCTGTCAGTGGGCTGACCCCCCTCCCCGCTCCTCCCCCTCTCCAAGAGAAAACGAAGGGGAACATCGATGACACAGGCTTTTGACACATTGAGTCACAACACACACACACGCACACGCGCACACACACAGTTTAGGCAGCCCAAAGATCTGTGGCAGAAAACACTGCAAATGACTCAGTGATACACTACATCTGCAAACTCTCATTTGTACAAAAAGAGAAACAAGTTTCCAGTTTGTTTTCAACAAAACAACAAAGAGGAAAAAAAAAAGGACAGACAAAAAGGCATTTATACAAATCTAGGACAAGGAATCCAAAGAAACTTGTTTTTAATAAAAAAAAAGATTAAAGAGATAAATAAAAAAAACTGGTTACAGTTAAGGACATAATTTAACAACAGATGACCATACCCTTTGAGGACGCGGCTCCAACAACCTATTTTAAAGAAGGTAAATTTAAAAAATTAAAAAAAAAAGAGGAAGATTTTTTTGTTGTTTTTAATTAAAACCTCTCCTTACAAAATAAATAATCTTAGCACATGGAATGTCTTGAAGTTAACTGCTGGTTTTCAGAGAGGCACAGGTGACAGTGTAAGTGAGAGGATTCTAGCATCTGTGTTCCACATGGGGCCCGGGCAGGCAACCGGGGGCAGTGTGCTGGGGCACAGTATTGGCTGCTGAAACATTCCCCAAACAGATTTCGTCTCCTTTGCTTGCTTTTTGCTTCTTTCTTAAGGTTGCGGTGAGCGAGCAAACACAGGAGGGTAAATGCACTAGAAGAGGGCACAAGGATTTTCCAGCAGCGTGGTTTTAAGGCTTTAAGGTGTTTTTCTCGTTTAAAAAACATATATATGATAAAGCTTACCAAATGCTTACCAAATCGTCTCTAGACTATTGTTTACTTCCGTATTTGCAAACTAAGGCCTTGATTTTTCTAAGGCAACTCCTCCTTGAATCAGAAAGCCTGAGGAATTAAGCAAAGCTAACCCCCCAAACTGATCATGTAACACAAATCTGTGGCTTCTGCAGGTTAATACAACACACACACTTTTTTTTTTTTGTCTGTTTGTCTGTAAGAGAAAGCAAATCTGTACAAAAATACTCTGGTTGCAAGAAAAGCTAGGGCACGCTGTTCGACTAAGTAGTTTAGCTGTTGGAAAAATAAGAGCATTTAATTTTTTTTATCTAAAAATATGTATAAATCCCCTCAAAATGGTAATGAATCATACACAGTACATACTAAAAATATTTAAAATAGAGAATATTCCTCACAGAGGACTTTTTTCTTTAATTACTGCTAAAAAATAATTACAAAGTCCAAACAGGCAGAGAGACTGAGCCAACTGGTCACACGAATCTCCATCACCCTCCACGCTTGCTTTGAAGGTTTCCAGTCCAGTTTCCCGTCGGTTCTGCTGGTCCGTCTAGCCAAGAGTGGCCTGGCCACTGATTCACAACAAGGTGGTAATGCGTTTGGATAGTCAATGTTTCTGTCTTGTAATCTGAGTTCGACTTGCCTTCAGCGTACATGTCTTTAAAGGTAAGAAAAAAAAAATGTCCAAAGGAAATTCTGGTTGGTTGCGTTATTTCTTGGGTTCTTTTTACGATCATCATGGCCATCGTCGCTCTCTAAGCGTTCCTCAAGGTCTGGTGAGCTGTGTGTAGACGGGCTGTTCCCAGTGCTGGGGGCTGTGGGTCTGCGGGATGGAAGGGACCCCGGAGGTGTCGGCGATGGGGGTGTACATGGGCCGCTGCGCCGGGTTCATGTAGGTGAAGGTGGAGTAGAGGCCGGAGCCCTGGCCCGCCGCATGGCTGTAGTAGGAGCCGGAGTTCTGGTGGTCAGTGTAGTCGTACTGCGAGCGGGTGATGGGCGGGTAGGACGGGCTGTAGTGCGGGAGGCTGAAGGGGCTGTAGGCGATCTGCTGAGGCGAGTGCTGCTGCTGCTCGCTGTAGTGGCTGGGACTCAGCTGCTCCGTCTTGATGTGCGTTCGCTGGGCCTGGCCCGGCTCGCTGCTCAGCGTGGTCAGCGTGTGCGCCTGCGCGGGCGGCTGCGGGGGCGCCTGCGCGGACGGCTGGGGGGGCGCCTGCGCGGGCGGCTGCGGGGGCGCCGGCGGGGCCGGCGGGGGCGCCTGCGGGGGCGGCGGCGGCGCCTGCTGCTTGGACATCCACACGTGGCTAGCGCCCGCCGGGGTGGCAGCTGTGCTGCTGATGCCGTAGCTGCCCGTGTAGGTGACCTGGCCGTGCGTGGCCGGCACCCCCGGGTGGCCATTGGGCGGCAGGTACTGGTCGAACTCATTCACGTCGAAGGTCTCGATGTTGGAGATGACGTCGCTGCTCAGCTCGCCGATGTCCACGTCGCGGAAGTCGATGGGGGGCTGTCTGCCCCCCTCTGGCAGTGGGCGCCCCTCTCGCTTCAGGTCAGCCTTGCCCGGCTGCACGTCGGTTTTGGGGGTGGTGGGTGGCGTCGGTGGACCCTGCGATTGCCCTGAGGACGATAGAGGAAGAAACACAGGGCAATCAACCAGGGCTGTACGGAGGCTTTAGTCTCAGGAACCCTCCTGGGACCCCCCCCCCCCGCTAAAGTGTCCCGTATCCGCGGGGGAGGCGCGCTGCGCCCGACAGAAATCGCTGAATGATTAACTCGCCGGTACACACTCGGCAGTCTCCTTTTATCAGGGGAAGGTCTGAGGCCCGGAGGGTCCGGAAGACCAAATTGCTACTTGTACAAGAGCCCTGTGTGTGCTTTTAGGCTGGGGGAGCAAAGAGAAAAAGGAAGAAGCCCTGTAAGGCTGTAAAGGCATTTTACCCCGCAATAGAAATTACTGTTAGGGTGCAGGGATTAGGTTGGGGTGTGTGTGTGTGTGTGTGTGTGTGTGTGTGTGTGTTTTCAGGGACTTGGCGCAGGGGTTAGTGTGTTTCCCTCCCCAGGGAGCGCCAGGTCCCTAAGCAGAGCCCACTAGGTGGCTGGGGGCCCGGGGGTGTGCCAGAAGGGGCGCGGTGGCCAGGCCGGGGTGGGGGCCGGGAGGAGACTCACCGGAGTGCTCGCCGGGGGAGTGGACCTCGCTCATGCCGGAGGAGGAGTGCGGCGAGTCGGCCTGCAGCGCCTTGAAGATGGCGTTGGGGGAGATGTGCGTCTGCTCTGTGGCCTCCTCGGCCTCCGCCTGGCCGTTCTTCACCGACTTCCTCCGCCGCGGCTGGTACTTGTAATCCGGGTGGTCCTTCTTGTGCTGCACGCGCAGCCGCTCCGCCTCCTCCACGAAGGGCCGCTTCTCGCTCTCATTCAGCAGTCTGGGGGCGGGGTGGGGGGGGTAGCAGACAAAAAGAGAGAGAGAGAGAAAGAGAGAGAGGGAGGGGGGCTCCGTGAAACCGGCTGAGCTGTCAGGTCGGCGGGAGGAGGAGGTGACCCCCACCCTCGGCTTCTTCGAACACAGCCCCCCTTCCTCCCTCCTCCCTGCTCTCCAACCACTACCGCAACTCGAAACTTTTCTTTAAAAAAAAAAAGTAAAAGAAAAGAAATAAACAAAAATCTCCGTTCTTCTAGACCGACCTGAGGGGACCCTCCCCGCCCCGCCCTCTCCCCTTCTCTCCTAGTTTGGAAACCCTGGAGATGAAAATAGCTTCCCGCGGCTCCCGCTCTCCGGGCCTTTGCTACTGGAGTTATACCCGCCCCCCCTTCCGTCCGCAACACCCTTTAAAAACTTTCTGAAAAACCACTTAATCTGCAAGGAGCTCCTCCTGCCCACCCCCACCACCGCCACCGCACTCACACACACTGCACCCACCTATTTCCAGCAGCCTCCCTTCTCGCCCCTCCTTCCTGCCACGGGGCCCTCTAGCCTCGGCTTCTCCCCCCACCCTGCATCCCATCTCCGTGGGCGAAGGGCTTCACGGGGGAGCGCAGTTCGAGGGAGGGGGAGGCGGATTTCAATTCCTTGGGATTGAACTTCACTGCGGCGGGAGATCCGGCCGGCAGCCCTCTCCCACCGAGTCTCCTGCTGGTGTTCTCCCCTCCTCTGGCCATCTTCCGCCCCCCGCGCCCCTCCCCGCTCCACCTACCCCCTCCCCCTTTCCCCCAAGAGCAATCCAAGAACTTTGTCAAACTCTGAGCCAAGTTACACCTCGTCCCCATTCCTCCCCCTCGCCTCCCCCCCGCCCCACCCCGCCTGCTCCGGGACCGGCAACTCCCTCCTGCTGGGAGGCGGGGCGCGGAGAGACGGTCCCGGCCAGCGCCCCCCGTCGCCGCCGCGGAACCCACCCTGCCGCGCCCGCCCTACCTCCAGAGTTTGCCCAGCGTCTTGCTGAGCTCGGCGTTGTGCAGGTGTGGGTACTGGTCGGCGAGCTTCCTGCGCGCCGCCTGCGCCCACACCATGAAGGCGTTCATGGGCCGCTTGACGTGCGGCTTGTTCTTGCTCGAGCCGTTGACGCGCACCGGCATGGGTACCAGCGTCCAGTCGTAGCCCTTGAGCACCTGGCTGACGGCCTCGCGGATGCACACGGGGAACTTGTCTTCTTCGCTCTCCTTCTTCAGGTCCGGCTCGCCCTTGGGGAACGTGTTCTCCTGGGGCCGCGTGTTCTCGGTGTCGGAGCCGGAGCCCGAAGGGCAGGGCGAGCCCGCCGAGTCCTCGGACATGGAGGGGCTGGGGGCGCCGGACAGGCCCTTCTCCTGCTCGTCGGTCATCTTCATGAAGGGGTCCAGGAGATTCATACGCAGGCCCGGGACAGGGGGCGGGTGGCCGGGAAAGGCGAGAAGCCGCGGCGGCTCGGGGGCTCGAGGCGCGGGCTACTCTCCCCTCGGCTGCCCGGACGCGGGGCGAGCGGCTCCCGGGGAGCCTGGCGCGTCACTCGGCCGCAGCGGCGAGCTTTTAGGAAGGCGCGCGGGGGCCAGCCCGCAGCTGCCCGCTCCAAGTGGGGGAAGGCGAATTGGAGAGGAGGGGGGAAAGAAAGCAAAAAGCGGGGGGCGACTGCACCCCTTCTCTCCTCCTCCTGCAAAGAAAAGTTCCTGGAGTGAAACTGGCAAGTCGCGGCGCCACTCAAGTTCCCAGTCAGTTTCAAGCTCCGCACTCCGCTCTCCAACTCCCAGCCCAGCGGCTCTTTAATAAATACACCCCCTCACCTTAGAGACGTCAGCCAATCACAGCACGGCATTTCAGGTTTCAGGGCTTGGCAGGCAGCTGATTGGATCCACTTCGGGGGGGAGGAGGATTGTGGCGCTGGGCAGGGTGTTGAGAGGGGAGGGGCGGAGCGGGGAGGGGAGCGCAGCCGCTGGTCCGCCGGTGGGGGGTTGGGGGGGTGGGGTGCTGCGGGGAAAGCGGGGGACCCGGGACGTCCAAGTGTGTAAGTTTGCCGTGCTCTGGTAATGTCAGAATTCGGTGCCGTCTCCGCGCGAATCTTTGCGCGCCCGTGTGTGTGTGTGTGTGTGTGTGTGTGTGTGTGTGTGTGTGTGTGTGTGTGTGTGTAGTCTAGGATCTCTCCCCACCCCCAAGCATTTCTGTTCGTTGTTTTCTCCGCGGTCCCGGGGACTTAGTCGGAGTTTGCCATATTCGAAAAGCTGTCGCTCCTGACTTAAATCATAGCCCAGTTTCCGCGCCTGGAGCCGGCCTCCGCCGAAAGCGCTTAGAAATTGTATTGCGAAGCAAAAGTTTTAGTGACTCAACGCCCGCCGTTCCTCGGTAATAATCCATATAAATAGATTTAACATGCTCTGGTTCGCCGGGGCTGGTGCGGCTGGTCGGGATTCGGCTGCGCTCCTGCAAAGGGAATCAATGAAAACCACAGCGAGGTCCCCGCTCAGGCTGGCGGCCGCAGCGACGCCGCAGCCCCGCGCTCGCGGGAGCCGTCCCGCGCGCCTCACCGACCTTGAACTCTGACAAGTCCTTCTCCAGCCGCCCCCTCCCCAGCCCCCCACCCCGCCGACCCTCCTCCGTGACAGGGCGACTGCTCGGAGGTTCTGCTTTTCACTTCTGGTCGAATCAGAACGTCAGCAGAGTTGCCCCTGGAAAGAGTTTGCATACTGCTCTGGCTTTGAGAAGTCGAACTTTGCGAATGTGGCTGTCCTGGGCCGCGAGGCTGAGGCCAGTCCCTTGGTTTGAAAAGGCCAAACCAATGGGCACCACTGCAGACAAAACACTTCACTTTGGTGGAGTCGTGCCGCTTTCGCCCTTTTTTTTTTTTTTTTTTTACAAAACACCTGGAGCGGTGAAGCGCCTGTCGTCCTGACTTTAGTCGGGTCCTTTAGGACTTGCAGACGTTCCGGAGTTCTGGGGAGGGGGCTGGGGGTGTCTCTGATGTATTTCACGTGTGATTTGAGCACAACCTTCGTGTTTACACGAACTGCTTAGAGCTTGGTTGGCTCTCTGTTCTGGGAGAGAAGAAAAATCTTAGTCGCCTGCGGGTTACATGTCTCCAGAATCACAAATAAACGCACAACTGTGGAAAATGCAGTTTTAAATGTTCCGCCCACCCCTTTCTGGCTCTCGCCAATGTTCGCCTCCGAATTAAATTATTGTTAGTGTCCATCGGCCCGCATCATATCAAAGACTTCTTATTTCTAATTTGCAAATTGCGGACACTCTTGCAAGATTTCAAAGAATGTTTTCCTTGAAGAATTTTTTAAAATCTCGTTTTAAAAAAGTCTTTCTGAAGAAGTCAACATTTGTTACAGGAAATGGAACTCTTCAGAAGGTAGTCAGCTACAAACCTGTTAAACAATATTTACTTTTTAAACGAATGTAACTCACAAGTGGATGTCTTTAGTACCCTGTAGCTTGTTTACCCGTTTGAGAGACATCATACAATAGCCTTGTATTCATGGCTCCGTGAATACGCTCGGAAAGTATAAGAACAGCTTCGTCCTTTCTTAGGAGAAAAAAATCCCGGTTAGTATGGACTGATTTCTGTATCCTAGGGAGGGGACAGTTGTTCGTATAACTGTGCCTTCGCAGACACCTGACCCAGGAGGGGACTCAGAGGCCAGAACTTCGGGCAGAAGTTTTAACCAGGCCATCTGTATTTAGTCGCATTTTATTGTAATTCCCATGTTTACTGGCATAAAGGCAGTGAAGACGACTGTGACTTTAAGATATTTTGGAGGATTTCACTAAATATTTGTCAAGATAAATACGTACACATAATATATTCTTAGTACAATTACGTAATAGGAGATACGTAATATATCGCATTTTAAATCATAAGTTACCGCGGTGTATCCCTTTTCTGTTCGTTTGATGCCAGCATTTTTGTATCTTTTTGAAAACCTGTGGTAAACAATCAGTTGACTTTAAAAACGGACTGCAGTTTTCAGCTGTATCCAGAGGGGGCGCCAAAAGCCCAGAAACTGTCTGACACAGAAACTGCGGAAAACTTAGACGGTGGTGGAGAGGGGGTGGTGTGTTCCATTCAGTCAGGACTGCGTGTTGCTGCTGAGATTTATCTCGGCAGAAATTCCTACTCGATATCCCCTCCCGTGCGGATCCACCTCTGGGCATCCCAGTTAGGGGAACTGGGAGGTGTGTGTCTAGGGCACGGGGCAAAAAAAAAAAAAAAAAAAAAAAAGCGTTCGGGATGCCTGACGTTTCTGTTCTGCACAGAACGGGGACACCGAGACCACAATGACCCTGGGCTCCCAGGTGCCAAGCGTCGCCCTCTGCTCGGCGTGCCGGGACCAGGCCAATTCTGACCCGTGAGCACCGTCCATTAGCCAGTGGGGGCGATCCTGCCTTTCTGCAAGCGGTCGGGTGCCAACACTCCTCCACCTCTCTGCCGGGGCTCTTCTGCGTCGCCCTTGACCTCCCTAACCTGCCCAGGGAAGAACGCTCGCAGTCCCCGACCGGAGCACCTGAGTCAGAGAGAACCCGAGGGAAAGAAACCCGTGCCACAATGTTCCGCTTACAGATCGGGAAACTGAGGCTGTCGGCCCAGTTTCAGCCAGAGCGCTCTGCCTGGGAGCTAAACAGTCTAGTGGGGCTGAGGGAGGAAAAGGACGCAGATCAAGAAAAGGGGCAGGCGATGGACCGCACTGCACGGATCCCGAGTCGCGCGCTTGGGTCCCGCTCCGCAGCCAGCGCCGCGAGGTCTGCCGCCGGGAGCGGAGCCTTGGAGGTGCGAGCGGATCCTAAGGGAAACCTCGGGAAACCGAGGTCTGGGATACCCCCCCCACCACCACCACCACCGCTTCTCTACTTCTCGGCGTCGGGGGCCGGCGCCGGGCTCAATTTCCCCAGCCCGGGCGGCCAATCTCCCTCCGCGCCTACGCGGGAGCCCAGGCAGGAGCCCAGGGGTGCTGGCGCTGAGCAAGTTTCCCTGGCTCGGGGGGTGGGGGGGGGGCTGGCGCAAACGCCGGGGGTCTTGGGGGGGTTCCGTCTCGGATGGGGGTGGACGGTGTGAGCGGATGGGGTTCCCTTTGCCTGGGGAATTAAGGACCACGACCTCCCTCTACAAAATTCCTTAGCAAAAGTGGGCACTGTGTCTAAATCCGTTTTCTGCAGGGAGGCAAGTCCTGGAAGAAATTGGTCGGGGTGAGAGCGGCAGCATCTCCCAAAGATCTCAGCCCCGGGCAACGTTTTCTACGTAAGTGCTCAGGACGAGGGATGCCCCTTCTCTGTGCCAGTTCCCCTGGCCTGGTTCCCTTGAGGTCAAAGACCCCAGTCCCTGGCGGAACACTTAGGTCCCTGGCCCTCCCTCCGCTGCCAGCCGCTCCTCGGTAATTAGCACTTTTCACTGGGCGTGGAGCCTGTTTGCCTGTCGCTCTTTGCGCCGGACACCAGTTCTCTTTGAAAAGGAGCGGCAGGTAAGCTTGTCCCAGGACAAGCGTTGGGCCGGACGGCTACAGCAAGACAGCAGAGGAAAGTCCCAGGTCGCTTCGTTAGGTACGCAATAAATATCTGTTGACCGGCCAAATAAATGTGATCTTTGGACATCGCAGGCCTCCAGACCTCCCAGCAACACGTTCCATAAACGCATGTGACTGTATGTTTCTCCATGTAAATTTCTCCCCAAACGGGCGCCCTACTCTGGGAGATTAACCGACCAGTGTCACCCAAGACTATATAATTTCAGCGCCCCTAAAACTGCAGGCCGAGAGGGGCATTTCAGTTTTCTTCCCCTCTCTGTTTTCGAAGAGAAAAGGGGGTGAGGTGGACGGGAGGAGGTGTCGGGTGAAGGAGGCACGAACCGTCAGTGTGCGCCCCTGTGACCCGGCCGGGCCGGGGGCGCGGACCCTAGCCAAAGCAAGAGACTGGATGAGCTAGTCCAGGGCTGGCCGGGTATCCGAGGGGGAATGGAGGGGTCGGAGTGGGGAAGTCTCAGTCCCAGTCCCAAAGGGACTTGGCTTCCAAAGGGAGTGTGCACTTTTTTTTTTAAACCTTACTTTTTCGAAAATATCTGTTTTTAGTCAAGGTACAAGGGAGCCACGCATCATTCGGATTGCTTCCACGCATGCATCCCTAGAACGGCCTGCGGGAAATTTCCTGGGCCAAGTGTTGTTTTTTTTCTTGTCCCTCCACAATTTTCCTCTTTTAAAAATCTCTCAGGCATTTTCAGCTGAAGGTGCTTTTGCCTTGATGTTTTAAAAATACAAATAAAATAAGCGCTCGACGCAGCGGTGCCTCGGTTGCCGACGGCTCCACAGGGTCAGGGCGCTCACTTCAGCCCCCAGGAGTTTCCTCTGTAGATCAGATTCCCACCTGCCTCCCCTCGGGACCCCTTTCGGTTCAGGGTGTGTTCGGTCCCAGGGAAGGAACCGACAGAAAAGAGCTGAGATTCTCAGGACTTTTGTGCCGATTCCCCAAAGGGACGGCGGGTTCTAGAGCGAGGACTTAATCTCAGCCTGAGGGGACTCTAACAGCTGCTTCCTCTAAGATGTCCTCAGGGGTGGGCGATTATTTCGGATCTTTATGAATCTGGGAAATGTTTCCATCCAACTACAAAAGGAAGAAATGCTATTATTGAACAATCACGCAGATAACTGTCAGAATGAAAGACAAATTATCTTGTGTCTTTCTCGCAGTCCTTTTCTATCCCTGGGGCAGAACGCATCTCCCGGGTTTCTGGCACCTCTACGTTCTCAGGGCCGAGCCGGGCATCCTCCCTGCCGAGACTTGGGCCCCGCTTCGGAGCGGCGTGGGCGAGGCTCAAGGGCAGAGAGCGCAGCTGGGTCGCCTGCCCTCCGGTCGGAGCTCAGGCGGCAGCTGTAGCGCGTTCTGCCCCGAGGGCCCCGGGAAGGCCAAGGCCATGAGGTCGGCCCCCAACTTTCGAGTTTCCCCGGAGTGAAGTCTTAAGGCGGAGGGTTCTCAGAGCTGTGACGTCGCAAAAACTGTAGCGGGTAGGCGGACCGAGAGCCTGGTTATACAGCCTTGGGGGTTCTCCAGGTGGGGGCCACAGGGAACCCGGGGGACCCGCTGGGCTTCCTGCCTTGTCATTGTTTATTTCAAATTAATTTCTTGGTCCGCGTCGCTTTCCGCAATCCTGCAGGAAGGACAGGCAGCATGATGACCTGATTCCCTCCCGGGGTTGCTTCAAGGGAGAAGCAAGGGGTGTCTCTGGTTCTCTCCCAGCTTCCAATAGGCAGATGAGGCATTTTGAGAAAGCAGGTTTTCTTTTCTTTTCCTTTTTCTTTTTTTTTTCTTCTCTCCGTGACATTTTTCTCCCAAGGCCCTTTCACTGATGTAAAAGGAGTAAGTAAACTCTTAAATGCCCCCCCACCCCCGCCGCCCGCCCTTTTTGACGAGCGTGAGATTTGGCCTGGCATAGATGAGAACAGGGTTTTTGTTGTGTTGTTGCTGTCGTGGTTGTTTTTTGTATCCTCGCCTTTACATCGTTAAGACCCAGAAAACTCTCACAGTGTCCGTGTCTCCATCTTTGGGACAACACGGGTGTACTTCCAATGGGAAAGAGCAGATTGCTTATGTCTCACTGAGTTCTTGGGCTGGAACCTGCTGCTCCCCCAGTTTCCTGGTGGGAGGAAACATGAGAGAAGGCCCAACAGCCTGGACGAGGCAGGAGTGGTGGCAGAAACGACTTCCCTCCCCGGTGCCCCTAAAGCTCACAAAACTGCCGGCTTCTCACCTGCCGTCATAGCCACGCGCCACGCAGAGACAAATAGCAGTTCTCCGTATAATTTAAGGGTAGGGTCACTAGAGATTCGGACCTCAGGGCATTTATTATTCTTCAAAAGGGACAGGTAGTCTAAGACAGCCTAAACGGAGGCATCTTTTCCTTCAATACTCCCTTTCTGGGAGCAGTGGCGACGTCTCACAGGTTGGGAGGCTGTCCTCGGAAAAGTGGTGTCTGATGGAAGGAGGGTTCTATCTCCAGTAGGAAAGGAAGGTAGGGTGGGTAGTCTTGGCTCACATGCCCTATCCTGGCTTTCACCCCCTGCCTCCAGGGTCTGCTCCTCCACCAGAGGCCTGGCCCGTGAAGGAGCCCCGAATCCAGCTGTCGTTTGAACCTCAACTGTCCTAAACGCATGAGGTATCATGGGCAGCAAACCAGGTGCCTCTGGTGCTTGCAGATTTCCAAGGTGTGGGTCACCCCGGACGGCTGTGCGGGAACGGGCCCCATAGGTCTAAGTGTTGTCTCCAGGACCCCAGATAGTGGAGTACAGTTCTGGGTGGAGGAAGTACAGCGGAGTGGGGACATCTTGCTCTCTCCATTCCCATACCCTTTCCTGTCATTCTTTCCCTTGTCATCTCTGTCCCAGAGAGCCCAACCTTAGTCATCCTCAGCTCCCACATAAATCAGTTCGGTGGACATTGCTTGGTGGGCGGGCTATGTGCCTGAACATCCAAAGGGGACAAGACTGCTGTCGTCTCCCGTTCTGCTTTCCATCAGAATTCAGCCTCTGAATTCCACCCATCCCCTGCTTTGTCCTCTGGGCTCACGATGTTCTGAGATCTGCTCTCCCTGCCTCTGCCATGATTTCCCCTCTTCCTGCCCTGAAAGAATGCGTGGGTTGCAGAGAGCTACTTCCCATCCTCGCGGCTCCATCAAAGTGCTGAGGGAGAAGTGGTCCTGAGCTCCTGGCTCAGTGTCTGACCCCTTTCCGTCTCCTCCCTCTTGCCCCCAGAGCTCACCTCTCTCCTTCTGTCCCCACTGATGCCGTTCTGCCCTGTGCCGCAGCCGTCATATTCCCCGCCCCCCCCTTTCTTGGTCCAAGCCCAGAAACGCCTTGTAGTGTGGGATATACGCTTCACTCTCTCTTTGGAGGACATCTGCCAACCAGCACAGTGGTGATGACAGTTTCCAGATGATTTTCCAGGAGCAAAGAAATCTTCTGAGGGAGGAGAGGGTGGCATTGGCCAAACGCTGAGTGGGCTGAATGTTGTGGTTCCGGAGAGGCCCAGGAAGGTGGGGTTTTGGGAGGCTCCAAGAATTCTTTTTCCCCTTTCGATTCTGCCTAAAGCAAAACTCACTAATTGCTTTTTATTTTCCTGGCACGGAGGAGGCTCTCTTGATTCTGAGTCTCCTCCAGGAGCTTAGATCTGAGGAAAGCAGGGTTTCAGAGTGATATTGGTGGAGGTGTTTGCCTCCAAGCTCCCTTCCTCAGCTCAGCAAGGCCTGAGACCTGCTTTGGCCAAGTCTTGGGTTAGTATCAGTCAAGAGGACCGGACAGGTTAGGCAGAGGATGGCAAGAACGGTCACCGACCCCTTCCTTTGTCCCCAGGCTTCGCCAGCCCACGTTTGCCAAGGGCACTTTGATTTTCAGTCAAACAAACCAGGAAGTGACGGTGAGGCTGCTTTTGAGACTTAAGAATGGGTTCAGAGGAAAGACCAGGTTCTCTTTTGATTCTAAGAAATCCCAAGCAAAGCTTCCTTGGAATTTCCTTAGAAAGAATTATTGATTTGCCTTCATTTCCTCATTCCTGAGAGTAGTCCTAATTCCTCAGGTGTTTCCCATGTTTCTTTGGTTGTTTCTCAATGACTCACGTATTGAAGCGGCCCAGCCTTCCTGGATTTATGTACTGGTTTAGACCTCATCTTCGAGAGTTTCCTTTCTCATGGGCTGGGGAGCCTTCCTTACAACCCTTGCTGGCAGCACACCTCTCCCTTTGCAGGGAAGGGTGTCTCTCTCGGATAAAAGCTGCCCTCATCTACTGTTCTCTTGGGAAAGATGTGAGTCTTATTCAGACTATGGAGTAAATGACTATATACTTAGTATATTCTCGGTCTCAGAGGTAGCCAGACGTTTACAGGAGATAGAGATCCGAGGTCTTCACAGATCTAACCCCTCTGTGAAGACTTGAGGTCTCCCCAGGAATGGATACTTGCTCCTATCTCTCTGTTTTTATAACATTTTGTTCATGCCTCTTTGTGTTGTCATTTGTCCTTTGTGCGGATATGCTTACCGTTAAACTGTGATCTCCTTGAGGACAAGTACAGAGTGTTATTCTCTTTGTATCCCCAGTCTATATGCCACAAAGACTCTGCCGAATAAAGATTCATTTAGAGAATGAATGACCAAAATTTAGCCACAGCAATGAATATCTAATGGTAGATTTCTGCTAGTCACGTGGTGAGACACCTTGGCTGGTCGGATGAGATATCTTTATGGCTCCCCTCCAAAATGTGTCCCGTAGACGGCTGCCTATGCCACTCACAAGGAAGTATGTCCTTGTTCTGGAATCCTCTTTTAAGTTTCCTACCCTCTGACTTCCTCCTATAGGAAAGAGTGTTGGAGACATGCCTTTGGAGAATTTTTGGAGTGATGGATGTAAAGCTTTTAGATTACAATCTTTGTACATTTCTGGCCTGGATTTACAGGTTCTGAGAAAACAAACCACAAACTGAAATCATTATTAACATATCAGAACCTCTAAAACCCCCAGACCTTGCTACCCAAATATACAAGGATAATAAATATTTTTTTCTTCCTGGTTTTCTTGCTTTGCTTTTCTAAGCATGAGGTACAGTCCTTTCATGGATGAGCCGCGGTGCCCGGTGTGGCTGCCTGTCGAATGAATGGTGGGCGGGGAGAGTGGGGAAGGGGGGTGGTCCGGAGCAGAGTAGACAGTTATGACCTGGCTTTCCTCTGCAGCTCCCCTAAGAAAGGCATTTTCTTTCCTCTGCCAAGGGCGCTGCTGTTTGTTTGGAGAAGGAGGGCTGTGGGTATGGAATTAGGGGTGTCATGTGGGCTGCACATGTGGCTGGAGCTACCTGAAATCTGCAGGCTAATCAGTCCCAGGAGCCCCAGAAGCACAAATCCCTCCCCTACTCCTCTTTGGGGGCGGGGGGGGATTTAAAGGGAAAGAGAGAATGAAAGTGTGTGTAACGTGGATGTACGATGTCCAGGGACTTGGGGGACTCTTGCAGGAATGTCTGGACCTAGCACCCTACATCCTCTCCGACCAAAGGCACTTGAAAAACAAAATCACCCATCTCCACCCCTGCCCCTCATTGCAGAGAGAAACCGGAGCTTTGCGAACTATTGTACTGGCTTGAGGGTGGGGTGGGGCGGGGTGGGAGGAGTTAATTTCAACATGTATTTATTTAGCTATTAAGTGTCAAAGTGTCACGGCTCTTTGCTCTTCCTGGGTGAAACTTGGTACCATACGGGTGGGGTGATGCAGTGCGGGGTCGAGGATGGGCATTCTCTTCCAGCCAGTGGGCGGCCACCCCGGGTAGGAAATGTGGGGCTCCCGGCTTGGGGAAGAGAAGCCTCCAGTCTGTTTAGAGCCTGTATTCTCCCTACTCAGTGCACTGTGTCCACTTCCATCACTCCGCCCCACAAAACCAGCAGCTACCCGGGTCACCCATCGTAGCTCTACACGGTTCCCTCCGAACGCCCATTCACACGCTGCGGAATCACTCGCTCCGGGGCAGGAATCCTGGGGGTTCACACTCTATGCCCTCTCTCTTTTTCTCCCACGCGCACGTGTACACGCGCACACACGCGCACACACGCGCACACGCGCATCACTCTAAAGAATCGGCCCTTGTGCCTTCTCATCTATTACTGAAAAATAACTTCACCGCTGATGAGAATACTCCTTCCGGCTGCTTCCTGCTTCTGCTTTTGAAGTGCCCTTACATCCACTCATCAGCTTTATTCCCTGGACATGTTTAGGACGCTGTGAGGGGAAGAAATTATGCTCCCTGCTCTTTCGTGTTCAGAAACAGAAGCCCTGAAAAGAGCGTGTGGCTTGCTCAAGGTCACGCAGTTAAGGGGAGAGGCAGGTCCCTGGATCCTGTGTTGCCAGGGTCGCATCCGCCTCCCCTGGCGCGTCCCACACACGCAGAAGGCCACACACTGCCGTCACTCCCCCACGTTCTCACTGTTTCCCCGGAGATCTCCTTGGGCTCTGGCTCTTTTCTGGGTCACGCCGAGAGACGGGGGGCGGGGGGGGGTGCTCTACCCTTTTGTGAAATGTGTCTCTGATCTTATCTCCTCCCTTCTCCCCTAATCAGGGTTTGGCCACCTTTGTCTCAGAGGAGCAGAGAACAAAGTGTGACTTGAACCATGCACATCTGACGTGTCTTTCCTCCTCTTCATTTCCTTCTCAGGAGAACCTCTCTGGGTTTGCAGAAGTGGCGCCATGGCTGACGTCGTTGCACAGCCATCATTGCACTGTGACGTGTGCTGGGATTTCTTTCTTCTCTGGGTTTGGGTGGCAGCTTTCTTACATCTTGATCGAGGCTTGTCCAGGTTTTCAAAATCATTTTACTCAACATAGCAGAAATGGGAGGTCACTGTCCCCCGAATCCTGGAGAAGTCCTCAGCATTCTGGAAGGCAGGACCCTGTGTCATCACCCTGTCCCTTTTTGCTCCATGGGGTCATTTATTAATAAGAGGAAGTGTTGGCAGAGCCCTTACCATGTGCTTGGCAATCTGCTAAGGGCTTTACCTGGATATGTCACCTGTATCCCCCCAAGAAAACCTTTGATGGTACTTCTTCCTTTCCCCCATTTAACAGATGAGAAAGATAAGGTTTAGAATGGTTAAGTCACTTGTCCAAACTTTTACAGCTCTCAGGGTAAAGGGCTAAAAACCCACACTAACAGCAACAGTGAAACAGGAAAACAATAGCCACCAGTGCTTGGGTGATTATTGTGTAAAAACTCAGAAGACCAGATGGGCTAGGCATTGTCATCTCTCTTCTCCAGTGGGGGAAATTTTACCCATAGCCTTGTTTCTTTCTTGGCCTTGCCTTATTTCCTTTGGACTCTGTGTTTTATGAAGCAACAACCCAGATTTGGGGACAAAAGTTCCCAAACAAGGCTGTCAGTGGAAGGGAAAGGCTTGGGAGGGGAGAGGGGCTGCTGGGATTTCTGACTCTCAAATGGCTGTCTTGCGTTTTCCATAAGTCACGGCTGATTCAGTAACCTGGTGATCTCACTTCCCATCGGTACTCGCTGTTTGCCTTATAGCCATTCTCCCCTCCTGCCCAGACCCTGGAGAAACACAGTGTAAGAGAAGAGCGCATTCTTTGGGGCAGGAATCAAGATTAGAATCCTCTGGTTCAAAGTTGGTCTGTAGGAGAAGACATTTCATTTGTACAGATTGATGTTTGAGACTTGTTGGTGTACAGCACGTGGGGAGAGGGTTGTGATGCTGGTTTAAGGAAAGAGGAAGCGGATGGTCCAAAGAGGGGGGTGGGCAGATGCTGCGGAGACTTGAGCTCAGCTTCCCCGATGATGTCCTTTCCACCATCCTCTAGTGGTTTCTCTATGGAGGAGACAGATTAGAATTCAACTGGGCTCAGTCTTCATTTCTGGCAATCATTCCGGTATAATTGGTTGGAAAAAAGGAAAGGTGGGTAAAGGTGATTGCACAGGACTATCTCCAGAGAGTATACAGAAAGGGACAGAAGACCTCCAGAGAAGAACAAAGATCAGTTATTTTAGTAGCACAGTTTATGTATTTATTTATCTATTTATTTATTCATATGGCTGTGCCGGGTCTTAGTTGCAGCAGGTGGGATCTAGTTCCCTGACCAGGGATCGAACCCCGACCCCCTTAACCGCTGGACCACCAGAGAAGTCCCTAGTAGCACATTTTATTGATGTTTCCTGACCTCAGATACTTCTCAGGGGAGCCAGGGAGTCTAGTGGGGATGAGAACAATGACAAATTCAAACGTTAGGACTCCTGCCTCTGGGAAACATCCAGTACATTCTAACAATGACACAGAGCCCTTTAAAAAAAGCATCGCACATTCACTCCACAAACATTTCACGAATGTCTAAGACAGGCCTGGCTTGCGCTACACAACTACCCAAATGGACCAACTCAGGGCAGCTTCATTTCTCGATCCATCATGTCAGGCTGTGCTGCTCTCTTAGCTGAAGCCCTTGCCCGTCCAGCCTTTCGCAAAGAAATGCCACTTTGGGGACCTGATTTATTTTAAAAAAGCAACACATCCATGCCACATAACTGGACACTGCCCTCTGCCTTCCCCGCGTGTGTTGGACGCTCGTCATAGTCTTTTTCTAGTCTGTGGTCACAGGGGTTTCCATGGATGGTATAAAGTGCTTTGTGTATTGGAAACTGTGAATAAAAAGGTAGAGGGGGAAGGAAAAAAAAAAGGCTAACCCTCAAGCTCACCCAAACCCTAAACCTCAGACTCTTGGAAGGAACCAGTGGTGTAAAACTGTCCCAGACTGCAAACATACCGTCAGCAGGGAGCCGTTTCCGAAGAGACTGGTGTTTCTGCCACTGTGGAGGCCTCGGCTGGCCGGTCCACACCGAGGAGTTGAGATCCTTTTTTAAGTTTCTGAAAGCAAGACGCTCTCTTCCTGCCACAACCCTCACCCCGCCGCCCCCCACCCCTTGAGCCCCGCCCCAAACCTCTCTGCCTTCCAGGAGGATGGCCCTCTCCTCCAGGGGCTCCTGGCTGCCCCCCAGCAAGAGCTGACACCCCAGCAAGAGCTGACACCCCCCAGCAAGAGCTGACACCAGCCTCCCCTTGGTAGCACTCACCGCTCTTGCCAGCCCTTATCTGGGAGAGCAGAAGCCCTACCTTTCAGATTCCCCACAGTTTCTAAAAGAAGGTATTGTTATTTTCTCAAAACTGCCCAGGTTAGGAACAAAGGCAGACTCTGCATCTTCTTTGAGCAGGAGTGAGTTGAACTGGCATTCCTTTAAAATGGCTTGTTATTACAGCCGATCTCTGCTAACAATTACCTGACAATATAGAAAGGGATCTGACTCCTTTAGGGTCCTGTTGGGTTTTGCCTTTTCTCTTTTTCTTTTCCTGGAGCCTTAAAAAAAAAAAGGCATACTCGCAGCTTAGCCGGGCCTAGTGTATTTTCATCCGTGACGTCTGGGGAGATCTTACTGACAAATAATTATTTTATACAGATGTGCGTGCGTGGCTATGTGTCTGTGTACGCGCGTTCTCCGAGAAAAGAAAATAGGGATAATTTCTTTCTTTTTATAATCAAGGTGTCACTTCTTGAGAACAGGATGGTAGAAAAAAAAAAAAAAGAAAGGAGTGAGGTGCTGAATTTTGGAAACAGAGAGAGAGTGTGATAAGGGATGGTTTGCTTCACAAGCGGGTTTAGCATTTTTTATCTGATTTGAGCAAATGCCTTGAAGGTAATTGGTGCTCAACAAATATCTGTTGAAGGGAATTGCACCTGCCATGCTTGATATGTTTAAGTGAAAGGAAGTCCAGATTGTGTGCTGGAATTGGTTAGGTAGGAGAAAAAATCTTTCACTGACGATTTGGGAGATAGGAGAGTTCTGAAGGTTCTAATGCAACAGAGCTTGAGAGGATGGTCGGCACGTTTGGTTAAACCTAAAAACTAACTTCTGCCAACACAGTGCAACCTCTATATACCTTTCCGTTAATAATCCAAAATCCAGGGTCGCTCAGACCAAAAATGTGACCTCTGTGTTCCTGTAAATATGTTGTGTTACCTTTTGAGAAACACTTTGCTTCTCAAGGAGCCTGTTTTCTCCTCTTAGAAATGAGAAGCTGCCTTGTCTGAGTTTCCATAGATATTTAAGCAGCATTGCCTCAGGCTTACTAGGGACTTTGACCCCTGAGATAAGAGCTGGATTTAAAAAGCCGATTCAAACAAGCACCTGGCACGATGCGCATTGTTATTCCATTAGATCTATTTGTTTGACAGAGAAGCTTGGGGTGGAATTGGTGGGTGCCCTAAATGCCCTCGCCTGGTGAGAGGGAAGATACTCCCTAAATATCTCTTGCAGCCCAACCAACCTCCCAACTCAGAAGACAACTAAACAGAAAATTCCGTGAATACCAGGAGACTGGGTTGTTTGGGGATGGATGGAAGCTCTCTCGAGACTTCCGACGGATACTAGCCCTTTCAGAGGCAATGCGTGTCTAGAGGGGGTCAAGTCCTTGTAAGACTCTTTGTAATATGAGCCTCATCCCAAACGCTCAGAATCCTTTTAGATGAGGATGGATTTGATCGCAGATAGAGGGTTGTGTCTGTTTGTCTCAACCAAAACCAACGTGTCACCTTCCCCTCTCACCCCTTTGTTGCCACCTTCCCGGCTCCCTCTGGCGGGGCCCACACATTGATTTTCATTTTCAACACTTAGAGCCTGACTTAGTGATCTAAGATCACTGACTCAGAAAATGGGAAAGGTCAGTCTGACTAACACCTCACCCAGCGTCCTGGGATTAGCATGCAAAACAAACAGATGGGAGATGGCCTGTAGGCTCCCAAGAGATGATTCCCGTGTGTGAGACAGCCTGGGAGAAACGGATGGCGTTTCTCAAGCTCACTGACATCACTCAAGTTCATGATCCAGGGTTTCACCTTATTGAGGTTGGGGGTTGGGATCCTACTGGAAGAACGGAAGAACTAGGCTGGTGGATTAAAAAAAAAAAAAAAAAGGAGGGGAAGGGAGAGGAGTTCTTCCTGCTAATCAAAGGAGAAACCAAATAAAACGAAGGAAGTCCAAGAAAAATACAACGCTGTTGTTTTGGGGGCATAAGACGCTGGCTGGAGGCTTCATTGAGTAATCCAAGTCACACCCTTTCTCTGTGTGACTGAAGGAATGTTGGCTGTTTCTCTGAGGCAGGTGGGAGGTGGGTAGACAGGTCTATGGAGATGAGAATTTCTTGGAGCCAGAGCTCTCTGAACATCTCGTGGCCTTGTAGCCGGGAGGCTGGGACACAAAGAAGCAGGAATGTGATGCTGAATTAGAGCCAGGGAGAAGCGACCATGGTCAGAGATGAGGCGAAGCAGAAAAAGGTAGAAGAAAACTCGGAAGCAACAGGGGAAATGACCTTGTTCTTTTTTGTTCTCATCTGAACAGGGCTCCTATGTCCTCAAGAGCCCCTTGGCTCCCTTTCATAAAACCATAGGGCGGCTACCCAGGAGAGGTAGCGTGTCTGGGTCTGGGGTGCGACGGGAAGCAGGAAGTACCAGTCATTTCACAAGAAGGCTTGACAGTGGAGAGAGAGCCAGCAAAAACTGGCAGACCCCCAAGGTGGGGTAAGAACGTCTGGCCTGGCCTGAAGAACATTTGGCTTCACGTAGTTCTGTGAGTATGTTAAAAAACACAGCAGTCCACAGAGTTGTTCTGCCAGCCCACCTAAAACATCACTTTCTCTTGCCCATCCTTGATCGTTTCTCTACGAGGCCAGGTCAGCTGCTGGCGGTGAACTTCCACGGCCCAAGGAAGGATTGATGTGCCCACAGGACTTGTCAGGAGAGTCCTTCCCGAAGCAAGTTCTTAAATATAATTCTCATAAATGTGTGTAGGCTCCTGATGGCCGCTGCTACATCATTTCATCCCTCTCCCCGCCTCACTCCTTCTTCTCTTTAGATTTTAGCAAGAACGTTTGTATGGTTGTAGACACAGCTCTGGAGTTGCTGTGACTCTACTTTGGGGAGAGTTTCACGGTTTGATCGGTTGGTGGTCCCTTTCCTTCTGAACATGTCCATCTGTTCTGTGGACCTTTGTCTCTCTCCTGGGCTGGGCATCTCTTAGCCAAACTCTAACTTTTCTTCTTCAACTACTAATGGCAAAGACTCAGAAGATGCCCCTTCTTTTTCATCTGATGCAAAATGTATCAGATTCATCAACAGTGTCCTATCCTGGTGCATCTGAAACTGCACTCTTTGAGAAAGACAAATGTCATTAGCGTGCTTTCAATTGTTTCCAAAACGCTTGTTCTCCAAGGATTTGTTTCAGTTCTCGAGTCTCTGGACTTATGCAAATGGGCGTTATTCCTTATCTAATGCACAGCAGTACTCTGGATTCAGAACTCATTCTGAATGAGTTCTCTCTCTTTTTTTTTTTTTTTTTTTGCTTGATTGACTTGCCCTGTGACTTTAGAAAAGCTATACCACATCTCTGGGCTTCGGGTGCATCTCTCACTCAAAGGCAGTTCTTCATCAAAAGTTAGCATGCACTCACTCTTCTTTTGCCTTTCCCAAGGCCAGAAGACTGACCGTAGCAATCTCTAACATGCTCCCTTATGGAGGAATCTGGTTAGAGTTGTGTGTGAAGGAGCTTAGAAGGAGGGAAGTTGGAAACTGTCAAGAGCTTTTTGGCCTGAAAGATGGCAATCCATTTGCTTAAGAATCAGAGAAGAGCTAATCATCTGTGGGGCATGAGCCCCAGAACTCTCAGGGTTTCATATTTGTATGGCAGCCACCACGGAAAATATCTCTGGGCTGAACAGATGAGGGATGAGTCTGTCTGGAAATATTTCCACAATGTAAATAGCCATGTTTACAGTAGGGCATATGGACAGAGTTTAGAGTTGATAAATTTCCATCACTTAAAAAAAGAAAAAAAGGTGATCCAGCCAATAAAAGATATATCTTAACAAGTGCTGGTGTCTGAATTCTATTTGTCTGATACAGCATGGCCTTACCCAACTATGCCGTTTTAACATTCTCTGGTTCCTATCACGACCGTACTGTCCGGTTTTCTGAATTTAAAATCTGAGCACTCAAAGCAGTTCTTTGCAGAAAGGTCTTTGCCCGCTAGACAGAAAACAGCTCTCCAGGGGACCCTGGGTTTGGCGGGTGGCATCCCTCGTGCTCCAGCAATAGTAATGGCCTCGATTGTTAAAAGAATGGAGTATAGGAATCCAGGGCAATGAGAAGCACTTATTGTTGGCTATGTTCTCATCTATAACTGGGTGCTGATTGGGGACCCTTTCTAAAAATACTACTGCTGCTAATACTAATCCTTGAATTATTCATTGAAAAGCCACAGTGAGTAAGAACTTTGTACTAGATATGCCATGCTCACGATGGCTCCTTTTACAAGGGCGCCACAAGGTAGAGGACCTGGATGTCCAGCCTGATTCTCTACAACGGGAGGCAAGACTAGGGCCCCTCTCACGAGGCCACTTGAGCGTTTGAGCTAGCGGATGTCACGTGGAAGGCTTCCTGGAGTCTAATAAATGGTTCATTGGGTGAGCTCTCTGCTCATCATAAATTGAAGGCAAACGAGGCTCAGAGCAGTACACTAACACATCCAGGTTCACGTAGCTGGTAAGTGGAAGGGTTGAGATCAAAAACCAGACCTGTGTATAACGGTAACCCGGGCTCTTCTCCCTTCTGAAAGAGGATGCCCTGGAGATCACCTTGAAGAACCATGGAGTACTGATTTCCCGTGTCGTAGGTTTCCCATGACAAGTCTCTTGAAAAAGGTGGCTTGGAGAAGCGGGTAGGAATACAAGAGCCATGCAGGAGAAGGGCAATAACTTACAAATATGCCTCATGGGTCGTTACCGGGTGATTCTCTCCAATTTCCTGGATAGTTGAGATTTTCATAATAGAATGTAGGGGGAAATAGGGTGCACTGGAAGCAAGATGAGCTTTGGGCAGAAGGCAATACAAACTGTGATCTCAGCATTTGCTAGAGGCAAGAAAGAACAGCAGTGACCTGGGGCTCTGAGCACCTTTTCTGGGGGCTCAGCTCCTGAGACTTGCTTGGCCTGATTCAGAAGACATCTGCCCGAGTGGGTAGATAGGTTCTAAGGAACAAAAAGCCTCTTTTCCCAGAACCTTGCTGTTCTCCGCATTACATAATGTTGAGTTATGTGCCTGCTGTGAGGTTGGCAGGAACCTGAACATGATATGTTGACAATACATGGAGTCTTGCATGCAAACTTTGTTTATATGCTGGGCCCTCCCTCTGAGTCTGGGGGCAGGTAGCTGGCTGCACCGCCTCCATCAGAGCCGGGAAGAGTCGGTATTTTATGGACGGTCATGTTTATTTTGCTAACTATGTTGGCCATTGTGAGTTTGGTTAAAGCAAAGCCCTGTAAAGGGATGGAGAAAGCATCCTTTGATAGAGAGGCAACTGCGTTTCCGTATGTATCTTCCTTGTCAGATGGCGTCCCTGTCCACGGAGGAGGGCCCACCTATGTCAGAAAGGAGACTAGAGCTCTCTTCTGAGGCTTTAACTCATTGCTTAGATGTTTTGTTTTCATGCCGACGCCCACTGAAATATGTAACCAAGTTTTCTGTCAAAGTTGGCTGCTGGCGTCGGAGAACGGAGAAGTGGGATTCCGCCCTTGAAGGAACAGCAGAACCACGCAGTCCAGTCTCTCACTTCCAAGCCATTGGATCTGAGCGGGAAAAGAGATCAGCCCTTCTCAAGAAGCCTTCCCCATCCCAGCCAAGAGGGAGTTCGGGCCTCAGGTCGGGGCAGGTCCCCATGAAGCAGCCGAATGTTTGCAAAACAAGCAGCAGGATGAAGAGACTCAGTCTCCAGAGACAACCCCAAGGTTGTGACAGTCTTGGGAGGGGCTATGGGAGCTGGGGCCAGGAGGCAGACCTGCTTGGGAAGAGCATGGTCCCCTCCGCTCACCGCCTGGGATGCCGTGTGCCGAGCAAGGAAGGGCTAACTGGCTGGGATAATTGTCCAGTGTTTATATTTGAAAAGGGATACTACACTTCCAGGATAATTCCCTCCAGCCTCCTCTTGGGCTAAGATTTCCAATTGGTCTAGAATCTTGAAGAGAAATCAGGGGCTGATTACCTGGCTGAGTGGGCTGCAATCACACCTTTCAATACTAATTATCTGCTCCTTGAGCTCAATGACATTGAGCGTCCGGGCTCTGGCTGGGGCCAGCCTTGCCCAGTGGTTTGCATCACTGGCTTAAGACAATGATTTGAACAGACAAAGTGCCCGCACGATGCCTTGATAAGCAGGAAATGAACGCTTGTTTGCAAATAAGATTGGGGAATGTGATCGGCTTCTTGTTCTGCATCGGTCTTTGGGTAACTAGCCTGATAGTACTCATGTAGAAATAATATGTTAGAAGACACCGAGAAAGGGAGCCTTTTTGTTATGACCCTCCCCTGAAACTTTCTGTACCTGAAGCCAGGCAGAAGTAAATGAAATTGTTGTTTTGCGTGCTTTTTATCCCCCTGAAACTATTCTAGCTTGAATGTTTCTTTGTGGGGATTGGGGGAAACGGGTAACGATTTGATATGAAACTTTTTCAGCGTTGGGCCTTATTCACATACGTGTCTTTTCCTAGATGCCTGTTTCTGTGCTCAGCCTTCTGTGACCGCTTCCCCCAGGAAGCCTTCCTTTGCTGAAGAGAATAAAATGTTCATTTCTACTTGCATGCAGCTACGTCAAGGCTCCTTAGTGTCACATAAACAGCTTTGGCACGGGATCATTTGAGGGGTGTATTACTCTGTAACTGAAGTGCATTATGAGTGTCTGGAAGCTCATGGAGGTTTAAGATGTGGGTTGGGTGAAGGGAGAGAGATTACGGGCCAGTTACCCATTGGAGATGCCTGCATTGGTGTCCATTTTAATATATCATTTCTCATGAAGGAGTATTGGGCGCAAAGAATAGATGCTCACGGTCTTTAATCTTTGGGGAATGTTACTTTCAAATCTTGGCCTCTTGATCGTAAGATAGAGAATTGGGCGCAAAGAATAGATGCTCATGGTCTTTAATCTTTGGGGAATGTTACTTTCAAATCTTGGCCTCTTGTTCGTAAGTTAGAGAAGTCTAGTGTTATGGGTTGAATTGGGTTCTCCTAAAAGATGTTGAAGCCCTAAGCCCTGGTACCTCAGAATCTGGCCTTATTTGGAAATAGGGTCATTGCAGATGTAATTAGTTAAGATGACATCACACTGGAGTAGGGTGGGCCTGAGATCCTATAGGACTGGTGTCCTTTTAAAAAGGGAAAATTTGGACACAGACATATATATACAAAAGGAAGATACAAGGAGGGAAAGCAGAGGATTGGATTGATGCATCTGTCAGCCACGGAACACCAGAGGCTACAGAGGCTGGGAGAATGACATGGAGCATACCCTTTCCTAGTGCATTCGGAGGGACCATGGCCCTGCTCAGACAATGACTTTGGACTTCTAGCCTCCTGAACTGCGAGACAATACATTTCTGTTGTTTTAATCCACCCAGTTTGTGGTACTTCATTACGGCAGCCCAAGGAAACTGATACACCCAGCTTCTACAGATCCAAATACTTCGGACGGGAGTAGCAATGTCAGCCTCCCCAGACCAAAGAACACATACGTCCTTTGATTTTCCAACCTGGGAAGTGGGAGGTTCTCAGTCGGTGATGACTGACGGCTCTGGCCTACCTTGAGGGTGTTTGCGTTTCAGGGGACTGAATCAACTTGAAGCGAGCCTCAGGCCACATTACTAACAGGGGTCAGGATGCAGCTGAGACGGCACTATGGGAGGATGGATTTCCACTTTGAATCTCTCCTTCATCCTCTTATCATTACTCCCTTCACCCTGGAAGGGCAGCCAAGAGATAAACACTCAGGACTGGGGCTCACTCTACAGTCAAGGATGCTTAAAGCCGCAGACGGTTTTCATGGATTTTTCTTACCTACTTGACCAATCTTACAGCCCTTTGAAATAGATTAGAGTGTTCCCTTTAGCAATCCTCCCATGCAACTGCCCCCAAAAGTAACTGGAACTCAGGGGAAGTAGAGACCCTCTGGGCTGAAAACAGCGAGTGTATCTCACCTTCATCTTTTGGTTTCTATCCTGAGACAGTCCTGATGTGTTTGTTTGTCTACTTAGCTTCTGCTCTGTGATGGAGAGGACAACCAGGGAGGAGATTTCTCTTGCCCAGGCCCTTGCTTTTTGCCATCTTAGTGTTTAAAACCTTTGAACCATAGAGCTCTAAGGACCCTCAGAGATTAATATTAAAGCTTCCTTATTTTTACTTGAGAAGCTGAGTTCCAAAGAGTGAATCAGACTTGCCCAAGATGCTCTTGCCTTAAAGTGGACTTTGAATCCACGTATTCGGAACCTTTCTCTTTGTTTCATACCATGTCTCTATTCCTTCCTTTTCTCTGGAAGGTTCAAGGCTTGCCTCACGATTTGAGAATTCCTCAGTATTCTCTCTTCCCCAAGCTCCCATCCTTCTGCCACCAGACCACGCAAGTTTGTTCTCTTTCTCTGTGCAGCCCGCCCTCTCCCCCCGGAGGGAAAGGAGAACTTATATTTCCTGGACACCTGCTCTTTGCCATGCATCATGCTGAGTGCTTTACCTGTGTTAGCAAATGAGGGGACTGTGGCTCAAAGGGGCGAACGTCATGCCCCAAATTTTACAGGTATTAAAAAGTGGAGCTGGAATCCACGGTTCTCTGGGGAGTTTCTTTCTTCAGCTAGAGAAAGGGGACCACACCCATGGGGCCCTGCTTGGGTGTAGTTGTAATCAGCAGAGGGAGGGTGAACGTGGTACCTTCCTGCTACATTTCCATTCTCTGCCACACTCTTCCAGCTCACCTGTTTCTCGTTTCAAGTCAACGAGAGCATTTTGATTCAATAGGAGCAATGCCTGCTATCAGTAACGAGGTGACTTATTTTCTCCTGCTCTGAACCTTCCCAAGATAAATAGGACACTCTATGGTCATGGCACATGCAGACACTCCCGTGGCACACTTATAGGTCTAGCATCATGGTCAAAGCAAATCAACAAATATTTGGTGGGTACCCACGATGCTCAAGGTGAAAGGCGTGATGTATGAGCTCCTCTGTTTGAGTTGGTTCCTAGCCTCAAGAGGGATGACTCAGGAGCCACTTAGCAAGTCAACATGCCCAGAATAAGGATGTTCTATGAGGAAAGCAGCCACTGGCCATCCCCCAGTTCACCTCCAAACCTTTCCTGTCACGTCTCTCCATTCCTAGCCTAGCCCTGTTGCTATGGCCACGGCCATATCCTGCTCGCTCAGTTTGGTGCCTGAGCCGAGGTTTTGCCCCACCTCCTCCTAAAGTGGCCAGAATGATGTAGTGGAAAGACTGGGCACCTGGGCTCCGTGCTTCCTGATCCTTCTCTGCTACAGGAACCAGGTAGGGGGAAAATCCCACCGAGCCCCATTTTCTACACTTGTAAATAAGGGGTTCTCCCAAAGGAGATGAAAACAGGACATTGAAAGGACATCTGCAGCATTATTCATAATAGCCAAGAGAGGGAAACAATCTCAGTGCCCTCACCCATCAATTCAATGAATGAACAGATAAAGGAGATGTGAGATGTATGTACACATACGTGTGTGTGTGTGTGTGTGTGTGTGTGTGTGTGTGTGTGTGTGGCTGAACAGTGGAATATTATTCAGCCATAAGAAATAAGGAAACCCTGCCATTTGTTGCAACATGGTTAGAACTTGAAGACATTATGCTAAGTGAGATAAGTCAGACAGAGGACAAACCCTGTTTGATATCACTTATATGTTTAATCTAAAGAAGCCAGATTTGTAAAAACAGAGGAAAGCGGTGGTTACCAAGGGCTGGGAGGTGGGGGGATAGGAGAGATGTTTTTTTTAAGGTTACCAACTTGCAACCAGTAGATAAATAAGTTCTGGAGTTGTAACGCACAGTATAATGAGTATAGATGACAATATTGTATTATAAGCATCAGACTTGCTTAAGAGACTAGGTCTTAATTATTCCCAACATAAAAAAAGAAATGATAATCATGTGACCTGATCGAGGTGCTACTGCTAAAATAGCAGTCATATTACAATATATAAATATATCAAATCAACGTGTTGTACCTCTTAAATTTACACAATGTTATACGTCAAATATATTTCACTTAAAAAACACTTGTACTAATGAGAACCTACTGTATAGCACAGGGAAGTCTGTGGTGACCTAAATGAGAAGGACATCCAGAAAAGAGGGGACATATGTATACGTATAGCTGATTCACTTTGCTGTACAGTATAAACTAACACAATATTGTAAAGCACCTATACTCCAATAAAAAAATTAAAAAAAACCCACTTGTAATAAGGGGATTCTATTTACTAATAAAACGAATCCTTCTTCCGGTTCTAAAACTTTATACTTTTCCTGTGCCAATCCCTATTCAATCACTCTTTTCAAGACTTTAGCCAAAACTCTTTTCTTTTCATTTTTTCCTAATTCTAACTCAAAGCATTTAACTAAATAGTTTCATTATACTATTTTATGCTTTTTAAATAGGCTCCTAGAATAGTTTCATAAGTGTATATATATATACTTACATATATATAAGTATACTTATATACTTACATATATATACAAGTATACTTATAAGTATACTTATATACTTATATATATATAAGTATATATACATATATAGCATGTTTATTAGCTATTGAGTGTAGAACTGCATCATTCATTTGTATACTTATATAAGTATACTTATATATATACTTATATATATATAAGTATATATACTTATATATATACTTATACATATATATACTTATATAAGTATATATACTTATATACTTATAAGTATACTTATACACTTATATATATATAAGTGTATATATATATAGCAAGTTTATTAGCTATTGAGTGTAGAACTGCATCATTCATTTATTTATAACCTCAGGCACTTGACAAATCTGTATCATATAAATAGAACTTAATTGTAAATTCCCATGTATTAGCTTGTCACTGATAATATTTTTTCATCCAGCCTTCTGTTAAATTCCTCGATGATTTATTGATAGATATTTTTATAAACACACTTCCATACTTAAGCAGGTAGAGAGGATTCCCAAGCAGATGTGGGAAACATGTTATACAATTGGTGTAGTATCCAAATTACAGAACACACAACAAAAGAGTTTGTGATGTCTTTTCTGGCAACAAGATCATTAGTCTCCTTGGCCTTTTGGGCTACACATCTTTCTGCCACTGTTATTTATCATTCACACGAGTTCAGCTGAAGATAAAGTTGCCCACAGGATCAAGGATGCTGGGTTCTGGCGGCTGTTATTGATCTTTCCCTTGAACTAATTAAGCCTGGACAAAGCAAGGACATTTATTATGATTTAAACAGATATTGATTGAGTCCTCATCACATTCCAGGTACTGTGCTGGCACAGCAGAAAGCAGCTCCCAAGGAGCTTCACGTTTGAACAGGAAGACAAAGCAAATAAAGGGTATTCGATATTGCGACAAATACTTGAAGAAAACCAATGAATGCCCAAGATAGGCGATAATTGGTGTGGGCTGGGTGGAGGATGGCCTCCTTCAGGCAGGGTGGCTGGGGAAAGGCTCTTTGAGAAGATGGTGTTTAAGCTGAAGCCTGAAGGATTAGGGATGCCATTCATGAGAGTCGGGGGACGTGGGGAGAGCATCGCAGGCAGAGACAAGAGTACATTCAAAGGCCCTGGGGTGGGGAAGACTCTGGTATGTTGGAGGAAACAACAGAATGCTGACTAGCTTTCAAATGTGGAGCCTCTGGTGTAGAGAGTGAGTAACTTTTTCAAGCCCACCCTGCTGGAAAGTGGAGAATCCAAGTTTGTCCTCTTTCCCGCCCGCCATGCTTCAAGGCGTGCAGTCGGCTGGGTGTGCGTCTCTAAGGAAGTCAGAATGGATCACCTGTCAGGACTAGGAGGCCGGGGCTTGGCTGGCAGGATGTGGAGTGTGTGTGTTTTCTGTTTATTCTTGAAGTTTACTTCCCTGCAAATACATGCCTAGCTGCCTTGCACCTCTCACGAGGAAGCCAAGGCCAGCACTCCATCGCTCATGAGCAATCCTGAAAAAACAAATCCGTGTCCTCCATGCAACTCTAGTGCCAGCCTGTCAGGCCTGCACTGGCCAGGCAGCCCGCAGCTTAGGAACAATCTGGTCCTTAGGAAGGCAGGGAAGAAAAACAATTTCGAATTCCAGGCGCTGAGGGCCGCTCACAGACGGCCATTGTCAGGGGCAGGAAAGTTAAACTGTGGAAAGGAGCACGGTGGCGCCTCTGAGAAGGGCAGAGGATATTGAGTTTAGGGGCTGCTGCCCTGGGCGTGTGGGCAGTGGGGATGGGGATGGGGGAGAGTTTACTCCTGTGAGCTTGGGCAGCTTGCCTTAAGGGACTCAGTTTCCTCATTTAAAATTATAAGAGTGATATCTGCCCTGCCTCCCTCAGGTTGGACGAAGGAATGAGGATAGCCTTAGGAAAGGGCAACGTGCTTTTTAGGGATTGCAAAAGGGGGCTGCTTCCCTCTTTAATTCGGTGGTTGGCTAGACCCTCCAGAATGTCCTGGGGATTCCCCCCCTCCTGGGGATAACCACGGGGGAAGACTCCTGCAGTTTCCTTCTTCCAAATGTGAAGGTGGTGGGTGGAGGTCTTCGGAGTGATCTAGGCTAGGTTTACGCCCCACATGGTTTCGGTAGCTGCAAAATGGTACCAACTCGAGTTTTACAGCAGCAGGAGCTGCCACAGAGAGATTCGGCAGGGCTGTTTTAACATTCTGATGGGGATGAGGGTGGTGACGTTGATGATGGTGACTGTTGTCATTAAGTTGGTTGAATGCGACTGCATGCCTGGTGTCTTAGTCTGCTCAGGCTACGAAAACAAAAATACCATAGACTGGGTGGCTTATGAGGTTATTTATTTCTCAGAAATTTATTTCTCACAGTTCTGGAAGCTGGAAATCCAAGATCAAGGGACTGGTAGATTCAGTGGTGAGGGCTGGTTTCCTCATAGCTTTCGTCTGTGTCCTCCCATGATGGGAAGGGTGAGGGGTCTCTCTAGGGTCTCCTTTATCAAGGCATTAATCCCATTCGTGAGGGCTCTGCCCTGATGACCTAATCACCTCCCCAAGGCCCCACTTCCAAATACCACCACATTGGGAGTTAGGATTTCAACATACGAATTTGGGGAGATACGAACATTCAGTTCACTGCACCTGGGAAACAGCACTAAGCACTTTATCCTTATTATGTCACTTGAGCCTCCACAACTCTATCAGGCAGGTGCTAAAGTCATCCCCACTTTGCAGATGAGAAGACGGAGCCTAAAGGGGGTAGATAATTTTCCGAGGTCATACTGCTAATAAGTGACAGAGCTGAACCGCAAAGCCACGTATATCTGACTTCAAAAAGGATGACCTACTAATTACATATGGATCAGTTTTGACAAATGCACCTTAAAATTTGAGTAATTGATGTTCATGTTTTTAACGAGCTTGTACAGGTACTTGTAAACTGTAGTTAACATTTATTGCTTAAAAAGTATTTCCTATATGGCCTTGCTTGATTTGTGGCTTTGCACATTCTTTAGTTCTGGGAGCTTTCAGAGAAACGAAGTATGAATATAACGTAAAAACTCAGCTGAGAGCTGGTACTATGTGTTTCTGCCCTGTGTTTTCTAGTCCAATAGATGTTAGCCAGAGAAAGAGAAGGTGGGGCAAATAAGTTCCAGACAGAGGGAAAAACATGGGCAAGACCCAGATATCAAGAGAAAAGCTGGCAGATTCTGGGAACCAGGGTGGATCAAATGTAGAGAGTTATTGGGGGTGAGGGCTGCAGTGAGAGATAAATCTGGAAAAATAGGCTGATGTCAGATCAGAAAAGGTCTTAGATGCAGTGTTAAGGACTTTGGAATTTATCCAAAACAAATGAAGGCTATGCAGCTGGAGACCTATATGATCCGATTTACATTTTAGAACGAGGATGCTTGATGTATCAAGCACGTCCCATGCTGCAGACCTAGATTCCCTTCCCTCCCCAGCCCTCACTCAGATAGTGAGAACAATGGAATTTTTTTTCACGATGTGGTTCAATACTCCAGGGATTAGTCCTAAGGGTGATACCATCTTCCTCTTTTAGGAGTTCAGCTACCACAGCGGATGGGGCAGCCCTGCCCTAACCCCATGAGAACACATGCTCCCTTCCAGACTCTCAGTCCAGGCCTGTGCTTCCCCCTTTTTTTCATTTATGGGACACTAAAAAGACAGGTGCTGAGTTTTAGGACTTTCAGCCCATTGACTGTTAGCCTTGATGCTGTGTTTTGGAGAATGTACAGCTGAAGCCATTTGGGTGCAGATACTGATGTGAGACCCTGAGTGATTTTTCACCGCAGTTACAACTCCTGCAGATCAGGAAGGAGAAGGCTGAACAGAACCATGGCACGTCAGTACTTAACAACAAACTAGAAATGTTTCTTCATCTCCTACTGGCACTTACATCTCTAAACGGGTTCTCCATCACCACCACGGCAGAATATACAGTTAAGTGACAGATTTATGAGCATTTAATAAATTGGGTGCATTAGACTTGAAGTGGGTCAAGTCTGCTGACCTCTCTTCTTGACTTTGGTCTTCCCTGAAGTCAGTCTCACCAGCTCCTCTTTGCTTGGTCCACTCCAGAGACTGCAGGTCAGTGTAGAGGCAGAAAGAGAGGTATGCTGCATGCTTTTTCTGATCCAATTGTCCAATTCACTCAGATCACTCACTACAAATTTCTTGAGGCTCAGTTGTGAAGGTCCACTAATCAGGATAAAGGATCCTGGCTCATGACTGTGCCAGGAAGCAGAGCCAGAAAATTCCCTCCTTGCTGCTTCACAGGGGTCAGGTCTCAGAAGGTAAAGGACTGCTGTTTGCAGGGTGGACCTTCGTCACCTGAACGGAGCTTGGGAAACTTCACAGCTCCACTTCGAACTGGCATGTAAGAAGTCAGAGCAAACACTGGAGGTCAGTGACTAAATCGTGTCTCAAACTCTTTCCATGAGAGTCAAATTCCACTCCCAGCTGTTTAACCAGGACACCTAGGACCTGAAATGTGAACATTTTGACATCCACGTTTGAAGGGACAGTTCATGACAACCTACCACCACGTTCTGGCCAAAGGAAGAGGGGGAAGGAATAAAAATGGTGGAATATGTTGTGCTGCCTTTAATTTTGTCAGATGGTTTCACAGCCCCAGTGGTATGTTTGAAAGGTGGTCACTAAAAGATGGATCGTAATTACGGATTTCTCTTCCATTTTATTTTCCAAGTTTCAATGTATTTCAAGACCTAAATCTTATCTGTGTTAAAAGTCATGGTTAACTTAGGGTGAGAGCAATATAATGAGACTAAGCAAACCTATGGAGTTGCAGTTTTGTACAGCAACAAATTTACTTTATAACTCTGAGCTCCAGTTCTCTGACAAACACAATGGAGAAATGATTGAAAAGGTGGAGGAGGCATGACGAATATCACGGTAGGTATCTTTACATTAACTTCTTAAAAACCAGTAATCTGTTTGGAAGGACATGACGACAGATGTATTTGTTCTTGGTATTTCAGCCTTTTTTGTCCTTCACTTTGAGAGCTGTATGGTTACTGAAGTGTATTAAGCCATTTGGAGATGATGCGTGAGGCTCTGTGTCCATCTCTGCGAGACCCCTGACAGGTTACCTGCAGCAAGCGGGATGAATTACAAGAGTTGGTGTGTGTTCACGGCAGAAAGAGATGCTCTCTCTTCCATCAGGGTGTCTGCCTGGATCTTAGTAGACCCAGAACTGTGAGGTACGTCAACCCTCACATAGAACTGGACTTCAGAGACTAGTCTTCTCTTTGTTTGCCTGACAGCTGTACTTCCTGAAAGAAAGGATTTGATTGGGCTCGTGTGCCACCATCCTACTTAGACAGCCTTATGGGGCAGAACTGGGGAGACATTCAGACTTCTTCATGCCCTGTCCGTATGTGGCTGTCTTTGACTTCTCGACCATTCGGTGGAGCAGTTGGGTGTGGTTAGAGAGCAGGGTTGGTTTATCCACACAACATGGTAGCACCTACAGCATATCATGACGTAGGGTAGAAATGAACCCTTTTAGCCATTTTCCTTACATGTGTATGGGGAACGTGGGCATCTGATGACTTGGGGCTCCTCCCAAAGTCCCCCCCCCAATACTATTCTCATCTTGTCCACAGTCTTGGAGTATAGTGTCATTGGCCTGCCATTCACCAATGCATTTTGATGTCATGGTAGAATTTGGTCTTTATGGGTATATCTAAAAGACCTTTCTTTGTACAATGTGTATGGACTAGCCTATAGATATACCAGGTAGAAGCCCATGAACGCAACTAAGTCTGAAGATTAGTTCTGAGAACCAGCGGTCTCATTGTCAATGAGGATTTTGTCCAAAGACCTCAGGGAACCCCTAAATTTGCCAAAACATGAATGTTGGTCCTACTGTTGTATGGACTCTGTTCTTCTCTTGAATCACATTTCCTCTGAGAGTTATGCATGTTCTGTAAACATCACTGCACCATGAGACAAACTGCATCTAACCTTCTTTCTACACTAGTTTTTTTTTTTTTTTTTTTTTTTTGCGGTACGTGGGCCTCTCACTGCCGTGGCCTCTCCCGTTGCGGAGCACAGGCTCCGGACGCGCAGGCTCAGCGGCCATGGCTCACGGGCCCAGCCGCTCCACGACATGTGGGATCTTCCCGGACCGGGACACGAACCCGCGTCCCCTGCATCGGCAGGCGGACTCTCAACCACTGCGCCACCAGGGAAGCCCGGCATAGTGTTTTTATTAATTTTTCAAATAACAAAATGAACAATAACTAGTACCTATTGAGTGTTCCCTATGTGTAGGAAATGTAACTTACAGGTACTTGTTTATTTCTCCTTGCATAAAACCCTATGAAGTATCTTCATTCCTGTTTTACATACAAGGAAACTAAGAACATGGAGATGTTAAAAATACACATCCCAAGGTGACTCGTCTAGGAAATGCCAAATCCAGGAGTTGGACTTGGGCAATCTGATTTTCAACTATTGATCTCTAAATTTCAACTGGATGCTTCTTCAAGGGCAGTTGTGTCCACATGACACACAGAAAGCTTCCACGGCGGGCTTTCTAAGCAGCTAAGTCAGATACTCCCTAGCATTAGCCTAATCGTAACCCATGGGATTTGAAGCTATGAGTTGCCGAAGGTGAGAATTTTCAGGGTTGCTCTCCAACAAGAGAATTTCAAATACCAAGCTCTAAGACTGCTTATTGTCAGCATGGTCTTTTAAGGGAATGATCCATTGATCGATTCATTCAACAAATATTTATCTAGCCCCTCGTATCTCTTGTGTGCTGAATACTGTTCAGGACGCTGGAAACACAGCTGTGATTAAATTAATTAATGACTCAGTGCTCATAGAGCTTACATTCTAGCGGGGGAGCTAGATCATGAGGAAACACACACATATATGATATGATGCCAGGAAGAGAAATAAAGCAGAACTAGAGGGTTTGGAGTGTTGGGTGGTAGAGGGTGTCATTTTAGAGAGGGTGACCAGGAACGATCTCTCTGAGAAAGTGGCATTTGAGTAGGAAGTTGAGTGACACGAAGGAGGGAGACAAAATGCAAGCCTCACATGGTAGAAGTGCTGTAGTTATTTTGTAAAATAAATTCTTCCTACTGTGCATTTGACTTTATATGAAAAAAGAACACAAGATCAACAGGGGCAACAATGTTAAGAACGAAAATGTCACTCACCAAGGCAAGGCTTTGTGAGTTATTTTAATCTACTTGCTGTGGCAAGGGGGAATAGATGGGGTAGATGGTCCCTAGAACTATGGGCTCCGTGGGCATGTTCTTCTGACTGGCGATTTGAGGTCTGCTGAGTGATTCCCTGTTTTTTTGTTCTTCTGAATTAAGCTAGCATCAGGCAGCCTCCTTTTCGTGGTTTTGTTCTGCAGTCTCTGGTGGATCAGAGCATCAGCCCGTTTTCATTTGTGTTGATTCAGTCGGAGGAAAATGTTGTGGCAGAAACTGCCCAACGTGTGTGAAATAAAACCGTTCTTGGTTGATTGCTGCGGACTCTGTTTCCATTATTCTTTCCCAGGGGCAGCGTTTTCAGGTCTCTGATTTTGAGCGTCGCACCAGACAGTAGGGCTCATGCACGGAATGTGTAAGTCCTGCCTAAGGCTTGGTGAGGAGAAAAGCTGCAAAGACAGTCTTATACGTACTTTACTGGGCAGGCAGATAGGTTAGCCTGGGTGTGGACTCTTCTTCCGTGAAGATCTAGAAGAAGACAGAGATTGAGTTGGGCAGTATATTTTGGCCTCTTCTGGCCTGGGACCGGGAGGAAGTTGACATCACACTGTGATCTGGGTGAGTGGACTGTGAATGAAGGTAGATGCTCCCAGGGCATCTTTGGCCCGAGGCAACGTTTTAGCTCTGTTCAGAGCCAAATTTTAAGTTTTGGCAAAAACACGTTTTGCAACTCAAAACGTCTCTTCCTGCTTTACTCTGATGAGCTGTTGGTTGAAAACTCTCAGCATCTCAGCTCTGCCCACCCCTCCCTTTTGTCCCCCCGCAACACCCACCAGACAGCTGCAAATTTCCACGAGAAGGGCTATGCCCAGAGTAGACATTTAAGACAATTGTAGGAAGGTAGATGGGAAGAAAGCAGGGAAAGAGGGGTGGGCAGAAGGGAAGGAGGAAAGAAGAAATCCCTAATCCATCCAGTTCTGGTCTTGGAGATCCTGCTCTCCGGGGCATGTGAGATGCAGGAGTTAGAACAGTCCTGTTCAAACCTTGATCCCCCATATATATGTGTCAGCATACGGTATTTGTTTTTCTCTTTCTGACTTACCTCACTCTGTATGACAAACTCTAGGTCCACCCACCTCACTGCAAATAACTCAATTTCGTTTCTTTTTATGGCTGAGTAATATTCCATTGTAAAAAAAAATGGTACTGATGAACTTAGTGGCAGGGCAGGAATAAAGAGGCAGACATAGAGAATGGACTTGAGGATATGGGGAGGGGGGTGGGAGGGGGAAGCTGGGGCGAAGTGAGAGTAGTGTCGACATAAATACACTACCGAAAGTAAACTAGATAGCTAGTGGGAAGCAGTAGCATAGCACAGGGAGATCAGCTCGGTGCTCTGTGACCACCTAGAGGGGTGGGATAGGGAGGGTGGGAGGGAGGCTCGAGAGGGAGGGGATATGGGGATATATGTACACATATGGCTGATTCACTTTGTTGTACAACAGAAACTAACACAGTATTGTGAAGCAATCATACTCCAATAAAGAGCTATTAAGAAAAAAATATTGATCCTCCACTGAAAGCACTGTGTGACCTCAGACAAGTGTCTTAACCTTTCTGAGCTCTGAATTTGCCTCATCTGCAAAGGAATAATGTGAGGATTCATTTCAGTGAAATAACTTTAGTCAAATGATGCTGTTAAACTACTTAGCAAATTGCCTAACACATAATAAGCATGTAACTTACTATGAAATAATTTCATTATGACTTGATTGAGACAGTGAGACCCCCATTTCAGGGGTGGCACTGCCTGGCTTGGGGTAAAGTTGCAGCCGTGAATCCCAGGTCCACAAAATCTTTGGCTTTCCATAGCCAAGAGGTTTGAATAACCCCAAAGCTTCTTACGATACAAGAACTTCATAGACGTTCAGATGCCAGCAAAGCCGTCAGAGCTGTGATAGTTAATTCTAGGTGTCAACTTGGTGAAGCTAGAGCACCTGGCTATGTAATCAAACATTCATCTAAATATTGCTGAGAAGGTATTGTGTAGGTGTGGTTAACACTCAAAACCTGTTGGCTTTAAGGAAATGAGATTACCTCAATAATGTGGGTGGACCTCATTCAGGCTGTTGAAGGACTTGGGAGCAAAAGCTGTTTCCCAGAGAAGAAGAAATTCTGCTTCTAGAATGCAGAATCAGTCCACAACTGAGTTTCCAGTTTGCTGGCCTCTCTGCCCTATGAATTTGGGGCTTTCTAGTCCCCATAATTACATGAGCCAATCCCTGAAACAAATTCCTTCATATACATATGAAGAAATATATATATAAATGTATGTATTTCTATATATGTATATATATGTATTTTGTATATACATATAATATGTACATATGTATATATAATTATAAAATTATATATCTTTAAATTTATATATTTATATATAATATATAAAACATACATTTAAATATGTGTGTATAAAGTATGTATATGAAATAGATATAAACATAAACATATAATAAAAATAATATATAATAAAAATAATCTAATATTTGTACATTATATAATAAATTATTATATAATAATATATGGTGAATATATATTTTATATATATATATAAAATGTCCTATTCCTTCTGTTTCTCTGAAACACTGACATAAAAACCCATGACTTAAACATGTATGTGAACAATGTTTAGCAGGAAGCTTTTTCTGGCTTACCTATTATAGGAATCCAGACTTGAGCTCTTAATGAAAGCAACCAAAAGGGATGCAGGCAGGAGCCTCTGGCTCAGTGGAGACTGGTGTGGGGAAGGATTTCCTAATCTGAACCTGAAAAGGGAATTTCGGGGTAGGATGGACGGCATCCTAAACCCCAGCCCTGCGTTCCGTCCCTGAAAGGCTCAGGAGAAGTAAACAATCTGGGTGGGGCGTGCAGTTTTGCCGGCTCCATTGCTTTGTGAACCTGGCCTTTCCCCCAGGCTCGGTCATGGTGGTTTGTTTAAAATTAGTTCTTGTTTGGCCTGTGGGGAAGAGTGGATTGCAGAGTCTGGGATTTACTCTGAGCCTTTGCATTTCAGGTTCTGAGGCCAGATCACTTGTCTATTTTAAAAGTGGAGAGATGTGGCCCCAAGACCGTCCTGTGGCCAAACCTCCATCCTCATGATCAGAGCTGGCTAGAGACCCTCAACCGAGTCAGAGGCCGCCACCTGGGTCTGATCTTCTCTGTCCCAGACAGAACTCCCTGTCTCCCAAGCTGAGATGCCTCCAAACTTCTGGGAGAGTTGTCCCTTTCAGGAGTGAACTGTCAGCTGCCCCACTGCAGAAGTGTCCTCTCAAGGCCGTCACCGGCCATGAACACACATCATTGTTTCATTTCGCCTTTGGGGGTAACTCACATCCCCTCAAGCGGGGTCACCTTGGAACAAGACGCAGGATGGTTAAGCTTGGAGGAAGGAAGGTGGAGATACCAGTTGCATATAATAGCCTATTTGGAAAAGAAGCTCGGGCTCTCTGGGAGTCAGCATACAATCACTAGGGGCTAGGAAGGGGAGGACACCGAAAGAGCCAGTTCTATAAGGGACTAAGGAGTATGAGGGCTGACATCCATTCACTTCACAAATGTGTTTGCAGTTGGCATGAAACCTTCTTTGATGGAGTGTTTTCTCTAAATATATTTGCTTTCCCCTGTTCTGTGAAGTTGGTTTTGATTCCAGCGTCAGAATAAGGCTACACACTGTTGACTACACACATTGCCTGGTCCCTGGGAAAATATCTAAACTATTCTCGAGCTGAGGGGCACCGCGGATGGCTGTCCTTAGGGGACTAACATGGTGCAGCTCTATTTGAACCAAGAGCCATATCGCCAAGCCATACTGCGAACCTGTGTTGTCAACTCGGGAAGCTGAAGACTCGTACGACACATCCTCACACACACTCGCTCCCCATATGTTGACAGATATGCATACACACAGAACATTTTACTACACGGTAAGTTGAGCTTAGTTATATTCATTTCAAACTCAGCAATGCCTGGTTTCTTGGCCAGATATCAATGGTAAAAACTGAGGTGAAGAAAGGTGATTGGACCCCTAGTCACATGATGGTACCTATTTAAATCTTTGGTTGGCAATTCAGTCTCACGCCCCCACACCCCCAGAAAGAGTGATCCTTGCGGTAAAGATCAGCCTGGTAAGAATGGTAGGATTTTAATACTCTAGATATGATAAATAAACAAAAAAGTTAGAAATAATTGGAAAATTTGCTGCAACTTCACTTTAAGTTATAATAAAAGACTTCCACATACCTGTTATATAGATAGTTGATTTCTGTTCCAATTACAGATAACTATGTCATCTGTTATTGAGTTAAGAAAGTTTATATAGTTTGTGTTCAAATAGACAGATTTGAGCAATGAAAGAAATATTATAACTGGGCATCTGTTGGTTACGACAACAGCTCAGGCCCCAATCCCTGCTATGTCTTCCCGACAGAACCCTGATTTGGTTGAGCTTTAGGGAAGCAATGTGTCAGGGAGGGTGGACGAGGAGGTTTTCAAGGGAGACAACTTGATTGATCTTAGCCAATCATGAGATTCCTAAATTTCCCTTTGCTAGTGATTGGCTTAGAGGTGGGCATCTGAAAGATGATAGGAATCTGTTAGATGCTCTGGGAAAATACTGCACAACAAGATTCATCAAAATAGGTCTTTCCTTTTTGCTTTGACTGTTGTCAGGTAGGAAGTAATGCCTGAAGCTGCTATAAGTTGCAATTATTAGGGAAAGCCAAGACACTCTGAAAGAGACCATTTATTGAGCCGCTGAATTGACCCCTCCTGGAGACAACCTGCCCCACGTCTTTTGATGTGTCCTTACCATTTGAACCACTTTTAGTGGGGTGTTTGCAGCCAAAAGCATTCCACGGATACACTGTGCCCTACCAATTCAGAAGAAAAATAAACATGGGTGAGATTCAGTCTTTATATCTTTTTGGGCCCCAAGTAAAAGGTAAAGTAGTGGACAGGAAGTTGATTGCACTTTTTGTAGCTCTAGTAGCCATTACATAAGAATAAAGCAGTTTGGGGGAATTCCCTGGCAGTCCAGTGGATAAGACTCAGTGTTTTCACTGACACAGGCCCGGGTTCGATCCCTGGTCGGGGAGCTAAGATCCCACAAACCGAGTGGCACAGCCAAAAAAAAAGAGAAAAAAAAAGAATAAAGCAATTTGGAAAGCATGTGTACACTCACGTGTGTGCACACACACACAGTCCGTACTTGAGGTTGATGTATTGGAAGTTTCCAGGCATAGACTGTTTCACCATTTCCATGAATAAAACATTGATGAAGGATCCTAAACACCCAGTTCTAGAAGTTGTATAGCTCCTTGTACGTGAGTGTGATGAGGTGGGAATGCATAGATGGGCAGGGAAAGAAAGCAAGGGGTACTGGGACCAGCTGAGGTGAATAATGACCAGGCGGAGAGCAAGGCTCAGCCTTGTTGGGGTCCCCCTCTACCCACATCACTGCCCAAGCTCAGAAGTCGTGTTTGCTAAGTGTGCTTTGCAGATAGAAAGTTCCAGGTGGAGAGAAGTCAGGACCTGCTCACAGGAACGGAATGATCCAAGTTCCCAATGCTTCCGGAGAATTTTCATTACTGCCCATTACCTCTGGCTCATCTTCTCTTATGAACAAGGAAATGCACGCCTGCTCAGCCCTCTGAAGATCTGTTGCCTCTTTATGAGCTTGAGTAGGAAAGAGGTCAAGTCTGCTGGGTCTGCTCGACTTGCAACTATGAGTTTGTCCCAAGAAAAATGGTTTTCATTTCAATTCACCCAGCCATCTGGACTGCTTGGGCCTTAATAGCCAAATGTAAGGAACTCCATTTGGAAGAGATTTACTTCTGTAGTTTAGCAAGGGGGTCACCGGGGTCCCTCTCAGGACTTTGCCAACACCAGACCAGCCACTGATGGAGATCCTAACTGTGTGTGACAGGTCTGTACATCATGCTTCCAGGTTGCTGCAGAGACACACTTCCTGAAAATCACCCCTGATTTAAAACCTTCCCCTGACAGTCCAGCTCTGAAAGTGCAGTACCCATACCATCCACCGAAGGAGCTGAAGAAAACCTCCACAGGTTATCATGCACATTCCTAGTCCAGCTGTCATTGGGTGGTTCCTCAAGGACAAGGAAATGTATGAAAAATAGTGTCCACAAGGGACTGAGATGGTTCGTGTACCACTGCTGCCTGGGGTTGGGCATTTCTGTGGAGCAGGAGAATCAGTGCTAGGGACCGTCACAAGCAACGCCCCCCTCTCAATTGACGAGGGACAAGAAATTAGAAGCTTGTGATGGAGACAGCAAAATTGAGAGCCTCCTACATTCTGCTGCTTACATTCTGCCTTCCTCTTGGCGGCGGCTAGGGTGGTCACAGCCCATGGCGACGATGTTCCCTCTTCCTTGGAGGAGCTGGGGAGGGTGAGGAGACTTTTTCCATCTTTCTTCAAAACCAAGACAGTCTAAAATTTTTCAAAATATCACTATTTTTAAAGTAGCTTTTTATCAGAAGAAAAAATTTAAACATATGAATAATAAATAACAAGGTCCTACTGTATAGCACAGGAAAGGATATTCAATATCCCATGATAAACCATAATGGAAAAGAATATGAAAAAGAAAATAGTGAGAGAGAGATATATATATATATATACACACACACACACACACACACACACACACACGCACATATATATATATATATATATATAAAAAACTGAGTCACTTTGCTGTACAGAAGAAATTAACACAGTATTGTAAATCAACCATACTTCAATAAATTTTCTTTTAAATTAATTTCTTTATATATTTATTTTGGGCTGCGTTGGGTCTTTGCTGCTGCGCAGGCTCTCTCTAGTTGCGTCGAGCGGGGGCTACTCTTCGTTGTGGTGCGCAGGCTTCTCACTGTGGTGGCTTCTCTTGTTGTGGAGCACAGGCTCTAGGTGCACAGGCTTCAGTAGTTGCGGCATGCGGGCTCAGTAGTTGTGGCTCGCAGGCTCTAGAGAATAGGCTCAGTAGTTGTGGTGCATGGGCTTAGTTGCTCTGCAGCATGTGGGATCTTCCCAAACCAAGGCTTGAACCCATGTACCCTGCATTGGCAGGTGGATTTTTAACCACTCTGCCACTAGGGAAGCCCCAAAAATTTAAAAATATATATGAATAACACAAATTAGTTGAGTCTCCAAAAATAATTCTTAGAAAACGAAAATATCACCATAGAATAGCTCGTGACCAATACGTTTTCTCCTCATTTCTCTGGCTTCCTGCTTCTGTCCCATCCGGTCTGGGACTTTTTTACTCCTTGGAAACCAGTCAGCCTAAATTTCCTGCTCTGATTAAAGTTACATGTGACTGTTTCTTTTCGTTTGTTTCAAATATATGTATTCCTCGGCATCTATCCTCTGAGGACAGGGTTATGATCCTGAGGAAGAAACTTGTTCTTTGTGTGTTGATACAGCACCTGTAATTAACATATTTTTGTTTTTGCCTCTCACTTCCACTGCTATCTGGATCATTCTTCAGATACATTAGTCCCCTCCTTCTGGGAATATTCTGTCTTGAGTCTAAAGGAATTTGGTAACTGCTGCAGTGAAGTATCATCCCCTGTAAACTGGTATTTCACATTCCACCTAATAACACCTTCCAGGGTTCACGTTCTCAGGGAAGTACTTTTGGAAATGTTGAAGTGATGCAATATTCTGGCAGCATTGGCTAAAATTGCCTTGGAATATTGGAGGTTTCCAAGAGGAGGTGACCTTTCATCTTGATCCTGAAGACTTAGTAAGAACTCAACCAGGAATTTGACCGGAGAAAGAGGTTAATGGTTAAAATAAGGAGGTTAATGTGTTTAAAATAAGGACTACTTAGAGAACTTGGCATATTTGGGAAGTTTGGAATGTCCATCATGGAGGGTATCTGTGAGTGAGGGGTAGAGAAGGAAGGAGGAACAGTTTGGACCAGAGCTTGAAACGTCTTCAATACTGTGCTGATTTCTTCCGTTTGTCCCTCCACATCACTTTCCACCCTTGCCCTCCTTGCTCTTGGAAAGATATCAGTGGGTTCCTTTGCCCTCTGGCTTCTGGTTGGATTCCCCCCATGGAGAGCCTTGGCAGGAGACTAGGAAAAGGGAGCAGAGTGAGGTCAGAGTTTTTGCTCCATTGGCATCCTCCATCCTCCATCTTGGGATAGATGCTTATCCCAATGGAAAGTCATTGGCCCTCTAAACCTGGTCAACTCAGCTTGTCCTTGAAAGATCAGGTAACTGCTGCTTCTCCTTATCTTTTGGGGTCTAGAAATGGTAAACCCTAGGTTTCTGCACTGTCCCTTGTGATTCTCCTATATGCACACCTTTGTAAACGGTCGCTGTGTAGATAAAGCCTTCTTAACTTGTCCTTTTTCAAATGTGTCATCTACTTCCTGTTGTGCATAAATGTGATGCTAAACACCTAGAATATAATGTAGACAAAAGAGAACAATGAGAATTTTTAGTAAGGGTATGGTATTACCTGATTTACATTAGCAAGAAATCATTAGTAGTCCCAGAGTCAGATCCTGTTTATCTTGTTAATAAAGAAGTGTATATACCACATATCACAAATTTGTTTTCTAAATATTTGGATAACTGCATTTCAATATAATTTATTTCTTATAATCATATATATTTCAAGTTACGTATTTAAACATACAATTCTTAGAAAAAGCCATCAACAAATTTCCAAAAGGGCTAATGGTACACAAATTGTTAACCTCTGTTCATTCATAGATACTCAGTCAAGGAAATATAGCAATAGCTGGATCTCAGGGATATCCCTTTCTAGAAAAAAAAATCCCCAGTTACAAGAAAGCCTGAAGAGTTTCTATATTGTGGAGTTTCTGGACTAAATCTCTTTAGTTCAATGTGCTGACTGTATCTGAATTATCTTAAATACTTGATCTAATTCTATTTTTATCTAATTCTTTGTGTGTTTCCTAAATGTATTTCCTATTTACTGTTTGTTTCTCAAGGGTTAAGGGCAAAACTTGATATCTGTGGCCTAATTTTAATTTTCATTAGGTAAACTTATAAGAAGTAACTCACAGATTGGTGTCTCATAGCTCACTTCTGAAATATCCAATGAGAAACTGCCAACTTCTTCATGGTTGTTTATTTTGGTCCCAATACACTGTCCATGCTCTGGTTGAATATCTTGCCAAATTTCCTCCAATTTATTGCAAAACCAGTTGGCAGAATAATGAGGAAACATGTTTGGGCCAATTTTAGGGAACTGATGGTGCTGCCTCTTTCCCCCTCCCCCGCTTTCCACTAATCCCTCAAGTTTCTTCCAGATCTAACCATTCTTCACAGGAATATGACACCTTGGCATGACTCCAAACATGAAAGAAATACATTCTCTCATCCTCATCCCACTTCTCCCCTCCCTTCTGCTTCCTATCCTTTCCTCAAAACCCACATCTCCCAATATTTACTTCTCTCAGCACAGAAAAGGGTCAACCTGTCATTGCAACATCCAGAATAAATCTTATTTTGAAAATGGGTGATTATGATCTTATCAACAAAGGAACAAGAGACTTCAACCTCTTTCTGTCAAGGTGAGTCTTTCACAAAGCAGCAAACCTGGACTATTTCCTATGTGGTTGATGTAGGTGGGAGGAGCTGTCTAGGAGAGCCTATTGAGATCAAAACTAGGAAGCATCTTTACAGCCTGTTGATATTCAAAGTCGTTTTGTACAGACAATGATGCCATTTTAACATAGACCTTAAAGCTCTTTCACATAGACTCCCTGTAGTTCTCACTGCATTTCTAGGACAAAGCAAGAGGCTAAGATTATTTGCCCCCATTTATGGTCTGAAGGCTAGAGCCTCAAGAAGATTATGTGACTTGTTGAAGGTTATTCAGACAACTAGTATCAAATGTATAGTAAAAATTTTTTCTTCTCTTAGACTCTGCTGTCATTTTGAGCAAAGAATCGGATTCTCAGATTTTCCCTAGGTGACAAGCAGAAAGAACCCTTGGATATTGTATTAGTTGAGGGTATGGGCAGAAAAACAGAAAGCATATTAGGTATTTCAACAGAGGGAATTTAATATAGGGGACTGGTTATATAGGTGTTGGAGGACTGAAAAAGTGAAGTAGGAACAGAGAGGTAACACAGTACCTGATGGAAGAGGCTCCCTGCCAAAGGCTGGGGGAATATGGGAAGAGATTAAGTCTATGGATCCTAAGAAATCAGAGGAAGGGCCCTGAGAAGGTAGAGCCTAAAGGTCTGAGGGGGAGGTTCTGTCTGGCTGCTGATGGCATCTGCAAAGCTTGGAGGAAGCGACCTATGGAGCTGGAATTCAGATCTCTGAGGAAGGAGTACTGTTGCCTTGTGGGGACTTGTACCTCTGAGAAAGCACTTGGGGCTGGCTCTGGGAGATGGAGGCCACGCCCAGCTGTTGCCATGGGGACAGAGAAAACACTGCTGCTAGGCAGCATTGGCAAGAAGGGCAAGTGAAAAGGAAATGGGGGTGCATTCTTCTTTGTCCTGTTTTCAGTCTCCCTCTAGTGTCCCCTATTGCCAGAACCTCTCAAGAAGCAGCCAGCAGCAGTGAAAAAACATTTGCAGAGTACCCCTTAGCACCCTAAGTGATGTACAGGAGTTTTGGAGCTGAGAAACAGTAGTGGACTACCTCACACAGGTACGTAGGACTCTTTCAGGTTACCAGAGGGTGCGCCAGTCACCTGTAGGGACATTTGGTATCAGGAAGAGGCTGATTTAATATGAAGTCTTTGGGTCCTGCAGACATGGGAGTCCCTGGGACTTCAGATTTCCTAGGTCCTCCCTCTTGTCTGTGCAGTCCTGTTGCTTGGGGAAGAGAGTGTGGTTGGTGTGAGACGAAGGAGATTGCAGCACCCAGAGCTGCGCGTGGCAGTGCTAGTGCCTCTTGTCCGGCCACGCAGGTACTAGAGACTCTATAGCAGTTGGGCTGAGCTGCAGCCAGGTCTTAGGTGGAGAGGAAACTGACAGAACATCTGAAGGACCGCACCAATATCATTTTCATGTAGCACAATCAGCGTATTGGTCTAGAGAAGCACTCACGCCCACTTATGGCTCAGGTTTCTGGAACTGTAAGGAATTGAAAGACTCTTAACAATATAAATATACAGATGCATATGCTCATCAGATAATTACGGGGCATCTAGTCTATGCTACTCACCGTGCTAGGGTCTGGGGATATGAAGATGCATTAGGTAAAGAAGAATCTGTCTCCAAGGGAACGCAGATATTAGTAAGTGTGTACAATAGAGCATTATAGCCACTTTTTTTTCCCTGGCAAAGTGGGAACAAAGCTGAGGGAGAGGTACCTTAACTAGGACACATCAGGGAGACACATCACTAAGTGCTGATAGAAGGGTGGGAGCTCAGTGGGTGTCAAGGGGGTGGGGGAAGAGGAAGCAACATGACTCGAAGCCCAGAGGGATAGAACAGCCTGGTGCCCATGAGAAAGTGGGAAGAATAGATGGAGGAGCTTAGGGTCTTTGTTAAGGTAGCAGCTTCATCCTCCTTCTCTGCTCAAATGTGCTACCGGGGAGCAGCCTGACCAGCTTGCGTTTCCTCTTCTGCTCACCTCTGATGAGAGGAATAATCATCACTATCCCAGAGAGCAACCAAAGACAGAGGAAATGCAGATTTGGACAACACACCATTGGGTTAATCAGCTCTTGGTTAATTGAGAGAAGATGGATACGAACAGTCCTGATTTACTTATGAAGGGCAGGACCCAGTACCCTTGGCATTTGCCTTTTTCTGGAACCAATCCATATTTCCTTGTGGCTTTCCGAGGTAGAGAGGGTCTGTTGGGACCTTTGGGGTCTTTTTCACATTTTAGAGGGAATGAGGGACCCACAGCATCTCCGCAGGCGGAGTGTGAGAGGCGGTCCCTTCTGAATGAGCTGGCCGCTAGAGCCAGCTACTTCCAGGAAGCTGTCCTATGACTGAAGCCACAGCAGCGGCCTTCTCTCAGCCTCCCTCCCCCACAGAACCTTCGGCTTCCATCTGACCAGGCTTGACACCCAGTGTCCAAACGCCGATAAAACTGATCCCCCCAAGTGTGGGAAAGTCCTCGAGCATCGATTGTTTCCTCTTCATCACCCTGTGCCCCAGTGTTAGCGCTCGCCCAGCATGTACCTTGCTTGTTTGGTTGGACGAGGTCAAAGCCCTGACGAAGAATGAGAGGAATTCCACAGGATCAGGCCAGTCTTGATAAATGACAGCAGGGGATGGTGTGGGGAGGGGGAGAGGATCAGGGAAGCAGGGAGGACTGATTGGCTCCCAGACAATCAACCCGTTGCCTCCCCTTGTGCCATCCGCCTGCCTAGTGCTTTTAGAGTGACTGAAGGCTTGCCCTTCTAAATATTTGGAGTTTCAAAAACTGACCTATGGGATATGGGTTTTTTAAGGTGAAAATTTTTTACTTGAATTTTATTTTATTTATTTTTATACAGCAGGTTCTTATTAGTTATCTATTTTATACATATCAGTGTATACACGTCAATCCCAATCTCCCAATTCAACCCGCCACCACCCCCTCTGCCCCGCTTTCCCCCCTTGGTGTCCATACATTTGTCCTCTACATCTGTATCTCTGTTTCTGGCTTGCAAACCGGTTCATCTGTACCATTTTTCTAGGTTCCACACATATGCATTAATATACGGTATTTGTTTTTCTCTTTCTGACTTCACTCTGTATGACAGTCTCTAGGTCCATCCACGTCTCTACAAATGATGCAATTTTGTTCCTTTTTATGGCTGAGTAATATTCCATTGTGTATATGTACCACATCTTCTTTATCCATTCGTCTGTCAATGGGCATTTAGGTTGCTTCCATGACCTGGCTGTTGTAAATAGTGCTGCAATGAACATTGGGGTGCATGTGTCTTTTTGAATTATGGTTTTCTCTGGGTATATGCCCAGTAGTGGGATTGCTGGGTCGTATGGTAATTCTGTTTTGAGTTTTTTAAGGACCCTCCATACTGTTCTCCATAGTGGCTGTATCAATTTACATTCCCACCAACAGGGCAAGAGGGTTCCCTTTTCTCCACATCCTCTCCAGCATTTGTTGTTTGTAGATTTTCTGATGATGCCCATTAAGGTGAAAATATTTTAAAAAATAGTTTTGAGAGTATTGTTGTTATACTTCAGGGAACTAGAACCTAACCAAGCAGGATTGACTATCATTAGTTTGAGGCTTCTGTTTGCTCTGACACTTTTTTTTCCTTTATTGCCGTGAACCTGATCAGTCCATCTGAAGCTGTGACTAGCCCATTGTACCGTGTCTTTAGGTAGCTCATGACTGTCTGCAACTCGCTATAAAATGAGGGGTGGGTTGCTGGTCTCTTATGTTGTTTCCAGATTTGACTTTTATGGTCTCTAACTTCAAGATACCTCATCGAGTTTGCGGAATTAGACATAGGTGTGTTCTAACACCAGATGAGCCATCTGGAAAGTGGTACAAGGACAAGATGGAGAGTTCTTGCACTATCCTTTACATCTTCTCAAACCCAGCCAGGGATCACAGTGGCAACACACTATGGAAACCATGGAGATGTTTTCGGTTATTCTTCCATGGGATGTCCCTTAAGAAGAAGGTAACTGCCCACACTATCAGGCTGTCAGACTAAGATATAGATACCTTGATTATAGACACTACTCAGATCTCCTAGTTAGGATCAAAGATGCAGAGAACCTGATGGCTTTTGAACATATGGCCAGTGGGCTTCTCGGGAAGGCCTCTCCCAAGCCTGGGAAATGTCATGTTATTGTTGAAGCTTCTGCACAGACCAAGAAAGAACATCCATTTCTGTTACCCCTGGGTTTAAAGTCATGCTGAAAGTTCAACGAGGGGCTTTGGCATATAAGATAGAATAGAATGGGATTGTACTTACCTACCCTCCTTTCACTGAGGATGAAGATTTCTGTCCATTTAGTGCAGGGGTTCTCATCTGGGGACAATTTTCATCTGGGGACATTTGCAATATTCATAGATATGTTTGATTGTCAAAGGGGGCGATGGGTGCTACTGGCACCTAGTGAATAGAGGCCAGGGATGCTACTAAACATCCCACAACACAGAATTATCTGGTCCCAAATGTGCTATAATTGAGGAGTTGTGGTTCACTGATTCCAGGTGCCAGAGCAGCAGGCTGCTGGTGGTGGATGGACTAAAGCCTTCCTGTTGTCTGGTGGGAAGACTCAAATTCAATCATTTATACCATATTCGGTTTTGCTTAAGGCTGACAAGACTGGCTGGCTGTGGAGTGAAGGGAAACTCCTCCTTGATCAAAAGTGCTTCAAAATATGTCTGCCTCCCCTTTTCTGGTGAGTCTTCTGTCCATGCACGAGTGGGAGGTAGGAAGGAGGCCACTGAGAGGCTCCCCAAGGATACGATAGGAAACAATGGCTATGATACGATAACTGGATGAGGAAACTCTGGAAATGAGGGCCCCACTAATGACCGTTTCATCCATGCCTCTGCTTTGAAGCACCAACCCAGGGGCCATCCAAGGCGAGACTATGACTTATGCAATTTTCAACACTGCTGTTCAGTCTGTCTACACTTCCCTCCATCATTTGCACTATTTTTGGTGACTTCTTTGCTTTTTTTAATGTTTAAAAAAATTTTTTTTATTGAAGTATAGTTGCTTTCAATATTGTGTAAGTTTCAGGTGTACAGCACAGCGAGTCAGTTATACACTCACACTCACACACACACACACACACACACACACACACACACACTCTTATTCAGATTCTTTTCCCTTATAGGTTATTACATAATATTGAGTATAGTGCCCTATGCTCTGCGGTAGGTCCTTGTTGGTTATCTAGTTTATACAAAGTAGTGTGTGTGTTCATCCCAGCCTCCTAATTTATCCCTCCCCATGCCTTCTTTTCTTATGGACCCTTCTTCCTCTACTCTGAGCAGTATTCTGGCTAATTTGGACCCCTACATCTACGGGAGAACACAATCTAATTGGTTATCTCATGCACGACTGTCAGCCACCCATCCTGCTCTCACTCGCAACTCTATTAGCCTTTGGAAATGGAGTTCTTGAAGAAAAAGTACAGCTTAGCCCACTTTCCAGTGGTGGAGTCCTAGATGTGATAATCCCCAAAGGAAGAAAACATTTTTGATTACGGGCCTCTTATACCTCTCTTGAAATTGCGGTGTATAGGCAGTTACCTACTCTTAATAGCGACTTTATCGATGCTAGAATTCTGAGCAAGATATTCTATAATCTTCCTTGGAAACACACCTGAATATTTAATAGGATGGAGTCCGTGAGATAACATCACCACATTTGCCTAACTCTAAACTCTTGAATGTAATGGAAAAATATCTCATTTGGACTGACTGGGAGTATCTATGGTTTAGAGCTGGTAAACTACAAACCAGCTGAGTCTCCTGGAATTAAATATGATTTGCCGTCCTGGGTGCCTTCTTAAGCACTCTCCAGCCCTCTCTGATGTAGAGTTACAGGCTATAGATGAGGTGGACTGCTTTCTGGCTTTGACCTCAGCAGAGGGAAGGAAGGCAGCACCTTCCCGATTAGGGAATGGAAAGTCTAATGAAGTTCAAGAGCCTGTCTCTCCCACACCCCCGAATTCCCTAGAAAAAGACTAGGACTGGGGTTCTCGGTGATGAATCAAAGTCCGTTTTTATCTCTCCAGACCTCCCCCCATCTTTTATGGCGTTGTTTTAGACAAAGAAAACCACCCTTCAAAAGCTCTGCTCTAGGGCTTCCCTGGTAGCATAGTGGTTAAGAATCCGCCTGCCAATGCAGGGGGCACGGGTTTGATTCCTGGTCTGGGAAGATCCCACATGCCGCGGAGCAACTAACCCCATGCACCACAACTACTGAGCCTGCGCTCTAGAGCCTGCGAGCCACAACTACCGAGCCCGCGAGCCACAACTACTGAAGCCCGTGTGCCTAGAGCCCATGCTCCGCAACAAGAGAAGCCACCGCAATGAGAAGCCCACGCACCGCAACAAAGAGTAGCCCCCGCTCGCCGCAACTAGAGGAAGCCCACGTGCAGCAACGAAGACCGAACACAGCCAAACATAAATAATAAATAAATAAAATTTTAAAAAGCTCTGCTCTATCAGTTTCCCCTACCTACTGTGTGTTCTTAGATGTTTATAACACTCTTTAGTTTACGATTATGATGTTAGGACTGTCATCGATTAATAAAACATATGGTAAACTATAACTTACCATTTTGATTTTTTTAAAACATGGTAATAACATACATGGTTCTAATCGTTTTCTAAGACAGCCCAAAGTATTCTCAACATCAGTAAAGAATGTTAGCAGGTCACACTATTTTCAGGCTAGAAATACATTGACTATATATTTGCTGGTGTTGGGGTCATACACCTTGCTTGTTGTGAGAACATGTGAAGTATTTTCTGAGACTTACAGCAGCACAGCAGTTACGGACGTATTTTAGATGTTTTCCAGTTGTCTGTAATTTGTCCTTGTTAGACAAATATGGCCACTTGAATTCCTTTACTGACAGTATTCTAGCAGAGGAGTAATATGTGTTCAGAGATCTGCATGAAAAGCGTATGATAAATAAGCTATTTCCGTGAAATATTTTGACTATCTTATAATTAAAGTAATTACGCTCATTGTAAAAACTGGGGGAAACATCGGAAATGTGAAGAAGCAAATAAATACAACTGATGATCCCATCACCCACTTGTAACACTGTTGCCTTTCAGATACACACGTGGATACGTGAATATGTAACTATATCATACACACACACATATAAACAAGGAAAATAGAAGTGCTTTGGTAATCCTATTGCATATACAGTTCTGTATACTTCTGTTAACATTATGCTCTGAGCACTGTCTCCTGTCAGTACAGAATTTTTTATAAACAGTTTTAAGGGTCTGGTGGTAAAGCATTACGTGGCCACAGCATAATGTTACTCTCAGCAGTTATACAAGAAGGCTGTTTTCAATTTTTCACGATTATAAACAAGGCTACAATGAGCATTGTTGCCCTAATCCTGTAGATTTTGTGAGGATGAAATGAGATGATCCACGTAAAGTTTCTAATATAATAGTGATAAACATTCAAACTGTTGTCCTTTCCAACTCTCTCGTTTCACCTACTTTTCTCCTGCTGTCGCTAGCGCATTTTCCCCCTGAGAATAAGACCTTAGAATTGTGGCTACTTAGTTAAAGCAAATACACATCTTTTAAGATCTCAGTATGGGTCACCAGGTTACTTTCCAGAGAGTTCGTACCGATTTCTCTTCTACCTTGAGTGCTGTTATTTGAATCAGATTTTGGTTGGTTTGTGCAGCTTCCTATCCTCTGTTGCAGTCTTAGCGCATTTGAAAAAGAATGGATACATGTCTACAACTGAATCACTTAGTTGTACACCTGAAACGAACACAACACTGTTAATCAACTGTACTCCAATATAAAATAAAAAGTTAAAATATTAGAGGGCAGGGGGGAGGGTGTCAGTCGTCTGAGTGGGGAAGCTTGTGAGTCGGCCGCCATGTCAAATCCTTGCCCACTTCTAGCTTTATCCAACCCAAACCACCAGAGCTTCCTGAGCCAATCTTCATGAGACTGGGTGTACATCAGGAGTCCCACCTGCTCTGGGGGGGTCTGGAATCAGGTTCATTGTGGGCGGTGTCACCCAAACACCTTCCTGTTCACCAAACCCATTTATGTCACCATATTTATTGGACCTTTGCTCCCCCAATTCCCGGCTTAACACTTTACTTTCCTCCTTGCAATGGAAACCCTGTCCTAAACATTAGCCCACTTCTCTGGGGCCTGGAGACCCTGTCTGGTCCCTGCTGATCCCTTACCCCTGGGGAAATGCAGTCTGTTTCCAACTGGATGGACCACATGGAAACACACTGCTGTCATTCTGTCACATCAACTTGGAAACTTTTGTTCCTCTGTCCCACCCACAAGAACCAATCTCCTTGAGTCTGTACTGTATTCCAGATCGAGGTCACATTTTCTATTCCTCTTTGGAGTTTTGGTCACCTCCCTTCCCAAAGCCTTGGCCCTGGGGCTGATTTGCTCCAACTGTCTTGAGCCCACAGTTCCCAGCATCCTTCTTGCATCCTCAGCCGGTGCTGCCGAGTTCTTACTCTGCTTGTGACCAAGCCAGCTCACAGAACAACAGCCTCTGGTGTACTTCTGGCTATTTCATGGCTATGAGGAGAGGCAGCAGCTGGCAGAAAACATGTGAAACAGACCTGGCTCCTATGGGAATCACAGAGTTAAGCGTTCTCACCCCTTTAAGCCGCCTTTCACATTTGATTGATTTTTTTCTATTGGTTGTTTGCCTGATCTGATCAGAGAGTTTGGGCACCAGTTTCTGTTGACACTTTATTTCACTTTGGGTAAAGTTTAAACATGACTTATCACAACTCTGACACATCTGGAAGGCCATGTGTTGCCCCCCTCCTGTTTTCTACCTCTTTCGGTTATGAGAACACAGGGTATAAAGGCATTTAAAAAAATATATACGTAAGAAGCAAACTCATTGCTTTGGATCTCTTTGGAGAAAGGTCTTAGATACTCCAGGTTATAAGCATGGCTGGACAATCCTTCTGTTTTGCTCTAGAGTTTAAACCTTTCGTATTTATTTCATTTCCCACAGGTGAAAAGCGTCCATTTCCTAGAGAAGCTCCTATGGGATAGCAAAGTCCCAGGACCAAGACTTCTGTATGTCTCTTTCCAGTGAAGTGGCTAAAGGTCTGGAGCTGAAGTTGCAAATTCCATAGTGTCCTTGATTCTCAGGTCTAAACTGATAAATTTCCTAAAGGCCCTCTGGTTCAACCGTCTCCTTCGTATGGAAATCTCTTCTATAGCATCCTTGTATGGGAATCATAGGTCTCTATACCCACCTAGCATAGCTTATTTGGGGGCTTATTCTCATAATTAAAACATCTCTCTCTCAGTAAATGGGAAATTACCTCCAATTTTTATTTATTCCTTACTTGTTCAGTACCTATCATGTGCCAGGCATGCTGCTAGGCTCATGGGATGTCAAGCTGGGTAAATCCCAGGATTTGTCTTTAAGGGGTTCAGAGTGGAGCAATGGACATGGTTACAGGGTACAATGCACAAAGTTCCTGGGGGGACACAGGTGGAAGCGTACTTAGTTCTGCCAGGGAAGGTGGGAGAAGACTTTGTGGGTGATGTGACCTCAGAAATGAGCCTTGAGAGATTGGGTCAGATTTCATTAACCTGAAAAAGTGGCAGAAGAATCCACTGGGGAGGAAGGAAAACATAATCGCCCTTCCCCAAACCAGAATCGTCCATTGCAGAGCATGCCTGAAACAGAGCAGGGGTGCGAAGGAATGGATAACTCTGGAAAGGTGGGCTGGAGTGAGGCTGATGTGGACCTCGAGTGCCGTGCCGAGAGGTCTGAACCTCAGGCTGCTGAGGGGAGGAGCTGTAAAAGTGAGGAATGTACGGCATTAGCAGGATGACAACCAAGAGCAGCTGGGAGCTGGGGCCGAGGCAGTGTTGAATTCAAGAAATATGTGGAGGCACAGGGAACTATATTCAATGTCTTGTAATAATCTACAGTGGAAAAGAATCTGAGAAAGAATATATATATTATAATATATATATATAAAGAGTATAATATACAATACATAACTGAATCGCTTTGCTCTACACCTGAAACTAACACAACGTTGTGAATCAACTTATACTTCAATTAAAAAAATGTTTGGAAGCAGGATCACAGAACGTAGCAACCGTTGCATCTGGAAGGTGACAGAGAACATGGTTCCCGATTCCGCAGCACCCTGAGCATCGTTCTCCTGCTTCTCCAGGAGCCTCCTCTTCTAAGGCACCACATACCACGTGTGTTCCAGAATCTTCAACATCCTCATCACCTCCCTTAAAACACAGTGGTTTGCTGAGGCCCCTCTTAATTGTGGTCCCCAGAGTCAAAAACATGCAACAAAAGATACATAACTGGGGCGGGGTGTGGGGGGATATAGTCTCTTTTTACGTGAACAGGAAATTTCTTCTGTTCTCAATTCCACATCTTGTTCTTCCCTGCCTCCTGATCAGGGAGAACACTCCTCCCTAAGTCTCTGCTTGTTCATCAACACAATCTATGAAACAGAGCACATGACCACTTAAAGGAAAAGTGAATAAAAGTCATTTTTGAACATTCATTTGTCTGCTCAGTAAGAATTTGTGATACTTATAACGTGCCAGGCTTCATACGCATTGTAATTAAACACTATGTACCAGACCCATCACTGGGTCCATGGGGTGTAATGATGGCTAAAGTCTACGATTTGCCTTTATCCAGTTCAGACTATCTAAATATATAAAAAGATGTCTAAAACAAGGGTTCTACTAACAAATAACTTATAGTCTAAAAGGCAAAGAATGACAGCCACCCTTTCATTTGTGTGGTAATAATAATATGTGACATGCATTGAATGCTTTCTCTGTGCAGGTATCCTTCTTTTTTTTTTTAAACATCTTTATTGGCGTATAATTGCTTTACAATGGTGTGTTACTTTCTGCTTTATAACAAAGTGAATCAGCTATACGTATACATATATCCCCATATCTCCTCCCTCTTGCATCTCCCTCTCACCCTCCCTATCCTACTCCTCTAGGTGGTCATAAAGCACCGAGCTGATCTCCCTGTGTTAAGTGGCTGCTTCCCACTAGCTACCTATTTTACATTTGTTAGTGTGTATATGTCCATGCCACTCTCTCACTTCGTCCCAGCTTCCCCTTCCCCCTCCCCGTGCGCTCAAGTCCATTCTCTACATCTGCGTCTTTATTCCTGTCCTGCCCCTAGGTTCTTCAGAATTTTTTTTTTTTTTAGATTCCATATATATGTGTTAGCATATGGTATTTGTTTAGGGTATCCTTCTAATTGCTTGGCATGAATTAACTTACTTGGTTCTCATAATAACACTGTGAGGTAGGTGGTAACTCTTACTACCATTCCCATTTAGCAGAGCAGGAAACTGAAGCACAGTTGCTCAAGGTCATACAACTAAGAATAAGAGGGAGTCGGCATTCAAACACAACAATTTTGCCTACTGGGTCTGCACTTTTTACCTGTATGTTGTAATATCTTGCAAATACCTAACATAATAGGTAGAAAGAGAGAAGTGCGATGAGAGAGAAAGTTCAGACTCCTGTGCCTGGCAAAAGTGGCCAGTTTTGATCCCTTTGTGAATGATTCATCCCTAGTGCGGGTTTCTCTCAGGCATGTTTCCGGGTATGGGGGAGGGAGGGAGGGCATAACTGCCTTACCTCATGCATCTATCTGCTGCCACCTGTAATTTACAGCGGGAGGGCTCACACCCAACTGGACCTTGGTGTTAAAGTAATCATGTTCTATGCGTTTGCTTTTAGCAGGTGACAATAAAAAATCAATGGATTATAATTACAGGACCTTGAAGTTTAGCGTTGCCCCAGACTGTAATGAAAATTCATTGACGGTGTGACAACCACAGACTGGCAATTCTTCTCTCCCCACGTAGCAGGCGGTTTATCATGTTGCTGGTTTGCTACCTCTTACAGAAGGGACCAGATCATGTGCCAGGTTGCCCCAGTGAGTAATAGCCTGGTTTTATTGTAAGGGATAAATCAATCTCACTGACTTCTTGCATTGGCTTAATGAGTTTAGATCAGCAAAAGCCGAGCTTGGGAAACAGTTGTCGGTCAACAGCCTCCCAGTGCTGACAGAGGGCCCTCGCAGGGTTGAATCTGGAGTGAAAACCCAGCAGTCTGCCTGCAGGTGGGTGGGAAGAATCTGAGGTTTGGTTTGGGGATTGGCTTTCAAGTGGGCAGGAGTTCTAAAATACAGCTGAACCCGCAGAGTGCTCTTGCACATTAGTAGATAAGTGACTAAATAAATGAAACAAAACAAAGACACAATTTAAAAAGGAGTCTTTATTTTTTTAAGCTGGTAGTTCTTGTCATTTGCCCATGCAGTGATGGCTTTAAATTCCAGCAGGGAGGGGTGGGGAGCAATGCATAGAAGGGGGTGGATTACAGAACACCACAGTGACCTTCCAGAAGAACGCATCCTGCTTCTCTATGCTACATGGGTTGGGGTGTGGGGAGTTGCTTTGGCACAATGTGTAGTGACTCCCTGCCTTCCAAGTTCCGAGATGTTGCAAGAGCCTGCCTTCACTTCTTGAGCTAGGGTCATGGCAGGGGAAAGGCATTAACGTTTCCCTCTGCCCTTGTACCCTGGTGTAGCTCTAGGTGAGTGAGAAGAGTCCTCTGAATATCTCCCAGGCATTTGCCGACAGGGACAGACCAAATGGACCTTCCTCTCCGTTGGGTGAACCCTCCTGCCTAAATGTCCCATGAAGCTATTTCATTTACCTCCCTGTATGTGTACATTTAATGAGAATATCATGCTCTAGAGATTAAAGTAACCACAGAAGCCATGTTGAGGGCGCTAGAGCAGAGAAAAGTGGAGCCAGAGAGAAGCTTCGGGTGATGTCCACATTTCGCGTTCTCTATTTCAGAGCCGATCATGTCTTGCCTCTTGGAATGCAGCCATAATCCCTAAGGAAATTATGGATGAGAACTTTAAAGGCTTTCTGCCCCAGCTAATCCATTCCATGTTTAATTTTATGTTTCTAACTTTGTCCTTTTCATTGAAAAACGTTGACTTACCGGAAAAAACAAAAAAACAACAACAAAGGTTTCAGTTCTCATTTCATAAAATAGAAATTTCTTGACATCAAGCAGAAGGGGGACCACTGAGACATAAGAAAGCACTTTATAACAGGGACCATGATGGTGATTCAGTCAGGGCTGGCTGCATTGTATCAGTCAGGGCTGTTAGGATGTGGTAACAAACAACCCTCAGACATTTTTTAACCTCGTAGTGTAAAATAAAAACACTGATACAGAGACCCACATGAAACAAATATTTATCATATTATTATAAAACATCCTTCTAACCAGCACTCAAGTTAGGAAATGGAGCTTAGACAGGCACCCCAGAAATCCCTTCCCACATCCTGTTCCCTCTCCCCCTCCAAAACTAACCACCTTCCTTGCTTTCATAGTAATAATCCCCAAACCTTAATGGATTAAAACAATTAACGTTTATTTCTTATTCATACTACGTATCTATCACCAGAAGCCGCTCCCTTGTCTTTGTACCCTTATTGTGGGACCCAGGCTGACAGAACCTTCTGGAACATTGCCAGGGAGGGTGGCAGAGGATACAGTGCATTCTGCGGAGATGCACATGGGCTCAGCCTGGAAGTGATCCACATTATCTATTTTCACAACTCATTGGCCGGGACTGGTCATGAGGCCCCATCTGATCTCAGAGCTCAGGAAATGTAACCCCACCTGGTGCCCAGAAGGGGGAGCTGAGGAGAGATTAGGAATATTCGGCAAATAGCACTCAAGCTGACAGCAGTTCTGGATTTGGACTCTGGTTCATTTGCTAGTTCTACCAGTGGCTAGACATGTGCTTTGGACAAACAACTTTTTAAACACTCGGTTACCTTAAAATGAGGGGCATTCGTAAGGTTCTTGTGAGAATGAAATGAAGCAATGCTTTAAAGCCTTAGGACAGTGCCTGGCAATCATACTCTTAACTCAAGGCTTATTATGAAACCTGTTTAAACCTCCCCTATTCAGTTACGATGCTCAAGATGGAAAGAGCTTCCCTCCAGCCACTGTCTCAGATGGGGTTGGGGAAAGGATCGGATGACCTCAGTGGCTTGAGTTTCTCTAACCCCACGTGTAAACACGAAGGAACAGAGCTGTGGACCACCTTTGGAAGCACTTTGGAGGCTGTCTGTCTTCCACTCCATGACCTACTAGTTTGCAGCGGGGGATGGAGGAAGAGAAGGAAAGATGAGACATCCCCGTTGCTAGATACGTCTGGGGTTTCTACTTTGTTGTTACTGCTCCAGGATGTTGATCTTTTCCCCTTTTTTGGAGGACAAGAAAGTGATTCATGTTGAGGGGAGGGGTCCCATCCCCTCTCTCACTGACAGCGAAACTGTCAAAAAGCCCATCCCCTATAAACACTAACCTGGCAAAGGAGACCGAACCTCCATATGGAAAATCAAAGTAAGGGATCTGGCAGGGAGCTGCAAAGATGGTTTGAATCAGAGGCAGAGACAGCCCACGATATTGGGGTGGGGGCTTGGGGGGCTGTCTGCACCCTCGTGCCAAGATGGCTGGGAACCTGGGCCAGTGAGTTTCCATTCGCTGGGGAAGGCAGGCCCTGTCTGCACTGGAAGCCAGATCATGGCAGGTCTCTGGTTTAGATTCGGCTCATCGGAGGGTCCTCTGAGCTAATTGGGAAGGAGCCGGGCTGTGTTTTCTTTCCTGCTTAATAACAAGGGGAATTGCTTACAGCTCTGGACCTTATTAGGGGGGAAATTTGACATTGTTTTGTTGGACAGAGGCTCGTCCAGGGAGCTAATCTCTCACACCTGTTTGGCCTTGTTTGGGATCCAAGGGGCCCCGGCCTGCTGGCTATTGGGTACTGCCGAGACTGATACAAGGGGAAGCAAGGATGGGCCGGGAGAGGATGGGGATTTTCCTCCTCAGTCCTAATTCCAAAAATCTAGTGCTAAAGAGGAGACACATGCCAGCGACAGAGTTAATCCATAGGGTCTCTGCACCTGGATTAGATCCACCAGCAGGATTGGTTCCCTGGATACTGAGGAAGCACCTCCAATCTGCAAGGCCCTGTCCTGTGCCAGCGGCAAGCCAGACAGGCAGAGCTCCTGCCCTTTGGGAATTTAAATGCTGGTCATCCCAAGGGAAGATTAGCACCTCTCTCATGATTCTAGGAAGCTGGGGTGCTGGTGGAGGGGGGAGGGGGTACCTCTAAGGACTGCTGCTGACTCCTTGCCTATGCTTTTTCTTTCACTGGAGTAACTCTTAACATTATAGGCTACTTCACAAGCCCGGGGAACCTTGCCCTTTATCCTCTGGGGGAAACCTTATCCTTGTTAGTGGTCTTGAAATAATGGTCAATGGAACCTTCAGAGGATACATGTGGGCATCGATTGCTGCAGGAGAATGGAAAGTCCCTCATCCTATGGGATGAGCAGAGGGCAAACCCAGGCAGGGCCCTTTGGTTGCCAGTCCCACACGTTCCCCTTTTTCCATACAAGGGCGCTGGCAAAGAGGCGGCTATTAATGCCAGTTGAACAGCTGAGGGAATAAGAAACAGATGCTGACCCTCACGGATAGAAGAGGGAGATATCTGCACAGTGATCAATAGCTCCATCTCTTGGGTTTGAATCTTAGCAGGGCCAGCTGCATAGCGCATGGGGCCAACTGCGAAATGAAAATGCAAGGCCCTGGCCGGGGGCAGGGAAGTCACAGGCCCACAGCCCAGACCCACCGTGGACACGCAACCTCCTTTCCAGGACATGATTAGAATCTGGATCGGGGGAGTCCAAGAAGACCCCCTCCTTCCCCCTAGATGGGAACGGCTCAGCTCTCCTTGTGTACCTGCCTCTGCCCCTCTGAGCGCTTGTGCCATACGGGTACTTTTCCTTGTCTGCAGGACCCAGGCGCGCCCCACGTGGTGGGCAGTGGGCAGGAGCAGGGCCGGCAAAGAGGAAGACAAGGAGATCGTGGAGCATCAGAGGTGGGAAGCAGGTGGCCGAGAACCCATCCCAGGCGGCCAACAGGCAGCAGGAGGCTAGACCACACGAGAGCAGAGGCCCCAAGCCGCCAGGAAATGCTCCATCCGACTTGACTTACAGAACACAGATTCAAAGATAAAATTATTAAGGATTTTAAGACAGCATCTGCAGAGCATTAAACCCCAAGCAGGGGCCCTTGGAGTCCCCCTGGGCGACTGCACAGGTTGCATGCCCGGGAAGCCAGCCCCGATCTCAGCTCCACTGCTTATAAGCAGTGAAAGCTTGAGGATGTTAGCTGCTCAAAGCATGAATGTCTCCATCTACAAAGCCGGGACGACGAGAGCACTTGTCTCGAAGGGATGCTGTCAAACATTTAAAATGATAAGACATTTGAAGTGTTCAGAGCAGTGCCGGCCACTTCACAAGCACTCTTAGCCATCATTATGATTATAGATTCACCTGCTGTGCTCTTCTATAGTATGATGTGTGACTGGAGTTTTACTTTTTCGCTTTTTTCTACCTAGTGCTACTGAGAGGCCCTCACTTTTTCATTTTGGCCTTTTGTTGACAGTGGCAGCAGATTTCAAGGTATCTAGCTAAGCTTCAGGAGACCTACAGGGAAGAGTATGGAATCCTCTGTCCCCGCCGATACACATACACACAGCACTCACACATACAGAGACACACAGAGAAGCACACACAGACACAACAAACACTGCCCTCATTAATTGTTAATGTGGATCTTTTTTTTTTTAAAAAGCTCTTCAACGAGACTAGGGTTCTTTTTTGATGCTCTAAGGGTCCCCGTGAGCAGACAGCTGTTATAACCATAAATATAGCCATCCCCCTCCCACTATCCCCACAGAAATGTGCCTTTTGGTGTGAATTATACTTTGCTATTTCGGATAGGATTTTGCTTGAAAAAATAAAAAAAAGTTTCTGTGATTCTAAAAAATAGAATGCGTGAAAACCAGGGAACGGAGGTTTGGACCTGGACTCTGCAGCTATCTGTCTGCTGAGTTTGAGTCTCTGGCCAGGTGGCTGCCTACCTGGGGAGCAGGGGCTGTATGTGGGCCTAGAGATACAAACCTGGACTCTGACATCTAGGTTCCTTGCCCAAGGAAATACAGTCAGGAAGTGTGGCTGAGTTGACAGCAGGATTTTTCAGATTCCCAAGTGCCTTCTTTTCCCACTGCCTCCTCATTTAAACTCACGTTCAAGAGTGATGTAGCTTTGCAGAAGACCTAATCCAAAGTGGGTATTTTGATCCTCCCTTGAGAAACACAAGGCTGGGCATCAGAAGACCTGTGTTTTAGTCTCACCGTAGCCACCCACAGTCACGTGACAGTAGGCGAACTACATAAGCCTTTGGAGCCCTGATACACTCATCTGTTAGGTGAGAATACTCTCTGTCTTGTTTTTTTTCACAAAGCCCTTATGAGGCTCCCATAGGTTGGATATAGGATATAGGTTGTGCAAAAGTCCTTTTGGAAACTATAAAACACTACCCAGAGGCATGAAAATATTAAGAGTGGGCTCTTGCCTGCTTTGCCTGTCCTTTGATGAGAGCTTTGTTCTTGGTGGCCTCAACGAAAGAGTAGGGCAGGTAGAAATAGCTCGTACTGTGTCATTTTTCTAGCAAGAGTTTTCTTTTACGGTTTTGTGATCCGCCTCCATTAAACCAAAGTTAAGTGACATATATGCAAAGATGCACACATATTCATATACTTCTAATTATCATCCTTTAAGTCATTAAAATTACCCCCTTTCCTTACATGTAGTTATGCTATTGGATAGCCATGTGCTGATAACTATTTAACCACCAGCTCTCTGAAGAAAATGTATTCATGTTTATACACACATACGCTGATTATAAATCTCACTGATATAAAAGTGTAGCATATGATTTGAAAATAATTATAAAATCTGCAATACCCTTCGTCGTAAATTCCATATGGCTAATCGACTCCTGAAAAACATCTCCCTGACATCTGCAGTTGACGAAGGAGTGTAATTCCAACACGAGCACTGGTGGATATTTTCATTTTCGTTAAGGAATAAGATGAAAGAAGGAAGACATTCGTTGGAACCTCACTTCCTTGCCGAGGATGTGATTTCTTCACGGGATCAGAGAGTGGTTTTTGAATCCTGGAAGAATGTTTCCTTGATGCATATCCGTTGGCCACTCACAAGGGAACAACTAAAGACGTGATATACTTTCATGTTTAATCTGCATTATTAACATTTTCTTCATCGGTCAAGTCTAGACAACTGTAAAACCGTAAATCGAACGCTGTTTCGTAGCATTTTTAGATTTTCATGGTGTTCAAGTTCCCACTATGGCTAACTCAGCTACAAAAGTGACATCGTTGAACACAGAGTCGGGGAGAGAGATGCAGTCATCAGCCATCAGACAGTATTTCCACTATATGGACACAAGAGATAGAAATAACGTCAAGGGCATGGTCAACAGTGAAACATTACAAAACAGTAAGGAAGTGATATGCTTATTTACCTTTCATTAAGATATAATTTATTGAATTGTAAGTTCGTAGAATTTAACTTTTAATAGGGGCTGCGTTTAACAACCGACTTGCAAAACCCTTGTAGATTTAACAGTCTGCACCCGTGAGTGGGTACGAGCTGGCTCCCACACGTGACTGCAAGTTTGTTTTTCTCTTCCTTGTGAATCTGGAATTTTTCGGCATTCAGAAAGAGTTATATTGAGTGCTTCTATGTGCTAGATGCTGGGGATTCAGTGCTACGGTCCCTGTTCTCCTGGAGTTTACAGTCTCCTTGAAAAAGCAAATAAATAGAGCCATGATTTAGAGCCATTTTCTAAGTATGTGTTTTAAACAAATTTTTAATTAAATTTTTATGTTATATTGGGGTATAATTGACTTACAATGTTATGTTAGTTTCAGGTGTACAGCATAGTGGTTCAGTTATACATAGACATGTATCCATTCTTTTTCAGATTCCTTTCCCATATAGGTTATTATAGAATATTGAGTAGAGTTCCCTGTGCTATACAGTAGGTCCTGGTTGATTATCTATTTTATATATAGTAGCGTGTATATGTCAATCCCAAACTCCTGGTAACCATAAGTTTGTTTTCTATGTCTGTGAGTCTGTTTCTGTTTTGTAAATAAGTTCATTTGTATCATCTTTTCTAGAGTCCACATGTAAGTGATATCATATGGTATTTGTCTTTCTCTGTCTGACTCACTTCACTTAGTATGATCACCTCTAGGTCCATCCATGTTGCTGCAAATGGCATTATTGCATTCTTTTTTATGGCTGACTAATGTTTTTGAATCACGAGATAGAAAAATCGTGTTTGACGTTCAAGGGCATATTTGTCCCACTATTTCCCAGTTACGTTCCAGGCCTGGCTTTTTCACTTTGCTCTCCAGACCTCTGGCTAAAAATTCATTCTCTTAATGAAGAACTTTGGGTAAGGCCGCGGAGCTAAGGACAGTGAGGCGTTGTCTCCAAGTTGGCCTTTGAAGTCTGACTATCATGGGCAGGGAACCGGCTCCATTTAGAGCAGGGGTCCTCTAAACTCCTTGTGATTTGTTTAGATTTCACTTACCCCCTTCCTTTACCCTCAGAACATATTCCTGAGACTTCCACCCTCTTCCACGGGCAAGTGCAAATTCTGGATCCTGAGCAGAAATGGATCCAGAAACACATGAATAGAAATTATAAAGTGCCCACCTACCCTTTGTTAAGAATAATACAGGCTTCGGCATTCTGTAGATTCCCTTCAAATCAGGGACTTTCCGAGCCGTGGTGACACCTTTGCTTACGTGAGGTGGTAAAGGGCTCTGGTCATGTAACTCAGGGATGGACGCTCGTATGTGTGTGTATACACTCACATGCACACACACACACGCACAAAGAGAGAAAAGCTCTCATCACATATTGAGAAGAGACTGTTCACCCAAAAGCGCCAGCAGTGAGTTCTCTGTCATCATTTGTAATAGCTCCTGAAATGACTTGGAAAACTTTAATTATGTGAGGGCTTTATTTTCAACTCCTGTTATCTTTTGAACTCCTGGAGGGAGGGGGAGTGGGTTACCCCGCAGCCCCGGCTTTTTCTAAAGAGCCTTTGTCTCTCTGCCCAGGTATTAAGTTGGCGGTGCAACCATCCTAGGTATATTTGGTTCACTTTTCTCCCTCCCACTGCCCACCCCCTGCAAGCACCGTCCTGGGGCTGAATGTGTGCCTGTGTTCTCCAGGTCCACCGTCCCCGGTCCTGCACAGGGGACTGAAAGAGAATGGGCCGCAGGAATGCACCCAGAACAGAGCCAAATTGTTCAAGCTGCGTGAAGAAGAAAGAAAAAACGGACGGGGAGGGGGGCGGTGGCGGCTGGGAGAAGAAGAAAAGCTTTTCTTGTCGGTTCAATTTCGGTGGAGATATTTGGAGGATAACACAGCCATTTTGTCGGGGGTGGGGGGACACCAGGGGAGCAAAAACTAAAAAACAAAACAAAACAAAACAAAAACGAGAGAGGCGAGTTTTATCGGCACAGTGGCCCATACAGAAAGGTGACATTTGAGAGAACAATTGCTAGGTTGTTTGGCCACATTTGCTGCTATGAATGAAGCTTAAGAAACGCTGTCTTTGGATTGCTGCGAATAGTCATCTTCATCATTCCTGCGAGCTCTCTCTCTCTCTGTTCCCTTATGAAATAAGGGCACACAGGTAATAAACAAAGCACTATAAAAGATCAGATCGAGGTATTCCGTGGGCTCATTCAGTGTCGGGAGCAGGCATTCTGCACACCAGCGCCGGGGCTTTCAGCTCAAAACTGAGGAGAGGCAGGATTAGGCGGGACCCCTGGCTCTCCTTCTACAACCTGGCTGAATTTATCGGGGCCGTGTCCTCGGTCAGCTAACCCTCGCCTGAGGACGGAGGGACAGAGGAAAGCATGGCAGAGTAGATCCCCTTGGATTTTGCTCACGTGGATTTTGGATTCTGACCTGACTTTGTCAATCCTCATGCCAGATCCAGGTGAGTAAGCTGCCTGGAGTAAAAAGCTGTTTGTCAGTCCCATCTGACTTATTTTCCCTCTACTTGGACAGATGATTTGATGGTGATTTTTATTTCCCTCCTTTTGCCATGGTTTAGGTACTGGTGGTGATTGCAGTCTCCCAGCTGAGTCCTGTCTGGCTGCCTGCTGCAGGAGAAGCAGGCCAAACTCTGCAAAGGAATTGCGTTGATGCGTACGAATGAGCAGGGTGGGGTCCTTTGATTTGGGGGGATAATCAGCAAGGGGTGTGTGGACAGAGCTATAAAGGATCCTACTCCTGACAACAAGCTTTCTTGCCCCGAGTCCTGGCTGGGCCTCTACCTCCTACTCTCACCTCCTCTGTAATTCTCCTCTGCTTTCAATTTGCAAGATTCACCAGAAGTGAACACGGGAACATTCGGCCTTGTCTGGTTTCAAAGGTATGTAGCTCAGGCACCAGTGAGCAATGGGCACGAGCTGTGGATCCAGTTTCCTCCCATGAGTTGGTACCCAGGGAGTGCCCTTGTCTGGAAAGTTCATCCACATGCAGGTGCTCGTGAGCTGGGCCCCTATAGGCCAGACCTCAGGGTTGACAAGTAACTCTGTGCCTCATTGGAGTCTCTGCTATTTGTTCTCCTTTTCCTGGATCACAATCACCATCACAGGGAACATAATCTAGTAATAAAACAGAACGAGGGCTTCCCTGGTGGCGCAGTGGTTGAGAGTCCGCCTGCCGATGCAGGGGACACGGTTTCATGCCCCGGTCCGGGAAGATCCCACATGCCGCGGAGCGGCTGGGCCCGTGAGCCGTGGCCGCTGAGCCTGCGCGTCCAGAACCTGTGCTCCGCAACGGGAGAGGTCACAACAGTGAGAGGCCCGCGTACCGCAAAAAAAAAACCCCAAAACAAAAAACAGAACGAAATGATATCAGTTTTTCAGAGAGGAGTATAAAGTTTGGATGGGTTTGTGGCTGTGTTTGTGTGTGGGCAGAGGCCCAACTGAATATGATGGGCATGTCTCAAATATTTGCTTAACAAAGCCTCGAAAATGCCCGTCGTGCTTATGGACAGTGTGATAGCATCAGGTGCTCAGTTCCAGGCATCCTAAGGAGAAAACTGTTTTAGCAGCTGTGTCTTCGCATCTGTCTTGTCATTAGTGAACAGTACCGAAGAGTGGTTCAGTGTATACATTCTATAAGATTAGGCTCTTTTATGTTTATCCATTTAGCCTCAGGATTTTAGGTACTTTCCAAATGACCCGTTTAGTGTTCTTAATTCTTTGTAACCTCCATTTTGTGAAACTGGTCCATCTGGGATCTCAGCTGTATTCCAATAATTACAAAAGAAGGCTTTCTGGAGTTTAACTAAGACCTTAGACTTCCCATATGGGAAAGACCGTGTGTGTGTGTGTGTGTGTGTGTGTGTGTGTGTGTGTGTGTGTGTGTGTGTGTGTGTGTGTGTGTGTGTGTGTGTGTGTGTGTGTGTGTGTGTGTGTGTGTGTGTGTATCAGAACACACACTATGAAAGTTATATACAAACAGTGACATACTGCTTGTTGGTCAGGTGTGTGCATATGAGTATAAATCAATCACACCGGAGAATACTGAGTCACTGTGACTTGGTAATTCAGGTGCAGGCTCTAGATCTTTCAGTGGAGGCTTTTCTGATAGCCTGCTGCATGAGCAATGAGGCTGAATGCTGCAAAGACGTGGTATAAATTCGTAGGAACGGGGTTATACTTCTTTATAAATGTATTTCATAGATATGTGCAGGTCTTCTCAACAATGAACCACAGATGCTTGAAATCTTTCCCCATTTGCCATTGCGTAGCAAATGTCCTCTTCTTTGCTCAACTTGAGGCTTTCTTTCCCAGGACTGTGTTTTCCAAATGGTACTGATTTCTCTGGAAATAACAGGATTTTTAACATGGCTGCTCTACGAGTAACCTGCCTAATGGAGTCGGGAATCACTAACTGTTTGAAGAATAAAGGAATGATTGAATCGTCCCTGAACTGCAGGTAAGGGTCACCTCTATATTTATTTGCTCACATATGTACTCTCTTGGGTAGAATATTCACAGAGTTATTGGACCAGCAGTCTGGACTCACTTGGCGAATTCTTTCAATGTCTCATTTCATTTATCAGTAACTTAAATTCAGTTAATCAGTTAATTGGTATTAGGTAAATATACCACCACTCTTTCCATCCTCCAACTTTCCTTCTTTGTAGGTCTCCCGTCGTCACCTATATAATCAATATATTGGGTAGGCTAACATTAAAGACCTTGTTTTCTCGGAGATTACGGTTTGAAGTATGTCTGCAGTATAAGTACGTGTGTACCAAGTTTTGGATCAATTTAATTTCCTTTCCAAGACATACCCATAACTCCTGATGGGAAGCTAGAACAGCCAGCAGAGTGGTAGCACAGGGGTCAATGATCGTTATTCACATAAGATGCAAGGGGGAGGGGACTTCCCTGGCGGTCCAGTGGTTAAGACTCTGCGCTTCCAGTGTGGGGGGGGGCTCGGGTTCATTCCTGGTCGGGGAACTAAGATCCCACATGCCCTTTGGCCAAAAAAAAAAAAAAAAAAGGTGCATCATTGAACATTAACTACAAACTGTAATCTACAGCAGCATTCTAATAAGCATTTTGCCCAAACGACATTGGGCAAAGCCGTTGTCAGTGAGGTCTGGCCCCGGACATCTGCCTCTTACAGACTTACGGGGGCATGGGGACCCAGGGCTCAGACACATGCATTATTCACTGCTTTTTTCCTCTGCTTATTAGTCTTGTGGGTGAGGGTGGCATTAAGCACTGGCCCAGTCATGGCAAAATGCAGAACACATAGTCTTGTGTCTGGGGCTTTAAGGGACTCTGAGACGACCTGGTGCTCGGGAGGATTTGTGAGCAGATTGGCTTATAGCCATCACTGTTGGCTAATAATCGCACTAATCTTTTCGAGGGAAGTTTTGTGTGCGTGAGTGTACCCCCTTTCCTCAATCCCCAAGTCAGAGCACAATAGGGGAATTGTGTTTCTGCACTATTCCATGAGATAGGTCAGGGGGCAGGGTGCATAAGGTCTGCAATGGATGACCCACCAGGCATTAGCCCCGAGCCATCACGAAGGCACCCGAGACCTGGGCGATATGGCTTTGGCCAAATTATAGGGAAACATTTCACCGGCTGAGCCGTTTGGAAAGCAGCTGTTTTGGGGATAGCAGATCCCATGCCCTTTGGGGAGACCTCAGAAGCAAGTGTAAGGTTTGCTGGAGGAGAGGAGAGGTGTGTGTACGTGTGTGTGTGTGTGTGTAAGGGGGGGTGACAAGCATGTTTATCCTTAATGTCAAGTTTTCAGTTCTATGAGGACTTAAAATAATCTACAAGGTTAATCTTTGATGTAGACATGCCCTCGGATGTAGAAACTGTTACTTAAATGTTCGATCATGATGAGAATACTTAGAAAGTAAGTGCTTAGTAACTACTTCTGCCTAGAAGTTCAGAACAAGAGGCCAAGGGTCCTAAGATCCAAGGGGCAAGTAAATGTCCCAGGACGTCTGTCACAGTGTGTGCTAATTTCCTACACTCTCCCAGAAACGGGGCACAAGATCATGTCAAACATCCTGCGTTCACCATTTGCTCTTCATGAATTTCCACGGGCTGGCTCTTCGCGTGTTAGCATTGTGGGGCAGGGTCCTTGCTTCCGTATCAGCTGGGATAAGCACAGAGTATCTTAATTCTCCTCTGCCGCTCGGCCGTGGGTTTCCCTTGTGCCCACTTTGGGGGTGCCACTCACCTCTCTCCACCTGCTCCTTGTTTAGTAGCGAGACGGCTGGTGGGGCTGGTGGGGGGAGGATGCTGTTCGTGTCGTTTGGCAGGGGTCACACACTGCTGGCATCAAAGGGCAGTGAGAATGAGAGGAGGTGAGGATGTTTCCACGGGGCGGGGGGCGGTGGCAGGGTTAGGTAACCTAGCTGCCCTGGCGGTGGATGCCCTTGGGGAGCTGCTGATCTGAATTAGACTGAGAGCCATGCAGGGACACAGTTTCTCCCTCTCAGACCCCGGGAGTTCTCCAGCCTGCGTTTTCCGGCTCCCCGTGAACATTTCCAAATTAAAAAAAAAAAAAAAAAAAAAGTGTGGAAAAATACAGTAAAAGTGACAGCACCTTCCAGTTTCCGACAGTTCTGTTTTGACTTCGCAATCAGGCAAACTGGAGCCCCCGAGTTGCTGGCTTAACTTGTCACCTTGAGTTATTAACCGTTTTCCTGCCTCTCTTGGTGGGTGTCCTTCTGGCTCCTGGCCCCCGGCTGGCCGGCTCAGTGACCTGTTAATCCTGTGTCCTTCCTTTCTCTCGGGCTTGTGGCTCTGCCCAAAGGGCTCGTTTTTTCTTCCTGGAGTCAAGTTTGAATTCACTTCATTGTCCTCCCTGTTGGTTTTTGCCAGGTAGTAGCTGAAACAGAAGGGTGATGGGTCAGGGCAGGAAGGAATGCCCCCAGAGTCAGCTCTCATATGGTCCGGAGTGCCCTTCAGAAGTCCAACAGTTCAGTACATTTTTCTTGCTTACGGGTCAGAGCAGAGAAAGACTCGTTTTATAACTGGGATGATATAAGATCTAGTCTATTGGGAAGCAGAAGGAGAGCTGATCTCATGTGTGTTTCATGTCAGCAAAGTTAGTCTTTGTGGCATCCAGTCACCCTCTCTGACCATCTTTTCTATTTCCCACCATCCCTTTGGTACCAGGTACCTTCATCTTTTCCCATGGGTGCTCAGAATCTTCTTAGGCAATTACCCGAGGCTTTACCGAAGGCTTTCTTTCCCCTCAACACTTGCATATACCCGATACCAATGTCCTTGAAGACCTGTAATTTGGGACCATCCAACTTATTAATATGATAAATTAATTCAAATTAATTAATTATTTGGGGGATGATTTGATGGGTTATGAAGTTTGATTTGATGGGTTACTAAAAAAAGTGTATCTCAAAACTAACATGTCTTTTAGAAACAACTTGGATTAAAAATTCCGTTTTATTTTTGTAAAATGCAAATTTTATTATTTTTTAAATGGTAATAAATTTGCATGATTCATAATTCAAAATATAAAAGTGCATGTAGTGAAACCTTCCCCTCCAATAACTCAGATCCTTCTTTGGAGGCAGCTGAAATTATCAGCTTATGGCCGGTTCTTCCACAAATGTTTTATGTGCATGTGAGCCATTGTATAATCTCTACCCCCTTTTAATTTTTATGCGTTTTATTTTAGAAAATTTAAAGTTGCAAAGCTATTACAGAGTTCCTATATATGCCACCACGCAGTTTCCCGTGGTTAACATCTTATATTCCTGTGGTACATTTGTCACAGCTAAGGAACCAACGTCGGTACGTTATCAATAACTAAAACCATAGCTAATCAGATTTTACTAGTTTCATCCTATTGGCCCTTCTCCGCTCTGGGATCTCATCCAGGGTACCACCTTGCCTTTAAGTGTCGTGTCTCCTCAGCTTCCTCTAGTCTGTGATAGTTTCTCAGACTTATCTTCTTTTGATGACCTTGACAGTTTTGAAGAGGGCTGGTCAAAGATTTTGTAGAACATTCCTCAATTTGAGTTGGGCTAATATTTTTCTCGTGGTTTGCCAGGGTTATGGGTTTGGGGGAGGATGACCAAAGAGATGAAGTGCTCATCTCTTCATCATATCAAAGGTTCATGGTATCCACATGACTTACCACCAATGGTATGAACCTGATCGCCTGGCTGAGGTAGTGTTTGCTAAGTCTCAACCCTGTAGTCTCAACTCCTTCTCCCTTCTGTACTATGACTTGTTGGAATAATGGCATTAAATTCAACCCATACTCACCGGGGAGGGCGTTATACTCTACCTCCTTTAATTTTTAACAGCGTGGCACCATATTTTACAGGCTTTCCTGTGCCTTACCTTTTTTTAAAAACAATACATTTTAGAGATTCTTCTATATCAGTATTGAAAGTTTCCACATTCATTATTAATTTGCATTTATTCTATGAATATATTAATAGCATAACAGATTTAACTAGTCCCCTTGTGATGGGCATTTAGGTTGCTTCAATATTTTGATCTCATAAACAACGCCAGCGTAAATAACCTGGCTCATGTTCAAGTATTCCTGCAGGATAAACTCCTGAAAGTTGAATTTACTACTTAAAGAGAACGTGATTTGCAATTTCTCAAGCTATTGCCAAAATTGCCTTCCAAAGACAGTGAACAAACTTATACTCCCCTAGGAATGTATAATCAAAATGATTCAGTGCGTGGAATTTCAGGTTGGTGGAGGAAATGTTTTTAAATTGGTGGACCGTTCAATGTTTTTGCAAATCTTCTTAAATCATAGTACAATAGGAAAAAACGTTAAGCAATCCAATTATTTCGGTGCAGTCTGGTTTGTGGGTTGATTTAACGAGTCTAGAGTGCAGCCTGCCTGGTGGAGACTTCATCTATCACCCACCTAGTTCCTTAATCAGGCTCCCCTTCATGCTCATTTTCTGTCATGTCCTCGAAACCTTCCTATCTTTGCATAGAACATTATTTACTCGTGCAAGATTCTTGCCTTCTTCCCCAGCTCTCCATGTAGCCATTGAAAGCTCACATCTTGGTCAGGCCCATGTGGCCCCTTCTCTGTCACTGCAGCACGAATGAACTCCACCTGCCTCATATTTATTTGCATGTGTATGTGGTTATGCTCAGCCTCTTAAGTCATTGCCTCATTGAAGAATGACTTTGCCTTCCAGGTGTAATGTGAATATTCTGGAGTAGGGAACTGTGTCTCTACTGCATCATTCCCCAAAGGCTTCTGAATCCAACATGAAGTGAGTCCATATCGTTGGTAGAATTACTGATGGACCCTCTGGTCCTTCATCTGTTTCCATCAGCTGGTACAGGAAAGAGCCACGTGGGAGGAAACCATTGCTGGGAGGGTGTCTGCCTATCCTTGGCTTCTTGGCGTCCATACTCTTTCCTCAGAATAACATGAGAGGGACAAATATTTTCTTTGTGGCTAAATGATAATCTCCCAGAGGTGGTGAGAAACAGCTATAAAGGTCAGTAGTGAGATTTAAAATTATCTGGAAATGTTGCAAATAACCAAAGACTAACTCTAGGTCCCAAAGGTCTTCGTGGATGGCGGGGACTGTGGCCTCTGATGTGTCGGCCCCGGGATGCCGTGAATTTATTTACTGCAACCAAATTGGCTGACAACTGGGAAGATTCTCCCACTTAGCCTTCCTTAGGCTCCTGTTGGTGCAAATCCAAGTTGAGGTAGAAACACTCTGGTCTCACGTCAGTTTTGTCTAGTCTCTAAAACCCAGGCTTCGTAAGATCAGAGCATTGAGAAGACCGGAGGCCTGCATTTTGGAGCAGCCTTTTTTTTTTTTTTTGTGGTACGCGGGCCTGTCACTGCTGTGGCCTCTCCCGTTGCGGAGCACAGGCTCCGGACACGCAGGCTCAGCAGCCATGGCTCACGAGCCCAGCCGCTCCGCGGCATGTGGGATCTTCCCGGACCGGGGCACGAACCCGCGTCCCCTGCATCGGCAGGTGGACTCTCAACCACCGTGCCACCAGGGAAGCCCTGGAGCAACCTTTTTTATTCGTCTACTGAAACATCCTCCGCTGCACTTCTGCTTTAACTCCCTTACACATTTCCACTGACACGGTTTTTATTCCATTTGGTTCTCATCCATTCAATCTATTTAAGTTGTGAGATTTTAGAATTGGAAGGAAGCTTGGAACCCCAAGGAAAAGACACTCAAAAAGATGAAGTCTCTCTCAAGGTCACAAAGCTGGTGGAAGAAGCCCAGTGGTCAGCTTAGGGAGGTCTCTAATGGCCATGAGCTTGTTTCTTTCTATCACAACCCCTTATTTATAAAGTATCCAATAATAATAATAATAGTGATAATAATAGCTAACTTTTATTTATTGAGTACTTTCCATGAGCCTAGGATAGAGTAAATGCAAATGCTTTACCTGTACTGTGTCCTTATACTGCCTCTCTGAGGCAGGCAGCTAACATTTTTTCCCATTTAGCAGGAGGAGAAAGTCCAGGAAACAGTGGTTAAGTTACTTGCCCAAGATCACGTGACTCGTATAGGTGAAGGCAGGGTAGTGAGACTGCAAAGTGCACACTCTTATCCCAGTGATTACGCCTTCTGCACTGCATTCTGTGGCAAAGTAGCACATGGAATGGGCAACATTAGGTTTTGTAGGGAGAACCTGGCAGAAACAGTCTCTGCCCTTGAGGGTTTTCATTCCGGTTGAGGGGGCAAGACCTGGATGGCAAGAGGGTTGCTGATAAAACACAGAACACAGTTACATTTGAGTTCCAGGCAAACACCAAGTTTTGGGGTATAATTACGTCTCAAATGTTGCGCGAGACATATTTATACCAAAAATTACTGTTTATCTAAAACTCAAATTTAGTTAAATTTCTGATAAAAAAATAATTAAAAAAAATATAAGTATATGCAAACATTTCAGGGGACATACTTATCCTAAAAATGTAACTGTTGGGCTTCCCTGGTGGCGCAGTGGTTGAGAGTCCGCCTGCCGATGCGGGGGACACGGGTTCACGCCCCGGTCCGGGAAGATCCCACATGCCGTGGAGCGGCTGGGCCCGTGAGCCACGGCCGCTGAGCCTGCGCATCCGGAGCCTGTGCTCCGCAACGGAAGAGGCCACAGTGGTGAGAGGCCCGCGTACCACAAAAACAAACAAACAAACAAAAAAAGGGTACTAAAAAATGTAACTGTTGTTGATCTGAAATTCAAAGTTAGCTTGCTATCTTGCATTTTTTATTTGCTAAATCTGGCAACTTTAACACATAGAGCACTTAGAAAATATTATGCTGATGCAGCATATACTAGACAGTCTTCCTTCTCCCCACCCCAGATTACCTTCTCCCCGTCTTTCTACTCTCTATGTACATTTCTTCCTGGTGGGCCCCCTCCGCACTGCACACACTCCATCAGGAATACACAGCCTTACGACCCAGTAGCAAGTTCTAGAGCTACGGCCCAGGGTCTCCAATGGTCAGGATGGAGGCGTTTTTCTTTCTGCCTGGGGTGCCCAGACCTGGGGAGTGTCCTACAACTCCCCAAGCTTCCACTCTCCTCCAAGAACGCTCTTGGCTCTGCCCCAGTGCTCTGTCGAAGCCTCCACCCCACCGCAGAGCTACCTTTCACTAAGGTCCCCACCCAGCCCAGGGGCGCGCGCCGCTTTGCATCGATCAGGTCACTTCGTGTTCATTAATATTCAGCGAAGTCTTGGGGTGGGAGTGGGCGTGGGCCGAGGGGATGCGGCAGCAAAGCCTACGCCTCTGTCCGCTCTCTGACGCAGGCTTTCACGGGGACTGGGGCAAGCTGGTGGGGCAGGCGGGCGGGCGCGCTGAACACACTAGTTAACAGTCACCGCCTGTGTACCCGCTGGGATGGGGGCGTTCCGCCGGCTATTTTAAGGCCAGACTGGTGAATGTTGGGTTCCCCTTCGTTTACCTAGGCTCTCAATATTTTCCCTGGCATGCTCCAAGGTGGTCACAGAATGTGGGAAACCAGGCAAGGGAAAAAATGAATGCTCTGTGATGACGCCCCTGGTAGCTGCTGCTAAGTTCCACGGAAAAGACGGGCTGGGGGAGTGGGGGGCTCGCTATCTGTGTCTATGGGCGTCTCCGAAAGCTTTCAACCGTCTTGGCACATACTCAACTCTAGAGATGGTGGAAAAGGAAAACTGGCTGCACACTCGGTCCGAGGACCGCCTGGCAGCTCCGACCCCACCCACCCTGTGGAGTGCCTGTGCCCGCAGTGAATGCCCCTTTATCGTCGGCAAGCGATACTGAACTTTTCAAAAATACTGTGTAGGTCCTTGTGTCCCAGATGCCTGTGGCATGCAGGCTCTGCTTCCTTTCAAGGGTGTTGGCTTAAAAACCCACCCAGAAACCTGAGAAAAACTTCTCCACTTGGCATCTCGGGAGGCTGACACCAACTGCCTTCTGTTTCTTGGCCCACTGGCCACAAGCTACCTAGTGGACAGTTATTATAAGGAAAGGAAGCAACTTCAGGCCCGGGAATTGTGCCGTGGGCACATCACAGTTATTTAAAAGTCCTGCTGGGAACATCCCTGCCCCCGTCACTTAGGCGCACGTGGCAAAGATTTAGTTCATCACCTTCCATGGGCTGGAGACTGGCTTTGCAAGGACGTCCCCCTTGTCTTTCTGCAGGCTTGGCCCTCTTGGTTAGTGCTGTTTCATTAGAGCCAGTTGTGGGGGTTGCGTCTGAGTGTAGGTCTGAAGCTGGGTGTCTTGTCGGGTCAAGCATTTTAAATGCTCTCTGTACACCAGGTACGTGACCCATCACACTGAGTACATTATGTCATTTGACCATTACAGCAACGCCATGTGGTAGGTATTACTGGACCTGCTTTACAGATGCCAGGTCAAGTGCCGGCTTGACTGTAGCCACCAGACAAGATCAGCCTGGACTACCTTCTGTGCTGTATCTTTCTTTACGTTAAATCTCACGAATAGAAGAACTTTTCTCTTGAGTACTTGTCTCTCCAATTGCTGCTTTGTTTCACTCTTTCCGGAAAAATTGATCATACCCGAAGTCAAGAGGTCCACTGGAAGATTTTTCAGAGTCATTGCTCACATATTTGTAACTGAGCTCTGTTCAGATACAGGTGATGTATTCTCACTGCTCTTTCATCGAGTAGAGTAACAGATGCCCCACTCCAAAGCTGGGGTCTTTCTGTCCTACCTGGATGGGCTCTGTTGACTGGAGGACCACTTGTGTCTTTAACTGGTCGGAAGATAGACTGTTAAGCGTGGTCTCCGGTTGATTCGCACTGACTTCAAGATGTCACAAGCAACTTGCATGAGACTAGCAAGAGTGCATCCAGAAGGTTCCCGAAACAACATTTCACGTGAACTCCTGCTCCTGGAACGTCCAGCGTACAAGTGCTAAGGGTTGCTTTCAAACCTCCTAGTTAGATGTGAGTGCCGCAAAAGGGCTCAGAGTCCTTGGTATTTGACTGAGTCTGGACAAAGTCATAATTCCAGTTTCGACTGATCACTAGGTCTGCGTCATGATCCCAGTTCCCACTATTTATTTCTTCTATCAATCAGCACACTCTGCCCTCAGTAGACGCTGCCACTTCTAATTGTGGTGGCTGCTGGCTTGTCTCCATTTTGAAAGTACTGATAGCATCTATGAGTGAAAAAATCCACCGCCCACATTCATTATTAATACAAGTTATGATTTTTAATTAAGTTCTTAACAACCCAGAAGGCCATAGCCTCCTCATAATAGGCAGACCTTCCCCTGGCCTGGAGGACAGGAGTTAATAAAAACACAAACATCTAGAAAAAAAAATCACACTCCAGTTCTTACTCCAGAAGACATCGACCCAGCACTGTGGAAAGTAAGGAAGGGGGACAGTGTTTACAGAGCCAGTCTCGGTCCTGGTCCCCTGATCCTCAAACTTGCCCATCATTCTTCATCAGATGGTTTTCCCTCCCTCTAGGAACATTTAATCTAACATACATATGTGGGGGACAAGTTGGCTGTTATTTACTTTAACCGATTATCTTTTCTCCAAATTCTTTTGCTTATACTCTCTGTATTATGCTGCAAATGACATTCATTCCACAACATTTCTCAAGTAACTACTACAGGCAAAACTCTATGCTTGGGGCTTTGAAGGACACGGATGAGGTCAAGTATAAACAAGGGAGACTCGACGACCATGCCTCGAACTAGCCAATAACTGCAAGACAACGAACAGACTGCACAAGCCTGATACCGACAAGGTCTCCTAAGCATGAGCACTTTGCCCAAGTATGCAGATCACCTAAAGCTCACGGAAATGAATTTTACAAATGCAAATCACTCATTCATTCTTAGGTTCATTCAACATATATTTTTTGAAGGTCTGAAATGTCCAAACCTTTGAGTTAAATACTAAGAGGAAAACAGAATGGAAAATAG